>NC_139314.1:3022445-3644891 GCF_051148585.1 Colletotrichum jinshuiense
ATCCAACTCAAAAGGAGGAGGGCAGGGAAGAAAAGCACGAGGTGTGTGAATAGCCATGCGCCAATTCACCTGCGCAGTTGCTCCTGCCGCTCCTGCCCTCCGCCGGGGCAATAGTCCACCACATTGGAACCTACCTACCTGCTCTGCTCCACGCTCCATTAACCTTGTTCCCCGAGATGCGCTTCCCTCCAACTTCCTCGTTTCCCTTGGTTACTTTATTAACTTAACCTTCCCGCACCTTCCTCCGCCTACTTCCCCTTCTCTCTTCTCCTGTTTTTTTTTTCTCACAATCAAGTGTTGATGCACAACTCCGACCTGCCGGCCCCGAATAGCATCGTCGTTCCTTCCCAGAGACTCCCCGTCTCCAGCCATTCTTTACGCCAACACTCAACAATTGGCCAACTTAACACACCAACAATAGATCAGAGACACGCCACACCGTTGAACAGGGTTCACTGAATACTTAACATTCCAATCCACTCTAGTCACACATCACCAGGCCGAGCCAAAGGACAGTCTGGGCTATATTTATACAACATTGAAACATTCTAGAGTCATTTTTCTCTACCAGCCACTTGCGATTCTCATCGAGGCCGGTCAAATACGCAGAGGTTCCTGCGCAAATTTCCCTGCGATCTCAGTATTCCACCCGTCGTTGCAAATATCTCTTCGCGAACGACACTAGAACAACATGAAGACTTCAACTGTTATCATGTTGGCCTCGGCCACTGTTGGCCAGGCCCTTCAGCAGTGCTCAGGCACGGCCAAGGAGGAGGGCGGCAACTGGTGGTGCGGTGCTGTCAGCCAGATCTTGTACTCCAACGTCGGCCACCCGGGCACTTACAAGGCCGTCAACAACATGGGTGATGATGGATCCTGCTCCTTTGAGGATGTCGCATTTTCCGGCCCTTTGGCCCCCTTCAATGAGGAGGTGCGTTTTCTATGAAAGGCATGGCGTCTGACTTGCATATACTTACATAATCCCAGCTTGTTCCCGTCTTCCGTGGTCCCATGAACCTCAAGCAGGTTGCCGTGTACAACCTGTCGCCCAAGGCCAAGCGTTCTCCCTCTGTTTCTCACACCCACGCTCGCCGCCATGGTCATGGTGGCCACCAGCACCTGCACAAGAAGCACGTTGAGCAGAACAAGGAGGAGAAGCGTGGCGACGTTTGGGTAACCGCTACCATCGACGGCATCGTTCAGTCCTGGATCAACAACTGGCACGGTCCTACCCCCGAGGCTACTCCCCCTGCTGCCGCCCCTGTCGCTGAGACTCCTGCTGCCGCTCCCACTACTGCCCCCAGCTCCACTCCTACCCCGGCCGAGGCCCCCGTTGTTGCCGCTGCTGTCCCCAAGGCTTCCAGCTCCAAGGCCGCCAGCTCAGGCTCCAGCTCCGGTAGTGTTAGCGGCGACTACACCCGCGTTGGTTACTACAACGCTGACAAGGCGGTCGCTGATGGCATCGTTTTCCTCGGCAACTATGGTGGCCAGGGCTCTGGCAAGTTTGACAAGTAAGTGCTAAGTTCTGATTTTTTTTTTTGCGATCATGCAAGTCCTGACTGAAAACAGCGTATTTGGCAACTCTCTGTCATACCTGAACTCCGATGCCACCGGTGGTGCCGCTTCGCCCCAGGTCCTTGACCCGGTCTACCTTCCTTCCAACAAGGAGTTTCTCATCGCCAGCGACAAGTCTTGCGACGACGGTGGCTGTGGCTACTCTCGCCCGGGCTCCGTTGCTTACCGTAAGCGACTTCTAATACCGGAAATTCTTCCATGCCGCTAACATGATTATAGATGGTTTCAAGGGCGAGGACTCTGTCTGGCTCTTCGAGCTGAACATGCCTCTCGATGGTAGCACAGGCTTCAACGCCGATATGTCGGCGCTCTGGTTCCTAAATGCTCGTATCCCCCGTACCGCGCAGTACAACTCCTGCTCTTGCTGGCCCGCCTGCGGTGAGCTCGACATCCTCGAGGTACTTGCCACTGGCGACACCAAGTGCAAGTCCACCTTCCACTCCAACGTCCCCGGCGGCTCATCCGACTACTTTGACCGTCCCACTGGCGCGCCCATCAAGGTCGCAGTCGTACTGGACGGCGATTCCGGCCAGGTCTCAGTCAAGATTCTTGATGACGATGTTGAATTCTCTACTGGCATCTCCCGCGCACAGGTCGAGAGCTGGCTCTCAGCCGACTCCATCTCCACCCAGAGCACCAGCGGCAAGAACAACAAGGTCAGCTTGTTCGCTCTGTCATCTTAAACGGTCTCTGAGAAGATTTGAATGAGGTTCTAAGAAATACATGATTGCATATATGGGACAGGAATGACTGGACTCTTTTTTTCTTTCTTTTCTTCTTGCTTGCTAAGCCGAGCAAGCTGCGACTTGCATTGGATCACGGTATCTGATGACTTGGCAATGTCGCCTTTTTATACTTCTCTTCGATATACGAGGAAACCAAATACCCCTCGCGTTGGGGGCATGTGGTGATTGCGAAACGAAATGACTCTTAGACGGCGTCCAAGATTATACCCGGCCCCGGAAAAGTGCGCCTTTTTTTATATGGAGATGGACAGAGCAGGGGTTTCCCCCCCTCCTAGAAGAGAAAACAGTCCAGAATTGACACGAATGTTATAAATCATTTTGCTATGTAACATGATACTTGAGATGAGATGGATTTCGGGGGATCCAAGGTAGTACTTCAACATGCTCGAGCGGAGACACTTGGTTTGATGCAGACGGCGGGACGCAACTTGAAAAGTCCAAGCTTTACTGCTTCGTGTAAAGCAGCCGGTGCGGCGCATCTGTCCGATGATCGAAAGATGACATCGTCAGCAGAAGTACGCGTCGCTCGTAGAGTCTCTATAACCCCGTATGGCATAGAACTAGCTTGCATTGCCTAGCTAGAAAACTAGATAAATTATAGCCACATGATGGAAGAGGGCTTTCCGATTGAATTGCGCTGCAGAATTAGATGAAGACGGTATCTTCTACGGCAAAGGAAAAAGGAAGAAAGTGGCCAGGCAGTGTTTGAAGTCGTGGTCGTGGTCGTGATGGTTGTCGGATAGCTAGGTTAGTGGCCAAGAGCTCGCGACTCGCACCCACGGGGATGTACGGACATCCGAGCTGTCAACCCTCCGTACCTGACAAATGACATGATATTGAAATGCATGATGCACACGGCAGTCTGTCTTTCATGGGTATTACAATGGAGTTTTTGTTGGCTTATTCATGATTTAGAGATCATTGCCCAATTTTCCGGTAAGTGTTGCCGTTGTATTCGGACATTTCGCTACTCGCGTTTTGGATTGAGGTTGGATGTTGTAAGAATCTCGTGGATTTTGGCTTTTTGTCCGGGCGTCTAGAATGGCTCGGTAAGGAAGCGAGCGCATGTAGTCGGAGGCCGGTGGACGCATTGGTAAGCTCATGCGTGTGGGGAGGATTTGGTGTGTCACCCTCTACGGTGGGGACGCTGGGGAAATAGGGAGGACGCGAGCACCGTAGGTACGCCGTCAGCTTACGTCGTTGAGTCCCCCCCATCCATGTATGCGCGAGAGCATCTTTGCTAGAGTGCACTGCTGCGAGCCCGAGCTGCAAAACATGAGGGGTTCTTTCGTGACCATTCCTATTCTGGAAGCTTATGTCGAGATGCATTTATCTACATGGGATCAAACGCCCGTCGGCATGGAGCTGAAGGTATATTAAGACCGGACTGCCGCTGGCTTTTCTTGCCGATAGAGTCTCAACAGTATCAACAAACATCTCGCTACATATCAACCCGTACTACGAACTGTGATTGGTTCTCATAAATCAAATTGTAAGACATACCAGCACCAGCAAGGTAGCAGCATACCCCTCAGTCAGCACCTTGAATAAAACGGCAAGTTCCCCTCTTCTGACATCAAGGAACAGACATAAACGAAAGACCACGCACGGAATTCACCCCCCAAAAACCCTTACAATGTCTAAGAAGATCATCACGGTGTTCGGCGCTACTGGTGCTCAGGGCGGGAGTGTTGTCAACATTTTCTTGAACGACCCCAAGCTAAGCAAGGACTGGCAAGTCCGCGGTGTCACCCGTGACACGACGAAGGACTCGTCCAAGGCTTTGGCGGCCCAGGGTGTGGAGGTTGTCAGTGTAAGTTATCACTCCGGGAAGATCGCTGTCTAAGATTGTAGCAATTGGGGACCTTTCAGCGCTGACCATTCGTCAAACAGGCCGACCTTGGTGACAAGGCATCATTGGGAGCCGCCGTCAAGGGAGCCTCGGCCGTGTTTGCCGTGACAAACTACTGGGACAAGCTCGACCAGAAACTCGAGGTCCAGCAGGGCAAGAATATTGCCGACGCAGCTCTGGTGCGTAGCCTAGGCCCCATTGCTGTAGCGTTCTGTGGAAACTGACATGGCGTAGGAGGCTGGCGTTGATCATTTCATCTTCAGCTCGCTCCTCGACGTCAACAAGCGTATGTACACCCTCCATCTCTACAATCCCACCGCAAGGCACGAGAAACTTACTGACATATTGCGGAAAGTGTCCAAGGGCGTCCTTCCCGATGTGTACCACTTCGACAGCAAGGCCGCCGTCGAGGAATATATCCGCACCACCTCTCTCCCTGCTACCTTCTTCCTCCCAGGATTGTACATGTCCAACCTTCCCGGCGGCATGTTCCGTCAAACACCCCCGGACAACGCCTGGTGTCTCAACCTGCCCATCCCAGCCAGCTCGCCCATCCCCTTCTTCGATGCTACCGCCGACACTGGCAAGTATGTCAAGGGCATCGTGCTGAACCGCGAAAAGGTTCTGGGCAAGCGGGTTCTTGCGTCGTCAGGATACACAACGGCGGGTGAGGCCGTTGAGGTGTTCAAGAAGGTATACCCGGAGGCCGGGAAGACGGCGCGCTTCAACCAGCTGTCGCACGATCAGTTCCGGGGCGCGCTCACGGGGCAGGGCATGCCGGGCTTCGTCGCCGAGGAGATGTTGCAGAACATGAGGTTGCTGGACGAGTTCGGCTACTACGGCGGCGAGAAGCTGGACGAGTCGCTTGCGCTTGTCGAGGATAAGTTGACAACATGGGAGGATCATGTGAAGAACGCCAAGGCCTTTGCTGGGCTGCAGTGAGCGGCATCATGGATCTCAGATACACAGTCAAGTAATAAAAATAAGGAAGTTTGAGCCTATCCAATTCTGAAAGGTTTCAAAATCGTTGACTGCTTGTTCTCGAAAATATTGTGTACAATATGCTCCATTAGACCCCGACAAACATTTGTCTGCTTGCTGACGCATGTGCCATTGCAACGGTATGGTCACTGCGCGCATGTCAATGTGGACTAGGTGTGGGAAAAGATGCAAATAATAAAAATTAAAATAAGTAAAAACCCCTGGGATAAAAACGGAGCGAAGGGCTGTAGAATTTCAGAAAAAGCCACTGCCATTTAACACTGTAAAGGCTCATCACAAAGGAAGCATTTTGTAATACCGGTATTGCATGTTGTTGTGAGAAGATGCCGAGGCCTGAGAGATAGTATGTGGCGGAGCGGCGGCAAAAAGGTACGTTGTGAGGCCTAGGTAGGCCGCACACCGGAATTGAAATACCGAGGCAAAGCACACCCAGAGGACCCGCCCGACCCCCGACCCCATCTTTTTCGCATCCTCGCGCCCCCAACTCTGGTCTCCAGCTGCTTCCAACACCCAAGACCCAAGCACGAGCCACAGGGTCGCTTTGCTCGCCGCCTGCATTGTGACTGTAGTCTGCGTCCCCGTCCACCGTCCCCATTATTCAAGTGCGCAGCCCAATCTGCGTCCGCCATCCTAGCGACTCTTCTCTTCCCCGACTTCTTTCCCCTCTCTTCGACACATCACCAACGTCGTTGCATCGTCATTTGGCATCACGACTGATCTAGGTCGATTGCTCTTTCATCAGAGGACCCGGCTGATTGAAGCCATCCTCCGCCGTCGCGTTTCTGGAGCCTGGGTGACAATCAGAGACGACTCGCGAGTCGCCACCCACCTACCGATAGGCGGATTGCGAGATAACGCCGAGCAACGCATCATCCAAGAAAAACTTCTGTTCCATTGAGAAAAAGCGACATGGCCTCGCCTCCAAAACCTTGGGAACGAGCCGGTGCAACTACAACTGCATCAAGTGCGTTAAATCCCACCAATGTCAATAACGCCTCTAGGTCAGGATTGCTAACAGATACACCAATAACAGCCCCAACCGCGGCCTCTATCGCGACTCCGACCCCGACTACGTCCCTCTCCTCCGGTACTGCCCCGCCTGCCATCCCCGAGCGACCTGCGTCCCTCTCTTCCGCCGTCAACCAGAACGCCGCCGCATACAGCAGAGCAGGCGTCGGTGCGACGACTAGTCCTTACAGTACCTACGGCGGTGCCGGCGCTTACTCCTCGCCCTACGGCAGTCCTTACTCCAGAATGGGTTCCTACGGCGGCTATGGTGGAGGCATGGGAGGCATGGGAGGCATGTACGGCGGCTACGGTGGTTATGGCGGCGGCATGTATGGAGGAGGCATGTATGGCGGTGGTATGGGCATGGGTGGCATGCCAGGAAACCCTAATGACCCGAACAGCTTGACAAACCGTTTCAACAACAACACTCAGGCGACGTTCCAAATGCTCGAAGGCATTGTTGGTGCCTTTGGAGGGTTTGCTCAGATGTTGGAGAGCACTTATATGGCTACACACTCAAGTTTTTTTGGTATGATGCCCGCACCATTACGACTGACATAGATCGCTAACATGGACACAGCCATGGTGTCAGTGGCAGAGCAGTTCAGCAACCTTCGAGATACACTGGGATCCATCCTCGGCATCTTTACATTGATGCGATGGATTCGCACCCTTATCGCCAAAATCACTGGCCGCCCACCCCCGGCTGACGCGACTGCGCTCACACCTGCTGCTTTCGCCCGTTTCGAGGGCCGACAGCCTATCGGCCCGGACGGCGCTCCACTAGGACCTCCCAAGGCCTCCCGCAAGCCTTTGTTCTTCTTCCTCTTGGCTGCGTTTGGTCTCCCGTACCTCATGCGCAAGATGATAAACACCATGGCAGCATCCGCAGAGGAAGAGGAACGCCGTCGGATGGCACTTGCCGGCGAACAACAGGCTCTTGACCCATCCAAGCTCGACTACTGCCGCCTGATTTACGATTTCACACCCCAAGCCGGCAACGCTGTCAAGGATGTGGATATGGAGGTGCGCAAGGGTGATCTCGTCGCTGTCCTCTCCAAGAGCGACCCTATTGGCAACCCCAGCGAATGGTGGAGATGCCGTGCCCGCGACGGCCGTATGGGTTATCTTCCCTCGACTTATCTTGAGGTCATCAAGCGACCCGGCCAACCTCTGGCCCTCAAGGGTGCACCGAGTGATAGCAGCAGAGCCAACTCGCTGACTGGCGCTGCTCCCGAGAAGGCGCCGGAAATCAATTCGAAAATTGGTGATGTCTCTCCTGAGAGCTTCCAAAAGAGTGTGTTCTATAACTAAATAAGATGCAAAATCGCTGTCTAGGAGGAGGCGGCCTCCTTTGTAGCAATGAAGTCGCGGTACTATACAGGTTTCTTTTGTCAGAGATGTACGATTCAGGACGTACTCCAGGGTTTTATGCGTGCTTTAGGTTTCAAAAGCTGGGCGTTCGGGTTTACGAATGAGTCTTGTGGCATTAGGAGCGGCCGATATAGTCGCTTAGATATCTTACTTTAGCCTCAATATGTTATGAATATCTACGGGGAAACCACACAGTCGGCGGTTGCACATACGATAAGAAAACTGCATACTCGCCGTCCTTGCCCCGTGCTCTTACCACATGGACCATCGTGAAGTCTGGCTTCTGCAGCTGACGGCATAGCATGTGTGGTTACGCTGATGCCAATGCGTTTCCATTTACTGTGGCTTAAATCAGAATCTGGGTGGGCTTACGAGGTAATCCGCATTTGTACCGCTATCATTCCGCGTAGAGATTGTTTCACGATTGACGTCAGATTGACAAGCCAGTTCTCTGTTCCAATGCCCATTCAGGACTGTCTTCTCCAGGTCTGCAGCACGGGCGTGCCGGCTCTGGGGCCATCTGTCGACACCTGCCGCATTCTGCCGCATTCGAACAGAGCACAGCTGCGCACTACCGGTACTGCCGCTGCACCCTGAACTGCGTGTGCCTCAATGATGGAGACGCACGAGCCACCGATGACGTTGTTGACTTACGTCCTTTTTTTTGCGGCTTGCTGCTCCCAGCCCTGGTCTCTCGCCAAGATCTCTCTCCCGTCCAGCTACGTAAGGTCCTCAGGTGGAAAGAGGGTACCTCGCTGTGCGTACCTGCCACCTCTGCCAGAATTACCTGCCCCATCGTCACCCTCACGCACATGCTACAAAAGGTCAGCTCCGCCCAGTTTACCTACAATTCTCCTACAAATCACTGCAACCAAACACCAAATTCCCATTCAACAAAAACCAGAACACCGTCGGGCCAGTCAATTTGGGCTTCCGAGTGTTTTCACCACCACGCACAGCATATCTCCCTATTTGACGGAGATCACACGACCATTCTCGACGAGCTATATCGAAAGCTGAAGCTTTCCCCGCACCGTCCAAGATGACTCTCTACTACACTCTTGTACGTCTCTCGCGCTCGATTCGCACTCTCGTCCCTTCGAGACTAGAATGCAAACCTTCCTGGACGATGGCAATGCTGACTTCCTTCGCCATAGGTGTTTGTGCTGCTCATGGCAGAGATGGGCCTATTCATGCTCCTGATCGTTCCCCTTCCCTTCACCATCAAGAGGAAGTTGTTTACGTATGTCTTTCCCCTCTTGTGCTTTTCCCCTTCCGAATCATCAATCGAATGTTAACGTGGTCTCGTCTCGCAGCTTCATCTCCGAAAGCCCAATAGTAGCCAAAGTCCAGTATTGGATGAAGATCACTTTCGTCTTCATCCTCATCCTCTTCATCGACAGTGTCAACCGCGTATACCGCGTCCAGGTTGAGCTCGCCCTCGCCACCGAGAAGCAGAACAGCGGGTACGTCCTCCCCCCCCTGCACTCCCTTGATCCACAAACCGAACCCCTTTCAACGATATCTACAAGGTGTGTGCAATACTAATATTGAGGTTTTACAGCGCCGCCGTCATGGGCCACGAGCGCCTTGAGGTCCAGGCCCGCAAGTTCTACTCCCAGCGCAACATGTACCTCTGCGGCTTCACCCTCTTCCTGTCCCTGATCCTGAACCGCACCTACGTTATGATCCTCGAGGTGATGCGTCTGGAGGACAAGGTCCGCGGCTACGAGGGCACCAAGGGCAGCGCTAAGGAGAGCGAGAAGCTCGCTGTGGCCGGTAACGCCGGTGAGATTGCCAAGCTCCGCAAGGAGCTTGAGAAGAAGGATCGTGATATTGAAACACTGAAGAAGCAGAGCGCCGGTCTGCACAAGAGCTACGACGAGCTCTCGGATCAGTACTCCCAGACGCAGCCCAAGGGTGACAAGAAGGCGCAGTAAAAACGGAATCGGTCATTCGACTCGGCAACCTGAACAAAGAAGAAAACTCCAAAACGAAGGCAAAGTAGATAAGGGGAAGCGGGCTATCTAAAAGTGCAGACCGAGGGCCTGTATGAATGAAACAGGCGTAGTAAGCCTAGGTGGTGTTGAGCTATAGTTGTAATCAAGCTCCTGCTTTTGGCGCAAATATGTTTCGATTTGGTTGCATGCCCTCGTGCCATATGATTATTATGATTAATCGTCAACGTTTCCGGCATCAGGATTGCAGAAGCTAGCTTAGGCGCCAGTTCTCTCACCCAATGACTTCCAGGTAAGTAGGAGCTAGAACAATTTGTGCCGTTCCATTCCCACGACAACCAATATCACGATTCTATGGCGGGTTCAGGACCGGGAAAGTGTCCTTTTGTTGGTTCGGCGACGTCGTGATCGATGTTCATTGACTCTAAGCACACAAAGAGGACGAAGAAAACCATCATCCCAGAGCAGTCAGATGCTCGAAGCTTCACGACACGACAATACCAGACTCGGCAGTTATTTGAAAACCGTGCAGCTTGCGTGATCTTTTAGCACCAATAATCTCAAGCTCATCTTCCTCATGCGTAGTTTACCTGGTGTGAATCTTCTTTTGCCTATTTCCCACTCAAACCCTCGACGCCCAATCCCAAACCTCCAACCCAACACCTCCGACAACCAGCTTCCCATTTCCAATAACCTCGACGTCTCCGGCGTCCGCAACGCCGCTATACTCGTCCGCCAACAGCGTCACCTCCTCAACACCCTCGCGCCATCCGAGCCGCCACATCTTGACTCTCTGGTCGTTACTCGCCGTCACGAAGACCAGCTGTCCGCCGCCTGTCTCTTTGAGCGCTGCAAGCCCGTTGATGGCGGCCGCGTGTGCCTTTCTTACGCCCGCCCTCGCCAACGGCACGAAACCACCGTCCGTGGATGCTCCGAGCGTCGTGATGCCCAGCGCGTTGTCGTCACCTCCAGTGAGGACCACAACGCGGTCTGGCGACGAAAGGCGGTGCAGGTCGAGTGCCTTGATGCTGCTCTGGTGAATCCGCGCTGTGTGCTGGAGGACGTAGTCACTCCCCGAGGATCGCCAGACGGCGAGGTGCCCGTCCGTCGCGGTCGTGATAATATCGAATACACCTTGCTCGGAGATGCGGAGGTGGCGGGTCTGCGTCAGACACGCCCCAGTATACTGCCCCTTGAACATCAGCTCGAAACCCTGCTCGGGCGTGTACCGGTACGTCTTGACGGCCGAGTTCGAAAACGCCATCGTGATAGCAACGGCGTTCCCTCCCAGGCCCTCGACGTCGAAGCTCGTGACCCGCAGATCCCCGTCCGCGCTCCGATCCGCAAACACCGCCTCGCGCATCAGCCCCAGCCCCGCGTCGCCGAGATCCCGCGCCCGCCAGACCATAAATTCCTCGTTGCCGCTGCAGCTGAAGAGCAGGTCCTCGCCGAGCCACTTGAGGGATTGCAGTCCCGCGGTGTGGACCTTGACGACCTTGACGCAGCGCAGTTGCCCCCTTCTTTCGGGGGCTGTGGAGGTGGCGTGCGGTGGTTGCTGATATTCCCAGATCCGTATCGCCGTATCCTCGGCGCCCGTAGCGATGTAGCGACGCCCAGAGTACGCAATGGCGCGAGTCTCGCGCCCGTGGGTGCCGCGCTTGAGGGTGCGGTGATGGACGACAGCGGTGGAAGGGTCGGGCTGGGTGTACACACCCAGAGTGGCGGCCTTGTTGAAGACGAAGCGTATTCTATGGTGTCCACTGCTGTTTTCGCTGCCACCTTGGGTGGTGTAAGCGAAGGCGCGATGGGCGCCGCCGCAGTCGACGCGGACGACCTCCTCGTGCCGCGTCTCGTTCCAGACGATGAAGTTCTTGCTGCGGAAGCCGCAGAGAATCAAGTCGGAGCCGGCGAGCCAGGCGTCTTCGAGGTTGGAGACTGCGGCCGGGGCGGTCTCATGACGCAGCTGGAGGGGTGTTGGGGAGGATGGGGAGAGTTCGTAGATGCGGTAGTTTCCGTCTTTGCTTGTTGTAATGATGTGGGAGGCTTCTGATGAATGAGATGAGTTTGGGAAGGGGTGGATGGCGGTTATTGAATCGGTAGAGCGACGCTCCGGGGCCGGGAGCAGCGTGAGGTGGGCCTCGGCGCGGCGGAGGACGGACATGTAGCCGTGTCGAGAGCCGAGGATCAGGACGTCGTCGACAAGACAGGCCGCGGTGACAACGAACCTGCTGTCTAGATGGGGGACGGGGACCATGGACGTTATCGTGGCAGTGTCCAGATCAAGGGTCAGAATCTGCATGGCCTCCTCGCCCCCCAGAATTGTAACGAGGAACTCTAGCCTGGATGGCCGGCTGGCCTCCCCCGATGCATCGTCGCCGAGTGCTGAGGAGTTGCCGAGGCAAAAGATGTCGGCAACCTTACCGGGCACCGTGCCGACCTCTTGGATCGTGGAGTCCCTGAAGAGGAGAATCTTCTTGTTCGCCGTGCCCAGGAGCGCCAGGCCTGGTGCCGGGCTCTTCAACGTCGTGCAGAGCCTCAGCGAGGTCAGCGTAGCAAAATTTGTTTCAATTTGAGACCATGCCAGCTCCTGCCCGAACGAGCCGGCTAGGAGACGGCCGGTGGTGCTGGTCGCGAGCAGAGTGTCTTCGGAGATGAAGGCGAGCCGGTGGAACGCCTCCTTCGTCTCCAACGGGACCGCAGAGTCGGGGTGTCGGGCTGGCAGCTTGCCAACTACGTCCCGCATCACCAACGTGAGAAGTTCGCTCGGCAAGTCCTGCATCTTGGACACGGCCCCAGTAGACGCGCATGAGCGGTCCGAAAGAAGATTGATATTACTATCGGCGCCGCCCGTGGCGACCAGCACCTCTCCGTCGGCCACCTGCGCGAGGGCGGTGGCCCAGATATGCTTGCCGTCGTGGCGGGCGTATGTCTCCCTGTGCATGATCTTAGCAGCGACCTGGATATCATCCTCGCCCGCGGCGGCCAGAGACTTCTGCCGCCACTGCTCCACGTCAACCTCCAGCGACCAGGTCTGCAGCGTCGAGTCCTCGCCAAACGAGTAGACGGTAGCCGGAGAGCCCCGGGCCAGCTCGTCAAGCGACTGCGGGAACCTAACGTGCCAGATGCGCGAGATGTGGCCCATGGACATGGTCAGGGGTGCGCTAGACGCGACTTGCGTCGTCGTGAGGTCCGCTGCAGCGGCAGCGGCTGTACCGCCGAAGCCCGTCTCTCTCGCGTCACCAATCGCATCATACTGCAAGCGCGGGGACTCGGGCCTCTCGGTAATGTCCCAGATCCGAATCGTTCTGTCGTCGCTACAGCTGGCGAGCAGCCTTGCCTTTTTTCCTTGGCCGCCGCCAAGGTCAATCTCGGGCGAGATGTCCACGCCAAAGATGGAGCCTTCGTGGCCTGTAAAGACAAAGAGAACCTCGCACAGCGGCTTCTTGTCCTCTCCTGCCTCCGCCGCGACGTCGGAGAAGTGGCACTTCCAGACAAGGATTTCGCCAAAGACTGTGCCTCCGGCCACTAGCACAGAGGTCTTGGATATCCACGTCAAGTTAGCCGAGTACAGGATCGGCCTCGAGGGCGAAGCGATGCGCCCAAACTCGAGCGTCCTCCCGTCGTCCCCAATCCAAAACTCGAGAAGCTCGTTGTGCGCCGTAACCAGCACGCCGCGGTCCTGTTCCTCGGGAGACATGGCGCCGTCGTAGATCCAGTCCGGCGCCTTGGCCTCTACGACTCCCAGCTGCGCGGGGACGTCTCCCTCGATTCCATTGCTATCGAGAAGCTCCTCGATGACACTGGCAGGGAACACCGTCACCGCCTGGTTCCCCCAGACCAGCACGCGGCGCTGGCCGCCTTCTCCGCCCCCAACGTGGATGCCATGGATGGGCTGGGCGCGGAAGATGTTGAGCTGGCAGCGCAGCCGGCCCTCGTCATCGTAGACCTTCAGCCCCGTGTCCTCCCCTGCGAGGAGATACGTCTCACGGTCCCTGGCGTTGAAGAAGCTGAGGCCGGTGACGGGGGTGAGATGATGGTCCCGCTGTAGGGGCCCAGCTACGGATCGCTGTTTTTAGTCCATCAGTCAGCTAGATCATTTCGTTTTTGTTCGCAAAAGCGCGAATCCTATTTTTTGAGGTTCAAGGGTGCTTCGATGACTAACTGCATGGTGATGGTTCATGAGGAGAGCGGCAGCCGAGGAAGGCCTGCCCAAGTCAGGTATATCTGACTTTAGAATCTCACCAGAGGGGTTGTCCTAGTCCCGGGTTGAGAGAGTGTGTTTCTTGTGTAAAGGTTGCCTAAACTCCCAGGATCATGATGCTAGTCTTTGCGGCTGAGCTGGTGTAGAAGGGCATCCTCCGTCAGCACAGGGTGTATGCGGTGGATCGAGTCAACCCTCTGCCACTTGGTGGAGTTTTTTTTTTGGTGCGTTTGCGAGAAATTTTGAGGCAATCCTTCGACAGTGCCAATAGGGTCAAGAATGCACGTTGTTTGAACCTGCACACCACGAGATGGCTGTCACGATCCCGCCACCCTTCATGGAGAAGCTGTCACATGAAACGCACATATTCCACAAACACGTTGCAACAAGTGTGTTAAAAAACTCTAGTATGTTTTTGGTTGTTGTAATAATAAGAACATTGGGAAGTCTATAGACATAGAGTCTGGTAGGGTATCTCCAATCCCCCATAATCCCCCATAATCCAGCATTGTCATCGTCCTCATCCCCTGACGATCGTATTCCCTACAAAAACTAAACATTCGTATCCACCTCGGTGCGTGCCGTTCGTTCTCATGATAGTGAGCCGTTACCCAACGCCAACAATGCTGAAATCAAACTGTTTGCCAAATCACTGTGCTTCCTCGTAAAGACATTACCACACCTCAGTAAGTCCTAGAACTTAAGAGCGGTGGGAGTAAGGCTCGTAGGCCATGTCACCACGGGCGCCACTAGCGTAGCGGGGAGCACCGTACTGGGTAGCCTGCTGCTGCTTGTAAATGCCGTTCTCCTCCTGGATGGGCTGGTAGGTGCCGGTCTGGGGCAGAAGCTTCTCGCCGTCACTCTGGCGCTTGCGGTCCTTGCGGGTGTGGTTGGGAGCGCAGCAGCAGATGGTGAACATCCAGAAGAAGCCGGCGCCGAGGGCCAGAGCAGCGGAGATCCAGACAAGGGCGAGGAAGCTGTTGTTGAAACCGGCCGAGACACCGTAAAACTTGGCAGTGCCCTCAACAGCGCCGACAACGATGACAGACATTGCGGTGGAGAGAGCAGCGGAAGCGCAGACGGCCAGAGAGGCGACAGAGGCGACGAGGAAAGTGACGCACGACATGACGCGAGTGCAGTTAGCGAAGATGCCGAAGACGACCTCGAGACCAAGGGCAATGAAGGCGATGATGTAGGCGACTTGGGTCCACTTGGTGGCGGTCTTGAAGGCGGAGAGAGCAGTGGTAACCTCATCGGGGAGCTCGATCTTGCGGCCGGCAACGGAGCCAATGGTCTCGAGGGTGGTGGTGTTCAGATAGTCGGAAGCCCAGTCAAACTTGGCCTTGGTGCAGGTCTTGTCACCGTTGGTGTCGGTTGTGCAGTAGCCCCAGAGGGTAATGTCGTAGAGGTTGTCGAGACCGAGGTCAGCGGCGGTGATGTTGCTCGTCTGGGTGTCCTCGGTAGCGGCCTTAGAGATGGCATTGTCGCCATCGGCGGTGAGCAGAGCGCGATCATGGTAGTTGCCGAAGTTGATGGGCTTCGCGTCTCTTGTCACTATACTCGATACCGAGGCAGGACTAATCTCCAAGTCCGTGAGGTTGACGCGGAACATGTACAAGTCCTTGTTGGAAACACCGCCGAGAGCGGCAATCAACAGGAAGATGAGAGAGCCGACGGAGAGGATGAATGGCAGAGCCACGCAGATAACCCGGCCGACGCCCATTTTGTCTGTGTGATATTTATCTGTGGTTTGATGGAAAAGCGAGGTCGTCGAGACAAGTGCGACTGTCAGTCTACAAGCCGGATTCGGTAGGTGGGTCGGTGTCTTTCTTCAACGAGAGTGGTCTAGGTAGGAAAGAAACAGTTGTTGGTAGTGGTGGAGATGGGTGAGAAGAGTTGGCGAGGGAAAAGGGAAGTAAGTAGACCCTTTGAGGTTAGGTAGGTTAGAGGCAAACGGATGTGAGTGATGAGTGTGAGAAGCAAGAGGCTGACAACAGATGGACGAGTGCTGATGTTTATAAAAAACAAGAGTGAGAAGTGCCCTTACGTACCGGGTGCGGATACATGCAGCATGGCAGAAGGCGCAGGGCAGGTTGGGAGGGAACATGGGGAGGGACGCGGACGTGGCGCAGTACCGAGTACACAGCAACATAATTTGGTGGAGATGGGACGGACTGATGCGCAGCGCACCATGCAAGCTCTGGTCTGGCACAGCACAGCTTCAACCACACACACTGAGGTGAAGGAGCTCAGCCTGTGGCACTATGTAAAGTGGCACCGGGGTGATCAGGGTGCTCCGTACGGTACTCGGTACCTCCACTTGCCTCCCGTCACCTAACAGCTCTTGGGCTGCTGTTGGCTGGTTTGGGTGTGTCTCTGGCGGCCGAGAGCTGACGGGCTGCAACGCGCCTCCACACAAATAGCGGCCACGACTCAGCCCCCGGCCCTGCCAGGAACACCCATGACCTTTGGGGAATCCCTCGCCCGAGCAACGGTGTCGGCGCCGTGCTCCCTCCACCTTGTTCCTGCCTTGTGTGGTGATTTCCTCCCACATGCCGTGCGAGAGCACTGTACCAGACGCGGCCCTCGAATCATCATCCATGTCCGCAGATATCCGCAAGGCATTCGAGGTGCCGTCTTGGCTTTAAGCATGGAGATGACCGATGGGATACACTATACTCGGTATGTTGGTTTGTGTACAGATGGCGGCAGCTCAGGCAGCAAAGACGGGAGAGCATGGGGGAGGGCCGGCCTGGGTAGGTACCGTAGCGTAGAGAGAGCTGGCAGGCCCCGACAGGGATGTCATCCATAGGGCAGACACCACCGGTGACGCCAACCAAAGGTACACTTTGGCTGTGCTGCCTGCGCACGGGTACTTTCTGACACTGGCGTCAAACTTTGCCATCCAGCTTCCAAGCCCCGACCGACATTTCGTCTTTTTCTCTCTGCCTCTGCAGAGACCGACTGCTTCTCGAATACGGATACAGACGAACGAATGCGCCCCTCATCATATCCGGATGGGTTGTCGCTGGCGTGGTGGACGCGGGGGTGGATGGTATTGAGCAGGAAGCCCATCCAATTTTACCTACAGCAAAGTTGCCGCAGATTGACTAGGACGAAGGCTGGGCCAAGAAAAACACCAAGAGCTGAATATACTAGTGCCCTGGCATTCGACCGACCCGTCGCAGTCAAGTCACGGCGTCCCCAACATATTGCAAGACCTAGACTAGGCCGTAAAGGGAGAGTGTGCTGTCTGTGATTATTTCCGAGAGGCTTTGTCGTCTTGGCTTGGGACGTCTCCTCCGCCTCCTTGCCTCTTCATGCCATCGTACGCGTCCTGCTCTTTGAGTCGGCCATTCGCCCTTGAACTGGACCGCTCGGACTTTGGGAACTTCAGCAGTTCAGATGGACGGGCACATAGCACCGTGCACTGTGTACGAACGACTTCTGAGAACCACGAGCTGCTAGGCCCTCAATTCCTCCAAGTTCGTAATAGCCATCTATCGGCGGCTCTTCTCTTCTTGCGCTACCATTACCATTAGCAGGCTTGGCTGTCAATCACCGCTCATTGGGCAGCCGATCGGTGGTCTGTTGCTCAGTAACTACGGCACCCCAGAGACACCTCGCCTGCTCGAAAAGTCGCGTCGACATCAAGATTTGCCTTGATCGGCATCGTCTCGCTGTCTGACACGTCCAAGCTGCGAGTCGGTCTCCATACGTCCACGCAATTAAAGTGGTCCTGGGGGTCGTCATCCTGCGGAGGCTCAGCTCTTTTCCTCTTTTTTTTCCCCCCTTCCTCTGTAGAGAACACGCCGCACCAAAAAGCGCTAGTATCTTGCAACGTGCAGCACTTGGCACCGGGTTTTCTATCACCCACGTTCCGAGGCTATCGTGCCTACCTTGCCATCTCTCTCGGGTTGGCTTGTGTCAAAAGTTGTCAGTGTGTTAAGGTGCTCAGCCCCACGGGTACGTTTGGTCGCAGCCGGTTATCGGGTGCTGGGGTGGTAATCATGGTGGCTGACCATGTTCGGGCTCGCCAGATCGCCCACTCATCAGGCCCGCTCCCCCCCGCCTCCAAAAATCTGCCCTGACCAAATTCCCACTAGCAAACCCGATGAGCCTTGAGGCGGAACCCTCTAAATTTAGAAATCAACTTGTTCAACCTGCCAATCACGGGAGCCACGCCATCTATGGGGCAGAACACCAATTCCCGACCCTCGGCGACGAACCACCACGCAGGGCTCAGTTCGATATGGGGCCATCCCGAGGCCTTCAGTTTTTTAAGGTTGCCGAGCCTCTCGAACAAGCGACCTTGGAATCATCGTCATTGGCTAACCTGTTGTTTGATGCGTGACGAAGCCATCACCGCCACCACGGTTGAGCTCAAAGTCCAGGTCGGGGCTGGCCCGCTAGCTCCCGTCCAGCCTCGGCGAGGTAAACGACCCAGCAGCTTATCGGTGGCATCTGGCAGGGCTTCAATATCGAAAGAGGGGCATTGACAGTTGATAACCCATATCTAGGGTCCGGTGACGTTGCAGCCTCCCCCCGCCATGACTTCAAGCTTGATTTGGCTGTTATCACACTGCATTCGCCTTTGTTGCGAACACCATCGTGGCTCCGTCTGCCAAGCTCGTCGTTTGCAGGGCAGCGTGGAGCCGACCAGGCTCACTTTTGGCCCATGGGTTTGCAGAGAGACGAACCGGGCTCTAACAGCTTCGAGACGCTTTGGTTCGTCGCATTGCCTGGCTCGTCGACATAAAAGTCAACCACGGGAGTTCGTTGACTTTCTTGGCAATGGCATATCGGCACTTGAGCTATTTGCGTCCCGTGTTTTGTAAAGCCCTCGTCCTATTGCATCCGTTGGCGTTTTGTTTACTTCCTTAATTGGGGGCACTCGGACGACAAACGAGCAGGTTTCGACCTTGGCTGCAACGCTGTTTGTCAAGGACCGTCACCAAATGCCTCGGAGACGGCACTTCTCTAGGCGGCCAAGCCGTCAAACATTCTGGTTGTTCCGGCTCACTCACATCACGCCATGACAGCTGCAAAAATCTCAACTGGAAAGTGAACTCGAATCGGCCCCCGTTTCAGCGGCAAAACCGAAATTTGAGAGTGACCCCTCAATCATGGATGGACAGGGGAGGCCTGCAATAGCGGCACACGGGTATAGTGCAGCCACGCAACCTTCTTTTGCCGACTTCCATCCTTTCCAAGAAGACATGGTCCGAGTCCTTGCTGGTGGGGCTCAGATCAGTGCTCCCGAGGCGGCGAAGCCGGGTGACACGCGGTACACGGCGGCGGCATTACAAAATATCTGCCCATCCGCATCATCTTGCTCTTGCCCGCCGGCTCATGGTGTGGTTCTCGGAATGCCGACTCTGGGCTAGACGAGGTCAACCCCGGCATGCGGCGTACATCGGGCTTAGTCAGAGAGACTGTCATTGGGAGTCATGCCGACAAGCCCGTCTGGCTGGCTGTATGCGCCGGATTGCATCGCATCTGTGACCTGAAGGCTGCTGCAGTCCCATGGCAGCCAACAGAACTTGTGCAGCTGTCCATTCCGGGCTGTTTGGCCCCGGCAACGGTGAAGCATCCCCTCCTCCCCTCTTTTGAGGCCCTCGACTGTCGCTCGGTAGCTGCAGCACATGCACACGTGGACGGGGGGAGCGCAACGCACCAAAGGAATGTACGAGGTGTTCGCGACAGGGCGTATGTACCTGATATGGCAGTCGATGTTTGATACAAAGCCACGACGGTGTAAGTCAGGCGACGTTGCGGGGCTGTCGCGGCAGGTCTTACCAGTGTTCAGCATCTACGGGTGGTGTGGACGAAAATCCGCAGAGAGGTCGCAGGAGGGGAGGGCGTCGCGGCGACGTGGAGCCAAAGATCTGATGCCGTACCCATCTCATCTCATCACACCTCACCCCCCCCTCACTCGTCCAGGACTTCAGTTCATAGCTGTTTGTGGCCTTTGCCTTGTGGGGTGGGGGCAGCCGGCGCATATGGCACCGCTGCACTGGAGCCGGATGCAGATGGGGTTTGGGGTTTGGGGGACGGAGAAGGAAACGCGTAGGGTAATTCGACGACGGATTTAAGTGGTGATAGGCGACACTATCAAACAGAATTCCATGTACAAGTGTGTGTGTGTGTGTGTGGGCTTGCGGATCTCTCGGGTAGTGTCATCACGGAGGTTAGAGCCGACTGTCAACAAACCCCGCGGAAGTAGGAACAAGCAAGCGCTTTTTCTTCACCTGATTATGATTCCTTCCGGACCTTCAGGGCCCTCCATCGTTGGCTACTCTGCGCCAGGCCTTGAAGTACCTCACTCCTGTGTTTGCAACCCCTCTCTCCTCCCTTCTCCGCCCGCTGCCTCCCACGCCCAAACTCGATGCGCATGTCGTGACCGGGAATTTCCCAGCAGTGCCATGGTCCTTGCAATGCCATCAGGTGGCCACGAGTCGACCAGTCCCAACTACATGATGCAAGTGCAAAGGCCGGCGGTTCTCACGACCAGAAAACCCTCACACTAAAAACGGTAGACAGGAACTACTCGACGCCAAGTGTCGTCACTGGGGAGCCTCGAATCCATTCCTGGCCCAATGGATGCGGGACTGTGGAGGAAGAGGGGATGGGTGGCAAGAGGAAACAAGTTCCTCCAGGGCAAAAATACTAGAGAAAGGTACTTCTTTCCACCTGTGCTCCTCCGCGGGGCAGGTTGGTGTGTCCAGTGCAAGCGGTGCAGCACGGCGGAGGAGGCCTAGGCCTAGGCCCGGGCCCAGCAATAGGCGGTGGCTGTTCTTCTCCCAAGCAGCACGAACTGTGTCAGTCACTACTGCGCTGCAGTGCATGTTGGGGCCTGCCTGCCTTCCGATGTGAATGGAACGAGCTAATCTTCTTGCATTGCACTGCGTTGTTCCCCGTGCTGTGCTGAGCTGCACCGCATCTGATCTCATTGGCCTCAATATTAGATACTGCTTCCGATGCGGGTCTGGTGAACATGGGAATGAAGTGGCCGTGACAGGAGGCACCCTGGCCGTCAACTGCAGCCTCAGCATATGCATCACGCCGCACACAGAGGGTTGACATCCTCACCTCTTGTCCGGGTTCGTCTTTCTCTTCTCTTCTCTTCCTACAACAAACACTACCTGGGTTTTGGTAGCATTCCTTCTTCCACACTCTGTGGTTTTCGACGTCCAATCTAGTCTACCAGCTTGCCAAGTTCTATTCACGCGCCTGCACATCTCTTGTCTCCTTCTCAACCCTGTCCACCAAGAATCTTTCATCGTCCAACGTTAACACAGGGGTCAAGCACCAAGGGCATCGTCCAAGCAAGCACCACCTCTGCACTTTGCCAACTTCCTTCGGGCGTCTGGCCATTGTCAACCACCCAGTTACACAACGATCCACAGCCACCTCTTCCCGCTCAAGGTTACCACAGATAAGCACATGAGCCGTATTAAAATTTGCTTGGGCCAATATATCCCATCCATTCTCCTTGGGCTTCCTGTAAGGTACCTCCCTACTGCGCAAGGCGAGACAATTTGAGGCAAACAAGGTGGCTCGACAACAACCAGGGTCAAAAAGACAGCACAGACACTGCAAGACAAGCCTGTAGGCCCGGTCAGCCCAGCCCAGTGGACCAGCACGAGTTTCAGGCGCCGTCGACAGGGAAAACAGCGATAACAAATAGCGAGACAGCACCGCTCCTCCGTGAGACCATTTACCCCCTCCAAAGTATTCCAACTCCATCTTTGGACCCTTGGCAGCCCAGCCGCCAACCACGACCTTGGGACACAGACACAGACACCAGATTCCATTTGGGTTGGACTGGGACTGGACTTCCTCTTTGCAGAATCTGATCGGCCAACTTTGTCACCACCACCACCTCCCGCCACACACACACGCTCCCACACCCTGCGCCGTGCTCTACGCCTCGGCCAACCTTACTTTCCCCATTTGCCTTACCTTAGCAACAAAAGTCTCACTCGCCATCTGCTGCTGCTGCTCTTCTCTGCTCTGCTCTACCCGCTTTGCTTGCTAGCTATTCTCCATTCGTCCCTCCCCGCATTCCATTGACTTGCGTCCTGCCTTTCCGCAGAGGCATCTACCCACCCATCGAGGTACGGAGCCAAACCTAATATCCGCTTATCCCATGCCTGTCGCCTAAGCACCCATCCTGCATTCGTCCCTCCTACTCCTACTCCTACTCTTACTCCTCATCAGCGGCAACTCGGCTCTTTCTTTCGCCTTATCTCCTGCACACGCGATCCGAACGAGGCTGACCAGAATTCTTACACCACACAGTCTTGGGCGAATGCCTCAATAGCTCATTCCATCCGCGCCGCCGACTTGTACCCATTTTCTATCGCTTGCCCCAACAACCGCCCGCGAGCCACGTATACGTCACTCGCCCACTTCCTCGCTTACCGGCGACCCTTTTCTTCTCCAGCCATCGATCAAAGGCAATCGCCTTAACGCGCCCAAAACGGACAACTCAAGTGGACGCCGCTCTCCCTCCCGCATCCGCTTCCTGTCCATCCTCGATCGTTTATTCCATCCTCCCTAGGACCTGCATTGCAGCACAGCATCGTATTTTTATCCCGACCCCCTGCCAGACTCGGCTGTTGCGGCGAGACGTGTAGGCCAGCCATACATCAGACGAAGACGAGGCCAGCACACGCGCACACCCGACAGACAACAGCTCCGACCGCCGTTCCCTTTGCATCGGCAGCAGAGCTACATTATGGGAAACCAGCCATCCAAAGAAGGCGGCCATGCATCTGGCAAGGGCGCCGGCGGTGACCGCACCGCCGAAGATCTCAAGTCATACCCTTCATTTGGCAGATCCGACACCAAAGACTCGTCGCGCTCATTCAAGGCTCTTCGATCCAAGATCCCCGGAGCGAGCAAGACCGACAGCCCGAGAAACTCAGTCATCACCTCTCCTACAGACGAAAAGTCCGACGCCGCTTCGGTCAAGTCGGGGAAAAGCGCGAAGTCCAGTGCCTCGCGAGGCCGCAATGACTCCGCCACGTCGCCCCTATCGCCTGACGGCGATACCGAATCCCCGCTCGATGACTCCCAGCCGCCGCCGTCCCCGACCCAATCCAGCACCATCAAGAGCGGGCACCACGATGTGAGCGCCGCACAAGCCTCGGGCGAGGTCGATCACGTCTCAGACCAGCCTCCATCTGCTGGAGGTAGTTTGAATACCCACATGCAGCTCCCGGGCAAGTCGATTTTGGCCAAGGGCGGCGACGGTGCTGCCACGCCGGTTGCGAAGACTGTGTCGACAAACTCCGGCGACAGACAAGAGGGAGGCGTTGCCATGAGCGAGATCAAGGACATCGACCTCGACGACTTCATCAAGCGGCTCCTCGATGCAGGCTACGCCGGCAAGGTTACGAAGAGCGTGTGCCTGAAGAATGCCGAGATTGTGGCCATCTGCCAACGAGCCCGTGAAGTTCTTCTCTCCCAGCCGGCTCTCTTGGAACTCGACGCCCCAGTCAAGATTGTGGGTGATGTTCACGGGCAGTACACGGACCTGATTCGCATGTTCGAAATGTGCGGCTTCCCGCCCTCGTCCAACTACCTGTTCCTGGGCGATTACGTTGATCGGGGCAAGCAGTCTCTCGAGACAATCCTTTTGCTACTTTGCTACAAGCTCAAATTCCCCGAGAACTTCTTCTTGCTGAGAGGCAATCACGAGTGTGCTAACGTCACCAGAGTCTACGGGTTCTATGATGAATGCAAGCGCCGCTGTAATGTCAAGATCTGGAAGACGTTCATCGACTGTTTCAACACTCTGCCCATTGCTGCTGTTGTCGCTGGCAAGATTTTCTGTGTCCACGGTGGATTGTCTCCGGCCCTGAGCCACATGGATGACATCCGCAACATTGCTCGGCCCACCGATGTCCCCGACTACGGGCTTCTAAACGATTTGCTGTGGTCTGATCCTGCCGATATGGAACAAGATTGGGAGGCCAACGAGAGAGGCGTGAGCTATTGTTTCGGCAAGAGGGTAATTCTCGATTTCCTTGCGACCCACGATTTCGACTTGATTTGCCGAGCGCATATGGTGGTTGAGGACGGGTACGAATTCTTCAACGATAGGGTCCTTGTAACAGTTTTCAGCGCCCCCAACGTAAGTACTACCCGACCTACTTGCGGTGGTCTCTGCTAACACGTGATATCAGTACTGTGGCGAGTTCGACAACTGGGGCGCCGTCATGTCCGTCTCCAATGAGTTGCTCTGCAGCTTCGAGCTGCTTAAGCCGCTGGACTCGAGTGCGCTAAAGAGCCACATCAAGAAGGGCAGGAGCAAGAGACAAAGCATGCTAAACAGTCCGGTAAGTAGCTCCGGCATGGGCATCTGATATTCCAGAAAGCAGACGAAAGACTAATGGTTTGCATAGCCTGCACATGTCGAGCCGCGAAGCGTTTGATGAGGAGGCCGTGCTGGGGAGAAGAGGGACAGCAAAATTATCTCCATTCATTGATGGATTATCACGAATTACAATTAGTCGGGCAACCGTGCGGAAGGTTCAGTCCAGGGCTCTTGGGGCGGGCCAATACGACTCCGGCGCCATCGCGAATACCCTCGGCAGGTGGAACTCCCCGAAGGACACGGGCGCCAACTCGAGTCTGGTTACCACGGACGATGCTTGCAAAAGGCGTAAAAGCCGAGTCGAGTGATGGCCAGGTTGGGATACTTGGCAGGGTCAAACTCCAGCAGGTGCAGTTCGTTATTCTAGGTCTCGGCATGGCTTGGACAAAAGCGTAATGCAGCTGGAGACCAGGTGGATTTCTTCGATATGGTGGGCATAAGCACCATGCTCTGGTGGAGAATGAAGGTGGCTCTTGGAACCGGCCTGTCTTGGACTGCTGCAACACCAGCTAGCGATACTGCGTACCTTCAGGCCATCTACGGACGTTCATGGATGAAGACATGGACCAGCGGGAAGGGTTATCGTCATTCAGTAGTAAGGTAGTTAGGTAGGGATACTGGGACTTGACTTTTTACATGCTCGGTTTCCCACTTGAGTGATGGCACCTTGAGATGACAATCCGATAAACCATTCCATTCGCCATGCTCGTTATACAATATTACAGGATATTTCATAGCAATGTTTAAAACCAAGGCAATCGCGCCTGCTGCCAACGCGCCTAATTCTGTGCGGCGAGACACCATGCGTGAGGCAGTTGCCCCTCCAGGAGGCAGCCCCACTTTCCGTACGTAGCTCAGCCTGTGACATCAACTTCTTTTTTTTCATGCCGCCGCGACCTCACGAAAGATTCACCGCGGTACAAGTGAATCGTCCCAGAGTTTGCCATTGCTGAAGAACCAGCAGCGAGACCCCGGGCAACTCATTGTTCTTGGACGAATTGACCTTACGAGTCTCATCCAAAGCACCTGCCTTTTACACTGCGGGTTGTACGCAGCGGCGAGCAAAGTTTTTTCCTTTGCTTTCCCTTCTCTTTCATCCTTGCAACAGTTCGGTTCCCTCTCGCCTTGTATTTTCCCTAGTCAACTTCACCTCGAACGCCACTGACCCTCTCACTTATTTTGTCATTCGCCCATCAAGGAAGACGTTTTCAAGTTTTAACTTATCTCATCAAGCATTTGGCACAAAGATTCTATCAAAATGGAGAACCAGGCACCCCAGGTCGACGAGTCTGACCAGCGAGCGGCAAAGCGCATTAAGGTGGACGATGCCTCGTTGCAGGCGGGCGACGCCGGCGCAAAAGCCGCTGATTTGCAAGCTGCTGGAGAGCGGGTTGCCGTTGACGAATCCACGAAGCGCGTGGAGCCTGTTTCCGCGAACGGGAACGTTGAGAAGACAGATGGCGCCGCGAACCAGTCCACACTCTCGGAGAAGGCCGATATCCAGATGAGTGACGCACCTGCCACCGAGGAGAAGAAGCCTGCCGAAGCCCAAAGCGGAGATGCCACTGCGCAACCGAAGAAGGATGACAGAGACATAAGGCGCGGACAGGCCCCCATCAAGGCTGAGTGAGTACGCCTCAGACCCCCCAACAGACTCTTGCAACTGACTTATATCTCAGGTACCTCGTTTACAAGGAGGGCCAGGTGAGGGAACCTGATGATGTTGCCGATGATGATGCAGCCGAAGGCCGTGACCAAGGCGATGGGCAGAATGACCGCAAGGGAGATGCCCGAGACAACCGTGACGGCCGCGACAAGAAGAAACGCGAGAAGCGGGAGAAAGGCCAGAACAAGGAACGCAGCTTCGGTCACTTTGATGATGCCCTCCGCCTCTGCAACAGTCGTGCCTACACCGCTGAGTTCTCTCCGCGTGAGTGCAAGTTTGGCGACAGGTGCAACTTGCTTCATGATCTGCGCAAGTACCTCAAGGAGGGTCGCCGCGAGGATCTCGACACTTTTGAGGGCAAATGCCCCGTTTTCGAGCAGTTGGGCAGCTGTTCCTCCGGCTGGAAGTGCCGCTTTGTCAAGAGCCACATGAAGGAGGTTGAGCACGAAGACGGCCGCAAGGAACTCATTTTGGTTGAGAACCTCGAGGACGCAAAGAATGGTAGCGCCCCTGTTGAGATCGGACGCGAGGATCTTCGCCCAGGTGTTTACAACAACACGGAGAACCAGATCAAGATCGATCTAAGCCGTAAGCGCATCGACTTCACGGAAACCGACAAGTACATCACCTGGATGAACAAGGAGGCAAGACTGGGTGACGAATTCCATCAGCGCCGCAAAGACCAAATGACTAGCACGCAGGAGGATCTGCGGGCGCAGTATGTCGACCCTCCTCTGAAGCCCTCCGAAAAGCGCAGGCTATACTTTGGCAAGGAAACGCCCGCTCTGGCCCCGCTGACCACCCAGGGCAACTTGCCTTTTCGTCGTCTCTGTGTGGAGCTTGGCGCCGAACTCACCTACTCCGAGATGGCCTTGGGTATGCCCCTGGTGCAAGGAGTCAAGAATGACTGGGCGCTGATGAAGGCTCACGAGAGCGAGATTAGCCCGCCCAAGGTTGACCCTAGCAGCGCCAGCATTGTCCAGGGTTATGATAACTCCCGTGATCTCAAGTTCGGAGCGCAGATCTCTGGCAGCCAGGCCTGGCATTGCGTCAAGTCTGCCGACCTCCTCAACCGCTTTATTCCTCACCTGCGCCTCATCGACCTCAACTGCGGCTGCCCCATCGACATGGTCTATAAGGCCGGTGGCGGCTCTGCCCTTCTCGAGGCCCATGGCAAGCTTGAGCGCATGGTCCGCGGCATGAACACAGTATCCGGAGATGTCCCCATCACGGTCAAGCTCCGCACTGGTGTTAAGCAGAACCGTCCCACGGCGAGTGCTATCATCGGCAAGCTTGCCTTCGGCTCGCGAGAGAACCGCGACCGTCTCGGCGCTCCCGGTTGCGCTGCCATCACCCTCCACGGCCGCAGCAGAGAGCAGCGGTATACCAAGAAGGCCGACTGGGGCTACATTGCCGAGTGCGCCGCCATGATCAAGTCATACAACGAGCAAAAGGACAAGATTACCGACACGGCTCAAGAGGTTGACGAGTCTACCCTTCCCAACGCCAAGGACGGGCGCATGTTCTTCCTCGGAAACGGCGACTGCTACTCCCACGTCGACTACTTTGAGCACATTGAGAAGGCCAAGGTTGACACCGTCATGATCGGTCGCGGCGCCCTTGTCAAGCCCTGGCTCTTTGAGGAGATTGAGAAGGGCCAGTACCTCGACAAGTCGGCCACAGAGCGTCTCACCTACGTTGAGAAGTTCTGCCGCTTCGGTATGGAGGCTTGGGGTACCGACGAGTTGGGTATTGGTTTTACCCGCCGCTTCCTCCTGGAGTGGCTCAGCTTCACGCACCGATATGTCCCTATTGGTCTGCTCGAGTACCTCCCGCCCGACCTCAATGACCGGCCGCCTGCCTACAATGGACGCAACGACCTGGAGACGCTGCTTGCGAGCAAGAACTACCGCGACTGGATCAAGATTAGGTATGCAAACTCTTTCGGCGAGCAGGTATATAATGGCTTGATTTGCTAACTATGTGACAGTGAAATGTTCCTTGGCCCTGCCCACCCGAACTTTACATTCCAGCCCAAGCACAAGTCTCATGCCTACGAGGCTGAGGGCTGAGCCCGCAACAATATGAAACGAGACCACTCTTTCTCCCTCTTCAGACCTGGGTCGTGAAGAACCCAAGGGGAGTCTTTTGCCGTCTATGACTTTTATGCGGAATTCGGCGTACACATGTAACCTGAAGGCATGGTGGTCAAGCTCAAGACTACCATCAAACACAGTCATAAGTCGCTGCAAACGAACACAAAAGTGGCATAGAGAAAATAAACCGTATTAGCATTTACTCAGAGGCTCTGCATCGATGTCGACCCAGAAGCTGGGTGATGTGATGGAACTACCTTAGTAACTATTCCCGAATGGCCGTTTCCTGGTGAACCCTGATCCGCCCGAGCTTGCAGCGTCCCCCTGCCCAAGGGCATGTAACCTATTACAATGGACCCTTCATATCATTTCGTGGTCTACAGGCATTGCCTTCGGCCTATTCTCTTTCTCCCCATACTCGCCCTCCTTGATCTGCAGCGGCCCAGCAGCAAGCATGTCCGGGTCCTTCTTCGGGATACGCTCCTGCTCGAGCTGCTTCGCAAAGAATGTCGAAGCCAGCGCCGGAAGAATAAGTGCGTTTGCTACCACATAGGCTCCGCATTGTGTCTCCTCCCTCTCTTGCGACTTTACAGCCTGGAGAATGTAGTTTTCACCTTTGAGAGGACACATCGGCCTTATCCATTCCGAAACAGAGGCTTGGGGGAGGGACTATTGGGCTGGTTAGCTTTTGGCTCTTCCGGTGACAAATTTTATCATACTGACGTTTTTGTTCTTCTCTTGAGGGGGGCTGGAGGGAAGGCCAAAGGGAGGGCAGTCCGAGAGGTTGAGCCAACTCATGCCAAGGCCTAGCTTCACCTCATTTTTTACCCCTCCAGAGGGTTGGTACCAAGTCTGGCTAAAATTGGACAGCTCCAATATACTATTATTGATAATTCTCTAGAAGCACTGCCATTCTTGATCGACGAATACATATCCTTGCGCCTTAATACAGCATCTGATATTTCCGGAATAAAGATGTAAAGTCCTTGATGGGTATTTCCCGTTGCGACCAAATTAACCACGCTATGCAGCCCGGCGACCACTGTCACCATCTTCCATCTCCTACGCCCCTCTCGTGATATTCGGTCCCGTCCCGATGCCCGTCAGCGTTCTGACAAACCAGTGCGCCCAGCTCTCTGTTTCCAGCGTCGCTTTGAGCTCCTCGGCGCGCTTCTCCACGTCCTCAACTTGCCGCTCGAATAGCCTCACACCGTCTTCGACGTCGTCTACCTTGCTCACGAGTCCATTGATCTCGTACTCAAGTCGCGCCACGAGAACCTCAACCTCCTTAATAGCTTCGGTGATATGCGCCCGCTCTTCGGCAATGAGCTCCGTCGAGCTCTGCTTGACCCGATGGTAAGCCTCGCTGAGCTGGTAATACAGAGTTTGTAGGTCCTCCTGCTCACGGGCGTAGTGTTCGTCCAGGGAATCGACGGCCTTGACCTTCGACTCCACCCAAGGATTGACCTCACGCTTGATGGTTGCGATAGAGTCGTACAGGCTGCGAGCGAACTCGGCTAGACTGGCTTGCTGTTGTAAAGCATCGGCCGTGGAAAAGTGCTTGTCGTCGTACAGTTCGGTTATTTCTTCCCATCGCAGAACCGCTTCCTCGGCGTCTCCAAAAGATAACCGCCGGGGCCACCGAGCTTCATTCAGAGGGTGCTTGTAGGAAAGTCTTGAAACAGCAATGCTATGCCGGCGTTGGAGAAAGCTCACGGCAGTATTGCCAGTTCTTTCTGTTTCAAAGGGGCCGTGGAGATCGGCCTCGTCAACAACGGAACCCGCCACCGATGACTGGACTCGGTCAAGCTCGTCCTTTACCGGCCCATTGGGAGGCGTAGCAAATTCGCCCTCAACTTGAGTCGAACTTGGATCGGAGGCTTCGTGGTTTGGTCTGCCCTCAGTGTGAGCTTTTTCAAGTTCTTGCGATGATTCCCGTAGCCCCTGCGCAGCCTCTTCCTCCTTCTTAAAAGCCGTCAGGTACTCCTCCGGCTTGTTCTTCCACGTGAAGGCTCTGCCAACCATGACTGGAGAGGATAAAGCCGCTGAAGATTGCGCTAGGGCCGAGACGCCGGGGCTGCTGTAGCCATTTTCGCCAAAGTCGTCTCTGCTGGGGCGACTCGCATGTCCCCTCAGACCAGTCCCAACAACATCCTTGATGCGGCCAAGTCCGGACTTGGCATCGCTGACTCTGCCAGCGACCGATTTGAAGACTGTTTTCCTAAGAGCGTCTTTCTCACCCGGGTTTTCAACCATACTAACAGCTGAGGCAGGCGCTGGGGTTGAGTAGACACCGGGTGACTCTTCCTTCTGTTTTTGAAGTTCCTCTTCTAATGGCAACGATTGTGTTCGTTTGCCTGTCTGCGCAATAATTTCGTCCTTTCCGAACAGTGGCTGCGCCACGTCCAGCGGCTTCTCCTGCAGCTCCGGGGCCGCTCTTCTGGGTTTTCCGTACCAGAGCCACTTTGCACGCTCGCCGTGAGCCAGAGCAATGAACTTATCAATATCGACGGTTTCTATGTCAGCTATGCCGGCCTTGTCTTTCCCACCAACCATGCCAATGACGAGCTCGCCCCTTTTACCGCCGATTTCGGCAACGGTGGACTTAACTGCCTTCTGCACGCCCCATCCTTCACCGGCGGCTGCTTTTGCCGTGACAGCATGGAGCTTGAGAATGGTTTGACGATCCAGTCGTCTTGTCCGCTCAATTTTGTACGCCTTTTGAAAATAACCGATGCCCCTTTTCGTGCTCTCAATATCGAAGACATCCTTGGAAACCGGTGCGCCGTAGTAATGCAGCCGGTTCCTGGCACCCATCAGCATGCCTAGTAGGGCTGCCACCGTTGTCGGTCCCAGGATACCGTCCGTTGGTTCGACATTGTAGGATTCAGCGCCGAGCTCGGTCCACCAGTTCCCAATGGATTCTTCTGTCTTATCGCACAGCAATCCGTCGATATATTCCATGTCTAGCTTCCCGAACATGAACAGGGAGACTTGGCACAGTTTGACAAGTTCCACTACCGACTGTGCAAAGGGGACTTTCTCGCTTGTCTTGTACAGCTGGTAAAATTTGGCCTGAGTCGCAGGAGTGGGGTCCGAAAGATTCATGCCAGATCGCCCAGAACAACCCAGACGCTTCAGGTTCTCGTTGACGATGAAGGCCTGACGATGGGTGCGTATGTCGCCCTCGGGGACGGGTATTACTGTCAGAGCTGACGGAAAGCTGCTGAGGTTGGTGACCATGACATCGCCCAAAGGCGTCTCCTTCGGCCGTGCATGGTATTGGTGAATGGCCTTAAAGTAGAATCGCAGGCGGTCTGACCATATACTCTCATCCGCAGGGACGGCCAGCACCCCAACGACGACCGAGTGTTTTGGGTCACCCGTGTATGTGACAATCACCAGTGTTGGTGACTTTCTTGAACAAGCCCATTGTTCGACCAGGTACAGCTCGTACCCCTGCAGAACTCCTCGACGCTCGAGGACCGTAACCGATGGATCGCTCTCTAGATATCTGCTCGGTAGATAATAAATCAGTACACTTGGCATGTATTCGAATGCTTGGTATAGCTCACCTAAAGGCCACAGGGTCCGCGAAGACCCATTTCCTCTTCGAAGTCGATAAAGGAGACGGTGTCACGGGTTCGGTGGAGGCCTCATTTCGCGCCTCAAGCGGTAAGGGAGTATCCAGGGGAGAAGGCCGATTGCTAGCACGTTGAGAGGCGACTCTTGCCAGAGTCAGTTCCTCCTCGCGATGCATTCGCGGGTCGTTGACTGGAAAAGGGAAGCGGAATGACATCTCCATTTACAGGAGTGCGGCGGTGATACTCGGAGCATCGACGACACTGAGGCGCCTACAACTATCTGCAGGGAGAAGAAGGCATAGTTGTCGTAATCGCTCGCCTGGAATTTTTTGTTTCTCGCAAACTGGGAAGTTGAAACAGAGGACAAGAGTCAGCGTTGCTCTGCATGTGACTTGCGCTCGTGTCGTTGGATTGTTCGCTCGCTGCTTCGATTGCGTCTCGATCTCTCTTCGGAGGCTGGTCGGCATGTGACGCAATGTCCTCCTGCTGGTGAATTGGTTGGGCCGGGAGCTGTACCGTACCACTGAAAGGGTCGCACAAAACCAGCGGTAAACGCTAAGGACCCCATCTCCGCGATAGCCCAGATCTGCCCCAAGCCATCCCCGCCCCCTGTTCTCCCGGCTCCCCTCACTGTGAACTCATGTCCGGGCCGCTATTTCGCCGATAGTCCCATGCGCAAGTCGCTAATGGAGGGTCCTGTACAGCGGTCTGCGCGCGCTTTATCTCCTCCCAGCCAGCGATCTCGCGGCCGAGGAAGCTTCTATCGGTGACAACCGACTGTGCCTACCTCAATCCCAACTTCAACAACCAGCAGGTCCATCAACTGTTAGGCCTGCACGACGCCTCGCTTCCCGATCCCTGATTCGGATTTTCTCGCAATAGAACGGTTTGAGATTTCCTTAGAGAGCTCGTAACCATGACCTGTCCGTCATAATCTTCAAGACCCGGGCTACATGCAGCAGCAGCAACATACAGCATACTTATCACGACATACCCTTGAGAACACAAACCACCACCAACATGGCGGAAAAAAACCCCATGATGACGCTCCAAGCGGACCTCTCGCGCTTCCGCAAGGCGACACTCAACTCGGCAGTGAAGGACGCCGACAAACTTCTCGACATGCTTGTTCAGGCGAGAGAGCAGGTTGCCAATGGTATGTCACTCGCCCCGCCATGATGCTTTAGTCGTGTGCTCACCATCCTCTCGTACCACAGCATCCGATCCGCACCGCGCGAGCCTGACCATGACCAAGCTTCAGAATCCCGTCAACGCGGGCTTCGATGCAATAAACAATGACTTGAAAGAGGTCTCAAAGGCACAAAAAATCTTTGGCAAAGCCCTCGACAAGGTAGCGTCTCACAAATCCAAGACATGGGACGAATCTCAACTAACACTGCTTCCCAGTCCTTCCCACTCCGACCTCTCTCCACAGAATACGATGCGATGGCCTCATATCCCTCCTTGATCAATCGCGCAGTAGCTATGCACATGCTGCGCGAGGGTCAATTCAGCGTAGCCTCAACCTTTCTCCGCGAGGCCCACGAGCGGCCGCCTCCATCCTCCCCGAACAACCCCGCCCTCGAAGCCGATATCCACTCCCTGCAGTCCCAGGAGTTGCAGGACAAGTTCGCAAACATGTATGGGATCCTTCATGAGCTCAAGAACCGCAACCTCGTTCCCGCCATAGAATGGTCTCAGCTCAACAGCGAGGAGCTCGAGGCACGCGGCTCCAACCTGGAATTCGAACTAAGCAAGCTCCAATTCGTTTGGCTCTTCAAAGGCCCCGACGTTAACGGCCTCCCCGATGACGGACGCAACGGCCGTACTGGCGCCCTCGCCTACGCACAATCAAACTTTGGTCGCTTCCAAGCCCGCCACCTCAAAGAGATCCAGCAACTGTCATGCGCCATGGTATACGCCTCGAACATGGTCCAGTCACCCTATGCCAACATCTTCGAGACGTCTGCTGCATTCGACGATGTCGCCCTTTCCTTCACCCGGGAGTTCTGTTCTCTCCTCGGCCTATCGGCGGAATCACCCCTCTACGTTGCTGCTACAGCTGGTGCCATTGCACTGCCACAGCTCATAAAGTATACCACCTATGTGAAGGCGAAGCGGACTGAGTGGACAACAGAAAGCGAACTCGCCTTTGAGACTCCGCTACCCCGTAGTATGATTTACCACCCCATCTTTGTCTGCCCAGTGAGCAAGGAGCAGACAACAGAGCAGAACCCCCCAATGATGCTGCCGTGTGGCCATGTCATCTGCAAGGAATCACTACATCGCCTGACTAAGGGTTCTCGGTTCAAATGTCCATACTGCCCTAATGAGGGTCACATTAAGGATGCTCGGGAAATCAAGCTATAGGAAGCGACTTAGGTTCTCTTAGGCACACAGGGAACGAGTGCATTGCTTGATCTGTTAAATTGCAGAGCAACCTTTTATTGATACAGCTGAATATTACAAACGCTAGGGGTATGACTATGATCTCGGACTCCTCAAATGCGGACTGGAGACAATGGCGTTCATGATTATCGGAACAAGGCTAGGGATTTCTTCGGGATCGAGGGGCTTTTACGCGTTTATACAAACGGCACTGTTCTTGTCGGTACCTCGGTTAGGTTATGGATTGGGAAGCGGTTTGGGCATGTTTTTTTCTTCTTTTTTTTTTCTTTTTTTTTGGATAGCACAAGAGACAAAGGCGAATACAAAGCATCTCGATTCATGTGCTTCTCTCCTTCCTCTGAAGAACGGGGTCAGCGATGTGAGCGCCTTCTTGAAAACTTGAAATAAACCGTCGGGAAGCATGACCCCCCGCCTGGGTCGTAAGGAAGATCGGGAGTGGCACCAGACATATGAGATTACCAGTTCAATACACTTTACCGGCCGGCCTCTTTACATAGCATATCAAACCACAAGTAACTCTAACGCCTTGGCTCATGTTGCTTTCATCAATGGTATTCGAATTGCTTCATGCTGACGCTAGGTTACACTAAGAAAAGGTCTCTGAGCAGAACACTGTCCAAGTCATAGAGGCAACCACGACGGTATAGAGAGGCAAATAAAGGCTTTGCAGCCAGCCCTACCTGCCGCTTCCTGGATTATCATGATATCCCGGTACGGATCATTGCCAGGGTAACAAAATAGAAACAATCCCTAACTCCGCCATTGGCCAGTCTTCTTCCTCCGCGTCGGGTGAAGAGAGCGAGCGTCGCCAACGCCGTACAGTGCGTACTACAAAAAAAATAGGGAAAAATAAAAGCCGATGATGGGGAATCTCAACCAGTCCAACACGCGCCCGGCCCCGCGTGTCCACCGTTCATCCGTCCACGATCCATTCCTGGATTTTTTTTTGGGATAAGAAAGGTGGCATTGTTCGTAAGTCATGTCTTTGTACAATCGAGCAGTATCTCTTTTGATCGTGCGTTGCCTCGTTGGGTCAAGCCAGCTCCACCCCTCTCTTAATCGATCGTCATTCTGCTCGCAATCTGTGGTTTGACATCTTGGAGGTTGATGGAGTTCAGGTCGGGGTTCTTTTCCAAGTCCCGAGAGGGCTTCCGCAGGTGGTTCTTCAAGCCGGCTCCGAAGTTTCGCATACAGATGATGCAGTTGACGATGGTGCAGATGATGAGGAGAATGGTGATAACCGTGAAGGCGGTGAGCGATTTACGCACCGGCATATACTGGGCTTTCGTGTGTGGCTGGTAGATACGGACGAGCTTGAAAACGAAATAACTCAAACCGCCAAAGTAGGTTACGAGAACGGTCGCCATACCGACCTTGTTCTCGATTCTGGTGAACCAGGCTGCCAGGAGCAGAATGGCGATGGTGATGGGAATAGCAGCAATTGTCAATCCGAACTCGGCGTCAGTTCGAGCGTTGACGATGACTAAGAATTGGACAGTGAACCCAAGGAAAAAGAAGAAATCGAACTTGAGAAGTGCGATATAAATCTGGGGTACCAATTAGTACGGGTGAAAGTGGTACGGAAAGCGCAGTGTACATACTTGATAGTGAAGGAATCGCTTCTTCATTCTGTAGTCGGCTCCTATGGTCTTCAGAATGTCCCAAGCGAAGACTTGGTACAGCTTCCAGGCAGTGAAACCCATGGTGATTGTACCAAAGGCCAAAATGCATGGAATAGCAACCAAGTAGGGCTTGACGTCTCCCCACATATCGTCGGTCGGGTCTTTGAGAGCATTGTTCTTCTTCAGCAGCTCCACAGCCTCTTGAATCTGTTCCACCTGAATAGCAGTGTAAACCATCAACGCGAGGTTGGCAATGCACACCCCAATAACTTGGATAGTGTTCTTCGCCCGCAAGGCGTCCCAGACGACAACCAATTCGTACAAGAAGCCAAAAATGAACAGCGTCAGGAACGTCGGAATCGTCCGTCTTGGTGATTCGGTTTCATCCGTTGTAGTAGTGCTTTGGTGAGGGTCCTGGTCGGTCAAGCTGGTCTGGAATTTCCAGAAAACGTAACTAAATCATGGTCAGCGTCCAGGGATAGCGAGCATTGCGATATGTTGTAGTCTTACCACTCAAAAGTCAGACAAATGATGGCCTGGATGAGTGTGATGAGGAAGAAGATCCTCGGCCATTTCACACCCATGAAGCCAAAGCCGAGAGGGCCATTACTACCGCTGCTGGACCGGGAGCCGTTCATGGTTGATGGAGCAAGTCCTTCGCGAAAGGCGTAGCCTTGGTTGTTTGATGCTTGCGGGGGGTTGTATTGCTGTTGGTATTGTTGTTGGTACTGCTGAGCGTACTGTCGGGCGGCAAGTTCTTGGTCGAAGCCGGCAAAGTTCGGGTCACCGCCGAGCAGAGAACGGCGGGAGTCTAGCCTCGTAGCCAGGTCGACGGTGTTGGCGACTCCCCGGGAGGAGTCGAGAAGAGATGATGCCTAAAAGGTGGTGGAAGGCGCGTCGAAATGAAAAGGGAGGCAAGGGGGTGTCGAACGATATGTGTACGATGGCACAGCGGCGTCAGCGGTCGGAAAACGACGGTCGGGTCGAATGAGACTGCTTCTTTGGGGGTTGTTCAAGGGATAAAAGCGAGTGGAGAGCGAGGAAGGACCCCGTCGGCGGGAAATTCGAAAACCAAACCAGGCGCGAGTGTTTAAAAGTGAGATGAACAACAGGAAGAAGGCGATACAGATGGAGTTGGGCCTTCCCCTAACGATACGGTGGAGGGTCTCTATTTTTTGGGTTTGAATGACAGCAAGGGGGAGCTGTTCAAGAAAGAGGGAATGCGAAGTTGATGTTTGTGCGAAGCTGAAACAGGCTGAGGAGTTTGATCTGTTCAAAGGCGGACAGGGCCCTATTTCGCTGTCTCCGGATTTGACAGGCGAGAAGGAAGGCTGGGCGTGGCCGTGGTCGTAGTCGTAGAGGGAGGGAGGGGGCGAGGTGCGGGTAGCGCAGGACTACTGCTGCAGCAGGAGACTGACTACCTTAGACGGGACACCACGACCTGGGGGGGCAGTGAACCGGGGGGTGCCAAGCGGAAAAAGGTGAGTTGGGAGGGTGTGGAGTCCACAGGAGTCCCTAGGCTAGATGGGGTGGAGTAAGGAGCAAGGACGAATGGCCAGAAGGGGGGGCCAAGGACGACAGACGGCGGAAACAGAACAGGGACAACCTCGGGGAGCCCAGTCGAAAGCCGGAGAAAGTGGTAATGAGTGGGGAGAAAGGACCAAGAAGACGACGAGGCCGAGGAAGGGAGGCAAAGTCAGTCGGCTCTTTCGATGTCTGGAATTAGGTCCTGCGTGTGTGCAGGTGGTGAGGTAAGACGGGCGACAAGTCGTGCTTGTTGGGTGTCGGGGGGCCGACTCGAGGGTCGAAGGAAGGTATTCGTCGGATCCAATTCGCTGTCGATGGGCGATCAGATGCAGGATGGATGGATGGACTCCCGTTCGTTCCTTTGGTGGCAGCGATGACGAGGCGAGCGTGAGTGGGTGTTGTTGTTGTCGTCGTCTGGACTGCTGTGGGGCTCTCTGCGGTCTGGATTGTGCTTTGCTTTCGTCCGGTCCTGGGGTTCTTGTTCTTGGTATTAAGAGTGTTATGTGTGGTGCAGGACTCGGCGTCCTCCTTTTCTCGTGTTAGTGCGGCGGGGCGATGGAGGGAATGGACTGAGTGCGAGAGAGGTCGGTCAGTTTAGTTCGACGGTCGACATAAAGCGTTTGGAGTAGGGCAACGGAGGACTGATCAACTAAAAGTAGATGAAGGGAAGAGGCCTCAAAAGGCAAGAAGAGACATTAATCCTGGGTCCAAGTATCAAGTATCAAGGCCGCCTTGCAAGATACCTAGTCAGCCAAAAGTGCGTCGGCCTCGTACCGTATTTCAGACCAAACACCAGATGATGCGCTCTCACTCTGCCTTAGTGCCGGCACGGCACAGCCAAAAAGCCAGTGCACCACGGCCACCTCTCCAGACTTGCCCCGATCCAATACCACCTCTCTACCAAGGAGAGAGGCTGGTTTTCCAGGGCCAGTAAGGCTGTGCAGACAACCCGGGCCCAAGGTCGCAGCGGGCTGCGCCAGGAATAGGACTGGAGAAGTGGTGGTGTGGGTTTTGACTGCGAGCGTCTGACCGTCCACATTGTTAGTGCATACGTTGGCTGACTGCGGATGGCTGCCTCTTCGCATTGTGGACCTTGCCAACGAGATGATGGCAGGCAGACCCGGCGGACGCTGCAGACCTGCAAGTCAGTCCGGTAGCGCAACACGCGACCCAGTTCCCCCCTAACATGCACGACCTGGCTGGCGGCCAACAGCGAGCGAGACCACCGATACCGAGTACGTAGCGTGCGTAAAATGCAACTATGGGACCGAAACTCATCTTCTCTAATTACCCTAAGCTATTGTCTCGGTGCCAATAATGCTGGCAAGATCATGGATGGAAAGCAGACGAGGCTTGTACAGCCACAATCTCGTCAAGTCCTGTCCCAACCTTGTTTGATTCTTTGCATGCGACCTTGCATTCTACCTTGCCGTACCTTAATTGCGCCCACGAGACTCACTGCCCAACCTGCATATTCGTAGCACCAAGTCTCGCGCGCCTGGAATGCCCAGCCGGACAAAGCCGTGGCTTCCAGCTGATAGGCTCGTCGACGAGCCAACACAAACGCTAGGCGCGGTTCCGTTGCCAAAGGGCTGAGAAAAGAGGCTGACCTCTTGCGACCAAAATATTCATTCACATGCTGATGTGATGTTGCGGGGGGCAGGCTGAATTGGACTTCTTTTTCTGCTGTCCTGTTTGCATACCATCTCAGTCCTGCGCCGTACCCTTAACCAACCGGTGACTCCAGCGGCATCTTCCGCTCCGGATTTCGTTGCCATGGCCGAAAAGCAATAGTTCTTCTACTAAGCGAAGGCAGAATACGCGTCTCTTTCGTCTCGCTACGCACCTCCCAATGAGCCAGCCTGCGCGCGCCGTTTCGACTTGGACGAGCCTGCTTCATGCTCTCCGCTGCTGGCCTCATCCCAGAACCACCCAGGCATGTTACGTCAACCCAACCAAACTCCAACCCTCATTTCCTGCTTCTTCTCCACGACCCGTCTGCCATGCCACGCCATCGTTGCACTCCCACACTCGCTGCATCCCTCCCACCTATTTCAATGCCGTACCCGCCTACTCTCCGCCCACGGGCTCGTGGTCCCAGCCCCACCAGAAACCCGTCCGTGTACGCCGCTCCGAGAAATGTGCAATGGATGAGAGAGGATTGAGATCGACCCTGTGCAGTGACAACAGGTGCATGGGACCCGCTAAGCCACGGCGGGAACTCCACCGCGGCACCACGGTTTGAGGCTCAGTCAAATGAACCACCACAGCGCGAAGACATTCACACTCCCTCCCACCCACGCGCGCACTTACATTGTCTCCAGACTATGGTGAGAACGGACAATCTGTCAACGTCTCACCCGGCCCAACCTTCTTCTTGCGCTACACCTTCAAGCACCTCAGTCTCCCTTTGGATTTGCCCTTTCAGTCCTTGTAAAACAAGCTCAATGCTGGCTGAGGCGCACACCGTGCTAGGCCTATCAACCCTCTCACCTTCATCCGAATTTTCTTGAAACGCAATCCTCCCTTCGTCCCTAGGAACCCTGAGCTTGCCCATCTGTTCATGGACAGCCTCCTCGGCCATCCGCTGAACCCCGCCCATCGCCCGTTCCTCGAAAGCCCTTGTCGCAGATCTAACCGACAAGAACCCCAAGCTCTCGGGTGTGAGTGCTTGACAGAGTTGGGATTTGCATCATCTCCATGCCAGCATGTGGTGCGGTTGATCAGCCGGCAATGCATCCCCGGCCATCGTCATTACCGCCTCCGCGGTCTGCCTCGCAGTCCAATTTACAGTCCCGTCTATATTCTGCAAGTGCAACAAGTTCTGGACCCGACACCGACTTTTTGCTGCTGGGCCTTGTTTTGGGAGCAGATGCGGCCCGTTTGAACCCATAATCTCGCCTCTTCTCATCCTTGATTCCTCTGACGAACCGCGGAAGGGGGATCTTTTTTTATAAAATTCTATGTTTGTCATCCCGGAAGCAGGACCCATTCTTCGCTCTTCGTATACATTACGACGGGTGTCCTTCATTTTGTCATATTGAAGCCCCCGTTTTTGTTCCTGGGGTAACATGGAAAAGCGGTCGAGAAAAGGCCTTCACTGCAATCGCTACCCAGCTCGCCAATTTACCAGCCCGTCCAGAGAGTCATGTTCGAACTCATACCTTGGCTCATGCGTCAGATGGCATGCATCTTGGCGCCCGTGAATGGCTCTTGCACCATTGTTGGCCCCCCTATTAATCTAGACTTCTCCTTTTCTTCGGACGATTTATCTACACTAGCTTTCCCGTGGCATCGTGGTCAACTTAATTGGGGATTGCTTTATCTATTTCACGTTGGTTTATTGAAGCCTATCAACTGGGGCCGACGCAGGTAGGTTTATGGGGCAGTCTGGCCTGTTCAAACTCGGTTGACGGCGACTCATGCCGGCTGCCTCTTGGCTTCTTGGCTTGCTGGCTGACTGTGTCGTGAAGGAAGCAGCCGTCGCTGTCTAGAAATCCGTCGAGAGACGCGAGATATTGCGCGTCACGTGCACCAGGCAGGCCAGTCGAAATATCTCCATGGAAGTTCTGCTCTCAGTGGCCAGCCGAGCAAAACATTTTCCCGCGCGATTTAAACCTATTAAGTGCTGTGAAACCACCAGCGATGCCGGCTTGGCTGTAGACCCAAGACGACGAGCCTTCTCCGAGTGAGAACCCCCCACTTAACATTGGGTAAAGCCAAGACTGCTCTCGCAGCCGGTTCCCGATTTTCGGATCTGGATGCCGGCAAAGACGGCGATGCCACGCGTTACTGGGCCTTAGTGAGCAAAGGCGATTGTATTCAGACAGGGAAGTTTGTGCTAAATCTTCCGACAACATCGGCAACTAGAAGACCAGCCCAACCTCCAATGAGGCTGATTATGTGGCCAATGTCTTGCTCCATTGATGCCAACATTCAAGTCCATCGTGTTGCCGAGCCCAGGCAGCCAAATGGCTTAGAATCAAATTTGTAGACTCGACAGCCCTGGCAATTAAGCCAAACCAACCCAGCCCAGATCCGGAATCTTGGACTCAACTGGCCTGAGTTAATTGATATGACACGGAATCGTATTTGGTTCATATGAGTGAGATGTGCCCCGCAAGCTTTTGGAAGTCCAGTCAGAACCTGATACTCCGACACAGCCACAGTCATTGATGCAGAACAGAGATATATGCGATATGCCGGCAGGTCTCGTGTTGAGAGAATTCACAGCTTGACGGCTCGAAGGATTTGCTGCATGTGCGCGACGCAACTGAGAACGTCATCCTCCACGCTGGGCCGAGTGGCTTTCTGTTATGTCATCAGGAGTGTATTTCGCCCTCATAAGATAGCTCTTGCGGGAAGGAACCAGCCCCAAAGACATGGCAGGGGGGGCAATGAGGGTGAGGGTAGTTCTTCTTGGTCCAAGGGCCTTCTACAGTCCCTATATTATACACGAAGCCCCAACGCGGGTTACTTCAAATACATCCGAATCCCAGGTATCCCAAGCCGTACAAAGGCCGAAGCTTGCGACACGATGCAAATCCGTTATCAAAATCCCATCCGTGGTGTCCGTCACGGAAAATGCTACAGAGAGCGGGCTGCCCAACGCTGCCGCTCTTTCAATATTCCCTCCGCCGCTTATCTCATGCTTCATCTCTTCCCATCGTATTTAGAACATGCCGCCGCCCATGCCACCACCTCTCTTCTGGCTCTCGGATTGCATCACCTCCGAGGCCTTCATGTGCGCCTCAAAGAACTTGGCAGCGCAACGATCGAGGCAGACGGACTCGCCCTTGTTGAGGTCGGCCTCGCGGTAGTCGGGAAGGCACTTGGACTGGCAGATCTTGGTAAGGCTGAAGCACGCAAAACAGTGTCAGTAAAATTATGTTCCTTCGGAGCCCAATCTAGAGCCACCCATTGAAATCTCGGGGAAGCTATGCAAGGACAAATGTAAGTGGTGACGTACCGGTTGTGCATGTCAGCCAGCAGACGCATCTCCTGCTCAGCCATGGCAATCTTCTCCTCCGAAGAGAGCTTGGGGCGACTCATTCCAAAGAAAGACATCTTGGCGGTTTTTGATGATGGGAGGATAGACGGGTGATAATGCGGATTCGTTTGACGTTGGATGTGACGAGAAGGGTTGTCGAATATGGGAGCTTGCTTGCTGGGTGGGTGCTCAACGTCGCGGAGTCGAGATTTTACTGAGCTCTTCTGCCTTATCTTATCGCATTCAATCGCGACTGGACCAGACGGCTGAGTTCATGCGCACTGCACAGACCCAGCTGCAAGCTTGGCGTCCAATCACAGCTGCCTCGATAGAACCAAGTTCTTGACCTAACCTCGGGCCGTCTTTGTACCGCATCTTATCGATAACATGGGAGACACGATAAATAGCGCCGTCGCAAAATTTCTGTACAATTGTTTCTAATGTTTTCTAGCCAACTCAAGAAGAGCAATCATCTTCTTGAGCAACTATGGTGGTAAGTTTGGCTCGGATTTTACCTTTTTCTCCCTCTCCCCCCTCATATGATGATTGCAAGCAATTCAGAACCGCTGCGACTTACACAGCTTTGCTGTGGTTGATTTAAACCGCCTATTATCTGACATTTTACTCCTTTTTTCTATTTTATCTGCATACCGTGGTCCAGGAAGACGACGCTAACAGGAGAAAATCAGACGCAATGACCTTAATTCAGGGTCTACGGCTGTTGCGGCCGGCGGTACGCGCACCACGGGTCACCAGACTAAGTCAGTCCTTCCACATTGGGCAGCCAAGTGGCACAAGTAGACTCCAGGATGGAGCCGGGAGGAAGAAAAAGGAGGATAGAATAGCAGCAGAGGCAGGACGCCAGCAGGATACGGCACAGAATGAAGAGGCTAGGTCGTCGGAGTTCAAGAAGTCGCGTACCAAGGCGCTAGAAGTGGCCGGCGAGAAGGGTCTGTACAAGGAGACACATCCGCGCCTGGTCCACCGCAAAAAGCCAATGTCCGTTCCGGCCTTTAGAAAGATTTGGAAAGATGCCAAGTTGGACGATCCCAGTAACAACGAGGTCGTCACATTGTATGGTATGCAAAATGAATATATGTCGTCCCACGAGAGCTTGTGGGCGGCGCCGTCCTCACCACCGGCTCTTGCTGACAGGCCACAGGCCGCGTCCAATCCATTCGCATGCACGGGAACAAGCTAGTCTTCGTCACCATTGTCAATGAATTCGAGAAAATACAGGGAATGATCAACTACCGCAACCTTGGCGCCGTCCCTGACATGAACATTGACACGTTCAAGCTCTTTGCCCGGTTGATTGAGAAGGGTGACCACATCTGTAAGCTTACTTACCTCGTTGATCGTCCAGGCTGGTGATCTGAAGCTCACCAATAATGCAGCCATCACCGGCAAGCCCACCCGCACGAACACCGGCGAGCTCACCGTTCAGGCCGTGGTCCTCCCGGAGCTCCTCTCCCCAACCATGGAGCAGATCCCCCAGACCCTGACCGACCCGGAGACACGCTCCCAGAAGCGTCATGTCGACATGATGGTCAACCCCGAGGTCGCCGACACCCTGCGCCTGCGTTCCTATATCACAAAGTACATGCGGGACTACTTCCACGACCAGTCCTTCCTCGAGTTCCAAACCCCAATCCTCGCCGAAAACGCCGGCGGCGCCGTCGCCCGCTCCTTCACCACCCAAGCCACCGAGTTCCCCTCCAAGGAGCTCTCCCTCCGCATCGCGCCCGAGCTCTGGCTCAAGCGCCTCGTGGTGGGCGGCGTCCACAAGGTCTTCGAGATCGGCCCGGCCTTCCGCAATGAGGGCATCGACGGCACACACAACCCCGAGTTCACAATGTGCGAGTTCTACAGCGCCTACACCAACCTCCCCGAGCTCATCACCCGCACCGAGGAGCTCCTTACCGGTCTGGCAAACCATTGCCAGGACCTCATCTCCACCCAACTCACATCCCTTCAACCCCTCGACCTCTCCAAGTTCGCCCGCCCCTTCCGCCAGCTCGAATTCATCCCGGCTCTCGAGGATGCCCTCGGGTTCCGCCTGCCCAAGTTGACCGGCAAGGACGCCTACTCTGAGCTCATCGCTGTCCTCGCCCTCAGCAAGGTCGAAGTACCAGGCGGCATCCCGCCGACCATGCCCAAACTCCTCGACCGCTTGGCGGCGGTGTATCTCGAGCCGAAATCCTTTGAGGGCCCCCTCTTCATCACGCACCACCCCACCTGCATGTCCCCGCTAGCAAAGAGCTTCGTCTGCCCCAAGACGCTGCAGCTGGTATCCGCGCGCACCGAGCTTTTCGTCAACGGCCGCGAGCTGGCGAACATGTACGAAGAGGAGAACGACCCGGCCGCGCAGGCGCGTAAGCTCGCAGACCACCGCTTCCTGGGCACCGGCAAGGACTCGGCGCCGCTCGAAGGGGAGGACGCTGAGCCGCTGAGGGATGCGCCCCTCGACAAGAGCTACATCAGGGCGTTGGAGGCCGGCCTGCCGCCGACGGGCGGCTGGGGGTGTGGTGTAGAGAGGCTTGTTATGCTGTTCTCCGGCGCGAACAGGATTAGTGACTGCTTGAGCTTCGGTACGTTGAGGAATGTCGTGGGGTTGACATCTGAAGCGCAAACCCGCTCAGAGTCTTCTTAATTGCTGTCATCACTGAAGCGGAGTCGTTTATTTGCGTATACCTTATTTCGGAAGGTCTTGTGGCCGAGAAACAGCGAGAGTGGGGATCCTCGAGGCCTTAAGGGGGTGCCAGAGAGAGCATAGAAGCGTGTAACAACTTGTAAAACATCACACCATCATAGATGTACAACCATGTAGACTACCCTAGCAACAGAGACTGGGGAAAACCAACACTACTATTCGCTGGATGAAGTAAACAAGATGGTACCAAGAGATGTGTTGAACCGAACCGCTGCGATTCGCAAACTGCCTGAGCTAGTGCTATCCAGTATCCAGAGTGAAATGAGGAGATGGGCAAGTGGCCCCCAAGTATGACAAGGGCAGTATATATATGTGACGGCCACTCCGTGTAATGGAAGAAAGAGAAATAAGTAGACCAGTAAAGCTAAAAACCAAATAATGTGTTGTCGGCCTCTAGAAAACCCCTTGATGTATGCAAAACTAAGGGGGCCAGTGCCGACTCCCCAAGATGGCGGAATCCCCACGTCTTATGCTGTCCTCCACAGGAACGTGCCCCGTTTTTCCAATTGCAGTTGAACAATTCAAAAATCTCCAAAGCCTAAGTGTTGTCTTGTCGTGATGTGCAGAGATGGACCGTAGATGGTGGTCAGAGTTTAGAATGTGAAGGGTAAGCCATTTGATGTCGTTTGGTAGACAGCAGTGGTGGTGAGAATACGGAAAGACGCGAATTGGCGGCGCCGAATATCAAATTCACTCGGCGTGAGACAATCTTCGTAACGCTGTTACCAGAATGAGGCCTTCCTATGCTCCTCCTTGTCTTTAACGGTGTCTTTCCAGATCACATACTCCCATGACTGCTTGCACGCCCACTTATTAGTCCGAGAAGGCTTCTGGCGCGCCAGTGTCGGGTGGTCTTCGTAGATTCCTTTTGACTCTTTCAGCCTGTTCACAACGTCTAGAATAGCTGCCTGTCCAGAGGCTCTGAGGACGTCGTAATCTCTCATCGGGTCAATGAAATCTTGGGTTTTTGGTAAGAAGATGTGTCTCTCCAACGCATTGACTCTATGGACATTTCTCAATGCGGGAGGATAGATGAAGTCGTTGCTCAGGAGAGGTGCCATTACCTCCTGCAGCTCCTCCTCCGTCGGCTCGTACTGCCGGTGTTCGGGATCGTCCGAGGAGTAAAGCAAAGACGATAGCAAGCTCGTCTTCTCTCCAAGCCGATGGTGGCGCTCCCCATCGAGGGCATAGCGCAGGTCGCAGGGGCGACAAACGCGCTGCGACTCTGGGCGCAGGTCCATTTCGCGCCGGAAGAGGAGCTTGACCATCGTGTAACCGCAGCGGCAGCAAGTGTGTTTGCTGAAGTAGGTCTTTCGGGAATGGTATGCCATTTGGTGCTTGCAGCCTTGAAGCATGCTCAGCATGACTTGATCCTCGAGGTCATCTTGAATGTTCGTCGGGAGGGCGAAGTACGACTCGGTGCTTTGGCGCGCGTCGATCCATGTGAAGAGGTGATGCATAAAGACGGCACTCGTTCCAAGTTTCATTGGGACGAGATCGAGGAACTTGCGAAACGGCCTGTCTTTAGAAACCAAATCAATACCCATGGGAATCGCCTTCAGAACAGCCAATAACACGGTCGCCAGGATACCAGTCTGAACATCGACCGTGAGGGGGTCCCAGGAGACGATGTGGGTTCCTTGGCGGTTGTCGTGCGGGCCACTGTACGCTCGGGGATAGAACTGCAGATTGACTGGCTTCCTTGCCGCCTTCTTGGCGTTCCAGTAGGTTAGATCAAGGAGAGGATTGATATCTCCAATGTGTAGAAGCTCACAGTTGATAATGCCAAGGTCTTCGAGCCTGGGACATGTCGAAAGAATCATTTCGACGATGCGGGTGTCAAGCATCGGAACTTCATGTAGGCGAATTGCCTTAAGACCAGCCCCGTATTGGTGGAGAGCCCTCACTGTTGTCTTGTTAGCTAATAATGCAGTAACTTTAGTTGAGCAGGAGGCCTACACATGGGAATATTGTAGCTGATTTCGCGAAGGTAGTGATGCCGACTACCCCTACCCCTGTCTTGAGGAAGAAGGTCTTGATCATGGCAACTTGTTTCAAGTGCAATCTCGGCTGCATGAAGCTGCTCATCACAGACCAGGAATGAGAAGAGCTTGGTGTAGATACTGACGTTTGATTTGTTATCCTGGGCTCTGTTCCACAAATTTGCGCGTTGTCTGTCGCAGGCCCAAGTTTTGGGGACGCCTTTGATGCCGCCGGACGTGACATCCGGGTCTCTCCCTCGGACGAAGAGGTTGCGTCCGATTCCAATCGTCTCCTTTCGATGGTGATCGATGCCAATGAGTGCTTGTGGTAGCCAGTCACAGTCTTGATAGTCCCCGATGGGAAGGTGAAACCGAGACTGTGGCAGGTCAATATCATAAGAGTTCGTAGAAACTACAATGGAATAAGGACTTACAACATATATTGCAATGGCATCTGAGCACGCCTTTGAGGCTGAAGCAAGTCGACCGACGTCAGGTGTGTTCATGTACCAGAGGGTTGCGATGACCTCTTGGCCGATGGGCACAACTGCCAACATCTCCTCGAAGGTGGTTTTGCGGGAAGAGTTGATCAGTTCTTCCGGAATCTTACTCTCGTCCTCTGTCTTCGACACTGGTTCGCTGAGAGGAGCATTCTGGACTTCAGAGGCATGGATTTGGCCCTGACGAAGCTTGTTCCAGAAAGGAGGCCCCGGCATCTTGTCGCCTGGAAGATCTGGCAACATGCCATTGCTGCCAGTCAAGATTCCCGCGACAAGGCTGATTTGATGCTCACGTTGCTCATCATAACTCCGGCCTACTATTGGGTGGCACTGGCCGTCTTTGGGGACGGTGACCTTCATGATGCCGATTTGGAGAGGAGTCCTGGAGATGACCATTTTCATTATGTACCCGTCGAAGAAGTGACACAGGAGGCCGGTTGAGACTGAGGGGATGCAGTCGAATTATATGGAAATAAGCAAGAAAGGCTGTAGAAGAGAAGAGCAGTGTGAAACGGAAGAGAATTACGAGTGCAGTATTGAAAGGCAATCAAAGAAGAGTAGAATATGTATGGAACAAAGACGATAGCTTCAGCTTGATATTGGCTGAGCTTGCGAAAAGGAGAGCTCAACGCAGGCACGGGATTACTGAGAGAATGATTGAAGACGTATGTTTAGAGAGGCCAAAAAGAAGTTAGAATATCAATTGGGCAGAAGCATCCGGGAAGTGAATCTGGTCAAGTTGAACGAAGACCGTCGAGATTGATTGAAAAACTGAGGAATCAACCAGTGTGCTTCCTTTGTAAGTCAGCCATCCAGAGGCGAGGTTGTTGTGTTATGCTGAGGTTGAACGAGAACCCTGGACGAATATGCGAACGAGGGCAGGATATAGAAAGGAAGGGGCGGGCGCGAGAAGAAACGCCGGAAGCAGCGATACGGTTTACGTATATTGAAAGGGAAAAGCAAGTTAAAAGAAGTTTCGGCAAAGTCCAGCAGATCTCGATGGCATGTCCCTGAGAGCTATTTGTACTGAACCAGAGGTCAAATAGTTTGGTTAATTGGGTGGAAAGTCTCAAGCAAGGCTTCAATGGGGCAAGGGGACGACAACACTCGTGGAAGGAAAGACTTACCCAGTCGCCGCTAGTTTTTGGTATGATATAATACTTTCCCCATACCAAGAACATGACAAGTAAGGAGGTAGTCTACACTGATGGCAATGATCGCTTTGGGAACGAGTTGCAGTCTGGGAGCCACCAAAAGAACACAGCATGCACCAGTATTGAAAACACTTAAGATGTGGGTTGTGGGAAGGACAGACTGTAGGAATTGTCACTGGGTGTGTATCGGCAGGTCAACATTGCACGGGCAGGCAGGGGAGAGCACCAGGCTCTTTCCGAGAATATGGAACCTATGCTGACTTCACATCAATCTTGTTCTAGAAAAAGAGTTCATATGTGCGAAAGACAAAAAGCCCTGCTATACGATAAGTCGGACGGCATTATTGAGCTGCTCAGAGAACAGCCTATCGTGCAATAACCATTACATTGACAACGTTTGCCCTGTAGTAATTACAGCCTAATTCTTATATTGAGCAATCCGTAATGGTAGATGTGAAGAGTCGCTCACAAAGGACAAGTCAATTCTCTTCAGTGACCGGTCTGAGTCTCGAGGGCCACGATGATACGAGGAAGTTGTCCAGTTTCCCCACCCTTTTCAGAAAGCAGGACGTTACAATAATACCTCGATGGCAAACGTGTCTCCTCCTGAAAATCGATATGGATAATGTTCCATCCGGTTAAAAGCGCCGGTGCAAATAGTTTACAACAGCGGCTCCGCGTCGCTCGAGGCAGACATGCCAAGGGTACAGGGCTTCATAGATGCCAAACATCAACCGCCACCCTTGCTTCCTCCTGCCAATCCAACAGAGCAAACATCAACTATATTCCCAATGTTCACGCTAAGATGGGCTTCATAACAGTGTAGCTTTGCATCGCAGAGACGTGAGCGACCCGTTACAACCTGTCACTGAGTTACGACTTCTCTCTCTCGATATGTTTTAACCACAGGCGCAAAAATGCCTGGCCTTGTCCCCTTATGAAGTCGATCGCATTCGCCTATCACAGTGACATCCAGCAACCCGGGTCTCGAATATTTTGACCCAAGGATAGACACTTGCCAGTGTGGGCAAGGAAAATGGTTTCGTCTCTAAGCAGGGAACGGCAACTCTCCATCATCTACTGGGAAACAGGCCAACTACTCGACCGCCCCGCGTCAAGAACTTATAACTCTTGATATGGGAGTCTACCACATATTGCAGCGGCCACAGAACTCGGAAGTAGCCTGTTTGGTGAAAAAAAGGACAACAAAAAGAGGCTCTAGACCAAATAAATCTGTTTGATGATACTAAGACAATATTGGCGCTCATGACGCATCAATGTATGAGGAATGGAAACAAGAATTTGGTAAGCTTCTTTCCAAGATAGAAGAAAGACAACGGCTCTGGGTAGCGCATATCCGAACTGAATCAAAGTCGAGAGTTGCTTGTTGGCCTGCCAGTATGTCCAATTCTTTGCTTGAGAGGATTGCAGGCAACTTCGTAGCATTTGTTCTGAAGTCAACCTCGGCCCAAGTACGGTCTGGCTGGCATGTTGTTTCCGACTAGTTCCATGGACTTGACGCCTCAGAAGCCACAGTGCATCGGGAAATACGTCTCAAAGTGGCTTGTCCTGCCCTCGGCAGTGTGATAAGAGCTGCAGCCCTTATTGGAAATACAGTGTTAATAAGCCAGCAACAAACTTAACAGATGACGCAGAAAAAAAAAGGCCACTAAGACGGATGGCACGGTTGGATCAGCCTAAGGATGAGCGGCAATGGCGGCGATGAGAGAAGGAGACTTCCATAGTGGTACGACCGACGTCGCGAACTACCCAAGGACGCTCATGCACCCTCCCAGTATTCGACGGCGGGCACTTGACTCGCCATGGTGCGCGGGGATCTAGAACATGGCAAAGGCGAGGAACCGAGAAACCAGACGCATCATGTGCATGCCAACGGCGGGGCTTGCATGAACGATATTTTTGTGTGCCGGGCCTTGCCAGCCATGGTGTGAAAGCGTGGAGGATCAAAACCTGAATGGTGGTGTCGAACCCCGGGCGGGCCAATGCCGGAGACCGTCACCGCAACTTCGTGTCGACGAAGACACCGGTGATGCAAAAACCAGCCCCGAAGAGGAACATGGGAGAGAAACCCGACTAACTGAATATGAAATCGACCGGGGAGGGCAGCAAAAGGTGTGCCTTGACACCGGTACTTGCACCCGCCGCCTCGTTTATCGTTGACATGAGCAAGACACTTTCTCGGAGCCCAAAAACCAGGATGAGTCCCATAGCCAAACAAAGCTTTGGAACCGACGGACATCGGATTACTGCCCTTTGATCGGGAATGGGATGGCCCCAGCTACGGCAAAACCCCGATGAGCAGCGAGCCGGTTCACATCGGAGGAAATGTAAAGGTTCGGGCACAGGCATTCCTGTTGACCTGGGACACCTTGCCAGCAGGAAAAGTCGGACATTCTCTTAACTCTGGCCGACTGGCGGCCTCATTGCCTTCTGCAGCGGAGTGCCTGCCTTGCTTCGCGTGTCTCGACTAATACCCCGCCCGTATCGACGAGAGATGGATTTGTTTCACTTGCGACATCGCTTGCTGACAAGCTCCAGCTGAGCCGTCGTGTGACGATGCGCTTAGTCTGGTGGCTCGCTCTGTAAGTTAGATGTGCTCACTAAGAGTGACGGATCATCGAAGCCGCTTATGAGAAGCGACTCCGACGAATATGCAATGGTGGCGAAAGAATGCGTGCTGAGGCGGGATGGGTGCTGATACCCCCGGGCGGTCCTGTCGGTAAGGTCCGCAAGCCAGGGCGGCGCTGTCAGGTTCGAGGAAGCTCTCTCAGTATGGACATCGGGTGATCAGCACCACACGGCTGAAACTGCGGGCATGCGTGGACAATACCGGTAGCCAAGCTAGTTTGAGCAAAGAAAGCAACCCAAAAAGACAAGACTGGCCCCGGTTAGCCGGGGCAGTCGGCGGATATTATCAGGAAGCCGGGGCCTTCTACCCGAGCCTGATGGCTGGTAGTGTTGCCGCGAATTACGCAGCCCCAAAGTAAGACTGACAAGCCGTAGATGTGGTGGTAGCCTGGGGATGCGGTGGTGGTCGCAGGTCTCCCGCGGTGCGTTGATGTTTCACTCCGCAGAGCCGTCTTGAGCTACCCCAAGGCCGCCTGTCTCATATTCTGGACGACGGCATGCGTGGCCAAAACCGGCGACAAAAGCTATATGCCGTCCCCGTTAGCAAAAGAAGCTCTGCAGAAATGCGTCAAAGAGTTGTTTGACACCTGTTGTCTGTGGTAACGGCGGTCAGTCGGCAAGGCATAGCATAGCAAAGCGCTACTAAGGCCTAAGTTTGACACAAAACGGCCAAGTCGAAGGCGGCATTCCAAATGGCCGTCCCCACTGCCATGAAGGGGAATAGAGTGTGATCATGCGCATACGCAGGAATAACAAGGAGGAGGGGGTGGTCTGTCGAACATGACTGGTCAGCCAGGCTGGCGACGGCAGCAAAAAGGTGCCATCGGTAGTGGTCCATCAGGGTCCGCAGCGGCAATGGGTGTGGTGTACATTTACTTTGAAGACGGGATAGCGAGGCAGAGTAGCCAGATGTTTGACGAGAATAACAGTTCTTCAGCACCAAAAGGCGGCCAACGAAATTGCGGAAGCAAGATGTAGCGCACCAGCTGGAAGAATGCTTGGAAAGTGGCGGTGGATTCGTTCCATTTTCACCGTCACTTGTCTGGGTGTGCTTGCCTTCTCTCATCAAGTCTGGCAGTCCAGTACGGATAGGTACTGTGGTACATTTTGGGCCTTACGTAAGGCGCATCGCACTTCCAAGCAGGGCAGCTGCCAAATCATGATCCAGACGAAGAGAAAAGATGCAAAATCCTGATCAACCACTTGGATGGCCACAGACGGTAAACTGCCATCATGATCTCCATCAGGCCAATAGGGTTTGAGCCAACGCCCGCCATCATCCTACTTTCTCTGCGGATCCCTGTGGTGCCACGCCCTGCCATGTCATTCCAGACAATCCAGCACGATACCGTCCAACTTTCGACCCCATCTCCATTTCCAGCCGGGCTATTCGAGCCACTACAGCTTCCGCCCCTCCCCTCCCCTCCTCCGGTCATGTGTATCTGAGACTGCAACGACGGCCCCGATTTTAACCAGGGCTTTCTGCGCGATTCTGCAGTTCGGCAAGCTAGATCAGGGAGATGGCAAGATGCCTTGTGGCAAGATTGAGGAGATGACAATGTCGCCATCTAGCCAAGCAGGGCTGTACGTGGTCTGATGAACACTCACTCACAATCCTTGTGGTCCGCCGAAGATCCCACCGCCCAACTCTAACTTTGATTGAACAAGCTGGTCGCCAGCTGCCCTGCTCTGTCGTTCCGGGCGAACCTAGAAGACGACTGTCAGTCGTCCGGCTTGCCTGGAAGCCCACTAGGGCGGCGGCAACAAATCGACACTATCGCCGATCTTGAGTTCGAGGTGCACAACTCACGTCCGGCCCCGAGCCTCGTCCCACATCGCCATGAGCTGTTCTCCGGCTGCCGGGCCTCTCCCTGGAGCCACTGCCAGCGTGACTGGCCACGACGTGGGGCCAATTGAAAATCTGCTGTGAATGCAACTTCTTAATCCGGGAAGAAAAATCAAAGGAGATATGGGACAGGGATCAGCTGGCAGGGGTGCTGGAGACAGTCATGAGGGAGGTACGCGCAACCCGCAGCGGGCAGGTCTTGGTGGCATCTGACGGCATACATAGTCACTCAACATTGATTCGGCTCCCAGGCATGGGCATCCTGGATGCTGAATCGCATTCCACGAGTGGCTCCCTCGTTCCTCTTCCACCCACCCATCCCATGAAATCCCCAATGTTTTATTGACCGTTGAACGGATCAGAGGGTGGAAAACCAAACACCCAAGCCCGGATGGCTTCCAGATCTCCCCAACACCAGGTGGCCTGGCTAGCTATGCTCGTGCCGTTCAGGGGCACGGCGTAGCAGTCGAGCACGGCTCTGTAATCTTTCGGCCCCCGAACTTGTCCAAGGAGCCGCGATCTGCCGTTGCCCGCCCGCCGGCCGCACGGAACGTCGGCTGTACCTTGCTCAGTAGAATAAGTCACATTGTGCTGGCGCGCTTCCGGTAACCAGTCAATCCTGCAAGTTCAGGCACGCTTCAGGCGAGAATAGCCAAGTGATTTTAATGGGATCGCGATGGTAGCGCCGCGCTGGAACCCCTCAAAGCCAATAGTGGCCGCCTCGGACGGCCCAAGGCTCTTTGTTGAAATGAACGCGGTGCCCGTCAGCAATTTTTAGCTCGGCAGTGGCCGTAATTTGCCGTCCCTGCGCATCTGCATCTGGCCCCAGTACGAATGGCCACTCCCAACTACCCAAGCATCAGGCAATGTCCAAGTGATGGCGGGTACGAGCCTCGTTGGGGATATGTTGTGCTTAGGGCCCCTGAGAAGTCGGCGGGCTGGAATCAGCCTCAGGCCTCTTGGCAGGTCTGAACTGGGCGTGCGCTCAAACAGAGCCCTCAGCAAGAGATTTCTTTTCCCTTTCTTCAGGATATGTTCTTGGCTGGGCCTGTTGGCTAGTCTCCGGTGTGTGCCTATTTCCTGGTGGCCTCTCAGGACTACACGGTGGAGGAGAATTAATGTATCCTGTTCTTATGCTGTGGTCCTGAATCTCGAGAGGAAGAAAAAAATCCCCGTATGTATCCTTTGATCATGAGAGACAGTGGTGCGGCCCCCTACATCCCCGTCAGTCCCTGTCGGGAGCCCAAGAGGACCAAGACTAGGCCTGGCGGCAACTAGGATTGTTTGGATCAAATATGCGGAATGGGTCCAAGTCAAGGGCTAGTGGATCTCCGATTGATTGGTAGTCGCACAGTGTCGGGCGGCTTTTGTTTCTGATTGTCATGAGAATGGTCTCTGTTGTCTCTGCTGAGGTGGATCCATCGTGCCGGCCTCAGACGAGTCTTCTTTGAACGACTTCTCCTTTTCCGGACCGCTGCCGTTGCGACGACAGGAATGCGGCACCCCAAAAGGGGATCCGATTGTGCGTGGTATGGCGCCATGTCACATCTGCCAGAGATACGACGTGCGCACCCGATCAACAACACCCAAGACCGCGCTACGGGAGGAAGAGGCCGAAACATCTGGATACTTGCCCTGCATAGACAGGTTCCATGCATCACGAGAAGAGGGCGCCCATGGGTACGAGATGGGAGACGGAGCCCGTCTGTGCTGTGCAATAAATACTCTGGGGTTAGACCCCCCGAGATAGCGAGCGACACGGACGACGGTGACTGGCAGACCGGACAGGTCGCAGTATCTGCACAGATACAAGAGGAAATGGATGGCACCTCAGCAGTCTTGCAGGCGCCCTGACCTGGTTGGCAGCCGCATTTCATTACCCGACTCAGTTCCTTCATTCGCTCCCTCTTGCGCACAAGTGTTGGACGAACGCAAGCGCCATCGGCCTCGTGGTTGACGACACGCACACGCACACGCGCACACACACACACACACTCTCTCTCTCTCTCTCTTTTTCTCTGTCTTTCCCTCCCCCCTCCCTCACCCACACACACACACTGATTGGAGCCCCATCAGTCAGTTCTCCTCGCGCAACGAGGCCAATGAAGCACCAGGATAAGGTGCGCAGGCTGATCGACACACCCGCTCAGGATAATTCTTACTTAGGCAGAGTCTGACCTGAGTCACATGGTTTTAAAGAGGATGCAGCTAGCAGACTAGCGGCACATCTCGACAGAGCGTCCTGTCCCCGTTTTCTCCATCGTGGCCCTATGGCGTGGCTGGTTTGATAGGGGACCACCATGACTCCTTTTTTCTTTTTTTTTCTTTTCTTTTCCTGCTGCCCACCTTCCACGTCTCTTTGACCATGTGGATTCTGGCCCAATGTTAATTAACGAGGACGAGTGTCTCGCCTCCTTGAAAACGACCTGACCTGACAAAGGCTCTTGTCGCAGAAATGGCGAGCTAGACCCCTCCCTTTTGCAGCAGAATTAGCCGACGCCACGCGAACTGTCCAGTTTCCAACGATGGTGATGAGTAGGCTAGAGCTAGTAGTCGCGTTTTTTTTTTTCAAACGGCGCTCGCCAGTGAGAAAACGGTGTTGCAGTTTTGGCCCTTGAGGAAGGCGAGTGTTTGATTGACGGCGGCGAACGAATGCCCAGCCATGCCGGCACTTGGCCGCCGGTCACAATGCTCCCATGTGCTCCCGTACTGTATGCAGTAGGGCAGAAAAGTGCCAGGCCAGCAAGGCATTAGCGCATACGGCGTACAAATAAATGCAATACGCGCGTGGTCACCAGTCAGTGTTCTAAGGCGACTGGATACGTACGGCATACGATGGTACGGCAGCCAGCCAAGCCCATCTCACCCGTCAAGAGGTTAGCCAGTCCCAACTCTTCTCCAGCTGGCGCTCAACTGTTCGTCGAGCTCCTTTGAGATGGTGGGATGCGTAGCGGTTGCAGGGTGGGCACTTCTCTGTGGTTGCCATGCAATGCGCGAGAATGGAGTGCATCGATGGCACCCTCGAGGTGCAATGACGTCCGTCATGGGCGGGCTGCAGGACGGACATCACGCGAGCCTAACCAGAGGCAAGGCGGTCCTGTTTTAGGGATTTGTTGAATTTCCCCCTTTGGAGTTTGGTTTTTTTGTTTCTTCTTACCTTTTCGTCCCTCTCTCTTTCGAACAGAAGGCGAGAGAAGACGCGAGTACGCCTGGGCATGGCATCCCGTCATTCGCCCACACGGTTATCCATCCACTTTGGATCGTCGCGGCGTCAACTTCTGACCATCGAATGTAACGGTATTCGTGCCCCATAGAAAGAGCGGTATCAGCAGAGGCATAGATGGCTTGACCACAGTGCGGCATGAGTCACTCCCAACGGTTGCTGAAATATCCCAGTCGCTTTTTTCGACCTTAATTACACCTGCCGCTGGTGATAAACCAGAGACGATGTGGACGGCCGCTGCCCCTTTTTTGCCGTGGCTACGGATACCATTGGTACCTTATCTAACCAGAGGTTGACGACGGCCGGGTCTAGGTCCGGGTTCAGCGAATATCGAAATCACCCAGCCATGTCTCCTGGTCCACCGGCTGAAAGATGGGAAGAAAAGAAATGAAACCAACCGTCTAACAAACGGAGAAACGGTTTCTGGGCCGTCAACACGCTGCATCCATCTGCCACTCCCCTTTTCAACAACGCCCTCCCCCCCGATTCATTCTTTTTTTCTTTTCTTTCCTTCTTCTTCAAGGTACTGACAGGAGAATAGTCAGGTACGTAGTATCGTCGCATCGGGGGCGGACGCCGGCGACGGAGGGGGAGAAGAAGCAAAGAAATAAAAGATTAAAAACGAAATAGGACGGCCACTAACGTCTGGGAATGGCGGCGAGAGTGGAGCCCCCATGGCATGTTCCCGGCAACGCAGCAGGGTCCAGGCAGGCAACCCCCTGACGCTGTCCGCAGTGTGGAAAGGCTCGTTCTGCCACGGCGCCCCCTGTCGCCCTGCGCCGTCCTTGTCGCCCAAGGCGGTACGTACCGCTCTTCTACATACATGCAGCTAAGGCAACGGGTCTTGCAAATTTCGTCCCACTCGGTTGCGTGCAGCACGGGCCAGTCCCCCTCGCACCTGGCAACTGAGCAACACCAAAGCACAGCGACAGGGAAAGAGCTACCAATGCCATTGCCCCACTCTCCTTAAAGTGGAAGTACGTACCTGCGCCAAAGAAAGGATACCACACCATGTACACTACGCTACATTTTCCCAAGGTGCGACGCTACGCGCTCTGCAATGTACTATTCCCGCTAGACCAACCCGTGCCTTGGCCCTTCTATTTGTTTTATTTTTCACCCATCAAATCTTGAGGCCGGCCATCCAGACCAACAAGCAGGCCAACAGCTCATCGGATCCACCCACGAGCGATACACAGGGTCAGTGTACCGTTTGACACTGACTGGCCGCTGTCGTGGGCTGTAGGTACTGACAGGGCTGTGACAGTCCCGGAAAGTACCCTTACTAAAAAAGTATCCGTTTGGAACGGACCCTCTCGCATTCACCCTTGTCTTGCACCGTACCTCACTTCGCTCGTCGAACCTCACACACCTCGAACAGCGTCCTCTCGCGCACCAGCAGCCAGTCCAGCAGACCTCATCCTCGTCATCTTTCTTACCCGCACTTGCCCGGCCTAAGCCTAGACACCGCCCGCCGCCTCCCTTCCTCACTATAGTGTACGTACGGTTTTGGTCCAGCCACCACCGTCCAGACCGTATCGCATCGTACCCCCCCCCCCCCCTTTTCCCACACTCTCTTTCCTGCGCGCACAACCCAGGGCAACCGGGGGGGGACCACTCAGGACGGGGGCCACGCCTCTTTTTTCCTTTGCAAGGACTGACTGGACCGTGTGAACCTCCATCAACCGGGCCTCCTGGCAAGGGCAAAGCCTCTTCTTGTCACGCTGCCGCGAATAAGTACCCCCAGCGTCCCGCTCGACCTCCCGTTTTTCTTCTCTCTCCTTCCCGTCTTCTCTCTGCCACCATTTACAGGTCTTCTTTTTTTCTGCCATTATTCCCCAAGAGGTCTGCTTGACTCTGTCACGGAGATCACATCACCCCTCCACGACCATACAGTACTTTTAGTAGTGCTTTTGTTTTACACCTTTTCATTTTGATACCCAAGTCTCTCGCCTGACTTTTAGATACCCACCCCCCTTTCCCAACAACAACACCCATACACATACACAATGGCCGAGGAACAGAAGCCCGTCGAGGTCCCCAAGGAGACTGTCCCTGCCACCACCGAGCAGGTCGCTGCCGAGACCAAGCCTGTCGAGACCGCTGAGGCTCCCGCTGCTGCCCCCGTCGCTGAGACCACCGAGACCCCGGCTACCACCGCTACGGAGACGCCTGCTGAGGCCGCTGCCACCGAGGCTGCTGCTCCCGTCGAGGAGGCCAAGAAGGAGGTCACCCCCGTCGAGGAGGGTCACCTCGAGCACAAGGGCATCAACTTCCCCAAGTAAGCCCAGCGCGCCAATCCCCACGCTTCGGTTTCATAGTACTAACAGGTCCACCTCAGGAACTTCATCTACTCCAAGGAGTTCTTCTGGTTTGGATCCGATGCTGTCGAGTCCAAGAACCTCTCGTCCTACCTGAAGAGCGAGAAGTCAACCGAGACTGCCCACCACAACGCCGCCTGGGCTGCCCACACTGGCAAGGGTCTCCTCTTCTTCGGCGACAAGACCGCTCCCCAGGGTGTTATCAACCTGGTATGGATATTTGTTTCACTTGCACAGAGAACACCTCGCTAACATTGATTTGCCAGGCTGATGCCTCTGAGCCCGCTGCCGATGGCGCCAACAAGTTCCACTTCACCGCCAAGGCCCACAAGCACACCTTCAAGGCTGGCAACGCCGAGGAGCGTGACAACTGGATCTCCCAGTTGAAGCTCAAGATTGCCGAGGCCAAGGAGCTTGCCACCGCCGTCGCCGAGACTGAGGCCTACAAGACCGCTCTCGAGAGCCTCAAGCCCGCCAAGAAGGAGGAGAAGAAGGAGGAGAAGGTCGCCGAGGCCCCCGCTGCCGAGGCCCCCGCTGCTGCCACCACCACCGAGACTCCCGCCGTTGAGGCCCCTGCCGTCACCGCCACTGAGGAGGCTGCCAAGGAGACCCCCAAGGAGGAGGAGCCCAAGAAGGAGGAGCCCAAGCGCCGCTCTGCTAGCCGCAAGCGTGCCTCCATCTTCGGCAACCTGCTCGGCAAGAAGGACGAGAAGAAGGAAGAGAAGAAGGAGGAGAAGGAGGAGACTGCTGTCCCCGCTGTCGCCGAGACCTCCGTTGAGGAGACTCCCGTTATCCCCACTATTGAGACCCCCGTTGAGGCTCCTGCTGCCGAGACCCCTGCCGCTCCCGCCGTCGAGGCTCCTGCTGCCGCTGCTACCGAGGCTGCTGTTGAGGACAAGCCCGCCGAGGTCAAGGAGACTCCCAAGGAGGAGAAGAAGGAGAAGCCTGTTCCTACCAAGCGCAACAGCATCTTCGGTGTCTTCGGCAAGAAGGAGAAGAAGGCTGCCGTCGCCGCTGAGGCAGAGGCTGCCCCCGCTCCTGCCAAGGAGGCCGAGGTCACCCCCGCCGCTGAGACCGCCCCCGTCATCCCTCCCGTCGAGGCCACCACTCCTTTGGCCGTCGAAGTCACCAACCCTGGAACCGTTCCCGTCGAGGTCAAGGAGACTGCTCCCGCCACCAACGGCGAGCCCCGCCCCGATCTGAAGGAGAAGCGCAAGTCCTCCCTGCCTTTCGGCTTCGGCAAGCGTGACAAGTCCCCCGCCAAGTCGCCTGCCCACTCTGACAACGAGGAGACCGAGAAGCAGGAGAAGACCAGCACCTTCTCCAAGCTCCGTGCTACCATCAAGGGCCGTGGCAAGCCTTCTGCCGAGAAGCCCGCCGACAAGCTCGAGAAGACTGAGGAGAAGCCCGAGGAGGTCCCTGCCGTTGAGGCTACCAAGCCCACCGAGGAGACTCCCGTTGCCGAGACCTCCAAGGCCGCTGAGGAGCCCGAGAACAAGCCCGAGAACGTCGCCACTCCCGCTCCTGCTCCTGTTACCGCCGCCGCATAGAGTGCGAAGTGGGGTTCGATGTCGCTTCCTCGCAAGTGGAAGTCACGCTCAGAAGAATGAAGCAAAAACGATGAAACCTTTAAAAAAAACCTTGAACGCATCGGATCGAAAGTAGGAGGAAGAGCATCGTCACGTGACAACTCATTTCACTTGGATGGGTTTGTTCGGGAATCGGATCTGCATTTCAAGATACCCCGTCAAGACTGGTTCTACCTGATACCCTTTCCTATTTCCCTCTTTATAACACGCATCGGAAGGCGAAATTTGGCGGGAGGCGATTCCGGTCCACTTTCAGTCTTTCCGAAGTCTCACGCCGTCTTTTTTGTTTGATTTGATTTGTTTGTTTTTACAAGTATCGTGCTTTGATACCCAGTTATACCCGTCGCTCCAGACAAGAACACGAAGAGAAAATACCCCGACAAAAAACCAAAGACACCTTGGGTCGGCAGGATGGACAGACCTAGTGTCTGTTCGACTCTCGAGCTAGGGTTAGAAATTGTCAGACTCGAGTTTGGAGATCTTGCTGTTGGTGGAAAAAGGACTGCATGGAACCGTCTGCGCTAGCCACTAGGGCTGGTATCAGCTTGTTCGCATTCACTTAATACTTAATAGAAGTTCGTTGCGTGTTGTCAAGTCTTTGTGCCACCATGTCCTCGTTTCAATGTGCGCCTCGTGATCAAGTAAGTGAGCTGTGTGTTCGGCCGCCACCGTCCAAGCGCGTGCACATAAATAGTCCCATCACGCTGTGCCCGTCGCCAACGTTTTGACACGTGTGAATGTATATGGCTTGGTGTAATGTTTGTGTTGTTAGTCATAGGCAACAGTGCAAAAGTCTAAGCTTATGCAAGCCCGACCCAAATCGAGTTCCAGAAGGTCAGCAAGCGTGAAACAAACGCATTCCAATGGCCTAGCTTGCATACCAGCCGCTGTTGCCTCGTCAAACCTGCACCCCGGGTTTTCTGTTTCGTACCAGGAATGGGCATCATGGTAACGCAACGCGGACAAGACGGCCAGCCCAACATGTTGCATGCAGCGCACGGCGTAGCGCGCAGCTCGCGGGCAGGCACAAGCACAAGAGGGGGTGGGTTGCTTCGTCCGGTCTGCGGGCTTTGTTGGGCATATGAGTTCAGATACTCGATCTGGCCAGTCTCGTTTTCGCATGTGCGATCAAGGTGGCTAAGGGGAGGGGGAGAGTCAAGGGTTTTTTTTTTCTTTTTTTCCCTCTCTTTCTCTCACGTGTTTGACTGATGCAACCCAGCGTTTTGTGGTGGTCTGTGCTTAATGCCTGAGAGAAGCAAGAGTGCTCGGGCGGTTTATGCTTCTTCAGTACATTGTTCCAATATTAAATGTTGGGTTTTTTTGGAGGTGGCGAGGTGCTATGTGTGTATGAACGGGGATCGAGGGTACAGCATGTTCATGTACGTGGGCTTCTTCTGTCTGTTGCAAAGATGACACGCGGGGGAGGCGGGGGTCTGGCTTTGATTTCGGCATACTGGGATGCTGACCTTTGGACGGGGAGAGGAGAGAGAGGTCTGAGACGAGACGAATGGACAGTGGGTTTGCGCCTTCCACCTTCTCCTCTCTCCCATGCCGCGTTTTGTCCTTCGAACGGTGGGCGGTTGAGGTTGAGTCTTCTCATGACACTCTTTTGGGCCGAAGCGGACGCAGCGCTTTGATGTAGCTGGCCATTACTCGAGCTATGTCGCGGAGACCTTGGAACTTGGACACTGAGCCCCAGACGGTCCTTCATCACCGTTTCCCCCGGGTTTCTGGTGTCAATGTGTGAACGGGAAGACGGGCAAACCGAAGAGACCGTGGGGAGGATATCAACCCCAGCCTCCCCCCCCTTCACCGGAGATCAGACTGGGGGATGATGAGGGCTCGTGCGTTGGCGGCCAAGTAAGCCATGTACACCAGGAACGACGAGATCACATCTACAGTGGTGTTGTCTTTTCTGTTCAAAACTGTTCTCGGTCGTGTTGAGAGGTGACTAAGCTCGGGGGTCGAATGTGGAGTGTGGAACGGTGCCGTCGGTTTACAATATATCTGCGGGCGGGTCAGCCCAGTCTAGACTCCAAGGTGGATGACTTGAGTGGGTTGGTTTCTAATTACACGTTCGGTCCTTTTGAGTTGTGGAGATGGGTTGGTCGTGTTTCCGTGGTGGGGAGCAGATGACGTATCCTGACGAGACAGCTGGAATAAAGGTCCAACTCAATGTTTGTGGGCAGAGAAGAGGTTGCATCCGAGTTTAATTGTTCTTTTGAGAGTGGTTGGGAGAACAATTTCGAAAGAGAGGGAGGGAGGGGCTGTTGTCCTTACACATCCCAGAGATACCCACTTACACTTCACGGCTCTAGCCATTGGGTTTCTATCAGAGGTTAATAGTGTCGTCTTCGAACCCCTTTTAGGACACACTCCTTACAAATCTAACAGGATTGTTGATGTGTTGATAACACTGAAAGGTGTGCTTGAAAAATAGGCAGAGAAATTCGGCCAGAAGACTAACGAGGGTCTCGATGGCTAAGTGGTCGGAGTCGATGGAAGCGAGTTAGCTGGTTCTGACGAGTGTTATTGAGATATTAGTTCTTTCAACTCTCGATATACGCAACTGTTGGCAACCGAATCACTTGTGTTTCTTGAGCTGTTGATGGGAGGGTGAGTATGCACCTCTCGGACTTGTTGGTGTCTGCTTTGGTTTTCTATAACCATCCGAACTCCCTGTTAGACGTCGGAACCCCTTCCCCCTCTCGACATAGACACCGTTCAAGACTTTGGGCATGTTCCTTGTAAAGAAATGCGGGACTGAAACCTCATACCTTGGCTCCAAAGTGAACCAAGATCCAATCATTTTGTTGAATGTTCCAACAAAACGGGCTGCGAATCAAGTTGACAACCCCTATATCGGCCGCCGCCGCCCCCTGGCCGACTTGGTAGAGGATGGGTGTCTTTGGTCAGCACCATGCTACTGTGATTGGGGATATTCGCTCAGCTCATAGACATAATCCGGGACTATGTATTTCATATGTTGGCGAAAGCAACCAAGACTCCGTACCTGCTGTAAATATTATATAGATGTGGTAGGCATGAAGCCAGTTTTTTTCACATAGAAGCCACTTCCAAAAAGGTGTAAGAGCATAGTTTCCCGTTTCAGATACATGCTTCTCTTTGCCATAAAAGGTGGTATGAATAGCCTCGAGCCCTTCCCAGCCGACTTTAGGGGAGGTTCAGTGCCTTTGTTGCAGATATCGCTGTTCCTGTCGCTGTTGCGTTACTCCCCTACCCATCTCTGAGGATGGAATTCTGGTCGGGAGTTGACCAGCCGCATGACGCGATGTCAATCCCTATCTCTGGTATACCGGGGAGCCAACGAACCCGCCAACCTCTCGATTGCTGGAATCTATTTTCCGAGCTGTCCGACTCCGAGTCTTGGCACCGAAAGCAAGTCGGCTTTGAGAGCGTCCAAATCACCGATGCTACTAACAATGAAGTGAAGGCTGATATCATTTGGGGGTTATGGACGGTGCAGGGGTATCCGAGATGAGACAAGAAGCGGTGTCACTTTCGGCCGTCAGTACCTAGGGAGAGAAACGGTACGCAAGATATCCGAGATTGGGAACCCTCTACGCCGGCGCCACCGGATTGAATAAGGTTCAACATCCTTCGGATCAAGTAGCTAACGTAGTCACATAGGCACCAGGAAAGAGACGACGGTACTTGGCAGAAGAGGCCGTTATTTTTGGCAGTAAATGACGAAATTCCAACTCCTTTCCCAGGGTTGCCCGCTAACCATTCTTTTCAACCATTCCAACCTTTATTTTTGGAGAGGCTGGCCCATGCCGCCATATGTAACCATCTTCGTGATCTGGTACTCTGAGATACCGTACAGGGATCCCTCCCTGCCGAAGCCGGACTCCTTGACACCCCCGAACGGCGCGGCGGGGTCCGAGATAAGACCCGTGTTGACGCCGACCATGCCGACCTCGAGGTGCTCGGCGACGCGGTGCACGCGCTGAATGTCGCGCGAGAAGAAGTAACCCGCCAAACCGACGTTTGTGGCGTTGGCCAGCTTGACGACTTCTTCTTCAGTCTCGAAGGAGAACAGGCCGGCAACGGGTCCGAACGTCTCCTCGCTGGCCATAGCCATCTCCTTGGTCATGCCCGTGATAACGGTAGGCTCGAAATAGTTGGAACCCAGGTTCGAGATCTTGTTACCGCCAATGACGACCTTGCCGCCCTTCTTCTCGGCGTCGCGTACGTGCGCCTCCACCTTGTCAATGGCACGGTCATGGATGAGAGGACCGTGAGTGATGCCCTCCTCGAAGCCGTTTCCGACCTTGAACTCCCTGACCTTGGCAGCGAACTTTTCGGCAAACTCGTCGTAGATGCCGCTCTGGATGTAGATGCGGTTAGCGCAGACGCAGGTCTGGCCTGAAGAGCGGAATTTGGAGGCGATGGCGCCTGCAACGGCGGCGTCGACATCGGCGTCGTCGAAGACAATAAAGGGGGCGTTACCGCCCAGCTCCATGGAGAGTTTCTTGAGAGTGCCGGAGCACTGCTTCATGAGGAGTTTGCCGACATTCGTGGAGCCTGTGAAGGAGATCTTCTTGACGGTCGGGTTGGTGGTGAGAGCCTCGCCGACCTCGGGGGTGTTGTCGAGAGAGGTGATGATGTTGACAACACCCTTGGGGATGCCGGCACGGTGGCCCAGCTCGGCAATGGCGAGGGAGGTGAAGGGGGTCTCGCCGGGAGCTTTGCAGACGACTGTGCAGCCTGTGGCGAGGGCGGGGCCAATCTTTCTGGTAATCATGGCGGCAGGGAAGTTCCATCTATGCAATTATCAGTTTCTTCGTCCTGGAAGAGAATCATAGTTAAGAACATACGGGGTGATGAGACCACAGACGCCGACCGGCTCCTTGATGGTCCACACACGGTTTCCGGGAACCGAGGACGGGATGGTATCGCCGTAAATGCGGGGTGCCTCCTCACTGAACCATTCGAAGAAGTTGGCGGCATATGTGACTTCTCCCTTGGCATCGGCGACGGGCTTGCCATTCTCCCAAGTGATGAGGGTGGTCAGGTCCTCAGCGTTCTCCAGCATGAGGTCGTACCACTTCCGCAGCAGTTTTGAACGCTCACGGCCGGTCTTGGTGCGGAAGGTCTCAAATGCCGTAGATGCCGCGGCAATGGCAGCATCCGTGTCGGCCTTGGTGAACTCGGGGCATGAGGCAATTTTCTCGCCGGTGGCCGGGTCTGTCCCGGTATTAGCACACGGGAGCTACCAGCAGGATGGGGTTCAGGGAACGAGTCAACATACCGTTCACGTCAAAGGTCTTGCCAGATTTGGCCTTGATCCATTCGCCGTTGACATAGCAGACATCCTGCTTCAGCAATGAGGGGTCCTTGAGCTACGAGGATGTGAGTGAGCTGTGTGTGTGAGCCGGCGGGGCAGGGAGACAGTGGGGGAGTACCTTGGGAACCATGGTTGAGGCGGCTCTGAGAGTAAAGGGGATGAATGGTGTCCGGACTGATCGGAATATGCTTCGGGGTACGAATCGTGACGCCGGGGCGATTGCTTTTTGTAGTGCGATGGGCATGGTGGAGAGCCGAAGAAGGAGGAGAGCAAGAAGAAGCTTAAGCCCGTCGTTACTAACGTGGTGGAAATGCGGGGAGTGTGGCCTTTGGATGGGGTTAGGCTTGGGTCCGGACGCGCTCAAACACCTTCTGACCGATTGAGAATGACGGTAAAGAGACAATTGAGGGTATAATATCTGTCTCTGGGATTCGTCGCAACGTGAGGCGCTTCAATGGCAATTATCGTGATTGTTGATTTGTTTAAGCGACAACGGAGAGCTTCAGGACTGCAGAACCGGCGTGACGTTCGATGACGTCCCCCCCACTTTCCAACCGGCCCGGTTGGGGAAACCGCAGACCGGCACGGAATGATATCAGACTGTGTGGCCACGGATAAGAGAATGATCAATGCCGGGGCGGGGTTTACTAGCAGATAACAGTTGCTTGGTGCAACGCGCCATAATTATTTACTGAGCTGTTCCCTTGAAGATCCACTGGAGCTTTTGCTGCTCACCCTTTCGCTTCGCACCGTTGCGCTTCATTACACACCTTTTTCTACATCCTTCAATAACATGACTGGTCCCATCTGTATTAGAACTTCATTCAAGTCCTAGTGTTATTCAACCAATTCATGCTGGCAACTTCTACATACCAACACGCAAGATGCGATACCACAGCAAGCTCTTGTGGTGAGCTCATCGCAAGCTCCAGGCGTTCGTCTCATCTTCGCTGGACAGCTCTCTAAACCCGTTGATTTCCAACAAATGTGATTCTGCCCAGCTGTTCTATCGGCCGGCGACGCTCTCCAGCCATCGCCAGCCTCGCTCATACTCGGCTTCCTTGTAGCCTTCGAAATGCTACCAAAAGAGAGCCTCACATATTTCCCCGCTCGGAGAATACCCCAGGCATTCCCGCAGGCCAAGTTCTTCACCGACCTCGTATTGCCGCGCTCCGCGTTGATCTCCCCTGTTTCTGATAGCCTGTCGGCCTGCATGCCGTCATGGTCGTCTGCTTATTGTTCCCTCTCTTCCTTCTTCCTCTGCAGCAGTCCAACGATGAAAACCCTTTATTTATCCCCGCGTCTCTACCCGCTCGCTGCCATGCGGGGAAGCTTATTGCCACCACCACCTGCCGTTGCACGTTAGGAACCCGCCGTCATGTCAGCCCGTGAAGCAATAAGTTCAGTAGGCTCGGTTTTGAGCGATGAGCTGTGGTGTTTGTTCGCAGAATTCATACCCTCCCTTAACATAATGTCGTGGTCCCGAACATTGGTAACTGCCGCCGCCTTGGCGTTGCCAGCCTCCGGCCTCAATGTCGTCCCCAGGTCCGGTGATGCTAGTGCTGTCTTTGACGCGTTTGTGAGCTATTCGCTCGAGTTCGCTTTCTTCCCGGACTTCGCTGGTGGGTTTCTCTTGAATCTCATTTCTCCGTGGCACTGACCATGGATGCTAGGAAACAACTCCTCGCCAAACAAGTTTTCAGACAACCTGCTTGCGAACTTGGGCGGCCTTCAAGGCGTCCGGCCCCACGTCCGAGTTGGAGGAAACACCCAGGACTACGCCCTCTACGATAGCTCTCTGCCGTACGCTGTCAACGGCACCTATGACTTCAGCAGGTCGAAGGACTACCCAACGACCATTCACATTGGCCCCTCGTTCTTTGAGTCATACAGCACGTTCGCAGACACCAAGTTCACCCATGGTTTCAACCTCGGCTTGGGCGCCAATCGCTCTGAAGGTTGGGAGACTCTGTTAGCCACCGTTCCTCTAGCATGCAAGGCCATCGGGAAAGAAAATCTTGACGTATGGGAATATGGCAACGAGCCCGACCTCTTCTCCACCTCGGCCCAAGGTCCCGTCCGACCCCCGTCGTGGAGTGAATCCATCTACGTCGAGCAATGGCTTAACGGAACCCGCAAGATTGCCTCCATCCTCGCAGACGCCTGCCCCGACTTCCCGCCGCCAGTCTTCGCGGCGCCCTCCAATGCCGGAACTGCTAACCGTCTTCGCGCTCCTGCACAGTGGGCCGCTGGTTTGAACACAGACGGCAATGTGGCCATATTCTCTACCCACAACTACATCAGCGGCGCCGAGAGCCCGGGAGTTACCCTCCAGGGTACTTTGATGAACCACACCCGCACAGTGCAGTCTGTCCAGGCTCATGTGAACGAGTACGCCAACATCACGGGGCGTTTCGACAATGTGCCGCCTCATGTTCTCGGGGAGCACAACTCGCTGTTTAACCAGGGCAAGCCGGGACTGTCCAACTCCTTCGGGGCTGCGCTGTGGGGTATAGACTTCAATCTCTATGCTGCCTCTGCAGGAATCAAACGTGTCTATATGCACATGGGGACCGATTACAGGGTGCGTCTGCTTCACACTACATGTTCCCGACGGATAGGCTAACAGTCGATAGTATGCGAGTTGGCAGCCAGTCAACACAGAGACGACCGCCATTGGAACCAAGGCGCCGTACTACGGCAACGTCGCCATCGCCGCCTTCATCAACCCAGGCTCGACCTCGGGCCCTGTATCCGTCGCCCATGTCCCGCTGACGGGCGACAACGAGAAATCCTCCGCTTACGCCGCCTTTCAGGGTGATTTGCTTGTCCGGTTGATCATCATCGACCTGACAGCCTACAACTCCACCCTAGGCGGCACGGGCACCAGCCCGGACCCCGACGCACCTGCCCGGCCAAGCACCCAGTATGCCTTTGCAGTGCCGTGGGAGGATGGCCGAGTGAGCATACGGCGACTACATGCTAACGGCAGCGATGCCATATCGGGGATTACGTGGGACGGGTGGAGTTACAATTATGAGCTCGACGAGGGTAAGCCTGTCAAGCTAAACAATGTTACGATTGGAGAAAGCGTTGAGATCAAAGATGGCAAGGTGCAGGTGGAGGTTGCTGCAAGTGAGGCTGTTGTTCTGAGTCCCGCCACGGGGTGTAGTAAGTGGTTCTAGAGCATATGGTAGCGTGTGAAAAAATATGACAAAACTAAGAGGAATCGCAATACATACAAACCCTGTTGTCTGCTTCTTCACTAGAGCTTGTTGGCTTCCGCGGTGTCTCGAGGCAGGGAGGCATATCCAAACAATACAGTCTGCATCCAATACCATAATCGAGAGTATCAACACGAGTTCATGTCAATTCACCACAAGAAGACCCCAGAACGCGGCCAACACAGCCTGTAAATACTGCACATTCCACTCCTTCAACAAAGCCCACCAGCGCACTTGTGAAATCTTTCCTTCTAAACGTCTCTCTGCACAAGTAAGGACATTCCTCGGTGGCGTGTGTTGCAGCAAGCATCTGTCCAAGGAGACAAATTCTAACACCGGCGTCTGAAGCCGTTCATATAGAGGTGAGCGAAGGGATTTGTAGCACCAGAGACGGAGGATTAGGAGGGATTGGGCCTTTGATTCAACAACCCTGCAATCTCTCAATCTCGTCCCTGGCGGCGATTTGTTTCCCGTGATAAGTACGGGGAGTGTTCACAGCATCCACGCATGTTTTGCTTTTTGGATACAACATCACAATAACCGGGGCGTCTACCTCCATTATCGTACCCGGATCGTAGCATCCCAAAGTGCGGTCGAGAGAAATCACATTGGTGCAGCAGAGTTACCATCAACTTAACAAGTACATTGGACTTGGCTCCCTCACAGGCGAAGCTGCTCTCTGGTGGTCGCACATTGTTCCTAACAGCGTCCGAGACCATTCCCGTGGAACCTTTCGGTACTTGGTATTCCCAACTCGGAAAATCCGAGAAGCAAGTGAAATAAAATGAAATAAAGGTAAAATAAAAGTGGTATCAGAACCACGCCAGTGCTTCCTCCTGATAATAAATGAAGGGATATATATCGCCCACTCCCCCGTCCCACGTCACCCAACCTCGCCTCAGACAAGCTGGCGTTTTCAACCATAGTGCTGCCTCAACGGCAACTTCCTGTCAAGCGTGTGGAATGCCTGCGTCCGCGGCGTGAACGGCATGACCCTCGGGGAACTCGGCCCCTTCATGCCATTCATCTCCCACTCGCTCCCCTCCTTTGCGTAGTCAACCGGCGAGCTCCCCGTATCCGAGCCGGCGCCGTCCTCCTCATCGTCCACCTTGTCCCCGGCATTGGGCCAGGAGACGTACAGCGCAATGGCCAGGTTCGCGACGTATAGAACGAGCATGTAGACCGTGACGGCGAACGTCCCCTTGGCCAGCTTGCACGACGTGGAAGCCCTGAACGGCTTGGCATAGTCGCACGACTTGGAAATGTACCAGGCGATATTGCTGGGGTACCGCGGGTCGGCGTGGTCGGGGCCCATCTGTCCGTAGACAGAGACGGTGTAGAGGGCGACCATGCACACGTTTATGCCGGCAGCCAGCATGGGGAACCAGAACTTCATGATGAAGGCGACGAGCTTGGTGAGGAGGATGAAGAGGGTTATCACCGAGATGGCAACGTTGAAGTCGGTCAGCCTGCCAGGCGTGTTAGCCATACATCCCGTGCGGCAAGTAGGTAGGGAACAAAAGGGGATGCTTACGTTCGTGTCCATACAAACGGTACGTTGGGTAACGGCTCGTAATTTGCATATGCGTAGAGAATCATCTTGGGGTTGGAGTTGAAGCCGTTGGCGAAGCCGACCTCCCAGAGCTTCGTGCGGTAGAGGTCCGGCTGGGCGATGCCGAAGAGGACGAGGAGGGGGACGAGGCCGATCAGCTCGAGCGGCATGAGCGCCCACATCCACGGCCGGAGGAGCCACTTCCTGCGCAAGATCTTGTACGCCATTTTCGGTATCGTTTCCTCTCGTTTTTATTTATCCGTTCCTTTCTGTTCGTCTTCGTTATTAATACGATTTCGGACTCTGTATCGTTTGGGTCCGAAACGGAATGATTGCTTTTGTTCCGTCTTCTCTCTCTTTCTGCGTGGGTGAACCCTGTCCAGTCTGGCACTTTCTTGCCAAAGACCCGGGGTTTCTTTAGGCGTAGTTGTTCGCCGAGGCAATCAAAGGATTTCACATCGGTCAAGTACCAGCACTCGACCTAGAAGGCTACCGAATCCAATTCGAGCAAGCTCGATTTACTCGCTTGGTCGTCGGCGTCGTCGTTGGCGAGGTATGAATCTTCAGAGAGGGGAAGCAGATGGTAAAGAGCCTCCTGCCGGTCGGGGCAGGGTGGCAGTTTAAGGGCCATCCTCTGTGCAGATTCCCTCCCGTCCATTCATCGCCTTGGGGAGACGGGCAGGGTGGCCGGGTCAGCTTAGGGTCGCGGGATTGGACCGTTTGCTGCATGTGCCGTGGACAACCATCGGTGCCATCACAGCGGGCCGGCCCAATGAGGAGCGGAGGTTAGGAGGGCTGTTAAGCGCCGGGCTCGAGAGGGGCCGTCGATTGGTCGGCCCCCGGGGGCACCAGCCAATGGCGAGGGCGATACGCGATGTTGCGCACAATACCCGCCTCTTCGAGAGCAGGGGTTGGGCAACTGCCAATTGGATGCACGGGGCGGTTGGGGATGAGATCAGCCTTCGTGCGATGCTGGTGCGATGCAACAGGAGATGCAGCGTGAAATCCGGGAGAAGTGAGCATGAGAGTTCGCCTCAATGCGCGGTGATGGCCGCTACATACATGTCACAAAAGATAAAACATATTTGAAAAAACTGGAACTTCCAACGTGATTGCAACGGCTCTTCCGGCTATGAACCTGGGGGTTAAGCGCTTTGTTGGAGATCGTCTCGCGAAATCTGCATCTAACGAAGCGGCACAGCGATTAGCACTTACCGGTACGCGGCAGGCGACTGAACAGGAAGCTCATCATAGGAACAACAGGCAAACAGACACAGAAACAATCACATTCCTGTCCCCCACGACGGTAAGCCTCGCTAGCCAGACTGAGGTGCACGCGAATCCCATACTCGCGTGTTTAGGGGCTTAGGTGAGCGACGATCCGATCGGCCGGCAGTAGCGAAGGATGCAGCCCCGAGATATTAATAGCGGGGGCATAGGTATGGGAAACCTCTAATCCGTGTGATAATGGGATTTTGGTAGCCATCTTTTTTTGAACGCGACCTGTGTCGGTACACTGCCACCATCAATTGCAGGTGTCCTTTAGCCTAATCCATATCAAGTCAGGCATTCCTAGTAAAGGCTCAGCTGCAAAGTTGACAAGCACATCATTCGGACGAACCTGTCGCCGTCCACCTGACTCTGACCATCAGATTGCTGAAGCAGAAGGCATCCACTTGCTGCTAATACAAAAAACAACAACACGACGTACGCTCTCGTATGGGGGCCGCCGGACATCTTCAGCCGTCGAGCACGAGTGTCTGAGGGCTAACGATTGACGGCTGAAGTGTGTTTCTGCGAAAGCTCAGACAGAACCGACGTAGCCTCGCGCCGAAGCGGAAATGAGATTCCCATGTGCAAAAAGGGAGGTCTGACACGAGACACGATCCCTTTCCATGCAAGAACACCCGCCTGAATGAAGATATGGGAGGAGTGCTATGCAGCCCGTTTCACGGTGATGAGCTCCGATCAGCAGCAATGAAGGCCCACATGGATCGTTTATCCTCGCGTCTTGGAAATCGGAATGAAGCCGTTCATCGGACGAGAGATAGGGCTGATTCCCGTCTCTCGGACCTGCTAGAGTCGGCCCTGGCCAACACCGGCTCCAAGTCTGTTAACTAGGCTGGCTGGTAGCTCTGGGAAGCGCGGTACACGCTGTCGAGGACGGGATGACGAAAGCGGCTCCGGTGCTCGGGTCCTTCGGATATTCTAGACTCAGACGCCGGCCTTCACGCCTGGTTGCTTTGGGCGTAACTCGTGGTCCCGGGCAGCTCGTGGGCTGGTATGCTAGTGCGGTGTGTATGTGAGTCGAGTGGCAGGCTGAAAACCGGGTCAATTCGTCCGGGTGGAATATTTGGAGCGCATTCTGCAAAACCAACCGGAGTATACACCGGAGCAACATGGGGGGCAACTGAGGCACCCTCCTTTGTAGATCTCGTAAAGGGTCTATGGAGAAACCGGCCCTCGGCGATCGCTCAGTCTCAGATGGGTAATATGATTAGAGGGTTGAATGTAAGACCTTTTACGCATACCCATGAAGCATTTACGAGGCCCCGGAATGCAATTCATCCCTCCGGCGACAATCGACATTCGATGCTACCCTTGGACGAGCAGATATGCGACCGCATGTCAGCCGCTCCTCGAGACCAGAGGATTGCGTGGACCCCTGAACAACTCGCAAAGGGGATGTGCAACGACGCCCTTTTGTTTGGGCGATAGGCGACTTGAGCCCGAGTGTGAATGTCAAATTCCGGTCCAACCGTTGCTGAGGCGGGCGAGCGGTCTATCATTATTTTTTATTTATTTATTCTTTTCCCTCAGCAGGCTTGGGAGTCACAGAAGCAGTCAAAGAAACAGTCATAGAAATAGTCACGGACAGGTATAGATCGAGGGGCCCTAGAGGCAAGGGAAGTCCCTCGATCTCTGTGGTAAAATAAAAATGGTGTTGATCCGGCAAGGAAGTCGGAGGCGATAGGTGTGTGTTCTTCTAGCTGATGGCAAATTGTGGACCGAGATATCGAAAGACATGACCGGATGCGATGAAGGACTGAGACATGCGACTTTCGAATGGCACTGGCGCTGAACTGCCAAAACGTTGAACTGCGGGCTGGCGTAAGGGACGGCAAAAGAAAAAAGAAAGAAAAAAAGAGGGAAAAAGGGTTGGGTGTTGACATGTCATTACCTACGTGACCTCTGGGAACAAAGTCGACCGAAGGAACGAAGCCGGGACATTCGCAGGCAATTGACAGACTGCGCCGGATTGGGACCAATGAGGCGGAGGTATCGACAGACTGCTACGAGGTGACGATCATCGATCGGCAAGCTCCCAGTGGGGGCGACCACGGTCTGGACCGCACCAGTTCGAGACCGACAAGGGAGGGCTTCGGACAGGGACAAGGGCTGCCCCTGCTTGGTTCCCTCCTAACCCCCGTCGGGGCTTTTAAGATGCTTGGCTTTCTTTCCCATCCACTCTCTTTCGCTCTTGCTGCTTCTGCTTCTGCGCCGTTGCTGGTGACGGCGCAGCTAGGTTGGGCCGGCGAAATGAGGAGCGCTTCCACGGCTGAGACGAGACGACATGTACAATCGTGGATACCCTGTGGAACTGCAATGACGTATGGCTGGCTTGTTCCAAGAGACGGCCGTCAGGTACCCTGTTTACACAAGACATGCGACTTGAACCACCTGGACCTCCCCCACGGCACTAGGTAGGTACCTCCCACCTTGTTTCCCATCACCTGTTCTGTTGGTCTACGCCATTCTTCTCGAGCACAGGGCATGGTTGTGGACCGGGGATATAGATGTGCTATGGCGATTGCCGACGAGTGCGCCGCTACGGAGCGCAGCGAGTGAGTTGAGCAGGCAAAACGGGACGGCCTGTAAACGTATGCAGCAGTTTCTTTTCTCCTACCGCTTCCCGTTTCGTTCCCATATGACTCAAATGAGGTCGCGTCTTACCAGGATGAATTCCTATAGGAAAGAGAGACACAAGGGTCCGGGGCCATGCAAACCGTTGCTGCAAAAGACGAGTCGTATCGATACTGGGCGAGGTGACAAAGTGCCCTCCCATGTTCCGCTATACCTAGTATACATACCAAGTACTTGTACATCTCCCCTCTTCAACCTCCGACTGTTCTTCCTCTTGGAATTCCATGTCTTGTGCCTCTTGCCTTGTCTCGAACCTGGAAACTGAATGTCACTGCAATAGGGCCGTATTTGCACATTGGCAGATGGCGTCCCGTAGTCCCAAATGCGAACCCGAGAGATTCGCCTCAATTGTGTGCATCCAGGTCGAGAAACGCAGCGATCATTACCACTAACGACCAGACGATTCCGAGGTGTGGAGCAGAGCAGAGAAGCCCATCTTTTGTTGTCCCCTAGTCAAATCCCATCTGCTCCAAGCTTGAAAGGCTTCGCTTCCCTTCCATTCCCCACGTTTCGGCGGTCCCCCAAACCCCAGAGATCTGCTCCCTCGTCTTCGTCGGGTTCGTGGGAGGGCTGCGGCGATGCATGGATATGTAAGCAGTTATTATGCAGGGCGAGATGCCCAAGACCAAGACGATGAAGATGAGCACGGCAAGGTGGATTCTGGGGGATTTCTTTGCCGAGAGCATCAGCTAGCACACGAGGGGCTGATGAACTAGACAGGCAGGCATCTTGGCAGCTACACAGAGGCGGAGACCGGGCCGTTGATGAGGGAGGGGGGTTTTCCTCAGGCCCTTTTTATTTTTTATTTTTATTATTTTTATTGTAAATCGATCCCTCTCTGCCCAACGCAGGGCAAGGCTGTTCATGGGTGCCTCCATCTGCCGCTGCCTCAAGCCACGATGCACCATGGCAGTAAAATGACGGGAGATGGACATGGACCACGAGGCAAGGTGCTTTTGTGTCCTGTTGTTGCTGCTGCTGTTGATTTCAAGAGCAGATGCACTTTTTCCCGCGTCGGACTCGACACGCTCGCCGACGATGCTTTCCGGGCGCGTAGCACCATAATAGTGCAGCCCTCCGGGCCAGGGCATGGGAAGACCGGGCTCGGCGGACGAAGCATGCGTCCAAAGCGTTTGATTCAACGTGCCGAGATACGACAGCTGCAGGACGGGCTACGGACTGACGAAAAGGCAAGTGGTATTCGTACTACGGCGAGCAAGCAGGGTGTTGAGATGGCCAGGGGTGAGGTGAGTGAGGCAGTTAGTTGTCTGTCTGGCAGTCGAGCCGCAGGAACAAAGCTGGAGCATATTCAGGGCTGGAGACAGCAGGGTCATGCCACCAAAGCTCGTCTGACACCCGGAGTGACAGGGCCCAGGAATGCTGAGATTCCAGACCTGGGTCCAAAATGCGGATACTACGGCTGGTCGTCACCCCCCCAGTCCCATCCCAGTCCCATCCCAGCCAAGCAAGGTCGCTCACACGCACGCACGCACTCCTTTTCGGCACGCTAATTACCAACAACGAGGGCCATCCACCCGTCATTCTTTCTGCTGATGTTTCCGTCCATGCCACTGGCGGCAGCGCTACCTAGGCTAGGCTAGGCAGGCAAGCAGGTCGGCAGGCGGTTTGTGATATTTATCAAGCTACGGGAAAGATGTGCAAGTACAGACAGTAGGGCCAGGAAGCAAAGAAGTAAGTAAGTAAACTTGACTTCACTTCAGAAGAAAAGAAAGAGACGGCTAGGGGAAAGAAGGGACGGGGGAAACGGAATCGAAGACAAGAAAGGAGCAGGACGGCCCATGACCCGTACCTTGGCTGCTGCTGTGCACACCTCCCCCTCCTCCCCATGTATCTTTTCCTCTTCCCAGCCTAGCTAGACAGTTCCTATGCCGCTCCCCTCCCCTTCAGCACCGCACCTGGACCTTGCTTTAGTAGACCGGATCAAACCAGTCCAAGTCCAGTCCAGTGGACACGAAAAAAAAGGGAAAGGGGGGGTTAAAAAAATTAGAGAAAGAGACGAAACCCGAAGCTGGGCCAATGCTACGTTCCCTTGCCTTGCCTCCTCTTCAACATCAAAGGTCCCGATTTCCCATACTGCATCTCGATTCATCTCCTCCGATCCACGTACATCCAACTATCCATCCATCCACTGCTCCACGACAAACTCGACACAGCACCGCGCCCCGTTGCATCCCGTCGCCCGCCGACCTGCCCTACCCCGACCCGACTTGGCCTGACCTGGCCTGACCCGTCCTCGCCTTGCCGCACACTTGCTGCATAGTGCTCGACCGCACCGCACAGCAAGAGGAGAAGCAGCCGGGAAGCATAACGCCGCATCGCATCGCGCCTTGCCTTAGCAGCTTGTTCTCCTTTCCTTTACCTGCGCATCTCGTGCACCGCACCTCGTGTGTGGTGTTGACCACAGGTAGACTGGATCTCATCCGTCCCCATCCTGGTAATGCCGTCTCCTTATTTTTTATTATTTTTTACTTTCTCTCTTGCTGTCCTTCCCAGTTCATCTTGCTTTGCTACCGCCGCTGCGACCCGACCCAACCGCAGCCTTAGATGCCCTCGTGGTTCTAGCGACCGAGCCCTTGCTGCACACTCCCACTTTAGTCTGCTGCACTTGCCACCTGCACTTGCACCTGTCGTCGTCCCCCGTCCTCCCGTCCCCTCCCCCCCGGCCAGGTTGGTAAATGGGTGTAGGTAGGTACCTTCCTTGCCCATGAAAGCCCGCCCGCCTGCCCCCAGTCACTGCCAGCCAGACGAGGCCCCGTCCCACCACCGACGCTCTCTCCCCAGGCCTTTCCCTTTCCTCTCAATGGCCCGGGCCCGTCGAATCCCTTCGTCCTCGTCGCAATCTCGATTCTTGACTCCGCCGCCAACCACCTCCATCCCGGCAGCATGGTGAGGCAGGGAGAGCCTATCTGTGTTGTATCTCTCTGCCGCTATTGCTACCAATCCCCCTACTTACCCGCCTAACCTCCACCCCCCGCCTCTCGCCGTGCCCTCTGCCTGTGCCTGCACCGAGAGCCCGTGTCGTGTCTGTGCTTGTGCTTGCTTGCCTGCTTGCTTGTGCCTTTGCCTTCTGCACTTGCCTCAACACCGTCTCCGCTGTCGCTAAAAGGAGCATTTTTTTAGTTTCGGCAGGGGAGAAGAACTATAGACCAGCAGCGGTGGCCACGAGTAGAAAATTTCTGGACCGGTCCGACTCTTTCGGCCGCCTTTCACCCTCACATCTTCCTCCTGCGCATTCATGCCGAAGGGTGACGATCGCTTTCCCCAGCCCACCATACACCTGCTCGCGCCCCAATCTTCCTCGATACACCGACCCTTTTGTGCCCCCGGATACATCGCCGCCCCGCCTCCTCCTCCTCCCCCCCCGACTCCGACGGCGACGGCGACGACGAAAACGACGACGACGAACCCTTTTGCTGCTGCTGCTGCTGCCGCCGCCGCCGCGACACCCGAGGCCTTCGCCTCCCCCTCGAGCTTCAACCACCAGGCCCCCGGGTCAAAGTCCAGCAACCCCCGCTACCTTCCCGACTCGCCCACCTTTTCCACCTTCATCACTCCCAGTCCGGGAGGACAATGGGCGACTCCCGACATTAGTCGGTATGGTTTGACGTACAGCGATACCACTTGCGATCCTTCATTTGACGCCGCCGCCAAAACCCTTTTGACGCCCACGTCGGACCCGACCTCTCCGACAGCCACCACTCGCTATACACAACCATCCCACCCGGCGAGGCCCTCGACGTTGCAGGGGAAGCGTCAGTCGGACGGAGAGACGGAGCAGTTCCAGGCGCACTCGTCGCCTCTGAAAAAGGCACGTACTCGCCTGGCGCCGCCTCGGACAATCTCCCTCCCCAAGCTACCCCATCCTTCGGTCATACTGGCGAGGCACAACCAAGGGCTCATCTCCCCCCTATTCTTCTCCTCCTCCAGCACCAGGCGACAGATGCCCCCTCGCGCGAATCCCCTTCCTCCCTCGGACGCCGCAGCCGTTCTGCTGGCTCGTCTGAGGGAGGATGCCGACGGAGTCCACACCGTTCGCCTACCCCGCGGCACCGTCCACTCCCATAGCCCAGCCACATCCGGCAGCACCCCGGGGAGCAGCAGCTTGTCTTCCGCGGACGCGACCTTCACATCGTCGAAAAGCCCAACTAGTCAACTTGCCCCGCCGGGGCTACAGGTACTGAGAGGCGTTGGCGTAGTCGAGCTTTTGGAGCAGGATGTTCGTCCCACCTTCATTATCGATCTTGCGAATCCTGTCAACACCCAAAAGACCGAGTTGCACCTGCTGTACGCCAATGCCGCGCTCCGAGCTTCCGTGGGCGTTTTAGAACTGCTTTCCGTGCAGGGCGACGATGCTGCCAAGAACGCCGAGTACACGCTCTTCAAAACATGGGCCATGAGTTTTGTTCAGAACCAGGAATCGTTGGACGTGTGCCTTCCTTCTCACACCTACGGAGGTATCAACTGGACCTGTTCGACCTTGCGCAAACGATTCCGGTTTGTAAGCGGAAACACGAGCGCTGTCTCGACCGCCCCCGACTCTCCCGGCCCCCTGGCCGAAGAATCCGCCGTTCTCGAGCAGCGGAGCAGAGGGCCGACACCCAACCAGGCTCCCAACGTGCCGATAGATGCTGAGCCGGACTATTTTGGCGACATCGAATCCGAGGCCCATGATCTCGACGACACGCCACTTGCGAACGACTGCGTGATGATGAATAACGGCGAGAGGCACCATACCGACGAGTTTACTCAGCAAGTGTTCCAGGCAGCCATGATGAGGCCGTCGTTTGACTGGACGCGCATACAGGTCACCCCGGACATGAACAAGCACATACAGTTTTGTCGAAACACGGACTGGGCCTCCACGCCATTGGGGCCCATAGAGCATTGGAACTCGGATTTGAGGGCCATGGCCAACATGATCATGGGCAGCCCTCACCCGGCAGCCATGTACTGGGGAAAGGACAACGTCGCCCTCTACAATGAAGCGTATGTCGAACTTGCCGGCCAGAAGCACCCGAAGCTCATGGGCATGCGGTATCAAGATGCTTGGTCAGAGATTTGGCCAGACCTCGAGGCCGTGGTTGACAATGCCTGGCAGAATGGCCAGTCGGTCATGAAAAACGACAACCAGCTCTTCATCCTACGGCACGGATTCCTGGAGGAGACATTTTTCTCATGGTCCATGGTTCCGTTGTTGGGAAGCGAAGGCCAGGTGGTCGGACTCTACAACCCGGCGTTCGAAAACACCCGCCGCAAGGTCAACGAACGTCGCATGCTGACGTTGCGCGAAGTTGGCGAGAAGACGGCTGCTGCTAAAGACGTCAGAAGCTTCTGGCCGCGGATGAGAGAAGGTCTGGAGTTCAACGACGTGGATGTGCCGTTCGCCATCATATACTCGGTCAGGGAAGACAGCGAAAGCGAAGTGTCTTCGATGCACTCTGGAAGCATAGCGCACCCCCCGGTGCTGCACCTTGAAGGCACCTTGGGCGTCCCCGAGGGACACCCCGCGGCCCTCGCCCACCTCGACCTGAAGTCGTCAGATGAGGGTTTCGCGCCATATATGCGTCAGTCCATGACGATGCAAGGCGCGCCCATCGTTCTCTCGGCCGAATCCGGCAACCTGCCGACCAAGTTGCTAGAGGGGTTGGATTGGAGGGGGTTTGGCGACCCATCCAAGACCATTGTCATCCTTCCCGTCCACCCCACAACAGCAGGCGAGTCCGTCGTCGGCTTCATCATCCTGGGCACCAACCCGCGCCGCCCGTACGACGACGACTACCAGCTTTTTATCCATCTCTTGTCCAGGCAGCTTGCGACCTCAATGGCGTCGGTCGTGCTATTTGAGGAGGAGATCAAGCGGGGACAGAGGGCTGCTCGCCTGGCCGCACTGGATCGCCAGGAACTGCAAATGGAGCTCTACCTCCGGACACAAGAAGCGGTCGAGAGCGAATACAAATTTTCGCGGATGGCAGAGTTTGCACCGGTTGGCATGTTCATTGCCAACGACGAGGGCCTCATTAACTTCGCCAACGATATGTGGTGGCAGATTTCGCGACATCCAAGGGCAGAGGACAGCGTCAACACGTGGATGCAGAGCGTGAGGGACGAGGATCGTTCAGGCGTCGAACGCGCTTGGAAGAAGCTCATTGAGGACAAGGAGGCCATCACGATTGAGTTCCGATTCAAGTGCAGCCGCCAAAACGGGCTCAACATCATTGACACCTGGGTTCTGATGAGCGCGTTCCCGGAGCAGACCGAAGACGGCAACTTGAAGAGCATTTTCGGCTGCATCACTGACATCTCGCCCCAGAAGTGGGCCGAGGACTTCCAGAAACAGCGCAGAGAAGAGGCGGTCGAACTCAAACGCCAACAAGAGAACTTCATCGACATCACCAGCCACGAGATGCGCAACCCGTTGAGTGCCGTCCTACAGTGCGCGGACGAAATAGTGAACAGCATCACGGAGTACCGTGCCGAAAAGCAGGACGAGAAGCAGCTCGAGGTCCTCCTGGAAGGCTGCACGGAAGCCGCCAGTACCATCAACCTCTGCGCCAGCCATCAAAAGCGCATCGTCGACGACGTGCTGACCCTGTCGAAGCTCGACTCGCAGCTCTTGCTCGTGACACCGGTCGACTCACACCCCGTTACGGTGGTGAGGCACGTCATCAAGATGTTCGAGTCGGAGTTGAACACACACGACATACGACTAGAGTTCTTGATCGAGCCGGCCTACGTCACGCATGGCCTAGACTGGGTCAGACTGGACCCGTCTAGGTTGAGACAGGTCCTCATCAACCTCATGACCAATGCCATCAAGTTCACCCAAGGCCGCAAGAAACGCGATATTACGATTCGGATGAGCGCCTCCAAGAACATCACCGAGATCACAGAGAAGGGCGTGTCCTTCTTCCCGAGCCGCAAGGAGGAAGTCAAGGCGATGACACAAGAAAAGGACTGGGGCACCGGAGAGGAGATCAACCTCCACTTCTCGGTCCAAGACACAGGTCCCGGTCTCCGCGAGGAGGAGAAGAAACTCCTCTTCCAGCGCTTCTCTCAGGCTTCACCGCGTACCCATGTGCAATACGGCGGATCGGGCCTCGGCCTCTTCATTTCGCGCATGCTTGCCGAGCTGCAAGGCGGCCAAATTGGCGTCGTCTCCGAGAAGGGCATCGGCAGCACTTTTGCATTCTACATCAAGTGCCGCAAGACGGCGCGGCCGAGTACGGAGTCGGCGACCCTCTCGGGGCTCAACCTGGCCCGGCCGCTCAGAACCGGGACGGCTTCGGCGCCGTCAACCCCACCTCCCCCTTCTGCCCTGACTAGACGGACGTCTTATCGGAAGGCAGACGCCAACCAGCCGGCACTCTACGATGTGTTGATTGTGGAAGACAACATCGTAAACCAGAGGGTCCTGCGGAAACAACTACAAAACTGCGGTAACAACACTCATGTTGCAAATCACGGAGGCGAGGCGCTCGACCAGCTCAAGAAGTCTCGGTTCTGGGCTGGAAAAGAGGCCGATGGCTTCGACCTCAGCGTCATTCTCATGGACCTGGAGATGCCCGTCATGGACGGAATGACATGCGCGAAGAGAATTCGTGAACTAGAAAAGGCAGGGACTCTTGTCTCGCATATTCCCATCATCGCCGTCACGGCTTACGCGCGGCCGGAGCAGATCCAGAGCGCGAAAGCCGCCGGTATCGTGAGTTGCCCGCTGAACTTCTGTCGCGAACCCGGCTAACACAACCTTGCAGGACGACGTGATTTCAAAGCCGTTTAGGATACCAGAGTTGATACCCAAGATAGAGGAGTTGGTTGCGAAGTACAAAGCATTAACCACTTCAGAAATCGTAGCCCCGGCCTGATTAGCGCGGGCTTCAGGGACCAGTTTCATCTTGGGACTTGCTACCTGCAAACCCCGCCGTCAACAGCATTAAGGAGCCTGTGGAATTGGATATCGGAATTTAGGTTCCGCCGAGATGGACATGCTGTTACACTACTACTACTACTACTAGTACTACTAGTACTGCTTGGACTACTTAAAGGACCAACCAGAGAGGCGTTCATGGGGAGTAACTGTCAAAAAAAGACTGGGGGGAGGGATTGACTTAATAGGTTATAGGATGGACTTGCATTTCAAAGAGGAAAGCATACACATGAACAAGACTTGGAGTACTGCGGATGGGAAGGCACATTATGCGAGGAACGAACCACGGGCAATGGAAGGGGTGGTAAACCCCATTGACGAAATACCTCGAGCAGATCTCCTATAGATGCTTTTCGACCCGGAGTATCACAATACATAAAGATACCCAAGACGAACCAGGTTTAGCATACGATCTCACACTCGGTTGGATGTCAGCAGCTGTAACTACATACCCACGCGTGGTGGTCCGTGTTCTCAAATCCGCGCACGGATAATTCCCAACGTCTGCTTACGTAACGAAGAGTTTTCTCTAGCTCCCGGTACGATTGATCAATTGAGTAAGGAAGCTCACCACCTTGGACAGACCTCGATCGCAGACCTGTCGCCAATCCGCCCAAAATGCATCAACAGGCTCTGCGATCGGCCGGCAGCCGTATAAAGCCAGACGTGGTCGCCATCAAGACCTGCATCCGAACATTCTCCACCACCCAGCTGCGTGCCGCGACCGAGTCGAACCACAATGGCAACAGCACCAACCCTTCCAAGCAGCAACCGCAACCGACCGGACGGGAACGATCCCGCGCCGCCGCCAGCGAGATTGGCCAACTTCTGAGGGGAGGACCCGGCGGAGGAAACACTGCGTCGTTCGCCGCGGCTCCCAAGGCCAAGGTTATTGACTTCAAGAGCTTGCCCAGGGGGAGAGGCGGGTCCAACTTTGTGAAGGTGCCGCAGGGGTTCGGGCGTGGCGGACGCGGCCCGGCTGGTGGCCGAGACCTTCCTGCCGGTTTCTCGGCCGGAGGACCGAACGTTGAAGGACAACCCAGGGGAGGTAGAGGCGGCTTCGGCGGCCGCGGCCGAGGCGGTTTCGGCGGTAGGGGAGCACGGGGAGGACGCGGTGGGCGAGGCGGTCGCGGCGGCGCCGCGGGAAGGAGGAGACGAGGCGACGGCGAGGACGGCAACGACGTCGACAAGAGGCGTAACCGCGCCGAGGACTTTGAGCGCTTCTTCCGCCCCGAGACGGCCGAGGAGCACCAGTACGTCCAGTCGCGCGACCAGGGGCTGCCCCAGGTCTTCAACCCGTCCATCACGGCCGAGTCGCTGCTCGGCTACGCGCCCGCCATGCCCATCGACTCCGCCGCCGCCAAGGCGAGCACCGTGCTGACCGCCCTCCGCGACGTCGCCGGCCACGCCGACTACACGCCCGAGAGGTGGCAGGAGACGCAGCACACCGCCGAGGAGCTCGCGTACAGGGGCAAGGGCATCTACTTCTTCAGCGACCCCAAGGAGAAGGAGGCGTTCATCAAGGCCGTCAAGGAGGCGCCCGAGGAGGGGGCGTCCAAGGACGTCAAGGCCGTGCGCGAGGCCAAGCTGGAGCAGGGCGCGGAGAAGGCCGTGAGGGAGTACATTGTTGAGCAGGTCGTCAAGGGCAAGCACCAGGCCCCGCAGTTCGTGGAGAAGGGCAGCCGGGACCCGGCGGCGACGGCGAGGTATTCGCACCTGCACAACGAGACGTACACTACGGCGGACGGGAACAAGTTTGACGTCAAGATTGCCTCGCTGGTGGCCAAGGGCAAGCCCAAGGCCGCCGCCGGGGGCAAGGCCGCGAGGGCTTGAGAGGATTGAGGAGTAGGGGGATTCGGGGGGGTTTGGTGACGGGCGAGAGTAACGATGGAGCAGGCCCCGTTGTAGGATTAATCAAAAGGGGGTGGGATAAAATGTTGTACATTTAGATCTGAAAGTCTCTTCTACTGTACACTACATACGGAACTTTTTTTTGAGAGAGACTCTTGCATCATCGCCGCCACCTTAGCAACGTGGGAGAAAAAAAAAAGATTTCCGCTTCAGACATGGTCATTTGTGCAAGATGCTCGGGGCGATTTTTGCCTTCCCAAGGCAGAGAGGGACAGAGAGAGGTGTGATCAGCCCTGGAGCTTCCTGACGGTCTGCTGCTCAGCCGTCTCAACCGCCCTCATCTCCTTGTCCTGCAACTTCTGCAGCTCCTTGTCGGCCCTCCTCTTGAGGTCCGGCACGATGCTCGCCTCCTTCTGCCACTTGGCGTGGACCTTTTTGCGCTTCTCCGTCACGGTGCGCATCTTCTCCCTCCACGCCTGCGCGGCGTCCTTGGCGCGTCGGACGATGACGTCCTTGTTCTGGGGCTCGACCTTGAGGATCAGCTCGAGCTCGTTGTCCGGGTCGCGCTGGGGCTGCTGGTTGAAGTCGGGCGAGGCCTGGACGGCCGCCATGACGGGCTTGACGTAGTCCTTTTCGTGGAGGAGCAGGCTCACGGTGCGGCCGCCCGGGCGGGGCACGATCTCGGCGATCTCGCGGAGGGGGAAGGTCGAGGGGTCCTTCTTGGAGGGCTGCACGGACAGGGCGCCGATGGCGTCGGGGGAGAAGCGGTCGCCGGACTGCAGCTTGCGGAGGATGTCGGTGTGGAACGTCGCCAGGGACACGAAGCGGGATGCGACGTCGGCGAAGTTCAGCGGGTCGGCCGGGTCGGGCTTCGGGTGCTTCGAGCCGGGCAGGTCGTCGTGGTCCGCGTCGTCGGCGGATGGCGCCGAGTGGGAGGTTCGGGAGACGACCTCGGGAGAGTCGTTGGTTGGGTATTGGGGGGCCTTCTTCTTCTTCTGGAGAGCGGCGGACTGGGAGAAGGGGCGCGTCGCGGCAGCGGGGGTTGCGCTGTGCTGGTGCCGCGGGAGGAGGTTCGAAGCTGCGACCACGCGAGCTGCGAGCGGTGATTGGGTTTGGCTGCTGCTCTGGGTCAATTGGGGTTCTTCTCTTGGGAATACAGTGACATGGTACCTTCGCGCAGCTGGTAGGAGGCCATTGGCGCCCCTGAGGAGCGAATTGGGGGTTCTGAATCCTCGCATGATGTGCTGTTAGGCTGTTGTTGGTTGGGAGCTATTCAGCCTTCACAGTTTGAACCGTTCGATGTGACGTACCAAGGTCAGCTTTTGGAGTTTCAATGGATCCCCTGCTCACGACCCTTGCACGCAAGGGTCTATGAGCGCACAATTTTCCGCCTTATTCAACAATAAATGAAGGTCGATTGGCCCAGCGGTCTAAGGCATCTGCTTTACACGCAGAGGATCGCAGGTTCGATCCCTGCATCGATCATCATAATATTCTTTTGCCGAATCTTTTTTTTGGTGTTTTGTCCTTTGAGCTTGCGACTTGCTACATCGTTCGCTCACACCAGAGCGTTTCCTTTGGCAAGAGTTGAGGAAGGAAGAAGGCACAAGCGTTTCTTCTTTCTAATTGGCATTGGCATCGGCTATTACACCCGCCAGCTTTAAATTTTTGGCGCGGGGCACATTTCGTTTAGGCGCATCTCCCTGCCGCACCCTCTGTCGGCCCAGTCGCGCTTTTCCCCAAGCACGCGACGTCAGTGGGAGAGGCTGATCCTTCAACCACCATCCACACAACGCTCAAACCTCAACCATGGAGATCGAGGTCGATGAGGATCTCTTGCGGACGGTGGCGTCGGGTGGCCAGATGGACTAGTGAGTACAGCCATGTGTCTACCATCATTTCTGTTGATCGGCAGCTAACCTTACCTACGCGACAGCGGATTATGGCCCGCCCTATCGCAAGGAATCATCTCGAGGCTAGATAAGGTACGTCCTGCTCAGCTACCTTGGGGTTCACCCGCCCAACCCACGATCGCACTTTTGTTTTAGACCTCCTCGTAGGGCGCGCTCACATGTTCGCATCGCGAATGTCTAGATCGCTCACAATGAATTTCCTATCCCGAATCTGCCCAACCCTCAGCCCATTAACGCGCCAGGCCAACAACCACGACTCCTCTCGCCGCTCCCCTCGTCCTCTGTCGACCTGCCCAGCAGCCAGCCCTCGTCACAGGATGCCGACAAGGAGAACAGCCAGCCGAACGTCCCGTCGTCGACGGCCCCTGCCGAAAGCGAAGCAAACACCACCGCCGACGCGCCGCCTGCTGCTCCCGGATCCCTCCCGGCCCAGATTGAGGCCATGCTCATCGAGATCAACGCAATCCTCTCGACCTTCCCAAAGTACCCGCCGCACACGATCCAGCGCCTCGCCGAGCTCGTGCTTGAGCCTCGCCGCTACTACCGACAACTGGCCTCGTACCTGCACGCCGTCGACCGCGTCGTCCACGTCACCAGCGGCGCAAACACTTACCCCCTCCCGCCTGCCATCCCCGACATGTCCACCATGACCCTGCTGTCCAACGGCAGCGCGAATGGGCAGGACAGCCTGGCCATGTCCGTCGCCTGGAGCAACTCGACAAACTCGGTCGCCTCCACGGTTGGCACGGACGAAGCCCTCGGCGGCGCCCTACTAACCCCCATCCCCTGGCTCACCCGCCGCCCGAGCCCGGGGTCCGCCTCGCCGGCCTCCTCTAACGGGGGTGGCCCGGCCGAGATCCGCACCGAGTCGACAGAGACCATTGACGGCCCCAACGGAGTCGGCAGCATTGAGACCGTCAGCGTCAGCGTCAACGGTATACCTTCCATGGGTGCCAGCAGCAGCAACCGCGCAATAACACAAGGTGAGTTACTGCGACAAGAGCAGGAGCAGGGCGTCGTTCCAGTCAACCAACTCGTGCGACAAGCAGAAGAAGCACAACACGCCGCCGCTTTGCGAAGCGGGGACGGCGGCAGAGCCGGTAGCCCCGAGGCTCAGCAGCAGCAGCAGCAGCAGCAGGAGGAGGCCTCCGCTGCAGCCGCCAATGCTGCTACGGCTGAAGAAGACAACGAGGTCCCGCACGCTCGCGGGCCCGAGGAGATTGGAGTCGACGACCTCGGCCCACAGAGTGTGACGACGAGCTTTCTGGGCGGGCCTGGTGGTGAGATGCAGGGTATTGATGTCGAGGCTGCTGTGGGCCGCAAGGCCGAGAAGACGCAAGCGACCCCTCCGCCCGAGAATGCAAAGCAAGAGGATGCGGATTCAGAGCTGGTCGCCGACGACGCGGCTTCCGACACGAGCGTCACGTCGCATCCCAAGCGCGATGCCGACGAGGAACTCGACGGTCTTGCGAGTAAGAAGATCAAGGAGAGTGAGGGTGACGTTGCCACTGCGGGTGAGGCGCCGGAGCCTGTGGTTGCGTCGCCAAACAAGGGAGACGAAGTAGATGAAGGGTTGGCGGAGAAGGAGGTTGAAGCTGTGAAGCCCAAGGCGGACGAGGACGATGAGAAGGAGCCAGAAGCGAAGAAAGGCGATGTGGTGGCCGAGGCCACAAAGGAGGTTGAGTCCACAGCCGACGCTGCCAAAGAGTCGGCCGACTAAGGAATTATCTTGCTTGAGTTGGAAATGCATGCCGCGCACGTTTAGGGGGCTATGATACCATGAACCACTTTCACCGAACCCCCTCCCCCCTCCTCTCTGTTTATTGAGTTCTTTCGCATAGTTATGTGTCGTGGGTAGGTAAACCTGGCGTGTCGATGCCGCACGAGATGGGAATGAGACCAGGCGCAGTACTTGAACACTACATGTATCCGTCACAAATGGGAGGGCTCTGCACGCCACTGCTGCGCCCCTGCAAGTGGGGAAAATCATGGGCGAGATGAGAGAAGATGCCTTCATTAACGAGGTGTATGGTAGTCAAGTCAAACGCCTAGGGTAATAACAGCAAATGCAGTCGTCCCGACCGCACGGGTACAAAAACGAAGCCAACCTCCCGAGACGCCTTGCCGTCCATGATCCATCGCAAACCCAGATTTTCGTTCCCGCCCCTGTCAACGCCTGCGCTCGCGTGCTTCTTTACAAAACCCTCGTGATACTCTCCTTCGTGATGACACTGTTCTGCTTGTCGTCTCTCCTGACCCGGAAGAAGCTGTCGCAGAAGTCGCTGCAGCGCATGTGCCGCAAGAACTCCTCGTCGTGGGTGATGACGATGAGCTGGAAGTTGCTTTGCGCCTGGCGGGCCTTGATGATGGCGTGCAAGCTCTCGGCAAGGCTCTTGATGTTGTCCTTGTCGAGGTTGGTGGTCGGCTCGTCGAGGGCGATAAGCCCGCAGTTGACGCCAAAACTCTCGGCGAGGGCGAGGCGGATGATGATACTGGCGAGCACCTTCTGGCCAGCCGAGCAACGGCCGCGCATGTCCATCTCCGTGTCTTGCTTGACCATGCAGACGCGGTAGTTGTATGAGCGGCGGCCCGTCGTCGCGTTCTCGTTGTCGGACCGGATGAGGATGGTGTCGATGTCGGTGCCCTGGTACGTGCTCTGCCACAACTCGCCTGCGATGCGGTTGACCTCCTCCATCTTGAGACTGTGATACTGCATGATGGCCTTGTCCAAGGCGGCACTGTAACGGCCAAGGTCCTCGATAGCAGCCTTGGTTGTCTCGACCTTGATGTGTGACTCGCGATACTTCCTGGCAGCGCTCTTGTACTCTTGCTCCCACTCTGCTATGAGCCGAGCAAGTTCCTCGTCCTTGGTCTTCATCTGCCCCATGATGGAGCCGCGGTCGGCAACCAGCCTGTTGTGGCGGTTCTCTAGATGCTTGGCTTCGGCTATCAGCGTCTTGTAATCCTCGGCTGCGTCACGCGACTCCAGCTCCTCGATATCCCCCCGGAGGATCTCGAGTTGCTGTAGGTTCTGGCGATACTTGAGGTTGTTGCTGATGTTCTGCTTCTTGCGGTCGCCATTGTCAATGTCCTGCTTCAGCTTGTTGGTTCGCACAGTCAGGTCTGAGATCTCCTTGTCAAGAGCAGCGATCGACTTCTCGAGGCTGGCGATGGCGCGCTGGTTCGCTGCCAGGTTGGAAGGACCGCCACGATCGACGTAGTCCTGGATGTCGCTCTCGACCATCTTCAGCTCAGTGACAGAGTCGGCAACCTTGTCCCGCTCCTCTGCAATTGCCTGCTCCTTGGCACGGCCACGACGTAAGGTGTCGTCTCGGACCGACCGGGCTTCGGCAATCTCAGGCTCGATAGACTCCAACTCTTGGTCTGCCGCACTGATCAACTCCCGTTGGTTGGTTTGATCCTCCTTGAGGGTTTGAATTTGATTCTGGAAGTCCTTTTTGCGCTCCAGTTGGTTCAGAGCCTTGCCCAGCTTGTTCCTCAGCTCACTCTTCTCCAGCTCAAGTGCATTGACCTGGTCCTTCATCCGCTGTCGATCAGTCGTGGTCTTCGAGATCTTGTTCTTTATCGACCTGATCTGTTCATTGCACGATGCCTGAAGCTCGTGGATCTCATCAGCGCTCCTGCTGACCGTGCCGGATGATTGCTGAGACACGATTCTGTCGACCTGTGCCTCGGAATCCTTGATATCCTTGAGGGCCTGCGTGATGTTGATGACCGTCTTGTTGAGAGATTCAACGTCATTCAACTTCCCTTCCTCGGTGCTGACAACGGCGTCATGCTCCTCCAATTGCCTCTCCAGAGTCTCATGCTCGGCCTCAAGAGAAGCAGCCTCATCCTTCACAGAAGGGAGCTCTGCCATTAGCCTCTGGTACGTCTCATACTGCGTCTTAACCTTGCGCAATGAGTCGAGAATGGCGGTCGAGTTGGCAAGGTCTTCTTCCGCCTTCTCCTTTTTGTTTGGGTCAAGAAATTTGACCAGCTTGTCTGAGAATCGAGACTTGGAGACATTTGACTTGTCGTCGAACTGGCGGTCGCAGAGCCGACACTTGTTCTTCTCCTGCAGAGTCTTCTGACAGCCGCGGTAATAGTCTGCCAGGGCGTCCAGGAGGCTGATGTCAGTGGTGTAAGTTTCCACGTCTTCTTCGTGCATCTTGAATTCCTCCTCGTAGTCCTCAATGGTGGCTCCGTCTCGGACCGTTTGGAGGGCGCTGACGACAGCGTTGCGGCAACGCTGTGCCTCGTCGGTTTTCTTCGAGCCGACGTCCTTGGCGCTCTTGAGCCTGAAATCGACCTTCTGCTGCTTGTCCCTCGCCGAATCGCGCTTCTGGCGGGCTTCGGCAACAACTTTGTTCTGGCGTTTCAAAGCATCATGGAACTGCGCCTCGAGGGTATCCGTCTGCCAATTGGCCCCAACATGCGTGTCTAGCTTGGGCTTCCACGTGTTTGTGAGGGTGTCTAGCTTGCGTTTGCGATCCGACAGTTCCTTCTTTCTCAGGTCCAACTGCGCTCGCTCAGAAGCAAGCCTCGTGCACTCTATCAGTTCGCGGCCAAGCTTTTCATTCTCGCTCTCGAGCTGCCACAACTTTTCGTTCTCTTGCTGGAGCTGGGTGTCCAAATCAGCACTCGCCAACGACTCGTTTGCTTTCTGTAGTCTGCTCTCAACATCCTCAAACTGGCTGTCCAGGATTGCTTTGGCGCCTTCATCAATATCCAGGCGGTTGATATCCATCTGCAAGACGTTGATCCGCTTGTCGATGGCAGTCATCCGCTGCTTGGAGAAAACACGGTTCTGTGTTGTTGTTGCCTTGCGACCCTCAAGGTCGGTGATAACACTTGTTGCCTCATCCAGTTCGCGCCCGTTCTCTTTCTGCAAACGCTCCAGGTCACGTTTCTTTTCAGCCAAAAGCTTCTGGATTCGCTCGTTGAAGGTTTTGATTTGGCTGTCCTCCAGATCGCCATCATAGCCCCGGAATCCGTGAAGCTCTGCGGCATCCCGAACCAGCTGCATGCGGGACTGTAGTTGTCGTTCGTACTTGTCTTTGTCGGATTGATGCTTTCCTTGCTCGGCGAGCTTTGTAGAGAGCTCTTTGCGAGACTGGGTCATGTCTTTCTGCAGCTCTGCGTATTGGGCTTTGTTCTGATCCGCTTCTTCCTGGTACCGGGACATGCGTTCTTCGTACTGCGCAAGCGCATTCTCCAGGTGCTCGTCATCCTCGGGAAGCTCCTCGAGGGTCATCTTGATGTCTGCAATAGAGCCCTCGCGATACTTGAGCTGGTCCCTCTTGAACTTGAGGTCGTTGACAATGCTTAAATAGCTGTTGGCCTGCTCATGTTTCTCGCGAATGTGCTCCTGCAGCTCTTCCATCTCTAGCGAAAGGGCATCGCACTTGTCCCTGGCCTCCTCGATGTCGTTCTGCAACGCCATGGAGCGCTTCTCGGCGCGATCGCCCATTTCCTTGTTGATCCTGTCTTGCTCCTCAAAGATCTTGAGCTTTGTAAGCTCTTCACCTTGCTTCCTTCTGAGCAGCTTCAGGTTGTCGATGGCTTTGGTATATCGCATCGCCTCGAAGATCTGGTCAAACTGCTTCTTCAAGGCTGCGGGTTCGCTCATGGGCCAGAGAGACTCGTCCTGGTGACAGAAGATGACGTAGTCGAGTATGGCCCTGGAGACACCAAGCTCTCTCGGGATGAACTCATCCATCTGAGCGACTCTGGAGGAGATGACAGTGCGCTCGCCATTGTTATTGTAGACCAAAGATCCTTCGAGGGTCTTCAGTGCTCGTGCGGTTTTCTTGACGGTCAACTGAAGACTCCGCGTAGAGACGCACTTAAGGCCGCTAGTCGAGGTAAATGCGAGCTTCACCTGCGCCAGCACTTCTTTCTCACCACACAACTAGGAAGGTGTCAATTTTGCGCCGAAAGGGATGAAATGGGGGAAGCGCCAAGGTGCACGCACCTTGGGATCGTGGACAAAGGCGCCTCCTTTGCTGTTGGGTGGCTGCTCGCCGGTAGTGGCATACTTGAGACATTCGATGATGGTAGTCTTTCCTGAGCCGTTATATCCGACGATGAGGGTCAACGGCGTGTAGAAGGAAATGGTTTCGCGGCTGCCGCCAAAAGAGCGGATGCCCTGGACGGACAACTTATCGATTTTGGACATGGCGGGCTGTGCCTCAAGGGGCCAATTGCCATGCAAAATGTCGGAGCGTCACAGTTGAGGGAGTTGAGGCCGAGGTTGAGACGGGATGAGAGGATGAATGAAGGAGGAGGCGGTGGCTCCGTTTTATTACTTGAAGTTGTGCTCGCTGCCTTGAACCAGGCTGCAGTCGGCCGATGGGTGAGAGGTGGTGGACGTGCGTAGATGAGGCGCGAGGCGTCAAGAGTGGGACGCGTTGAGTGAGATGCGAAAAAGCGTGACTTCGCGCCGCTTTTGCCTGCCTGCCTGCAGACACAGATAAGACATGGAATGTAGTGAATGAGGTCCCATAATACGGCAATGCAGAGGCTGACTAAGGCAACGGCTGGCACCGAACCCACTCTGGCCGTGGAATACGGAGTTGACCCCGAGAAAGCACACATAACTTTCATCAGATCAGGTCGACTTTTGAGAAAGGGACCGGCACAGGTTATACAGCGTCAACCAGGGGTGTCTCAAGTGTATTCTAAAGCTTGCGACAGCCGGCGATGAGCCGACAGACGGAGGAATCAACATGCACAAACACTACGTCCGTCTCAGAAGTTACCTTAACAAGAGGAGATACGTCTCGGTTGATTATACCGACCGTCTTGCAACACACATTGACAAGGCACCTTTATTATTCTTCCCACGCTGTCTGTCTCCTGTCTGTCTTCGAAAACCGGACTATTCATGAAATTCTGTAGTCAATGCCGCACGACGAGACGAAGATTGAATATGCCGATGCGACGACGCAAGACACCGTCCCAGACCCACCCATGGTTGCTCGAAACACGGCACCAAGGCACCTCGTAATCGCTACCCTTTGACCGCTGTATACTCTCGGGGCATTTGCTCCGGGTAGTGACATCCTAGCTAGCGTTTCTCAGGGGATGATCGCTGTGCAACGCCCCTGGAACATCAGCTCTAGAACCACTGTAGTAGACAGCTGGCTGGGCGTGGACCGTGCAGGCCGAAGGCAATGACGTGCCAGCGCGAGGGAGAAGGCGAGAATCCGAGGGGCAGATGATGCCAATTGCTGGCTTTGCCCTGCAGCGGTAGCACCACCACCCTGCTTTACTAGTGTGAGGCAGCTCTGGCGCCGGGACTGGTGCCTCACCTCACTTCACCTCACCTCAGGCTGCACGCCGCTTCCACTGGACAGGCGCCAGCTGGGACCTGCCGAGCAGGAGTTACGGCGGGGGAGGGGACACTGGGGAGGGGGCCACTGGAGAGAGGGGGGTGATCAAAAATTCCATGTCCTAGGGAATCAAAATTGCCATGTGCTCCATTTCCATTTTGCAGTTTCCCATCTTTTTAGGTCCCTGCGTCCTTTCTGATCTCGCCCAGCCAAGGCAATTGTGCCTCAGCTCACCAATTCTTTTTTTTCTTTTCCTCACCCGCTCACCCTTATCCCTCGAGCCCCCGTCCCTCGTGTTTGCTTTCTTTTCAATCTTTTCCCTTTCTTTCCCACCGTTCCATCACGCTTTCCCTCTTTCCGCCTCACTTCTTCTCGCCTCGGCCCACTGCGACCTCGTCTCTGGCCTGGCTTTATTCACCTGATCTGGCCTGGCCTGTCCCGACTCGCAGCTTTCGTCCCACGACAGACAGACGAGGAGGCACGAGAGAAGAGACTGACCCTGCACTCGACCAAGGTTAACCCGCTCAACCGACCGCCAGCGCTTCGTACTGCTAGGTACTACTGCCGTTATCGCACCGCATTGCACCGCGCCTGGTCTGTACTAGCAGCAATCCAGCCCGGCCATTTATTACTACTACTACTACAAAGACCCCTTCTCCCATCTTTGGGAAAATCTCTCTCTCGAACCACACTTGATCTGCCTTATCTTGGTGTCGTCCGGTTTTCCCCCTTCTCCATCATTCTGCTGCACCAACCACGCATCCTGGCGCCATCTTCGAACTCGTCATCTTTTTTTTGTTCCTCTTTCGGCGAATAGTCTGTCCACAAAGATATGGAAGACTAAGCATTGTACCCGTCGATGCACAAAGCCCCATATCATCTACCTCCTTGACCTAGTTGATTCTAGGCCCCGTCGGATCCGAGTTCTGCTCCCCCGAACACAGCCCAAGCTTATCTTCAGTCGCCGTCGCAGTCTCCGTTGCTGTAGCTGGGCACTTGGTGGTCGCCCGCACACGCAAGCTCTTATCCCGGCTGGAGTGAAAACTACCCCAGAGAGTTACAGTGCCGTACCGTGAGGTGACCACGTTCTGCCCTAGGAAGCTCGCCCCCGATATCGACCCACGGCGCAAATCGCCAATGCCTTTGTTAAAAGTCTAGGCCACCATCGGAACAATCCCACAACCATGTCTCACGGGCCACCTCAGCCTCCCCGGGCCAATTTCTTTGGCTTCGCGCCCCAGAGCGCGTTCTCTGCCTTTGATGCTGTTCGTCCCACCCGCTTCCCTTGCCTATTGAATTCAATTCCTCGACTTTCCTTCGACCGCCTCGCTTACCTCTCCTCTTCCCACCCGAACCCCTGACCTCCCGAACCCCGGCGCATCCTCTTAGACCCCATACAATCCGCTCCAGACCGCCCCCGACGCCGCGCTGACGCAATGCAGATGGCTGAAGCCGACTCCAATATGATGTCCTCTCTTTTGGACCCAACAGTGTACGGAAGCTTTGACGCCATGTCAATGAGCGTCGACAACCCCGACGACAGCGCCATGTCCGCCTTCAATTTTGCGGCCAACGCCCCGATGTCCGACGGTCCACCCGACGACCCTCCTTCCATGGGCAATACTTATTCAAACAACGGCGACGACGCTTCCGGTATTGTCAGTGCGGGGCCGCCGCCCGCCGGTGGCCTCGCCGCGCAGGCTTTGCAGCAAGCCGGCAGCACCCTTACCGAATTCACAAAGAGGCGGAACTGGCCCGCCAAAGTCGTTGAGGAGCTCAAGGACTTCCTCCAGATTCTCGACGCCAACGGTCGCATACGATATGTGTCGCCGAGCATTCTGAATCTGACAGGCTACACCGCCGAAGAGATCACCGACACCTTCCTCAAAGATCTTGTCCATCCAGACGATGTGGGCGTGTTCGTCGCCGAGCTGAACGAGTCCATAGCATCGGGGAACCCCTTGCGCCTTTTCTTCCGGTTCAAGAAGAAGGACGGCAAATACGCCATTTTCGAGTCAGTAGGCCATGCCCACATTGCTGCAGCCAAATTCGCGCCGAACCCGCACAATCAATCGCCGTTCTGTCAGGCTGTGTTTATGATGTCGCGCCCATACCCGACAAAGAATGCAGGCTTGCTGGACTCGTTTCTAGAACACAAGATCGAGAACGAACGCCTGAGGAGACGCATCGCCGAGCTGCGCAGGGAGGAAGACATGGAAAATGAAGAGTCGCAGAGGCAGTGGATGCAGAGCCAAGAGGGCAGGTCAGACGTGACCCCGTCGGAAACCACCATGGCTTCCGCTCCTAGCGCCATATCTCGCGTGCCCGACGTGCCCGACAGATCATCGGCCCTGAATGTCGCACTCACACGCGAGGCTCTTGAAGGCGTTGCAGGGAGCCGCCCGGACTCGTTGAAGGATAAAATGGCTAGATACGAGGGAGCCTCACACACGGATACTATCGAGATGTTGACTGGGCTGAGGTACATTGAGGGCGAGAGAAGTCGCGGTATTACAACAGGAAATGCAAGCCCAACATTGATCAAGGGCGACGCCGGCATAGCTATTCCACTCGACCGGGACCCTCGAACCGGTGACAAGAAGAAGAAGCTCAAAACTTCGGAGGAATACGTCTGCACGGATTGTGGTAAGCACCAGCCCCGGTCTTATGTTGGCAGTTGCACAAAAACACACACACACACACACACACACACACACACACACATATCCTGACCATGATCATTAGGTACCCTGGACTCTCCCGAATGGCGTAAAGGCCCAAGTGGCCCCAAAACGCTATGCAATGCTTGTGGTCTGAGATGGGCCAAGAAGGAGAAGAAAAACAGACATGGCGGCAATAACCATGGCAACCATCAGGTAGGGTCACTGCAAGTTGAGCATAGTGGCGGTTAAAGTCTAATGAGTCACCACTGGCGCATTGGTCGGCAGATGCCCTAGGAGGGCTGGGCGCGGTTACATACTCTATGGCCGCCGGAGTTGGGCGTTCTGGACGATGGCACGGCGCAAGCTATTGCTTTGACGGACAAATGGTTGTCTGCTACGTTTCCAGCCGCTTCCCCTCCCTGCCCCCTTCTTTGTTTTATTTTGCAGCAATCGAGATACCTAAACACGGCTGGATCATGGGACACGGAGAGTGAGGTCTTTTGGATGAGCAGTTTCAAGAGCGGAATTCAAGCCATGTTGCTTTCATTGACCGAGGAACCATCAATCGAGTCAGGCGCGGCTGGTGCCGAGACGGTACTGGCGAGATGTACCGAAAGTGTTGCCTCCATTGTGGCAGTCTGGCCGGCGGTCAAGGAAGAACCCCGCCCAAGCGGACTGCGTCTGCGGGTTGCGGGAAGAATGATTGTCTGAATACGGGTGCGGGTTTCGGCGGGATGCCTTGCCTTGGCCACAGCGCCTGCGGCCTGCGGATATGCCCCAAGCTCCTGGGAGATGAGACCAGTCAGCTGTCGCCGCGCTCGAGGAGGGCGCTGATGATTCAGCTCTCGACTTCACCTCGCCTCACCTGTACATACACACATGGCCACCCACTGATGGGTGTTGGCACACAAAGGTCGGGGAGGTTTCCTGAAACACATGGTTTTGAATGGAAGCCCTGGATACAGCTAGACAGGCTCCGTCCGTCCTTGCATATAGTAACAAAATCAGGCCATCCCAGCATAGTATCTGTGATTGGGCGGCCGGAGCTTGCATGTGCGGGTGCGACCCAGCTGTATTGATTGACGATGGGTCGCGGGTGGAACTAGGTTGTTGTAAGGGCAGATCAGTTGAGTAGGGGTCCAATGCCGGTGCAAATAGGTACGGCGGCACTTTCCTTGCGTAGCACTGGCCCTGGAGCCAAGCAGCGCTGAAGAAGAAGAAGCAATACAGCTGCACTCGTACAGCCCACTTGACGTTCTGGCCCAGTTCTTTACCGCTACATGGCGCCGCTGATTCAGGTGTTTTGCCAAACGTGCGTAATTTGTGGAATTGGGAAATGGGCCTATAGCCCCTTGAGTGGACAGCTTGCTCAGTTGATGGATTGTGGCTGTGATCGGAGGCCTATTGGATGCTGTGTTGGTTTGTTTCGGCGTGCATGGCCAGCTCAGGGCTCCTGAGACAGCTGATCGCCCGACGTGGCTCCCCTTTCCATCTACAAGAGCTTCCTGCTGGAATCTCCTCGTCTTTTCTTTTTCCTCTTTATCCCTCTGACATTCGATCGAACACACATCTCCTCTCGTCAAACTAGACCATCAGTTGACCGCAAACCTCCGTAATGGATAAGCTCATCAACGTCGCGCAGCAGAAGGCGCAGGAGTATCTGAACAAGGACGACGATGACAAGCCCACGCAGCACCAGCAGCAGAGCTATGGTAAGTTCAACCTTGGCTCCTTCAGCTTCTCCCCTTCTGAACTACCCCACCATCCCCCCCCCACCAATACCCCGCGTCCAGAGAAGCTTCTTTGCTGACGGTGTGAATCCACGAGAATAGGCCAACCTCTCCCCGGCGGTGACAGTTAGTTTTACTTTTTAATTTTTTTTCATTCCATTTTCGAAAATAACGAAGTCCCCAGAAAATCCCCTTCTTTTTTTCTCGGGTTTTAGCACCCGATCAATGAAGGTGGTGGCTGACAACTCGGGCTGCAGAGTCTCACGGCGGAAACTACCCTGCCGGCGGCGGCGCCTTCGCCGACGATGATGATGAGGACGACTACCGCCACGCCGCCGACTCAGCTTCGCGCCGCGCGGGATCCAGCGGCGACTCGGATCTGTTCTCGACCGTACTCGGCGCGCTGACGCAGAAGAAGGGCCAACTTCGGAATGAGGATATTGACGAGGATGGTATGTATCCCCATCCCTAGGCGTTGAAGAGATGCCCGCCTCCATGGTAAACGAACTCGCTGTGCGTGTTGTGCGTGCTGTGCGTGCGTGGAAAATGAGGGTATGTCGGCCGAACATGGGGCTAATATTTCTCGCCGCTGCAGAGGCCGTCAAGAAGCACAAGAAGTTCTTCGGTGACGACGATGACGACGAAAAGGCCGACGACAAGGGCCTCGGCGCCGCCGCCGCTATGCAGGCTCTCAAGCTGTTCTCGAGCGGCGACACGGGCGGGCAGAAGCAGAGCCAGGGCGGGTTCGCGGGACTCGCCATGGCTGAGGCCAGTCGTGTAAGTTTGGTCATACATCTCTCCCCCTTCCTCCCCTCCCCTCCACTCGTGACCGTTTGTGGGGGAAATGGCGGCACCTTATACGTCTTTGTTAAGCAAGCAAGTGGCTGACATGCAAACGCACCCTTGAACAGCTCTTCGACCAACGCCAATCCCAGGGCAAGGTCGCCGATGGCACGAGCAAGGAGTCGGCCGTCCAGCAGGCCGGCGAGATGGCGCTCAAGATGTACTTCAAGAGCCAGGGTCAGCAGCAGGGCGGCTTCGTCGGCCTGGCGTCCAAGTTTTTGAAGTAGAGTAATGTCAATATACGGACAGTTGACGGCATGATAGATTGCTGCTAATGATGAAAATGACGAGGAAGAGGAAGAGGAAGAGGAAGAGGACGAAGAAATGGACAATCTTTTGATTGTTGTCATCCTTAGGGTCGTCGGGTACGGGGGATATAAAGATCCTGACTAGAACTCAAACGCTTGCATCTTCGAACGACCAAATATCATGGCGACACAATTGAACTGGATCTCTGCAACTTCCCATTTTTTTCTTTTTCTTTTTCTGATTAGGTACAGTACAGCTGCGAGATTGCTTCGCTGCCCTCAGACGCTCTTCTTGGCCTCCAGACCACCATTCTTTGTAACCTCGATAACGTCAACCCACCCCTCGGGCCTCTGCCGCCCTTCCTTCTGCAGGTAGGTCTCGGCCTCCTTCGCCCAGGCGAGCAGGTCCTCCTCACATCCCCACTCCGCCATGGCCATCAGACCGGTGGGGATCTTGCCCTCGCCCTGGACGGGGTCGACGTAGCCCACGGGCGCCGTGACGGCCGGGCAGCCGCTGGCGTTGGCGATGTAGACGTAGCTCATGTTGGCGATGGTGACGTTGGCGTCCGACACGCCGTAAGCGTCGTCGCCGGGCTGGCGCGGCCAGCCCGGCAGGGGGGTCGTGGGGGTGACGATGAGCATGCCCGGGTTCTCCTCGTAGAGGAAGGCGAGGTGCTTCATCAGCAGGTCGCGGAGCTGGGCGTACTTGAGGTAGTCGCCGGCGGGGGTCTGGGCGCCGACGGACATGAGGATCTTGTTGGCGTGGTTGATGATGGTCTGCCACTTCTCGGGGTCCGGATGGCGGTGGCGGGCGAGGTTCTGCATCTCGGTGACGCAGGCGGCCGAGTGCATGAGCTGGATCTCGCGGAGGTAGGGGATGCGGATGTTGACGACCGAGTAGCCCTGGGACTTGAAGTGGTCGACGGCGCGGCGGCAGACGGCGGCCACGGCGGGGTCGGTGTGGGCCCACCACGCCTCGTCAATGCCGATGACCTTGGGGGCCGACGGCGAGGGCGGGACGGACGGGGTGAAGAGGCCCTGGATGGGGTCGTCGGGGTTGGGGCGCGCCATGACGCGGTAGGCTATGGTGAGGTCTGCGACCGTGGCGGCCAGGGGCCCGACGACGCAGACGGAGGAGTTCATTGCACAGGTGCGGTGGTGGGAGGGCTTGAGGCCGTAGAGGGAGTTGAAGGAGGCCGGGATGCGGATGGAGCCGCCGGCGTCGGTGCCGACTGCGATGGGGACGATGCCGGCGCCGAGGGCAGAGCCGGCTCCGGAGGATGAGCCGCCTGGGTAGTACGACTTGTTGTGCCAGTTGGTAGGAGTTCCCCAGCGGGGCTGCAATAGTTTAGTTAGCACGAAAGTTTTGTCCACGGCAACCCCCCCACCCTATCTCTTCTTTCCTATGTATGATAGAATGGTTACTTACGTTGCAGCCATTGGTATCTAGCGGTCCTCTAGTCAGCTATGTTCTTGGCTCAGGGACGGGGATAGGAAACGCAACATACCACCACCAAGCTCATGCATGGCGTTCTTGCCCAAGACGATGGCGCCGGCCGCCTCGAGCTGTCTGACGGGCCATATAGTGTTCTCGGCCGGCTTGAACCACGGCAAATCGGGGCGGTACTGCATGCCGTTGTGACTGACGTAGCCCTTGACGTCGGTGTCGTCCTTGACGCCAATGGGCACGCCGTCCAGCGGCCCCAGGGGCTCGCCGCGGCGCCATCGCTCGGTGGAGGCACGGGCGGCGTCGAGGGCGAGGTCCTCACGGCCGTGGGAGGCTACCCAGGCGTCCGCGTAGGGCCCCGTCTCGGGAGGCGGATGGCCCTCGGCGCGGCGGATCACGGGGAGCAGGGCCTGGACCACATCGAGCGGCGTTGCGGCGCCGGAGAGGTAGAGGGCGTGGTAGTCTGCGCTGGAGAGGTAGCGGCCGGGCTGGTCTAGGGGCGCCGGGGAGGTGAGATCCTGGGTCAGCGGCAGGGGATCGGGATGTGATCCCGATTCCGAGAGGGCGAGGACGTCGGGCTGGTGTGAGTGTTAGCGACGTGAGAGCTAGGTTTCGAGCGAGCTTGAGGCTCGCAAGGGCAACGAGGTCATACTTGGAAGCGGTATCTGTAGTCGGGGAGGCCGGGAAGGTCTCTGATTGAGCCAAACTTGGCATTGCGCCAGAAGAAGCGCTGAAGAGCGCCGGAGTTGGCGAGCCTGGTCTCATGGTCAGCGGGTGGTGAGTGGGGCGAGGCAGACGATGCAGAGAACGCACAATGTCGAGCCGATAACGAGAGGCCAGCCTCGGAGGGATGGGTTCTGGTCCTCCTTTTCCGCCTGTGCCTGTATCTGGGTCGGTCCCTCCTGTGCGCCGGGGTAGTTGGCATATTTGCGGTTCGGAGCCATGATTTCGCCTGCGAACCCGGAGTTTTGGCTGGGAATGTTAGGTTGCGTCGATAGGCGCTGGGTCAGGAGTCCGTGATGATTCACCAGGGTACAGATGCGATGGCGGTGGGAAAACGGGCAAGTTGGAGACTGGAAGTGCGCGCCAGGGCAGAAAGGGAAAGGGAAGGATGCAGAATGTTCAAGGAATTGAACGGCAAGTATCAGATGCCGTTGGAAAGGCGTTGCGGAGCTTTGAAGCTCAAGCCCGGATTGGGATTTCTTTTTTAGAGTTCCGGGGCTTAGGTAGGGGGGCTTGAGTGGACAGAAAGGAGGATGGATGGCTGAGCTTTCTCTATATCAGTGTCTCTGAGTGCTTCATAGCGGACAGGCACACGGACGGGAATTGATGTCAGGAACTGAAACGGACGAGGAACAGGAGCTCTACGAATTTGCGTGGGCCAAGCAAGGTGTGTCGGTGTTGGGTGCTTCCTACGTTAGCTCGTCTTACTCTCAGAGATCTGTGGTTCGGCACCGTTGGGACGAATGGCTAAAGCTTTCCGGCACAGCTACCCACGGGAGCTCGGATCAGCTCTGATGGGCCTCGTAGTGGGGTGAAGCAGCTGAAAGCCCCATAATTCAACAGCTAGATAGCCTACCGAGTTAGTGTAGATGTCACAGCAGCTGTGCACCTCGGCATCTCTCCCTGGCATTGCATTCAATGTCTGCCCGGACCGGCTTCGTCATGGCACGCCGGATCCAGCTGACGCCCTACCGGATGCGCATCGAGAACTCGTCTTGCCTCATTCGTTAAGAAATCAACCAAGCCTTGCAACAGCGAGATTTTATATCACGTAATCCGCCGATGAGTAAAGAGCTCGGCCGTTTCGGTGCAGACCTGATCCCGCTGGAATGGCGCAGATTGAGTCGGTGTAAACCCCCGTGAGTGAACGAGAGCGGTCTGATGTCGGTTCAGCGCCACCTTGGCGATGGGAACACCGCGGGCCCCCCGTAGGGTCCGCGCCCCACTCCACGTGCGTGAGCTCAGCCGATTCGCCAGGCCCAGTCTCGTCTCTCCCGTTTGGTACAGCCACCTCACGCGACCTGAAAAAATATGGTCGGCGCAACCCCATGTCCGAACATCGACCTCTTCGATCCCGTCTCGATCCCTGGGATGGTTGATTGTTATGTGGTAGTAATAGGAACCGAGGCTCGCGATGCTGAACTACAAAAGCTTGCTGGCCCCATCAAGGAGCTATACTAGGCAGGACGGCAATTTGGACACGCCGGGGGGCTCGCATGGGTCGTCGAGAAACAGACACAGGCGCAATGGCCAAACGCGCCGTCGCGTTCGCCCACGATCCCATACCCCGGGGTCCCATGATTTGCACATTCCACGATTGCCCAGCTTCTGGGGCGCTAGGGGCGCAACGTTTGTGGTTTGACACATTACCCCGCCATTCCGCCGCGGCAAAGCTTGGGGAGCTAAAACATTTGCATCTGGGAATGCTTCCAGAAGAGCCTCCCTCCTATGAGCTTTTTTGTCCAATGCAGCGGGATGGATATCGTGGCTCCACACTGCAATTAGAGTCATGCAGGGACGGCATCAAGCGTAGCAAATCACATGGAACCCGAGAGACGCAGCATCCGCATCAGTGACGAGGAAAGGAGCCAATCCCATTTGACTCTGTACTTCTACATACGGCCGCGCTGTCCCGTGGGATGCAGCTATTCCAGGCCAGACATGCCCATTTCGCTCGCTCAAACCGAAACGCCGTCCTCAACAGAGAAGTCGCCTCCTGAAGCCCGTAGGCTGAGGTCGCTCCCAACGCGTGCCCAGGCCGAAACCCACGGCTTCCAAACGAGTGGTTCTTCCCCCTATTTTCCCAAAGGGGGGGTTTGTGTCGTGCCAGAAGAAAAAGGAAATCAAAAAAGTCCAAAACGCCATGCCCATCCGGTCCGTAAACGAAGGAAATAAAACCAGTTCTTTTCTTCTTGCTCGTCTGCCCGTATCGAAAATTCGTCTGAAGCTAGTCATAATCGTGGGGTGAGAGCATAAAAATGTTCCAATTGGCCCGACCTCCCAAGAGGACACACTGTGGTGTCGTCAAAAAGAGGCAGAGCGGATGAGGGGGGGGTTCTGGGGTATATCGTGGAAAGTGAAATGCAGGGTGGCAGACTCCGTCTGCCCATGTCATGAAGAAGGAAACTGTCTCATTCATGCTGGAACCAGGTGTGTCTGTCTATCGTGTTGTGTGATAGTCTGAGATATGCGTCATTGTCATCGGCGTGGGTGTAGGCAGGTAGGCTAGGTGCCCCCTGTTGGAGAGAAGGTCCCTCCCTTATTGACTGGCTCCATTGAGACAAAAGACGACAAAAGGTCCAGCGAAGACGAGGACAGAGTCCCTCGCCGTGCTGCCCCAGCTTAGCCATTCATCGCTTTGCCACGTTGTTGTGGAGTCGCAGAATTCTAGTCCGGAACCACAGGACGAAGCTCGTCCAGGCGCCCTGCGTCTTGCGCTTGGCAGTCTGGGAGCGTCGGGGTCCTTCAAACATGACCTCGTCGGCCACGGGCGCTTGACCCTGGTCGGTGCTCTCGTAGTTGCGGCTGGCGAATCCAACATCTCCATCAGCTCCCATGGCCAGCTTCTCAGCATCGGGCGCTGTCTTCTTGCGGCTGATGGAGGGCCGGATAATGTCGCTTGAGCTGTTGCGGGCGCTGTGGGTAAAGCTTTGCTTGCGCGCCGCGTCCTTTGCATCTCTCCTGGCCTTGGCCTGGGTGTCCCTTTGCTCCCTCTCATGGCGCTGGGCTTCCTTGATGTCAGCACGCTCCCGCTTGCGCATGTCCTCTTTGTCTCGCTTGGCCTCCTTTATGCGCTCCTTCTCCTCCCAGCGGCGACGCTCCTGTCGGATGCGCTCCTGGTGGTAGTTGGAGTCAAGCTCGGAACGAGAGCGAAGGCGAAAGCCCTCCAGAGAGGTGCGCAGGGGAGACATGGCGGTTACTGATGTGGAAGGAGATGATGATGATAACGGGGAGAGCACAGGCGCTGTGTTGGGCGCGGTGGAATCTGATATTCTGCCAGAGAGGTTGATATCAGAATGGCTAGAGACGTGCACGAGGCGTGACGAGGCTGCGTTGGAATTTGTACGGCTGGTATTGATGCGCAGTGAAGGGGGACCGGTGTTGTTGATATCGGATAGTGAAGAGGTACGACTGGCTAATGAAGGCCGTCGCGGGTAAGAGGAGGGATTGCTGGTGGTCGGGATGGACGACGTTGTCGCGTTGTAATTGCTGCGATGGTGTAGATATATTTGGTCCAACAGGTCGTCGTCGTCTTCAGTAATTGTCGGGGAGTAGTCGCGCGGTCCTGGTGCGCTGGCCGAGTTGGCTTGGTCGATGCTGGCAAGTGAATTGGCGTACGAGAGCGGCGGCGTCGAGGTGCGAGGCGTCTGCTGGAAAGGGTGGACGAAGCTGCCGTTCCGGTGGCCACTGCCACTGGTTGCAACACTGATGTGGGAGGTGCCACTGGTCGACCGGGCATGGGAAAATTTGCTCCTTCCGTTGTTGCTGTTGTTGTGGTTGAGGTCGGTGGCCGAGATGCTGAAGCTGACGTCCCTGCCTCCGAACGACCCTTCCCTCTCTCTCCCCAGGCTGCCTCCATAGTTGCCAAACGATGTCTGCTCATTCCACCCACGATCCAGATCCAGAGAGTTCTTCTCCGAATGCGACAGTTTTTTGAGTATCGGCTTCACCACCGGTTTGCTGCGCGATTTCGACAGCTTTCCTGGGCCAGCGCCCGTCACATCCGTGTACGAAGCCATCGCGACGTCCTACAAGAGGCTGCACCGTTTCTCTTTCTTCTCTTGCCTGCCCTACGCTCTACAGTCGTCTGCGTACCGTTTGTCCGGTTGCAGCCGCGTGGTGTCAGGCTTGACGCTTCAAGCCTTTCTCGGCCAACTGGTGATGGCGATGGCAGACTGCCAGACCAGAAGGGATCCGCCACCATGCAGGCCGGGCCGCAGACCGCTCCCCAGTCTCAGAGACGCCTCTCTAACAGCGACTGTGATCACCGGACCAGACTCATGGATTGAGCAATGGAGAGGTGCGAAACGACGACGAAGGTGGCGGCAGCGGCGACAACGGCTACAATGGATCGATGCCAGAGACGACTGTCTGTGGTAGTGACAGTGAGCAACTTAAATCCGCGAGGACGAAGAAGCGGCGGTCATGTCATTCAACATACGGTGAGAGTTGGACCCAGATGGGAGGGGGGAGCGAGATGAGCGGCGCCGGGGGGGTTATCTAATGGGTGAGATGAAAGGTGGGAGCGGCAGGCTGACGCAGCGGAATGGGCGGAGTCCCCAGGCGGATGGGATGGGATGGGACGGGACGGGATAGGATGGGCGATGGAGAAGAGTGTGTGGCGGTCGTCTCGGCCTGCTTCACCTTGTCGTTTTCAGCAGACACTGCCCACGGCGGTGGACTGGATCGCTGACTGCAAGCCCAGTCGGCATAACCCGAGTGCAAAGTCGGCAGTACCGTCGTCGCTCTCTTGACCTGCTGTGTCGCGTGCAAATTTCGGTACCCCAGCGATGGACGACAACGACCCCGGCGGAGAAACAAGATGAGGGGAGGGAAAACGAGAACGGGGAAACGAGACACAAAGACAGCCCAAGCAGTTGTACAAGGGCCAGCGTCCGCATCGGCAGACAACACTGAGCCCAGGCCACCGCCAAAAGTGCGCCGAGTATCCGCAACCCGCTTGGCTACGCCTGATTCAGCCTCATTCCTTTCCCGACTGGCATGGAGCACGTGGGGGAAAACCAAGAAATGCGCCCGGTGAAGGATCGAGGGAGACCGAGCAGAAACGAGACTTTGGCAGAGAAAATGAGGGGGTAACCCTTCTAGAGCGGAAGCAATAATGTGGCGTCTGGAACCTTTGGCCGCAGGTTTTAAGGTTGCGGGCTCTCAGTACAGGCTCAGACGGGTTGATGTTCCAAGGTTGCTTTCGGCATGTCTGGTCCCAAGAGCCGTCCAGCTTTCCTCTCTATTACTCTGGCCGACTGCGCTGGGTTTGTTTACAAGCAATGTTGCTTTGTTGATGTTGCGGCTTTTTTCAAGGGTCTACCCCCGAACAGGCGTTACCCGTGAGGTGAGAGAAAAGGCGGGCTCATGGATCTCAGGTGGCCGAATGAGAGGCCTGAAGAGCTGAGACTGGAGATTGGAGAATTCAAAACTAACGAATAATATCTGGGTCCGGGCCGGGGGGTCGACGGAGTGGAACAGACGGGGATTCGACGTCGCCGAATGTGAAGAAGCAGTGCAAAGCGAAGCCGTGCAAGCAATGGTGGGAGGGGCTACGCCGGGCGCGCTGAATTGCGGTGGAGGCACGGCATTGGCATGGGCATTGGCATGGGCTGCCTCTGCTGAGTTCTGGACGCGTGACCTACATACGCGAACGAGCCCATCGCCCAGTATCCGTACGCACCGCACACACACATACGCACGCGCGCGCGCACGCAGACGCAAGGCAAGCACTGCGTCTGGCGATCCCACGTTCCCTTACGCCCAGCCAAGGCCGAGGCAGTAATAGAACTGCGGCAAAAAACCAAAACAAAAAATCAAATCAAATAAAACGGTCTGAGATTGATGGGATGGAATGGGATGGGATGCACGCGGCAGGCTGAAAAACAGAAGACCCAGTTGTTTCCACGCTGAGGGCCCTGCTTTACCAACTGGCTTCTTACGCACACAGGCACAACCTTACACAGATGTGAGAGTGCCACGGAACGGTATGGCATGTTACCCTCGCTCGGGTTGCCCTGCTTCGCGTCAGTCTCATCTAAACACGTCAACTCGCCGATTGCAATTTCCAAGTCACCAGTGACGAAGCCAGAGATGACCTTCCAAGGTTCTTCTGTTTGCGGTTGCAAGGCACAAGAGCCCAGGCTGTCACCGACATGAACAAAAGGCGAGAAGACAAACAAGACACAGTCCGGCTGGGGCCTCTTTTGACCCCATCCCTCTCGGATTGAAACAATGCTGCATCAAGCTAAAAGCCTCCAGTCTGCGAATGAAAACCCGCCAAATCCCTTGTCCCGGCATCCATCCCCAGCCCCCTCCATCCTGTCCACTCACCGTCTGCCGCCTATTCCCAGTTGGGTGCCCAGTTGGACGAATGTCATCCCCCATGCGATCGAGGACGAACTGAGCGAGGAGGGAGGAACGGGCACATTTTCCTTCCTCTGACAGCGAATCACAACAGTCTTCAACCACCGCCCACCATCCGCAAACACAAAGTGAATCAATCCAACATGAATCTCCGGCCCGAATCCCAGGCTCGCCCACCCACACGGTCCTGCATCCTTCAAGATGACGCTTTCTTTCCTCCAATCAGCAAGGTCAAATACCTCACCCAAAACAGGAATAAACTTACCTCGTGTGTGCATTATATTTAACTGTCAACGCCAACGGCCTCATGAAGAAAGCCAAATTCTCAGCGAGCAATGAATTCTCCAGGGAACCCAACCCGGTCTAAAGGGCATAATTCGATGACAATCGCGCCGTGCAACACCTCCCCGTCATGGTAAGCCAGAGACATCAACACGGCGGCCCGAGGCTCGTCGTCGTCATCGCAAGCTATCCAAATGTGGCCTTGGCTATTGGTTATTCAGGTGATGCCTTCTATCCGTCGCCATCAATGACGATTCAGGGACCCGCATACGTTTTGCGCCAACCTAGCCTAACTTGCTGCTGCTGCTGCTGCTGCTGCTGCTGCCGCCGCCACCATCAGCAATAACGACTCCAACCACTTCCTGCTTTGCCTCCTCCCGACAGCTCAGTCTCCTCTCTGACAGGCTGCTTCCCCGCACCGTGTGCTAACTCGCAGTTTCCCGAATCAAGTCTCTCAGCCATCCCAACAAGGTGAGGTGACAGAAAGGTCTAGTCCGGCATAGCAACGCACCGCCACCAACCACTGCTCGGACTCGCTGGCCCGACTACCCCGCCACCAGAGCGCCTTGCAGATTCACGGCAAATCCTTTTGGTGATTACTAGACCTGGCCGCCCGGTCTCCGTGTATCATGTCGTTGGAAGGGGCCTTGAAAACTGGGCTGCTCCCTGCATTATGACGAGAGGCTTCATTGATTCTCGTGTGGCTTCATTCATGACATCGCTTGTCATGTATACACAAATGCCTTATACAATGAAAGAGGCGCCCATGACATTATCCCAGACAGCAGTAGGTGAGGCGAAGAAACGAGGCCTACCAGTCCCGTGGCTCTATCCCTCACTACTCGCCTTGCTGGCTCAAAACACGGCCCGGATTGTCCCACTTTCTTCCGACCCGGCCCCTCTCCTCGACTAACGCCCATCTGAACTCAATCTGGAGTCGCATCTTGAACCATGTTTCGACCACTGCACAGATTTGCGACCAGCCAGCTCATGCAAGCCCGGGCTCAGAGGGGCCAAGACTCAGACCTCAGCCAAACTTCCTTCTATCAGGATGTTATGGCTCATGCTCATAAAGCGGATGGTCTAGCGAACTTTTAGAGCAATCCGGGGTAGGTTGCACCGACCACTACCACAAGACTTTTATAGTAGTGGCATGCAGCAAGCAAGCAGCATACACAGCAGCCATAATCCCTTTATCTTCTGTGCTTCTTGGCTGCTTCAAACCCCGCTCCTCCCCTCTTTCTGAATTACCTTTCTGGTTGGTATCCGCATATTGACGTGTGTGCGTACGGGAACTATTGCTTGCGCATAGCGAGGCCAAAAATAGACCAGCCCGACCCAAAAGCTACCTTCCCGTTCCTAAACCCGGTCTCCGTTCCCTCGCCAGCCTGTTGATACCTGCCAATACTGGAAACTGTGCTGGCTGACTGGCTTCATCGTGCGACAACATCAGATCAAACTACCTTTGACGCTTAATTCTACATCACGGAAAGTTCGTCGGAATCATCTTTCTGCGACGGAGTGACACTTGGGCCACAGGCACTTGCCCGTAGTACGACTTCATAGAAAAAGGCGCATTGACACAATAGCTGCTATCTAAGGACACCTGCTTTGATGGTACCAACTTTGGGACTTGGTCTTGGTTGAATCGACTGAGCCACTGAGTGTCCTTTGCTTTGGTTGGCATTGCCGCTGCCGCCGCTAGCTGGCCCGGGTGGTCAGAGTTTATACCGGTTGGCATGAATGACCAAATAGCTTGCCTCGAGTATGTTGACTCTTTGAGGAAACACTTCTCCCCGGACAACGGCAGATCCGCTCGTCAGTCAGTTACGACGAGAGTATATCATGAGATTCTGAGATTCCGTAGCCTGTGTTAACAGACAAACGGGGTTGCTCCGCTAGCCTCTCCAGCCGCAGCTCCCCCGGCAATCGCGGCTCCTTTTCAAACGCATCCTCGCTTGATTCATATGCCGGGCAATACTATGCAGTGCCAAACACAACGGGGATAGGCGATGGTATCTGGCTTCGTCAGCAAAGCTTATTTGCCGATTCCAAAGCCTTCTTCCGCTCAGATAGCTCTCAATCTGCCGTAGCAGAACGAGGTGCTACTCTGCCAGCATCGGCGGTCACAGTTCTAACGGGATTCGTAGCATTACTCAAGAAGCATGTCAGTGTTTGATCCACAGGAATCGTCAAACCACAAGTGTTCATGCGGCACCACGGTATACTTCTCTAGTCACAAACAAACGTCGCCTTGAACCCAATGGCCTCGTGAAACGTCACACCTGCTCTAGACTCTTTCTTTCCTTACTCCAATTGGTCTGCCCCCGGTTTACCCCGGGTATGTCGGTCGTCGGTCTGCCAATGTTGCTGAAGAATGATGACATGGCCAAAGTTTTGTCATGTGCTTGTGGAGGGGTGTGGGCGAGAAGAAAGCGCAGCGTGTACTGTTTTTCGGCGATCCATCCATCCTTCGTAAAGAGCAAGCAAAACTTGACGAGGAGACTAGTAGGACAATAACAGGTCGAAACCCTTACACTCCATTGTCATCGCTCCTTTCGATGGTAACGACTAAATACCGATGCCCACATTATTGCTAGCTGTTTGAGGACAGCACCGCCCATCTGCCCATGTGGTTTTTGGAGCCAGGCCGCCATCTAATCTCGCAAGGATATGGAGGCATACATCAACCCAGCAGCCCAGCATAACTCTCCGCGCGAGTTTATGGTTTGCCACTCTCCCTCCAACCGCGTCATAGTAACAAAGACGTTTTCAATGTCGTCTCTAGTTGGCAGGTTTTATCAACGCCTTGCTTGGTTTCCATCTCCATTTTGGCCATGCTTGGATTTGTGTGCGCCTTCTCATGGCGGTTAAACATAGAGTTGGACAAGAACGACCAAAGGCTCACCTCCACGTCTCGTCTTGCTTGGTCTCGGGACACAGTGCCCTTCGTAGGGTTTTCAGGCCCGTCAACCAGGAATCAGCAGGGTTGCTGGAATTACATGTTGGGCACCCAGGGTGCCCAGGGCCAGGCCGACGAAATACCTTAGGCTGGGCTGAAGTCTCTTCGCACATCAAAACTCCATCGACAGCGGCTAACTGAGTCAGATGTTCAAAGTCGTTGCCGCTCCCGGCTCAAGACACGCGACGAGCCGCGAGCCGCGAGCCAACCGAGTCGCATCTCCCTCCACGGGCCTTGCAACCCTCGCGGCTATCAGCAATACGCCACGGTTCATCAACCACACTTAGACAAAGCTTGCTAGGACATCATCCGCTGATCGAAGGCCACCTCCTGTCTTTGCCACCTCGTCTAAATGAAGCTTTCGTGTGCCAGTGCCATGTTCATGCCGATCCCAGGCAGAGAGGGCTGACATGTCTGGTCCCGCATTTTTCTCTCACGTTCCACTTCATTTGTTCGAGTAAATGTTTCAGCTGCACAAGAGCCGCAATCCGTCAACACTGGTTCCGGGACTGCCCTTGAGGACACTTGCCCAGCAAGTGATGGCGGTGTCTCTTCGCCGTATGACAATGCTGATGTTTCTGTCAGTGAGTTTTGTTGAGTAGGTTTTTGAGCCGTTTTTATTTTCTTTTGCTGAGCATGTCGGCTCCTTTTGTTATACGCGTCTATGATCTGTTGTCTGTCATTAGAGGTACGCAATGTTCCGAAGGTGGTATTTGCTCCATTTATTTCGTCTCTTCTTAAAGGACTATCCTCACCCAGTAGCCACATATACCATAACCGGCTGAACGCGAACAACGATGATACTCGCTCCTCGACTAGCCTGGCCTCCCAGTGAGCCGGACATACCTCACCTGTTGTGTCATTCTGCTCCGCAGACCAGCTGGATAACAGCCAAACTTCGGCAGGAGGAGCCAGTGGGAACCCGTGGCAGCAATAGCGCAGTGCCGGACGCAGTTGCGAAAACGCCCAGTGTAATGGAAAACACAGCCACTCGCTGGAATATCTGACCATTTGAGGGATCGTCAGATTCGTAACTCTAGACGTGGGAAAAAGGTACTCCTGAGGTAGTCTCATGTATCTTCCCACTTGTCTTGGGCATCATGGCCGCAGGTCTAGATCGTTGTCCCGGAGTCCACGGCGTGTTGCCCGCTTTATCAGGCCAAAACGGGCAAGCACATCGGAGATTCGGGGTCGACTGTCCTAGGCTTCACCACTGGCCATCGTGAGAATCAGTCTTGGATGCGGGGAAGGTGGCGAGTATGGATAGATTCGGAGATGATCATGGGTGCAATCCTGAGATGAACAGGGCCCGAGAGAGCGTGAAGAAGCTAGTTAGGAAATAGAAGTGCGCCGGGTCACTTGACGATTATCCCATGCTCTCGATAAGCCTTGGTACCAGCTGCCAATCCATCTTGTCGTGCCTTCAGGACACAAATCACCGCAGTCCCATGACCATCATTCCTTGGGCCGCAGGATAGATCATGGCAGACGAGGAGGCGATTTCTGCGAGGTGTACCAAATCATCTTTGCTTGATAAAAGAAACGCCTTGTGTGGCGGCTTGACTCACCCGAGGCCAATAGATCGCGCCCCTCAGAGTCCTAGCTGAAGCCATACCAGCCCTGCATTGTGGTACTGGCATCGCCACTATTGCAGTTGAAACATAGTGTATCTTGAGCGTGTCTCTTGCGCCCTCTTTCCTGTCACGGCGAAAACGAAAGGCTCGTAGAAGCCAGCGAGAGTGTTTAAAGGCAAGACGACCGTAACACAGCTCTAGGAACAAAGTGTCCGATCGGCCTCAGCAGACATGCCGTACAATGGCACATATGTCATCTTGCATGGTAATCAATGCGCCTCTTAACTTGAGCATTCCCTAAACCAGCCAAGAACTGGGCATTTCGGCATACGGATAATTCTGCGCAGCCAACAGAATTCCTTACATTTGTGCGAGGGTTTGGCCCTGGTTACCGTGTCGCTGCGTGAGCAACAGCGTTGGCAGAAGCATCTTCGGGCACACGCCGTCGTATGAGTGAAGCACTCAGATCTCGGAATTGTTGAGGATCTTTCTGGGCCCAAGTGCTCAAGAGACCTTTTGAAAACGTCGGGAGGAGCAAAGACGACAGCTCATCTTCACGACTGCCAAATGGACGAGGTCGCATCGACCCTTGGACCTTGCACCCTGTGAGACATGCATTAGAGATTGGACAACTCACAACGCTGCGATAAATGGACCATGTACGTTCTGGCGCAGCAAGTAACTGAGTTCATTATGACAAAGCGGAGGTAGAATGGAGGGGGGGATTCCTCACAGGAGCGTTTCCTTGGCCTCTGCATGTCTACCTACAACACCTGTGTGGCCCGTCAGGTACGCTTGGGACCTGCAATAGCATTTTATCCAGCCAAACAATGGTGTGACTGCATGAGACTGGGAGGATGAATGCGCATCATTCAAGATCGACCACTCCGGAAAGTGCTTTCCTGCTTCCCCGGGACACGCTTCCCGCACGTTTCCACCCTTACCACCATGCGCTGTCATCTGGGCCCGGATCCATCCCAGGCCGCGTGGGTGTATAGACCATCCAAATGAGGAAGTGAGGCCTGTCCAGCTTCCCACGAGAACGACGTCGCAAGCACACTCTGCGGCGCCCAAGAAACTGGGGCCTGACGTACGATGACGGAGAAACGGTAAAACAGAATCACATAAGCCGCGGGGGTCAACCGGCTGGGCAGATGTGACGGAATGAGACGGTTGCCGCCAGAAACGTAGACTGCGAAATGTCAGCGTCAGCAATACAATTACAAGGATTACATGGTTCTCTATCACTCAAGGACCAACCAATGACCCCAAGACAGTCACAATACTTAATGAATACTACGAAACCCAATGCTCTGGGTAAGGTCGAGATGGGGAGTAGGGGCTCAAGATGAAGACATTGTGTCAGTTGAAGGAGCATAACTCAGCCTTCCTGGAGGGCACTCTCAGAGCATCAGGCCACAGGCATCCGGCAGCTTGGGAGCGGCTGGGGCGTCTCTTGACGAGGAAAAGGGGTGTTCTAGGCTCCCCGACCTCGCTTCTTGGCCCTGATGTTGACGAATGCCGGCTTGCAGCGCGTCGGGCCTGCCGGCGCAACTTGCCCGCAGTTCCGATGTTGGCAACCAGAACGGTTGGCTGCACTGCAGGCCGGTATCAGCGATGGCAAGCAAGCCTTAACAGTCAAGTATATTACACTGCATAGTGCAGGGACCTGGTACTGTGGAGTCGACGAACAGCTGAAATGTGAGGAGTTCGTACTAGTACTGATACCCCCTTGGTCTCGGTCGCATCAGATCGCGATCTGATCAGGCCATGGGATGGCACTGAGCCCCCAGGAACTCTCCTTCGCAGAGACTGGGCATCATCTCGTAGCCTTGATCACCCTGTTCGTCGTCATGGCTCGAGCTGCATTATTGAGAGCCTATACGAGAAGACTATCAGCATGTTGGGTTACAGACACGAAGCACGCATATGGAACACGGACGGCACCTGCGACTATACCGTCAATACTTGACAGCTCACAAAGTGACAGAAACCATTCTGTCTGAGTCTGGAATGGAGCCGTCAGGTAGTAGTTTGATAGTGTGCATACTCATGCCGCGATACCATGCAGAGTTTTCCAAGTGGGCTCAAGCTTCAATCCTGTGCTTCTTGAGAGTGCATGTGGGCATAGGCAACACAGTGGACCCTGAAGAAACATCCGACGGAGCAGAACGAGGAGTGAGTGTGTGTCACCTCCCTCCACCCAACTACCTCCACCAACGAATCCCGACGCGGGCTTGTCCGTCTCAAATCAAGGCCATTCGCAGTGCCTTCCCTCATGAAAAGAATGCCGAGCTTCCTGGCACGAGGAAGGAAACATCGTCCATATGTGTAGTATTGCAGAGTGCGGAGCTTTGGAAAGCGTAGGCTTCAGTGACGGACGGCGTTCTTGAGAGGTTGCGGAATGCGTGTGGATGATTTTGGAATCCCTGAGGTTTGGTGCTCGCTTGACGCCCCTACTCCGTGCTTAGGTCCGTGTGTCATCCGAACCGGGCGGCGGCCGTAGCATTCTTCAAGCACGCCTGGAGGAGTACATACATAGATTGTATCCGAAGAAAGCTAAAACATCCTGGGGAGATCCCTGGTCATTTGCCCCGGAGTATCAGTCGCGATTTGCGCTCTAAATAGACCAGGGAAGAAGACGATCTTCTGCCCCCAGGCATAATGTCTCCATGAGCTTCGACCCTTGGAAGTTAGGATCTGATGATGAAGATGAAGATGCGTATAATAGAACATTCAAGGACTATCGGGCCTTTTTCATAATACGTTTATCCACGACCTCAAGGCATGCCTCGAACACGACAGAGACGATGCTGCATGGACTGTTCCAAGATTATCGTGGTCTCGGCATTCCGGCCTGGGAGAGCGGGAAAGAAGACCTATTGTCCGGAGGTACCAAACAGATGCAAGTAGTCGTCGATTCTCTGGGTCTTTTTCATCGCCGGGGGGCGTGTGCCCTGTTGCAGAAAAGAGCCTGGCCGTCGTGCGGAGGGGGAGAGATAGCGAGGCTGGGCTGGCGGGCGATTCCAGAGGGAGAGGGGGGCTGAATGCATGTACTGATGTAGGTACCCTGGTAGACAGCGTGATCCTAGGTCTTGAAGACGGTGGTCCCGCTTACGTCGGCTCGGCCTTGAGGCGTGCGGACTGCGGGAGCGTTGGTGAGGAGCACGTCCCGCAATCAGCCGGAATCGCAGGCTACTCACCCGCACAACGGAGCCATGACTCGTCGTGGCCACTAAGCTCCAAGTTGTTTACATGACGATTTTTTGTGTCAAGATATGCGCAGTTGAAGCGGGCTATCTGCATGTTGGATCGAATCATTGCCGTGCAAAGAGCCAATGTGGTTCGTCGTATACCAGTAGAAGCGGGCAAGTCATTGAAGGCGGCACTGCAGACAGGTCTCGGCAGTGAAATAACGGTTCTGGTTGAGAAGCCGCCGCTCTGTGATGTGCATCCGCTTGTGTCCCCAAATCAGCAGAAGACGACGGAAAGTCAAAGATTTGGACGCTACGTCGTGTCTATTCATGCTTCTGGATTCCAACATGCGTGTGACGAGCAATGATGGTGGTGCTGTGACTAGGTGTTGGACGGCTGCCATGGCTGCTGCACAGAAGCTGAGATGGTGCATCAATGGCTCGGTAGTGGGCGTATTGCATGGCAGAGGATTAATCAGAGCCGTCGACGGGGCCAGATGCACTGAATGACGGAGTGCCGTCGGCGAAAGTGGTGGAATCGGATGCCAGCCAAGGCGATGTAGCCGAGTAGTATCGTACTGGTGCGTGCGGCGAGCGAAGTGGCCCACCTCGCAATGTCGAGCTAACGTCGAGCTTCCCTGCGATGGTGATCTGTTGTGGGCTTTAGCAAGTTCCAAATGGGGCCAGATGCAGGGCACCATGTCCTTACTCCACGCTGCTCGGTGGTGAGTGTCAGAGGACGTAATCTTCGAGGTACAGTAGCCCGTAGGCACATCAAGGTACTTTGGCGGCACACGCCCGTGCCAGCCCACAACGGCTCAAGTTTGACGAGGCAAGGACAGGAAGGCAAGGCAAGGTACCAAGGCAGTTGAGCAAAGAGCAAGGCATGGTAGGTTGTACGGTATGGTAGGTATGGTTTCAGATGGTGAGGTATGGTAGCCTGAGGTGGGCAACGAGGTCGGCTTGTTTTTGCGAGTGATTTCTGATAAACCCACAAACAAACATGCGACACGACGGATGTATTGATGCATACATAAGTTTCGCGGCGCTGGGGCACGGAGTATTGTCGCAGTAACCATAATCCACAGCAAGGTACGGAGGCTGAATGGCAAGCATCCATAAACGATGACCGGTCTCGTCAACGACAAATGAGACGTTCCGGGGGGTGGTTCATTTCAAGGCCCATGCTGCCGAACGGCACATGCGGCCGCCGAGTTCCGTTGCTTGCGGGACGCGAGCCCGAGGCAGGGAAAGATCTGGATATTGCGCCAGCAGCCGGCTGCTGATGGATTTTAAGGTAGGCTGCGAGGTTGAAGACACCCATACCCATGTCGTGTGCGCCCATCACTTGGACGGCTCTGCCATGAAAGAGGCTGCGGGATGCATCATCCAAGGATCCACGCAAGTAAAAAGCCAAGCTGGGTCGGAAGGCAGTGCACCCAATAAGGATATCTGAGAAGAGAAATGTGACGGCTTGTGCTGTGCTAGGCCTGTCAACGGTCTAGGGTTCTCGTCGAATCGAGACAATGGCAAAGAGCCCATGCATCTTGCATTTGACGGCAGGCGATACGGAGTACCTTCCGACAACCTGAAGGAAGGATGGAAGGATGGAAGGACGGACGGCAAGGGAAGGAGGACGGGAGAAGGGGGCACTTGGCCTAGGCGGGTTTCTCGAATCAAAGACGTTGATTGAAGTTGGAAAGCACGGCATCCAGACCTTCCTTCTCAGGTGAAGAATTACCCAAGTGACTAAAGGGTAGGCAGGAATTGACGGGCCTCATCTTACGAAATACGGGGTAGGAGATGTTCAGATGGGAAAGCAGCCGCCGCCACCTATGGCACCCATCGTTGTTGCAGTCGTTCGTTCATTGAGAAATGGACATGAATTTCCCCGGCCGGCCCCCCCGCCCAACAAGACAAGCCTACCACACTGAGCTAGCCGACCAGGCTGGCTGGTCGAAGATGGGAGGGACCCTGGATGAAATACGTATTCTTGCGCTTTCGCATTTGGAGACCGGAGCCTGTGCTTGGACGACTAGGTTGATGGAGACAAGGTGAGGGAGGTGAGGTGAGATGCAGCTTCCGTTTGGAATTCGACAATGGAAGAGTCAGGCCCCGGGCCGCCATGTCTGCACTCCTTCTTGACCTCCAACATTTATGAGCTGAGATTCAGATCGTGGATCGAGCTTTCCCACCAGATGCCCTACGGCGTGAGACAAATGCTCACTTGCCTCACATCTCATCCCACCATGTACCGTCCAGGTCGCACACACCCAGCCATGATCATCTCAAGCCACCGCCAGGGGCCACTAACGCAAGCTTCTCTCGTCCACCCCATGCTAAAATAGACCGAGACATTCGGCAAGTCGCTTCAAGAGGCATCCAATTCCTGCCATGGTGAGCCACTCATAGCCAATACAACCTCTTCTCAAAACTCACAAAAAAGCATTCGTCAGTGGTTACGGGCAGAAATGCTAATGCTGATACTAGAGATAAATCCCACCACCCATCACGTTACCCCATCCTCCCGCCAGTCCACAAGAAATGTTTCTCCGTTGCTCCACGCCGTTCACCCCCAACGACGGCGACGACTTGGGATCAACTTGGCCAACATGGAGCCGACTTCTCTCTCCTCCATGTGCCGCCCGAGGTACCTGCAGAAATTGGCCATGCCAGACAGATAGATACTGGAGGGACGATGCATCATGTAAACAACGGCTTCACGAAACGGGGCACCCGAAAGTGGCAGCCGTTGCCGAACGGCCGAATGGACGATTCGGCTGTCAGCGCCCCAGCCCCAGCTCGCCTTCGCCTTCGTCCTACTGCTCAGAGTCCAACGCTCCCCTACTGTCCACTCAGATTCCTCGCCGGCCTTGCTTAAGGCGACTCCGGCCCCATCTCATCCCATCCAGCATTCAATTACGGAAGCCCATCTTCTCTGGGAAAAGGCACGACGTCTTCCCGTCCTGATACGGCAAGGCTTTGTCTTTGCCTCTTTGGCTCGTGTTCAATCGAGATCATGGTCCATCCTTCGCACACCACCCCAAATCTATCCATCCGCATCCTACCTCGTCCTTGTCATCTCCCACATACACCATGCAAGTACTTTCTGATGTCAGGCCTGGATTCGTGTGGGATGAACTGATCAATGTCTCGCTCAAATGCAGGTAATTCGCTTTTCTCTTCTTCTCAGGTTGACTGACGGCTTCATGGCTTGCAGCCTGCAGGACAGACCAGCTCGATGTGGTCACTTAGTAAGAGGGTTGGATGAGGGGACCCCGACATGGCGGCCGGCACAAGCCAAATGCAGCAGTACATACTACCTCCAGGCATGTTTTTATTTTATTTATTTCTGCCTTGGAATTTTTTTAATTTTTTTTAAACGCACTCATGCGCAACGCACATGCTTCATTCAAATATTCTTGCCATGCATAGATGCTCGGCCGGCACGGGTGAAGTCATGCTGGGTGCGCCAATCCGGTGACTGTGCATCACATCCGGTCCGGCCTGGACTCTGGCGAGGATAAACCTCCTCTTCCTCCATCAGCCAGCAGAAATGAGACAGGAGACTGCGGGCTTGGTGATTGATGGAGACTATCTGTCAAATCTCCACCACCCCAGCGCTCGCTCCGCAGCTCAGCAAAGCACAGGACAACGCAGCATGGGGCGTTGTGGCTCTTTGCTTGCTCGGCCCAACCTACGCATGCTCTGTCTGGTCAATTCCTTCAACCCCAAGCAAAGCGATCTACAAGCTACGGGAAATATTCGCGCCTCTTTGCGAGTGCTGGCTCCGGGGCCGTTATCATCACGAAAACAGCATCCGCCCCGGCCAAGTCAGGCAAGGATCAGAAGCATTATGGAAGGCCAACCCTGTCGGTCCTGTCGTCGCAATGTGGCAGGTCAGACTGAAGAATGCGAGTGCAAAACGCAACTGCACTGCGTCTGTCACTGCTCTGCCTGCACCATTCATCAGATATCAGAATCGCCAGAGCAGCAATGGCCCTCCATCCAACGCTCTGCATGGTGTTGCTCTGAACAGCAGCATTCAAACACACCTGGCGTCACCCAACCTAGCGTATACGCACGCATGCACGTACACACACACACGCACGCACACACACACACACACCCTCTTCGCTTGACTACCAAGTGACGAGTGGGGAGAAAGGAAAACGGGCGGACCGGAGAGAGACAAGAAAGAGCCGAGACGAGCGATACCCTCGAAGGATCAGTTGAGGGATCTGCAGGTCCGCGAGATAAGTTGCTCGGTACCATTCAAGAGCCCCCAGCAAGCAAGCGGTAGATAGAGAAGCAATAGCCGTAACAGTCGTCAGAGGCAGATTTCACTTTCGTCTGGCTGCGTGTGCTTGTCCAAGTCTGGCCTGGTCTCTGCTTGATAATGGGCCAGACAAGAGACGAGGATCCATAATAAGCAGTGCAAATGCTTGTTCATCCGCTCGATTCGACTCCACGCCGGCCGTCTGTTTGTCAGATGCGAAAACTGGGGGCTCTACAATAACGGCCCAGGCCATGCCAGGGTCTTGTCAGTGCGTGCGACTGCGAGCCAACCTTTCTCACGCCTAGCGACTAGAGGCTGCTTGGTCTCCAATTTTTCAGGATTTTACCCCTCCCAGTTTTGCGAGCGAACCTGCGGCTAAGGTACCACTCCCATGCCGTTGCTGTTTGCTAATGCCATTGACGCTGCAACTGACAGTGCTGCTGCTGATGTTTTCCAGGCTGCTGATTAGCTGCTACCATTGAATTTCATCCTCTTGTCTCTCGTCCTGTTTCATCTCCCATGCGTCGCTGCTCTTGAGCTATATCGACATGCCGGGCCGTTGATTCGACTTCGCCTAGACTTCTTCCGCCAGGCCCTTGCACTCCCTGTCCACTGTAACTCCTCAGGTCAAGACCATTGACGGAAAGGCTCTGTTCCTGGTCCCTGTCGCCAGCAGCTCCTCCAGACACCTCTCCACCTTTTGTCCCTCTGGATGTGCAGATGCCCGGTCGTACTCACGCGAATGATGGAATCTGCCCACCCGAGCAGTGGATCTCCAAATCTCGCCGTGCTGCCATTTTCCACATCAAGTAGCCGCTCAACCATGGATACTGGAGCACGTAGACCAACCAAGGCAGAAAGACCCTCCCTGGTGCACAGGGTATGGCGTTATTCGCGCGCTACACTGGGCTCTTGCAAGTATTATCCATCCAACAGCAAAATGTGCTAACCTCTCTCGTCGCCTCTCATCGTCGCCGCCTCCTCCTCCCCCTCTCCGTTCTTCAAGCCGTCCCCTCTACAGCCTCCACAGGCCGCGGTCGTTTCGCTCCCTCCCCACCAGATCGCCTCCGCCCTGTGATTCGCGTTTCCCCAGTCGCCGGACATAGCGCAATGGGGCCAACAAGAGAGGAGAGAGCAGACAGGGACCAGCAGCTCCAGCCGCCTCTAACTGCTTACCTGTCGTGTGTTGTTTCGGTCCAAGGGTCGAGGTTCGAGGGATCCTCGACTCCCATGGTCCGTGTTCCGTGGTCGACTCCATTCTTGAAGCTAAGAAGCGACAAGGAAATAAGGGAAGAGGGCGGGCAGGCAAGCAGGGTAGGGCACCGAAAAGAGCCCCCAAACTTGCTCGTGTAGACAATTGCTATCTGTCGACGGCGCGACGAGGGGCGCGAACAGGTGCGATGGGAAACGATGCGATGCGAGAAAATATCGACGCGCTACTGTTCGCAAGTGCTGATGCCAGACTGATACGATGTGTCTTCGGGAGGCTTCACCTGGCCATACCAGGCTATCTGGCTGCTTGCTAAAGAAGCGTCATCCCAACAGAGAGCCACAAAAGCCAGCCTCTGGGCTCCATCCACACCCACCAGGGCCCCAGCCCATGCCTAGCCGGTCGTCAGTCCAGCCCGTGTTAGGGACAAGAGGCAGCAGACGCAGTGGCAGACGCAGTCTGGAGGCAAGGTGGCAGCGCAAGGAGGGAGACTTGTATCGTGCTGGTGGGCTCTTACCCCCCCCAAAAGTACGCGCAAGTACCGCCCTTGTACTCTGGCAACCCTGGTCGGGGTCTGCTTAGGAGAGATGTCGATTTAACGCCTCTTTTGCCTCTTTTTTTTTTTTTCTGCAACTGGCACACACGCCCACACACCCCTCTCTCCCTTCCACCCCTCCATGGACAACCGCCGACCACCCCTCCACACCCCACCCCACCCCTCCCCTCCGCTCCCCTCCCCCTCCCCAATACCCTTACAGATGAACGTGATGCATGTGTGTGTATCTGTAGCTAAGGAAGCAGGCCGAGTAGGTGCCAGTCTAGACAAAGTACCTTCAAGACCCGTCGGCTTGCCTTCTTGCACCACAATCTTAGACAGTCGACACTTCCTACATCCATTACATTACATTAGACACCTCCATCCATACCCATCCAGTACTTGTTGCCTTGTTTGGATGGAGCACCATTGCCCTCTCCATGCATGGGCGCATCTCTAAACTAAACAACCCATGCTTGCCTGCCTGCCTGCCAACCCACCACATGTGCCTATATATCCTTGTCCCTCCGCCCCAGGACTACTCACCTCGGACGGCCTCATCATCACTTCTTCTCTTGGGTCATTGTTGTTTTTAAAAGACCAATTGGTCCGCGCAATGGCTTGAATTTCCATTGTCATCTTTCCTCACTGTATAATACTTTTGTTTGACCCCCTCGACCCCTCCTCCAACATCCCATACACGCGGCCTGGGTGTTGGTCCTCCTCCGTCTTGCCCGTGTCACTCTTTGATACCACACACATCGACGGACCCAGACAAGGCACTCTGACAGTCCGATCTACTACCTCAATCGTTAGGGTCCTTCTAGACAGAAAGGAAGAAGAGACTTGAGGATAGAGAGAGAAAGAGAGGCTGTGGAAGCTGTACGACGACACAGGACGAGCCAAACCTGGGATCTCGACAACCATCCTCTACCGTTGGCCTACGAGCGTGATACCTTGTGGGTAGTAGAGAAAATTTGGAGACATCTTCTACGTTTCTCTCTTCTAATTCACCTTCGGTACCGTCTTGAGATTGCTAGAAGCTTTGGGTTGCCATACCTCAGCACTTCAGTCAAAGTGGACCATCTCATTTGCAAACACTCTGGGAAATAAGGACAACAAGAAAGCCACGAGGCTATCTGACATTCACCAGGACGGTTCTCAAGAGGAAGGCACGCTAAGGACTTGTGCCGCATTTGCCACCTTGAGCCCGGGGAAAAAATAAGGGGAAAAGAAAAACACCACCGAGATCACATTCACACATCTTCCCTCTCCACCAATACCAACTTCACCCGCAAATTCCCTTTGCGGCTTTCGTTGGATCCCCTCCCCACCATCAATAACACACAAAGCCTCGCAAACACGCAATTAAAAGAAGAACATCACACCATGGCTACCGCTATGGATATCTTCATGCCGAATCTCGGCTTCAGCTGGTCGCCCAGCGCCTGGATGTATCTGTTCATCGCCCTCTGGTAAGCCGCGACCTCATGAGGAGCAGTACACCTTCCCTCACTGCTGCCTTCAAGAAACCAACTTTTGGCGCTTTCCATATCTAACACATCTTGCAGGCTCCACCGATATACCCGCCTCCTTGTCAACTGCGTCAGCCACTGGGTCTACAAATCCAAGCCCATCCCCAGCAAACCGACCTTCACAGCTGACGATGTGACTGTCATCATCCCCACCATCCACAATGCCTTCGAGGAGCTTCGTCCTTCTCTTCTCAGTATCATTGCCTGCAACCCTCACGTTCTGATGCTTGTCACAACCGTTGAGAAGCACGCTGCCCTGGAGAAGCTCGCTCGCAGCCTCCCCCACCCAAACGTCCAGGTCTACTCGACTCCGATCGCGAACAAGCGCCTGCAGGTCTGCGAGGCTTTGCCCAAGGTTACCACCAAGATCACTGTCATGGCCGACGATGATGTGACTTGGCCTTCAACCCTGATGCCATGGATCCTCGCTCCCTTCGAGGACCCTAAGATTGGCGGCGTTGGCACTTGCCAGAGAGTTAAGCGCGTCTGGGAAGGCCCGCTGTCCACTCGTATCTTCAACTGGTTGGGCGCAGCCTACATCGAGAGACGCAACTTCGAAATCTCAGCCACCCACAACATCGACGGCGGTACTTCCTGCATGTCTGGCAGAACCGGCGCCTACCGATCCGAGATTCTCTCCAGCCACGACTTCCTCGAGGGATTTAAGACCGAGAAGTGGGGCAAGTACATCCTTAACGCTGACGATGACAACTTCGTCACTCGCTGGCTCGTCAGCCACCAGTGGAAGACCTGGATTCAGTACGAGCAGGAGTGTGAGCTCGAAACTACGCTCGAGAATAGCACCAAATTCCTCTACCAGTGCTCCCGATGGGCTCGCAGCAACTGGCGCAGCAACTGGACCAGCCTTGTGAGAGAGAGATATGTTCTTACGTGAGTTTTTATTGTCCTTTTGTGGAGGACCTCGCCCCTCTTCTCATCCGGCCCCGCATTATGGCGCTTGGCTAGCAAACACGCAAAATGCTAATCTTTGGCAATACACAGTCAGCAACCCTGGTGCACGTACGCTCTCCACATTGCGACCTTCACCTCCTTGGCTTTCCTCTTCGACCCCCTTATCATCTTTGCTCTGTGGAAAGGCACCGTCGATTGGGACACGGAGAGCCGCCAGCAGGCGCTCTGGGCTCAGATCATCTTCGTCTTTGGCTTCACCAAGGTCGTCAAGCTCATGGGACTCTTCCGACGCAACCCAAGCGACATCATCTTCTTGCCCGTATCCATCCTTTTCGGCTACATGCACGGCATCATCAAGCTCTATGCCTTGTCGACTTTGAAAATGGTGAGTTGCATGGCGCCGGCATAGACTTTTCGAGACGGTAACCAGCTAACATGTTGTCAATCAGACGTCCTGGGGCAGCAGAGCCGATGGTGACACCAACGATGACATTCGTCTCACCCCTCGTCCTAAGCGAGCCATGAGCTTAACCACGCCTCCTGGTGGCCAGGACCTTGTCCGATACCGCCACGAGCGCCAGATGACCGAGAAGGTCTCCGATTGGCACCGTCCCGCCAACGAGCCGCGCAGACCTCAGACTGTCCGGATGAACACATTTCCCGCCAAGGACATGAAACCTCACGTCACCTTCTCGCTCCTGGAGCACCCCTCAGGTTAACCCTGGGAACCGAACTTACGACTTATGAATTTGCAACGAATGGATTTCGGCTAGAGGTGAAACGGGACTCTGGCCGTGTGGCTCTTTTTATTTCACAAAATGTAAAGTGGGAGGATTTGCTCTGTTGTTGGCCAACGCTTGGGCTGCGACTTCATCTTCTTTTCCTTTGCGCCTCTTCCGGAAAACAAAAATACCGACCGAAAAGGATTTTGGGACGGAAAAAAGTTTCTTGTTGTCTTTCTTCCTTTTTACGACGGATACACGATCGATCGCATACAGGAAACGGAGCCACAGCACAGGAAACATGTGTGCCTGATTACAATCATCCATTGCATTGAACCAGCAGCATGGGAGAGAAAAAGGTGGTTTGGTCATCTGCTTCAGGGAGAGTGTTTCTCCCCTGGATTTCTCAACTCCTCTTTTCTTTCTATTTTCTACTACCAAAATGGGGGAGGGTGGATTGGATCGTTGGCCTTTGTGATTTCTCTCCTTTTTTGGTTTCCTTTTTTCATTTTTCCCCTTGCGCTCTTTTCTTCTTTTCCTCTCTTTTTTCTCAGGGTTTCCCATCATCCCTGGAAGAAAAAGAATAGCTGGGAAAGGCATTGCGCGGTGGACGGGCAGGCAGTTTGATCTTTACAATGACAACCCAAAGAGCGGCAGCATTTTTTGATCCATTGCGAGACGGGGAGAGAACAGAAGCATTAGACAGTTGGTCTCAACTATTTTCAAGTTTTTCCACTCAGACAAGAACAAGGCTTTCCATAGACTGAAGAAAAGAAAGCATATTTTCCCATGGAGATTTAGGTCGCTGTGACTTGCGAGGTGGTGATACGTTTTCCCGATGCCGAGTGTTTTTTTCCAACTCTTGAGGTGTTGTTCAAATTGACATCTTAACTTTCGTGATGACTGGCGTGTGAGTAGTCCACAGCTTTTCCTCAGGATGGGAACAGGCCACTGGACCAATGGGAACAAGGCGACCCTGTCTCGCCTTGCGTTTTGACGAACTGGGGGATCGACTAGGCCGATCAGACGAGGGGTCCAAGAAAGAAGAAACAAGCAGGAAGCCAGCAGGCACCACCATGCGTGGGCCGTTTGTTACACAGCAGGTGACTGTTGCCTTCGTATCCCCATATCTCTTTTAAGTATTTATTTTATTTATTTTCAATGTTGGCCCCCAAACAAACGGGGTTTCCGGGGGTGGAAAGGGCGAGGGGGTAACCCGCGATGTCTGACGGGGAGAATAAAATAAACGAAAAATCAAACCTCTAAAGCCCGGCCGGCGGCCCCCTCCCCCTTGCCCCCCGGTTACACGGCATGGCCAAGGTATGCGAAGACTCACTAAATTCTCCGGTGACTAGCTTTCAAACTCTTTATTTTAAAGGAGGGGGGAGGAGGTAGGGGAGGGGGGGTGACGAAGAAGACTTGGGAGCGGATGGCCCTTTTTGGTTTCTTTTTTTTCACTTCCAATTTTTTCTTTTCTTTTGCCGTGTTCATGCGCCTCGTTCAAACAGTCATCACAGCGGGTAATGTGGTGGTGGTGGTGGTGGTAGTGGTGTTGGCGAGAGGGTGGTGGGCGTTTCTTGTCTTACATGACGTCCTCCGTGGGTTTGGCGGGGTTCATTGGATGGGGGGGTAAGGGGGTGTGTGTGAAGGGCTGCAAAAGCTGACGAGCACGCGGCTCTAGACAGCGGGGAGGGGTGGAGGGGGTGTTTGGTTTGGTCATCTCTTCCGCCGTGCTTTGCCGCATTGTTCTCATCTATGGGAGGTAGAATGATGGTGGGAGGTGTGGAATGAATGCGGACGATTGTATGTTGTTGTTGCTGTGGTGGTGGTGGAGGTGATTGGTGATAGGTATTCTCCTTGCCATCTCGAGCCTTGAACGACGTCCATGTGCTTTTTCTGTGGCATTTGGCTGCTTCGTCACACACATACGACCTCACTTGTCTCACTCTGACTGGGTTTGGCTGTTGTACTAGCCTCGTGAGACGATGTAGGTGCACGTACTTCGTTTCTGGTGGTGGTCGTTGGAGAGAGATCTCACACCCACCATCACCAGTGTTGCCCTACGCCCCTCCCATCCCTACTAGCTCATCGAACGGTTCGAGACTTGGCTCGATCAGGACGGCTAGCAAGACGAACTAAGATACTCGAGATCCCCACACTCAGACGGGGGTGGACGAGGCAGGTGATGGACGGTCTTGGCCGATACATGACAAAAACCCCGCAAGGGCTAAAGAATCCGGGTCGAGGACGGATATAGGTATGGAGTGAAGAAGGTGGGAGGAGATTCGGATGGTGCGATCAACTGGTATCGAGGCAGCTCCGACTCGCACCAGTGGATCGATTGTGAGGTCGAGTCGTGATGGGTGGATGGGTGAGATCAAATGCCCAAGTCTCGGGACCCAATCAGAACGGTCCGGACTTGAGCTGCGAAGGTCAAGAGGTGAGGTCTGGCAGCCTCCTCGGTGGGTTGCGGGATCATGTCCTGCGGTGGCCTTGTTTACGTTATCGAGCAACCCACCCGGTGTTCCCATGCTTGACGCAAGGCCTTGCCCCTCCCCCCTCCCTCCCGCTTCAACCCCTGGCCTTGCTGTCGCTGCGAGGAGACGAAAAGAGCCTTCTGATGACATAGGTGAGGCTGTGTTCGCACCTCATCGTGATCCGTACTGGTTCGAATTTTAAATGGGCCTTGGCCTTCGACTCCTCTTATATGGGGCGCAAGGTAGTATATGCCAGACATCTGTACGTCGGGATGGGGGTGTAGTAAGATGCAGAAGATGCACGACATGATACCTTACACAGGCTTACACAGGCCCCCCGAGGTTTCTAAACCTGCAAAGGATCGGAAGAGGGAACAGGAATGATGCCGAGATGACAACCAAACACATACATGCCCGAATGCCGGCCATGACAGAAAGCGTGATGTTGCAGACGCACGCCGTTGTTACGAGTTGCCGGGACTCTGTGGGCCGAGTTGGTGGACAGAAGCGGGCTGCGCGGATGTCCAGTGGTTGTGTGAGTCGTGAGTCGTAATCGCAGTCGCGGGAGCCGTGTTCAGTGCAATGGGTTCCGACATAGGAGCGGTTCTACATATCAGGTCTCGTGCGCATTGGAGAAGGGGGTTTGTTTTGCGATGTCTGCAGCGTCTTGATTCATGCCGGGTTACGTCTCCTGTCAAATCATTCATCCATACAAAATGAAGAAGTGGGAATGGGTTGTGTCGAGCCAATGGTGGCTTGGAATTCGGCTTGACGAATGGCTTAATCCAGTTGACAGTTGCTACACACAAAAGAAGAGCCAACAAATGTGTAAAAAAAAAAAAAAAAAAAAATTTAAAATTTTTTTTTAAAAAAAAACCCCCCCGATGGGAAAAGAAGAAAAGACCGTTGTTGGCTCGCATGCTGCTCGTCTCCAACCGATGGGGCCACACTCCCCCAAGGCGAGGTGACGGATGTCGAACCAATGCAACGGCACGAGTCAGGACGTATTGGGGATGACGGCGGCGAAAGGTCCGTGGGAGAAGGCACGGCAATGCGGCAGTGGGAGCGAGGTGGAATGGGGAGGCGTTCTATCTGGATCTGTCAAAACTGTCAAGATAGACGGCGCGGGCTGGCAATAATTAGACGACGGAGCATTGAGCGGGCTGGCGAGCGGGCGTGGATATTGGCGAGTGACAAGCGCCAACAGCGCGACGGAAAAGCCTAGATTCAATGTGGACTGGTGCTGAAAGAGAAGGAGAGAGAAGTAGACGGCAATGGTGATAAGACGATATTGTTAGCCTCTTCTGCTTCCAGTGTCTGACTCCGTAAAACGACAGAAATAGGAAATGGACGTGCGATGATAAGCTACCATCCCATGGCGACAATGCAGCGTAGGGAGTTTTGATGGGACGATGTAGGCACACCCTGCGCTGGGCGGCGCGCACGGCCGTTGACATGGCACGGCATGCCCTTGTCTTGGCTTGCCAATTGTCCCTCGAGAAGACTTTACTTTGCTTGCTCTGCATGGAGGATGGCAAATCTAGGTGACGGGTGGAATAAGGATGCCCGCGACGATCTAGGCCCTTTGACTACTGGTGGTGTACGTAGATACAATAGTATGAAGAATCAACAGCATGGCATGTACAATAACAGTAGAGTGATTGGTGCATGTACCAGGAAGGAGGAATTGCGCCTACCTATCCGTACTAACCTTACCTACCTACCTAGGTACCTTCCTTACCTCAAACTGGGTAGGGCAGGAAGAGGAAAGGGCAAGACCAGCCGCCCCGCGGTTGCCCGTATCCGTTGGTGCGCTTTCCTTCCGCTCCTCCCTTTCTCTCCTTCTCTCTCTCTCTCTCTCTCTCTCTCTCTTGCTCTCTCTGTGGTGGGGAAGGAATGCAGGGAAGCGCGGGCAGGGACGGAGGATGCGGGAGGTACTTGGAGTTCCCTCAACGCACAGGCGGCCGCTGCATCTCGACGTGTTGACCATGTATCCCTACGTACTCCACCTCTCTTGGCTCGTCTGTGCTCGCCCGCCCAAGCTTCGATTTCATCTCAAGAACGAATACAACACGGACTTGAGGTCGCAAGGATGGTCGACGGAGACCGAGACGGAGACGCACTGCCCGCAAAGTAAACCCTCTTGTCCAAACAACGCGCAATCACTCTCTCCACCGGCCAGCAGTCACATCTCAGCTTTCTGGCCTGCCGGACTACTCATCATCACATCATGTCATCTTTCTTTTCCGCCCTTATCCTCCATGCCGCTGCTGCACTCATGTTTCTCTTTTTAGCCATTGGACAAGCACCTCGTCCTTGTCCCTTCTCTTCTCTTGCTGACTTCCGTCGGATGAGCGAAACAGATCAAGAGGACATGGTATCCTCAATGTGACCCACCCCTGCTCGACGCCACGCTTATCCTCTTCCTGTCGGACCTGCGTCTGCACAACCAACCCATGCGAACCAGGATCATCGCAACGAGAGGGGGTGGGGTGCACAACCAACGAGGCCATTCCCATTCCCCATTCCCATTCTCGTGCCAACATCCGTCCTATGCATTACCTGCCGCGAAACGCACCATGGCTGCTCTGTACAGATAGGTACTTGACCCTACAATACCACCCTTCCTTAGCTGGCCATTACGGACACCTGGCAAGCTCGGCCTCCTTCCATGTCCCTTTCACATCTCTAGGAAATCGACAGTCCCAGGCGTGTGCGGGGGCTCCTGGAATGCCAACCGCTTCCTGTCCGTCTCGAGTAAGTCAAACACGCCAGCTACAAGTTCACCACGACTACCCTCTAGGGCTTGGGCAGTGGTTCGAGATTAAACCATTGACGGAATCAGCCATGTAGGGCCAAGAGGCTCTGCATTTACGAGGTCGCCATGCTATTGGACCTGGTTGGTTGGTCGTCAAAGCATAAAGTACCTAAAGTAGACCCTTCTAGTGGACATCGGCACCGCCTGCCACAATACACCTTACCTCACCTCGTCCCATTCCGATAGCTAGGTCCCATCTTCACTGGAGCTACTTCCATCCTCGCCCGGGTAGCCACATGAAGCTCAAGTCATCGGCCCCGACCCCAGCTCCAGCTCCAGCTCCATCTCACAGCCAGCCCAAAACCCTAGCCCTGACCCTCGTCACGATCCTCCACACGCCCAGAGGACAGAGGATGATCAGGGCCGAAGCTCGGTGGGGTTAACCGAGTGGGCCAGCGTCGTCTTCGCGCTGGTAGCCTGCTCCCCATTCTCGCCGACGTGTACCGTACAGACTTGTGTGTTGTGTGGTGCTCAAGTCATCATTTCTGAGAAACTATAGTCTCCCACTACAGATACACTCCATGTGCAGATGAGGATCAATGGACACGGACATAACTCCGGCAGCGTCAACAATGGAGAGGTTGCGGTTCCCTTTTTGGCAGGGTCCCGTCCTTGCAACACTGGATCTACGTCTGCACAGCGAACGGTTGCCATCAACTTGCATCGCAATCGTTCATGCTCGCAGCCCGAGATCCGCCGGGGAAGCACGTCGAGCGATCCAGGCCGCGTCTCGCGCCTGTAGTGTCGTGCGCTACGCTACACCTGCTTGTCAGCAATCTGCTCTCCGCAAACTTTGTCCCTCGCAAGCCCGGATGGGCAGGTTCACGATCTTCCCGTCCTCGCGTCGATTCGAGGGGCATGACTGGGAGGAGGGTGTGAATGGAGACGTGCTGGTGGACTTTCCCCTCCACGTCCAGATAACCCCGCAGGATAGCATCATTCCATCACGACATCGACCGGGCCAGCTCTTCTTCAACGACTGGGGGGTGTCCCAGGGCCCTTGTGTTTGCCAACGACAGAATTATGGGTACTTTGACCACAACAACCAAGAAAAGAATGGAATTGGCGGCAGAGGTGCATCTCGAAATAATCCCGGTCCAGGAGGGGAAGTCCACTCGCCGTTCTTGCTTGGCTGCAACCTCAACGCACATTACCATGCAGGTTCGGGAGGCTCGCAACCAACAATGGCGAAGAAAAATTCAACTTGAAGTAGTCGTCAGCAATCCCTCGATCCACACAAGCATACTCGGAGCCGTTGAAGAATTTCATGTCGCGGCAAGGTTGTTTTACCAATTGGAGGAAGCCAGATGAGAGATTCCATGGCAAGATCGTCCAGTCTCGTCCACTAGGCAGCAAAACGACTGGCTTAGTTCATCCTGCCTGCGTTGAAAAGGCAATGCAACCTAAAGCCTTCGTTTCTTGCACTGAATACCACCCCGCCGGAGACGCGATACGGCGCGCCCGCAAAATCCAGAGAAACCAGGAGGCTGTGGCAAACGTCGCTGACTTGCCCTCGAGCCATTGATTCAGCCTATTCGACGATTTTGTCACTAGCTGCAGCCTGCAGGAAAAGAATGTGATGGCGGGATGGGTCACCATGGTAGCCATCGCTGGCCATCCGCACGCTACGTACGTCGAATAGCAGTAGGACCCATCCGTTGACGGAGGACATGGCCAGGTCCTTGCCACCAGCAAATGGGGCCTTGACCCCAGTGACCTGCCCTCCTTCGAGGTACAAGCTCAGTACTCGAGATGTACCTCGCAAGCTAAGATGCAGGGAATCCCCCGGGAGTCGCTGTGCAATGTCTCATTTCGTCTCTTCTCGACACCAAGGTTCTTCCATCACGTCCACGGAGCGTGCAGCAGCCGCGTATGAGCCAATGCCTCACCATCTGTCGGCTAGAGGCTACATAATTAGAAGCAAGAATTGTTGAGATGCTCGGCAAACCGCAATAAGCTTATCGAAACCGGGAAATACCTCACAGATAGGCAAACCGTGGAGCCTGCAATGAATACCTGGACCGATGATTTATTGCCCAGGGCGCGGTATTCAGGTGCTTCGTTTTGCTCGTGGTCTTTGCCGCGCAACAATGGCGTCGGTGTTCGTACAAGGCCCCCACGTACACCACACCCAATGAACTGAGCAACAGTGCTCCTCTGTATCCGATTCACATCTTTTGACAGGAGCCTCATTGCGCAGAAGGCCACGATTCGGAGACCCATGCCGAACCCTCACATCCATTTCACATTCATATCCACAGTTAATTGAAATTTCTCAGTTACTTTTTGGTGACATATGGGGGCCGAAGAAGTTTCAGCCCATTTCTCAGGACCTATGTCAACTCAGTGTTAGCCTCCCGGGATGACGAATTGCTTTATGCTGTGAACGAAAGATCGTCGGCGTGCAATGCCATGGCCCGATCATGGTCCGAGCGAGCCATTATCCCGCCGGGCGGGTTTTACGTCGCGGCTGCGGCGTCCGCCGCTTATTTTCATGAGGGGTTAATTGAAGCAAAACAAACGGGCCGTGGACAGCAACTCTTTCCATCTTGCACCAAGGAACTGGGGTTATTGAAACAAACACACCCCAGAGGAACCCCCCCCCCCCCCTGGAGTCAAGGACCGGCCGAGACCTAGCCGAGCATAGCGGAATTGACGAATGCTGAAGAATTGACAAAAAGGAACTACATGGTTGAAGGCAGAGGGCGGCCCTGCCAGTCCGCAAGGATGGATGAGGGCACGCCCTCTAGTCCTCAGCCAGCCAGGTACTGGCCTAAACCCACTGGTGTGAATCTATCAACCGAGAGATGGCCAAGGCCCACACTGTCCTACCACCCCTCCCCCACTGTTCACTAGGTGGTGGAGTAGTGAGGTTGGGGTGGTCGCCGACGACTTCGAATGACGAAGTCTTGTTTCGTTGCTGCCCTGCCCTGCAAGAGAAAGGAAAGGGGTGCGTGGCTGTACACGGCGAGCTTGCACAGAAGGGTAAGTGATGTCTGGGCGTACATGATGCAGAATTGCTTGCAGCAACAGGTGTAGGGGTGTTGAATGTTGTCCACATTTGGGTGAGGAACGAGAAGCAGGCTTTGGGTGGATCGAGTGTCAGACCAAAAGGAGGGGCAACTAGGGAACATGTGCTGCTGTTCTCGTACTTATCGACTGGAGATGGAACAGATTGCTTGATGAAGCCTGTCACGAGCATTGAAATATCTCGTCTCGTGTACGCCTACCGTATTTGCGACGAGCAGCTCAGACAATAAATGGGGAGACGACATCTTGTGGCTTGTAAATCGCGTGTTGGTGTCACATGCCGAACGGTCCCGCGACCCTACACACCTTTTGCGGGGATGCAAAGCCAACAAAAAAAGCAAAGAGCGTAAGCCCCAACGCCATCGGATAGGGCGAAACTTGAATAAATTACAAGAACGGGGGAAGGGGGGGTAAAGGTCGTCGGGTACATGATGCTACAAGTTGTTTGCGATCTGGCCTTCGTCTACTGCCCGGTACTGCTACATTATGACGAGTTCCCTGGCATAAATAGGTCCATCGGGAAAAGGTCCGGCTCATAGTGCACGGAATCTTCTCTTGCGGGCTATGGCTGGTACGCGACAGTGGTGGTGATGCCTCATCGCCCTGATTTGACGGTACCATAGACTAAGGCAGGGTGATATATGCATGTCTCCGATGTGGCGGCTGCACTTCTCTAGTCGACATGGCGAAGCGGAGGCACGAATACACACACCTTGTGGCTACTGCTGTTTGAACGGAGCATGTACCAAATATCGTGGTTTGTTGGCTCAAAGTTTGGTTCGTTGCGTGTCCGCTGGTAGCACCGGATGGAGATAATAAATAAAGTTTCGTGCCATAACGAATTAGGACAGGAGGTTTGATGGGATTGGTACGAAGTTTGATGGTGGTTGATCGGTTCTTCAATCCCCACGGCGAAAGAAGATCCGTGATGGGGGCTAGATGATTATCTTGTGGGTTGAGCCGCTGTTGATCCGTCACAAGCTTTTGACTTGCATGTTAGTTTTATTCACCAAGTTATCTCTTCAGTTTTTCTTCTTTCGCTCACGTTCTCCAATGGACGAGAGCTTGGCCTTACAGACTAGACTGTGGCCAAGTGGGGATTTGCACAGAGAGCAGGCCGCTCCATTGAGGCTTGCAGATTTTTTTCCTCCTCCTCCTTCTTCCTCGATGCATGGCCTTGGGCCGAGTCGATGACCCAACCTTAACTTCGGCGCGAAGCTTGGCTGATTATGATGGTGGTTGCAGTGCTGCGGTTGGAATAGTTCGCCAACGCCGAACCAAGCAAAATGCCTCAACGCTACAGGCATGTGAAGCCTGGAAGACCTCGCAGCGATAGCCAAGAGCATTCGATATGGAGGACCGGTTATCCCTCCTCCTACCTGACGCCGACATTGTTACATGGGCCTCTCAGCGAGGTGCATGATGGATCGGGTGGCAGACCAGTATCAACCCCTCCCTCCCCCCATACTAAAAAGCCCAGACGGGGAACACCTTCTTGCATATCCTGATCACTCACAGATGTTGACATGGTGGGAACAACACGGCCGAAAGGATGACCGAGGCCACCATTGCGCCGCAGGAGACATGGGTAAGGGCAACGTCCAGGACCACGTCTTCGGACCGCCCGTTGCAGCATACCCCTTACCTTTGCTGCTGCTGCTTTATGCGCGTTGGGAGTCAGCCAGCCAGCCACAGGCTTGGGATTTCCCGACACGACGGGCCGTGTGGCTGGCTGGCTGACTCCCAACGCGCATAAAGCAGCAGCAGCAAAGGTAAGGGGTATGCTGCAACGGGCGGTGGTGAACTCGTGTCTTTCTTCCTCCGCAAATCTAAATCTCAAGTTGAGCGCAGATAGCATAGTGCAGCCCTTCCCCTCCTCCCCTTCACCAACTTGATATGGAATAATATTGGGTAGAGTTTCTTGTAGATTTCTGTGCTATGTGACTGATAACTTTGTCTCGCGTGTAACCATCATGCCATCTTTGACCTCTGGAAGATCCGGAGGTTTTACATCGTCGGATTACTGGCAAACACTTCAAACCTTCATCGTGTGGATTCGTTGGCATGGTATTCAGGCGTTGGCTTGTCAATGGATGGGGTTTCAATGTACATTCATGAACCCACGTTTTGTTGATTGCCAGATATCTCAAATTTGGGAGCAACAAGGGATATTTGTTTCATATCTCTGTTCTCATCGTTGTCATAAGAGCCACAAGAAGACCAGCGCGGCAGAAGGAGAGGTAAAATATGGTGAGGGCCAGGGGACGTAGATCTAATGATTCTGACATCTGTATATCTGTGTAATCACCGTCTATAGAGAAGTCTCCCCAAAGGGTCTCGCAACTTGGAGCGATGGCGGATTGGTTGGCGCTTGCAATCACTGATTCCAGGGGACTGAGTATAACTCTAAAGCAATGATCTCGCTGCCTGCTAAGTCTCCTCATTCTCGCCAGAGGAAGCTATAGTAATGTCGGATAAGCTGATAACTCTCCTTCAGATTTTGTTTCCCATACTGTTGGTTGACCCCATTGCAGAATTTGCCGGCCTTCGTTTGGAGTGACTATCGTGACTGAGCGCGGGCAGATTGCAGAACATCAGTATTCGACTTCAGGGTTCTCCGCCGATGGCAAAATCAACCGTAGATGTCCTTAGTAGCCCAAGAATTCTCTACAATGTCATAATACAGCCGATAGTGCGCCTCGAAAGTTTGTAGAGCGGTTTCCTGCTCTCCACGCCTGCAGAAGGCCTATATCCATGTCCTCTCGGAAGGGCTGCGATAATTTGCTTTAGGCTTGGATGATTTAGGACGTGGCATTCGACGAATAAGATCCTACGGCGGATCGTGTATTAGCTCATTCGACCTCTTGCCATACTTGTACGACTGTGGCATCGTATACTGGGCTCAATACCTCCATGTTTCAAAGAGACGCTTGGGGGGGGGTGTCTATGGCCCGTACTCGCTCGTGGTTCACAGTCCTGCCTTTCAGACATATTGGTGATGAACCACCGAGCTCTGAACTACACCAGACTACTCCGAATTTCAGGTTATTCTGTAAATGAAATATAAGCTGAAGTTGACTCTGGTAGCGGAGGGGCAGGCCCAAGTCTTTTCGTGGTGCATAGTAAGGAGTCCAGGATTCTTCATAGAAGTTACTACGCCGTCAATTGGCTGCCTTGTCGCCTTTTCCGAGGAGAGTCATAGTTAATCTACGTGTTGACAACACTGGTAGATCACACACAGCAAAACTAATTCTGGGGCAGCAAACATGTCTTGGTTCTTTGGGCTCTGAGTTGGACCTGATACCAGGGCCAGTGAACGACAAGTTAAAACTCAACAGCTCACTAGAGCCCAGAGTAAACGCGGCACGCGTTTTAATATTTGATGACCCTAGACGTTATCAAGCATTTAGTAGGACAGTCCAACGCCTCATGAGCCATATCAACCCGCAAGGATTGGCAGGTTCTGGACGTTGAAGTGAACGAGAAAGGTTCTTTTACTAGAAATTTTTGCCATGTAGGCAACTTACAGGTCACTATTAACCTGAAAAGAGAATGAGAGGTTGCTGAAAGCTTTATTTTCAGAATGTGGGTGTTTCTTCAAGATCTAAGGCATGAATAAAAGCTGTTCGATGCCTCCTTAGTCCACCTTCATCAATAGATTTCCAATGTGTGTGTGTCTACACTCTCATTGCGCAACTTGTATATATGCATAATTATAGGTTGCCTTTGCAAGATGGTCGGCCAACTTGAGGTTCCGCTGCTTGTTCTTTTGGCCAAGGTCCGATTTATCGGGTTGGAGATTTGAGAGCGACAGCCTACACAACCACAGATTTGTATAACGAGAGAGTTTCATAGCGTTTCTCGAGAGGTGTTTAGCTTTCACGGCTTTCGGTAAGGCAAGCTAGCCATTCACATCGTTGCTGCGACAAAACAGCCAACCAACCGATCTCGGGTGGCAACAAGGTATTCTTCACTGTCTTTCCCCCAAGCTCCCGAAACTATGAGAAGGCCCCAAGACCTTCTTATATCGTCGCCTTTGGTACCAGTCTGTCTAGTCTGACCTCAGGCCTTGCGAGCCAAGTGTTCTTTGTCTGCTTTGGCGCTCGTCCTACCAGGTTCAGGAGCGTGGCTCTAGTGGTCATCTGTGTGGCATCGAGCATTTTGTTCATGGGGAATGAAACATTGCAACATTCCAAGCATACCACCAGGTCTCTCGGTTGCTAATGTGATTGGCAGCGAAGGCGCCACATGGTTTACTCGGCTAACACAAATATTATGTGCGAAAGCTTGTGTTTTGTATGTCATGTTATGGCGTGCCGTCGTATGGGTCAGCTTATAGCAAAGGAGCTCGACCGCGGCCGCTTGATGGTTCTGAACCCGGGCTAAGGAGCGACTGTCTAGATGAAGACTTTGGAACTCTAGGGTGATAGGGAGGATGTGGTTCCTAAACATACATTTATCCTTCTATTGCGCAAAGGATTCGAGTACACCCGCCCGTCCAGAGTTCGCATGTCTAACGGGGGCTCAGGACGGAGCAGATCCTCCGCTGCCCGCGATTCACGGGCACGTGGCAGCATCCTCGCCGCGCTGGAAACATCATAGAATAAGGTGAGCCAGCCTCGCAACCCGCAACAGACCGCACCAGAGGAGTGAGAGTGAGTCACTATCCGGAGGGGGCTCCGAAAACAAGCTGCAGATGACAGCTGGGGAGTCAGCCGCAGCATCTTGGGGCGGGCTTCGAAATAAACAATGAACCCTGACGGATGCAGCGTCGCCATGCCTCTAGGCACCACGTCATCGAAGTGCCCGAATGTCACAGCTAGCCGAAAGTTCGGGCAGTTTTTCAAGGCCCGAGGGTTGGTTGGTTGGTTGGGGGGGGGCGTCGTACGGACGATGTGCGCTGTACGATGTGCTTGGGAAACGACAACGGGGAGGGTAGGAAAGGGCGTGTGAGGCAACAGCTATGGAGCTGAAAGAGTAAAAGGAGATGCGGCCATGCCTGCAAACCTGTCTGCCTACCTGGATGTAGGTCTTTGTCCATGCCTAAAAGAGCATCGAGACCACCGCATCTGCCACAGAAACTCGTGGTCGCGCCTAGAAAGTCTCTGTCTCCACATGACAGCAGTTCCCAAGGACGCCAAATAATCATATGCCGCGATCCTAATCGGAGATCGACAAGCTAAGGGTTGGTACGGAAGGGCGTTGGCATAGAAGATGGGCGAACGAAGACATGGGAAGAAGAATTACAGGAAAATTACAAAGTGAACGGGGGAGGGGCAAGGACATGAAAACGTCCATTCCAACCAGTACAAGCTCGCAGCAACGCAGATCTTTCCCAAGGACCAAGAAGCAGCGCATAAAGAATCTTTGCAGTGCCGGTCAAGAGCGTCGCTTTGGGTCAAAGGGCCGTGGGAGAAAACGTCCTTGTGGGGACACCATGCGTTGCGGCCTCTCTCACCACGTTTGCGGACGTGATGGAGCACTTTCGCTTTGATCCAGAACTTTGGCACTATGGAAAAAGTTCCGCTTCAGAAGAGGCGGTGCCAACTATCGTGTGGCTTGCCATGTCTCGTGGGCTGGTTGTTGGCACAGGAAATCAATCACCCAGAGAGAGTCACAGAGCAACAGTTGATTGCGGTTGATTTTCCACGAGAATCTTTGTACTTAGGAGAAAAGGACAGTAGATTCTCCTCGCTGGAAGGAATCCATTAAACTACATGGCTCATAATATAGGTAAGATGCTAAAGAAAAGTCGTAAAGTAAAGATGGTGTCCTCCGTACATGCGGACAAAGGAGGGATAACGAAGAAGAATGATGGGAGAAAAAGACAAACGGCCCACACAATCGCTGCCCCTATGTATCTCCGCAGGATGATGGACGACCAAGCATACAGAATGCCGCATTCGTGGACCCAGAAAGGAGTAGAAAGACGAGAGAAAGAAGCAAGAAAGGAACAGGAAAGTCATAAATCGTGAACAAAAAGCATCGCGCGTGTTAGACTTTTCCACCAAGATATAGGATGTTTTCTTTGACCGCATCCGTCAACTCCCCTTGTCCCGTATACACGTAGGCTACTGTGTTGGCCCAGACCTCGGGATGGGGCAGTGGCAGATCGATAACGTCGCCCGTGGTGATGTGTCCAGAGACAATGAGAGCTGCCAACACCGGGAGTGAGGACCTTGCGTATTGGAGATCTGTGGGTGGGTTGGGGGTTAGCTTGTCTGCCTGGGGAGGAGAATGGCCAGTCTGGGAGCTAAGGCCAAAAAGGCCCAAGTCCGCAAACGTCAAGAGCGGGATAAACCTTGGTGAGACATTACTTACGAATTGGCATGGTGGTGGCGCCGCGCGACGGGCCTCGGGAATCTCCAGATTTCAACCCACGACTGTAAGGAAGAGGGCTATGCACCGCGCTGCTTGACCTCCGTCGTGCCGCGCTCGGCCGAGGAGACATGGGTTTTGGCAATGGCAAGGCTGCCAAGGAAGGTCGCCTCCTCTGGTCGGCCGGAGAAGAGCTTGGCAACGGGCCTGAGACGGTGGACCGCAGCTGCTCAATGTCGAAGGTGCGCTGGATGAGAAATGGCTTGCGTTCCAGAGCCCGAGGGCGCACGCGAGCTCGAATAGCGGTGTGGTTGGATGGAACCGTAGGCGTAGGCGGCATATTCGGGGACGAGGAATCGTCGGCTGAGTTATCCGAGTTGGTGCTGGCATCGGATTGTCGCCGGAGAGATACTGCCTGGACAAAAACATCAGAGGTTTTGGCATCGCCCAGATAGACGTGGCCCCATGCTCGTAGCTGTTCGAGATGGAGTCGTTTCTCGGCGTCTTTGGATCTGGCAAAGTAACCGGCACCTGCAACAGATTGTCGACGTTGCGACTCTTCGCCCAGACCGGCAAGGAGCATAGATCGATTTTCCGCTGCGAGTGTTTGCCTGCGGCCGCTGGCCATGCGTGGCGAGACAGGAGTTGCTGAAAGTGGTGGTCCTGGACGGCGTGGGCTTATAGGCGCGGCCGAATACCGTCTGGCACCACCGGCTGAGTGCTCTGCGAGAGGCGACAAAGGTCTCGGCCGAGATGTAGACCTTGGCGGACTGAGGTCGGCATGCTGTGCTTGTCGGAGTCTATGGCCGAGGCGGTCGACCATGGCCCGCTCGTGCTGTCTCATGGATCCATCGTTTGAGGGGAATACGGGAGCAGGCAAGCTTTTGGGCGAACGAGGGGAGGGGCTGTAATAGGAACTGGGGGCAGGTCTGCCTGATGAGCGAGGGAAGCCGCCGAGATTATACTGAGAGCTCCACAGAGGATGAAGGCCGGGGCGAGGGAGATTTTCAACGGGAGTGGTCATGATGTCCGCCGTGATGAAGATGGAACACCACACAAGCTTCTGATGGATTCCAAGGGTTTATTGCGAATGAAGAGGTCAGATCAAACTTGGAGTAACAACGAATCGACCCAGGGATCGGGATGTGCAACCGAGATAAGGATGTTGATGGAAGCGAGAGTCTGCAGCCCTGCAAGGATATCTTAAGGGAGACAGCTTCCTTATGTCTGGGAGGGGGGTGGAGGGACAAGAGGGTAATTAATATCGAGATGGACGACCTTGTCGTCTTTCTACCTGTCGGGCCCCGCCCGCTTCCTTTCTTCGCGCCAGAGGAAGAGAAAAATAAAAGATACTTGCGCCCATTGCCGGGATCGGGAAATGAAAGGATTGGTAGTCCTTCTCAAAGGACAGAAAGACAGCCAAGATACGAACGAAAGAGACATACTGACAGAGACAGGGTGTGTAAAGAACGGCCACGGCCGCTGTCCCTCCTTTGGTCCCCAGCGCCGATGGGAGGGTAGTGAGAATGCAGTCGTCCACTTTCATGCGACAATGGGCGGTTGCGGCCAAGAACCAACAGCCATTGCCCTCTCACTGCACGCGAGAACAAAGGAGGCAGAGTTAGCGGCGTGCGTGTTGTCGGAGCAAACCCATGGGTCACGGTGGGCTTGAACTTGAATTTCTGGGATATGGGCACAGGGGGGAACAAAGAAAGGTGGCTTATCTCGACCTTGATTCGCCATGTTTCTGACGAGGCACTCGCCCATCATTCCTGCTGCCTTTGCCACGAGTCTTGGAATACCCCAGTCTGGGTTTTGACGCACATTCTCATCTGCCTTTTCTCTCTCTCTGACCGACAGGTTGAGTTCGGGCCGGGGCTGACAGCAAGCAAGACAAGACAACCACCAGCCAACCCTGTGAGGGCTGGCGTTGGTGGGCTGCACTTGCATTTACACTCGCGCTTGTCGCACTTGGCATGGCTGTATCCGTCGAGATATGTGTAGGCTGCAGCTCTTCTGGAGCTGTCTTCAGTTGCCGCAGTGAGGCCGAAGGCAAAATGTGGAGGCGGGACATCAACGGCGTCGCTGTCTTGGACGGGTGCGTCCGCGATGGCAAAATGGGAAACGTGACTGCAACGGATTTCTGATGGATTCCTAAATGATTTGTGTTGTGTGTGGGTACCGAACATCGGCGACATACGGGAAGATTGCTGGATTGATGTACCTGTACTCCCCGGCAACTTGAAGTTTGTGGCGAGTCTGCCTTTTGCGTTGGGTTGGGTTGCTTGTCTGCCCCGGGGTTCTCTTTGACGTGGAAAGACACGGAGGGCATCGGTATCAGCGTCAGGCGAGGCTTCCCACCCCACACCCCCGGCCCTCCTCCGAAGCCATTCCGGAATGGGGCCCACACGTTGTTGAGGCATGAGCTGATGATTGGATCTTGCTAGAGCTTTGCTATGTGGCCCTGGGCTCTGCGCCTGCCGCCTGGCAGTGGGAGCTTGGACCACGCGCCCTTCCCTTCTCTGGACCTTCAGGCCAGAAATCTTTCGTCCTTTGGTGGGAACGACTGACGTTGCAGTTGCGGCAAGGCGAAAGAGACCACATCGTCGGAGAGCATCGACGGTCTACTTGTTCTTTTCCCTGGACCCCGGCGAAAGAAATGCTCACGGCTTTAAAAACACGCTTTTTCTTCTTTTTGTCGGGCATGCACTGAACAGCCTCGTTTCCCCCACAAACACTCTCTTTTGAACCATCGCAAACATGTCCGACTCTACGGCCGCGAGCTACAAGAAGCTCAAGGAGGACTTTGTCTCCAACCTCTCCGGTGGCTCCGTCGCCGAGGTCAACTACGTGACCGCTGTCGCCCCCGTGCGTAACTACCTCTTTGAAGCCTTGTCTTGCCCTTCTCTTCCTGGCCCCTCCCACCGCGCGCATGCATCAAGACAAAGCAAGCTAACGCCCGCCTCCCACCGCTTCAGGTAGCTGTTCTCCTCTGGTCTGTCCTTCAATCTCGTCAGTCCTTCTTCAAACCATACACGGCTCTGGGAGGTCTTGTCGACTACCTCCTCAACGTCACCGCCATCCTCCTCTCCACGACCATCTACGCCTCCTCACCCCTGCTCCTGAGCGCCCTCCTCCTGGCGCCGGCCGTCCTCGTGTACGGTCTTCCTCCAAACCTTGGCGCGCGTCGCAAGAAGCCCGCCATACCCCCCAATGCGAAGGGGGCTGCCGCCACGGGACCGCTACCCGTGCTACCCGTCAAGCCCTTCCTCACCCATTACCGGGGCAGCATGCTGGTCGTTACCTGCATCGCCATCCTCGCCGTCGACTTCCGACTCTTCCCGCGCCGTTTCGCCAAGGTAGAAACTTGGGGAACCTCTCTTATGGATATGGGCGTCGGATCTTTCGTCTACAGCGCCGGTGTCGTCGCTGCACGTCCGGTTCTAAAGGAGCGCGCCGAAGGCCGTTCCATCCCGCTGATAACGCGCCTCAAAAACTCGATGCGCCATTCCCTACCGCTGCTTGTGCTGGGCGTCATCCGTCTGCTTAGTGTCAAGGGTTTGGACTACGCTGAGCATGTGTCCGAATATGGCGTGCATTGGAACTTCTTTTTCACACTGGGCTTCCTCCCCCCTTTCGTCGCCATATTCCAGTCTGCCCTCAAGATCATACCCAGCTACGCCGCTCTGGCCATTATTCTCAGCGTGCTATATCAGATCGCTCTGGAGAGCACCGATCTGAAGGCATACATCTTGACTGCACCGAGAACCGACTTGATCTCCATGAACCGCGAAGGAATTTTCAGCTTCTTTGGCTACCTGGCCATCTTCTTGGCAGGGCAAGACACGGGCATGTACGTCCTGCCGCGGAGCCTCAACCCCAAGAGCGATAGCACCCCTTCTACGCAGCGGAAGACGCTCCTCATGATGATGACGATATGGTCTGCCGTGTGGGCTGGGCTGTACTTCCTGACTACCAGCTACAGCTACGGTGACGGCCTCAGTGTTTCGCGCCGCCTCGCCAACCTCCCTTATGTGTTGTGGACAGCAGCATTCAACTCGACACAACTGCTGGCATACGCCGTTGTAGATACTATCTTCTTCCCGTCGTTTTACAACGCCACCGACGCAAAGACAGAAAAGGAGGCGTATGAGACTGCGACGAGCAGAGTGTTCCGCGCCTACAACCGCAACGGCTTGTTCTTGTTCCTCATTGCCAACGTCTTGACGGGCCTGGTCAATATGACAGTGCCGACTCTACATGTTGGGCCGCTAGCTACCATGGGTGTCTTGGTCGCATACAGCGGAGCAATCACGGGTATTGCCCTAGGTCTGGACGCGTATAACATCTCCATCAAGTTGTAGAGAACACCTTACAATATGTACATCTGCGAATATGAGATCAACATATATATCAGCCATGTGATTCTTCCGCCAAAGTGTAATCCGGAAGGCGTTCAAGACCTACGAGCCTGGAGCGACCAAGACGATCCAAATGGATACACAGTTCGACTAGACCTCAACTCCCAACATGTGCCCTCTGCATTTGAAGTATATGACGCTGGTACGCTGTACGAGGGATTAGAGGCTATACCCATGAAATCACAAGCCCAGCCCCGACATACCCGGGGCGACGGTTTGATGGGGCGGGGCCGTCGGCAAACTACGATCAGTTGACCACCTAAGATGCTGAAGTGCTTGCAGGAGGAACTGTTCCAGAGGCTAACTACTGATAGTAAGGTAAACATGCATGTCAGGGTGTACAATTACGGTGAGGGGTTGTCACAACCTGACCGACATTGCTCATCTTCCCACAAAGACTACGCGTGATCCCTTGCACTGAGGTCTCCTGAAAAGCCTGCCCGCTCGGCCCATTGTGGCCGTCCACCCAGCAGCCGGGTTGGGAACCTTGCTAGAGGGCAAACTTGGCAAACATGAATACGACCGGGCCCGTGACTAGATCGTCGGGAACCCCGTTGGGCATCTCGCATTTCGGCCACTTTGCATAGTTGAACGCGTGGACTGCATGCTGCGTGGTTTTCTTCACTAGACGTCAGGCACTGGAAACGAACACGATATTCAAGTGAAAGTGGTTGCAGGCCTGCCAGGGTGGCCCCTGCGGACCACGAACTGGCCGCCTCCGTATTCATGATGGTGTTTAGTTTAGTAATGGCTGATTGGAAAATGGATGGGGGTGGTGGGGTGGATAGGACGCGTCGCGATAATCGCGACTTATTTTTTCGTTTTCCTTTTTCCGGGTCTGTGTAAGTGGGATCGTCCATGAGGATCATCTATGGGGGTTCGTCAATGGGACGGCATAAACATGCACATCTTGGTGCTGTACTAAAAGTACCAGGCTGCCCGCAAAACCGGTCGTCGCCGACAAGACTCGGCCGGTTTGGTTGGCGAGGATGTTGAGCGAGGGGGCCATTGTACCCCGAAAATCCCAGGGTCTGGCCGGCCGACAATGAGGCCATACTCAACGGCTCGACCGGGTCGGTGATGAACGTCGCGTAGTCTACACTAGAAATGTACTGGGATGATGTCACTGAACAACACCACTGGGGCGCAAGTGCCGAGTCTGGCTGGGTTAACCCAGGGAGTTTCTTCATGGGGCAGACCGCTTGCTCTAGAATCGGGGAGACAAATAAGAGAACGGTTTAGGTTAACGATGGATGATGGCAGCCGGAATGGCCTGGCCGAAAGTCATTGGGCAGTCAAAATAAACCGGCATGCTTCATCAGCACGTGGGTTCGCAGGATGCGAGAGGCCTGGAGATGCGACAGCGCCATGTCAAAGAACATGACTTGCGGCCTGCATCCGTTCCGCTCGATTGACAGGTTGAACCAGAGGGCTGTTCATAGGGGACATCGTCTTGATTTGAGCCCTGCGCCGGGGCAGGCAGACCCTTGTCGCACGCTGGGCGCCTCATCTCCGACATCAATGCCTCTGTTCGCGAATAGACTGGTCCAGTTGTCAACGGAATAGCGTACATCGTATTTCCAAGCAACTTTACCCTAAGCTTTGCCTTGCTTTTGGACGGGAGCAAGATGCTAATGCGTACCAAGGGCTTGACTCTTCTTTTTATTTTATTTTTATTTTTTAAATTTTTTAAATTTTTTTCCAAGCGTTAGCTTCGGGACAAGCCAAAAAAGAAAAAGAAAAAAAAAAGGCCTAGCGTCATGCTTGAACAACAACCCCAGTAAAGACGTAGCAAAAGGCGCTATGTCTTACATAAGACGACGGACGCCTCGTACAGTACCTCAGCCACATGATTTTATTGGTGTGTTTCTCGTCAGTGGATCTGAGGATTCAAGACAAGCGAACATTAAGGTGCAACGGAGCCGGGCTGGACCTGCATAACGGGATCTCGCCCGTGAGGGGGGGAAGGTTGTATGGCAAGGCATTGCGATAAGTATGAGACGAACGAATCAGGGGAGAGGAGCACAATGGTACGAAGAAGAAAAAGGCTGAAAGGAAGGTAGAGATACTTGTACTAGAATACGTGCGTACCTTGTAATGAGTATTATACCTGGGTCTTTTATTATGGCGAAGGATGTTGCGTCAAGGTTGAGCAATGCTGCGCGTAATTGAACCTCAACTCATACATAAGCAAGCATCAACTCTAGCGGTTTGGTGCGCATAAGGAAGTGAAGACAAAATGGCACCGGCAAAGTCAAAAAGGGTGTGTGGAGGTCAAGGTGCCAAATGAAATGCGATGCGATGCGCAAACGCGCGATCTGTCGTTTGAAAGCGAGGGGGGAAGTCGGCCATCCGGTCTCGCAAACGCTGGTCGCCAACCAGTCAGGCTCTGGACGGTAATTTGGACATGTGCAACAAGCCACGTCAAAGCAAGGGACTTCGCTGCGGCCTTCAGCGCGTAAACAAGCAAGCCTTTGCATCTCTACCACCAAAAAACAGGACGATCCTGTCTTCGCATAATTGTGTCGTGGATGGTGGAGTATATAGGAGATACGCCAGCTGGTGTATCGGACGCGATCGATTGACCAAATTGGCCATACCTTAGTCAATGAGGGGACACAGGAAGGCAGGATTCCATCAGACGAAATTCAATCGTTGCTGGCGGCTGGCCTTGCTGCTTTTGTGGCGCTTGAGCTGATGGTGATGATGACAAGTGGGAATGACAAGACCCCTGGACCATGCCCCTGTCCTGGTCCTGGTCGTTTGGATGCCCAGCCTACGAACAGGGATGGCAGTCGTTTCGTTTGACTGAGGCCGGCTAGACATACAGAGGTAAATCGCGATGCGACTCTGTGCTCCCGCGTCCGTCTGGTGCCGCATTAGAAGAAGGTAAATAACCGCAATGCAGTCTGACGGTGGGATTGGCACTGAGGTCCAGAGTCAGATAGCAATTAGCACTTGCTGCGGATAGTGAGAAGCTGCGGTTTGCATTATTTGCAACCAAAATGCATCCGGCAATGTACATCGCATCTCATCTCACCCTACTGATATCCTGTTGCACAGAGGGATTGTGACGCGATGCAATGTAGATGGGGGCCAACTTGGCAGGTGGTGTTAATGGCTGGGTTCTCGTCCTATTCACCAGCCGCTGACAGCTCCCGAGCTTGCGAGCTTCTCTTCTTGGTGTCCTCCCAAAGTAGGACACATGTCGAATAATAAGATGGAGACAGATGGGCCGACGGGCGACAGGCGAGCGACGGGCAGATAGGCTGCATGATCCGCGGTAACCCTTGCTGAATGGCCATCCCATCTCAAAGCACATGGGGTCGGGCATGAAGTTGGCTTCTCACCACAGCCTGTGAAATGGCAGCTCTCGGGCTTCTCGAACGAAGTGGATCGCGGCGTCGAGGCTTGATGCCGGCTTGCTTGGCCGACTCGATATGGCGTAATCTGAGGTTGCTGCCCGTTCCGTCAACTCGGTGCCTTGTGCTATATGTGCCTGAGCTCACCAGGCAGAGCTCGAACTCCGAGTGCAGGTTCGGTGCCATCCTGAAGCCAGATCCCGACGTGATGGAGAAGCTAGAGGAGCTAGAGCGAGCGGCATAGATTGAGTCGTGGAGACGGTGAGAGGTTCAGAAGATGAGATGACGGGAGAGAAATTTCAAAGGAAAAAGCAAATTGGCCATATATTTCGTGCGGGAGAGTAGTCCAATGCAGGCGCGCACTCGGCTTTGTCTGCCAGTCAGCCTGTACCTCTCCTTCCTTTTCTCTCTCCCCCCGTCTTCCTCTCCCTCCCCGTACCGTACGGAGAACCTCGATCCTTCGCATCCCTCTCGGGCCAACGACTGACTGTTGTATCTGCACTGGACTGAAACCCGGTCGACGTTGAATTCCACCGCTCCCTTTCACATTCACAAGCTGGATACGTTAGCTTGAGTCAAGACCAAGGACACCACTATCAGCGTCAAATTATCAAGAATCGGCGCCAGCACCAGCCACATCCACGTTTCGGCTGTTGTGCGACCCGCCCAGTCTTACACAATTTACCTCCAAACTCACACAGGCTCCTGCTTAGGCTGAGACCTGAACCTCAGACATAGCAGGTCGAACCTGGCCCGACGATTCCTACCGAGACTGGAAGACATTCATTGTTCGACACGTCGTTCAAGCGGTTGCACCAGCTCGCCCTGGCCCATCTTTCATCGAATCCCCCACGCCAGTTCCATCTCGACAGACACGAAGGGACAAGCCAATCATTCCGGCCTCGCTGCATTGACGAGATTATTGGAGGTGTGATTAATACTCTCGGGCCAGCAACCCAAGCCAAGAAGTTACGGAACCAAGGAACCGACCTAGCTCAATTGGAAAGCCCCTCCTCCTCCTCCAAGGGAGAAAAGAAACGACAAAGCCGCCAGCTGCCCGCCTTCCTCTAAAAGAGTCGGTGTTGCTTGGACAGCCGTGAGCGAGATAATTAAACGAAGACGGCATCTCCTCATTTTCCATCCTCCCCGTATAGTCTGAGCGCGCCTCGGTCAACTTCAGTTGAGGCGGGAACACGAAGCTGGTACGGATCGAATACAGCCTCAACCCTACCTTGGCAACCCTCGACCTCGACCTCGACCTCGACCTTTGACGGTCATTGCAGAGTAGCTTCCTCCTGCATTCTCTCCTTCCATTTGCATCGCAGCCGGTGGACTCGACCTTGGCAATAACCTCGACCAACCTGTCGCCTGCCCAAGTCGCAGTCGCAGTAGCAGTCGAAGTTGCAGTCGCAGTAGTGGCAGCATTAGCGGATATTAGCGAGGAGTATCTGGTACCTGCATCCGTTCCTAGTTGCATGTACCGCAGCTGCTCCCTTTTTCCCGCTTCTCCCCCCTTGAGGCCCACGCACATCTCCGCCTTCACTTTCTTTGGGCGGTACTTGCATTCGCCTGCACCCCTGCAAGTACACGATACCCCTGGCACCTTGCCTGGACCTGGACCTGGACCGGGATCTTCAGTCTCCTCACTCTCGCTCTTACCGCAGTACTCTCCCGCCCGCCCGCCCCCTCAGCTTGAGCATCGAGAGTCCCGTCTCCAATCTCTCTGGGGCTCCCGCGCTCTGGGCTATTCCTCGTCACGCTCCGAGTTGCGCTGTCCCGAATCCTAATATTGGGCGCCCTGCAACCGGCTCGTCCCAAGTCTCATCTCGTCAATTCCACTCCAACGAGAGCGAGAGAGTCCGACCGTTCGTTCTTTCTTTCTCCCTCGTCCAAGCCAAGACAAGGCCCATTCCCATTACCGCCTGTCTTTCACTCGTTCTGGTCTGGTCGACTCCAGTCCCCCCTCCACATCTCCTGCCACCGCCTCTCGCTTCAGGTTGGGCCCTCGCCGTGCCTTATCCCACCTGTACCTGACCCGACTGTACCCCCTTCGCTGTCAGTGTTGTACTGTTTTTCCGACCGACGATCCTACCTCGCTCCGATAGCCTGCCGCTAGTCTCGAACCCGCGAAAGGCAGAGCAGCGCGCCATCGACAACAACCTCGACAGCATCGACAGTCGACAAAAAGTCGACACCCAGACAAGGGCCCGCGCGCCCATTATCATTGAAATCTGGTCCTGTGTGGTAAGAGCTCTTCGGCTCCGACTTTAGGCCAGACAGCCACAATTGGACCGCCAAAAGGGGTACCCGACACAGCATCGGCCTCCCACCGCCAAATTCCAGCCCGCGTTCTCCCTCGACAGGCTATCTCACCGACACAGCTTCGGCTCTCTTTCCCTCTCTCTCTCTCTTTCTCGCTATCTATCTGCCATCCCTTCCTTCTGCACCTCCGTTTGGTCTCGGACGGTGCCAAGGGCAAGACAGACGGACAAGAGGAGACAGGTTCAAAGCCGTATCAACCAGCCGCACAGCCTTTCACAACAAAGTGCGTGCGTGCGCGATTACCCCTTGTCGCGTCTGATTCTCAGTGTTGCTGCTGCATTGACTCGACCCCCCAAAGACGATCGTCGCCGACACCCTTCATCTGGGTCAAGGTACGATAAACAACAAATCGCAGTCCACGCCCAGGGGGAAAAAAAACAACCGACCCTTCCACCCGCGCCATGAAATAGACAGAGCCGATTCATTGGTACAGCAAACAGACACGACACGACCTAAGGACCATAATACCTCCAATCGGGCTCGTCCGTCCCATTCCAATTCTGGCCGAATTAATTCCTGCAGCTCATTAATTCCTGCGTCCTGAAACCTGCTACCCAGCAAGCAACTCTACCTCGCTCTGCAGAGGAGCACCGCTTACTTCCGCGTTTCTCAATTCTCCGCCAACAATCCTGCCTCCCTAGGCCACTTCCAAAACGCACCAACATCGCAGACCGACTGGTTAGCGACATCCGCGACACAGACCACACCAAAACAGGACGGCTGCGCAGCTGAACTCTATTTTTCTGCGCGCTTGCGTCTCCTGTGTCGCAAAAGCATGTCCTCGGCCGCTTTGCAGCCTGCCCATCAAACTCCAGCTTTGGCGTCACCGCCTCAAGTCACAGCCTCACTAAACAGCCCCCAGTACACGTCGAACCACTCCTCCCCGACCCGCGAGGCGTACAATGCCAATCTGCAAAACATCTCTGCTCCATCTGCATCCTCACAGCGTCCTTCGAGCCGACCGAGCGGAACCGGCGCGTCTGTAAACAATACGGACCCATTTTCGCCCATGACGTCCCGAGCTGTCCCTACCCCCGCCAGTCCCGTTGCCGTCGCGCCTTCCTCCCCAGACTATCAGTCACAATCTTCATCTTCAGAACGACGCAGAAACATGCCCCCAGTCGCCCCCCCTCGAACGTCTTCGACGAACTACTCGGGCTCGACTACTACTACCGCTACCACAAAAAGACGCGACCACGCATCTGAAAAGGCCGCCTCTTCACCGCGACGCGGTCAAGCAGACGGCACAAATGGCAATGCCGACTACACCTACTCAGACGACGCTGCCGGTTCCCGCAGCAGAAGATCACACCAGCAAATGGCACCAGACTCGCCGCATCGGTCGAGCGGTAACCGTCCGGGAAGCCAGCCGACGGTGATTCCCGTAAGATCGCATGTGGCAGCACAGGCGACTACATCTCCCAAGCAGCCCACGCGCGAGGCAAGCGAGGTTCTCAACAGAATGGTCGTCTCTCAACCCGAAGTAGACGCCACTCGCGAAAAGGAGCGGTTAGCAGAGGCCCAGCCTGCTCGTATCGGGTCGTCCCATGATGACGCCGCACCGCCCCCCGTTGTTAGCATGTCAGAGCACGATGACGGTAGACGAGGAAGCAGAAGTCGGCATGACCATTCCGGGAAGCGTGACAAGGTGGTCAGATTCGGCGACTACGTTCTCGGAAACACCATCGGCGAGGGTGAGTTCGGAAAAGTCAAGCTTGGCTGGAAACAAGATGGCGGTGTACAAGTAAGTTGACCCACCAAAGAACGCTCGAGAGCATTTCTCACAAGAATTGAAACAGGTTGCCATCAAGTTGATCAAGCGAGACAGTGTCGGCAACAACCCCTCCAGACTGGCCAAGATTTATCGTGAGATTGCCATTCTCAGGGGTATTTCTCACCCTAACATTGTCCGTCTACATGAGATGGTTGAAACCGAGAGACACATTGGCATCATTCTCGAATACGCTTCCGGAGGTGAATTGTTCGACTACATCTTAAATCATCGATACCTCAAGGACAATGCTGCGCGGAGACTCTTCGCCCAGCTTGTCTCTGGCGTGGGCTATTTGCACAAGAAGGGCATTGTCCACAGAGATCTCAAGTTGGAAAATCTGCTTCTGGACCGGAATCGCAACATCATCATTACTGATTTTGGCTTTGCCAACACGTTTGACGCCGAGGATGAGCTCTCTGAGGAGGAGGAGCTGAATCTCAGCGACCGCGAATTCGTCAAGAAGCTGGGACTGGATCGAATCAAGACCAATGGCACCAGGAAAGGCGATCTGATGCAGACCAGCTGCGGCAGTCCTTGCTACGCTGCTCCTGAACTCGTTGTCAGTGACTCTCTGTACACCGGCCGCAAGGTTGACGTTTGGAGCTGCGGTGTAATCTTGGTGAGTAGTGTCTGTCAAAGACCCTTGTCATGACAAACTGACCAGAAATTAGTACGCTATGCTCGCGGGTTACCTTCCGTTCGACGACGATCCAGCGAACCCCGAAGGCGACAACATTAATCTCTTGTACAAGTACATCGTTAACACACCCCTCACGTTTCCCGAATATGTCACCCCCCACGCACGCGACCTTCTCCGACGAATCCTCGTGCCCAACCCCAGGAAACGAGCAGATCTATTTGAGGTGGCCCGGCATAGTTGGCTGAGCGAGTACGCCCATGTCGTGGAGTTCATTACTAGTAGTACCACGACGCACAGCGAGATTCAAAATACGACAGTGCCCTCGGAGGACTTTGCCGACGCACCTGGTATTGGACGCAGTGCGTCAGTTCGCGAATCATCCAAGACCAAAGCCACCAATCCTACTTCGGTGGGAGGGCTCGCGAGCAAGCATGCCAAGATCGATGCCGATGCCGAGGCGGCAGCCGTTGCGAAGCAGCAGAAGGACAACAAGCGTCGCACTGTCCAGGTCGAGTACGTGGCGCCCACGACACAGACCCAAAGAGGAGAGGTAACTACAGGAGGGAGCAAGTCACGAGCACGGTCAAACAGCCAGGGTCCGGTCGAGATTGCGGAAGCCCAGTCGTCTCCCCAGGAGAAGCCTCTTCCCCGAGACCCGCCTGTTTCAAGGGACTCGTACAGAGCCAGCCGACAGGGAACGCGCCCACCAAGTTCTCATCGGAACACCGCCGCGGCACCTTCAAGACCGGCCCGCGATACGCGCGCGACCTCGGACAACGTATTTACATCCTCCACTTCGAACCCACCGCCAACCGCAAGACCTCAGACGGGAGGCTCGATGGCATCAGGCACAATGGGACTGGGCGCGGGCGCTCGCGGATCGTACGGCCAACCAACCCCCCCGGCCGTCGCAGGTACTAATGCTCATGGAAGGATTCAACAACCTACTGCCCAAGACTCTCAGGCCATGGGACGTCCTAGCGTCAGCGTGCCCGTCAAGTTTGCCAAGGTTGCCGGGTTTGCCCCCGAGCAACAACCCGCGCAGACTCAAACCCCATCTCAGTCGAGCGATGGTAGGAGCCATGGGCACAAACGATCCAACACCATCGGTGACATCGGTTCCAAGTTGTTAGGCCGGAACGGGTCTATTTTTGGGGGTAAGAATCGCAATAAAAGGCCTGATTCTCAGAGCGCGGACAAGAACCGGAAGTATCCACCCGTCAGCATGCCTAACAACATGGCGATGGAAAGCCAGCCACGTCCCTCGATGGATTCTAGGGCCTCTAGGCGGTCCTTCTCCCTGGGTCTCGGAAAGAAGCGTAGCGGTAGTATCGCTGGTTCTCAGACTTCCCATGAGAAGCCAAACAGACGATTTTCTCTCATCCCGCAGTCATTCTCATTGAAGGCTATTGGCCTCGGCAGAGATTACGACCCGCCACCATCGGAGCCTCAATCCCAACCCGACTTGCCGATTCAAGACCCCCCCGAGGTCGATGAGCACGGACGTTACGTGGACCAACGAGGTCAGTCTCGTGGGTACGATGGTGGACATGATCAGGGTTACCAGCAGCAGCCGGGCTCCAATTCAGCACCGCAACTACAGCGCCAAGGATGGCAGGACCAGCAGCAGCAGCAACAAGGCTACCAGCAACCTCAACACGTTGGCCCGATTGGTCAACCAAGTGCGGTACCCTCCTACATGCAGCAAGGTGCAGTTCTAAACACTGGATCCGAATCATCATTCGAGAACAGCCAGCAACGGAGGCAGTCTGGCGTGCCATACCAGGGTGGTGGATTCTCCGAATCTGAAGGCTACGACGGAAGCCAGTTTGGGGCTTCTAGAGGGAACGGCCGATCCGGCGTGCTGCAGAAGAATAAGAGATTTACGGACGCCTACGGCCAGGACCAATATCACGGCCACCAAGGTACCAGCGGAGCCGCCAAGAGAGTCATGGACTTTTTCCGGAGGCGCGGCAAGGCGAGGGGCGGAGAAGAGAGATAGAGAACTCTCGATGCTCTCGATTGCTCGTCACCTGTTGCGCCGGGATCCCGACCTTTGTGCGGTCCCCGGTCGTCACAGATGAGTTTGTCTCCAACTCGTCGCGTCGAGCGCTGAGGCGAAGGATACGAGATGACACTTGTCCCTCGTTTCTACAATGTTTGAGGCTATAATGTGTGAATACCAAGCCAAGGGGGACACGGTGGTCGCTTGGCTTCATTGTCAGATATTCAAGTTGTCTTGACGGCCTGCTGCATTGTTGGCGAACCGGGATAGAACGGTGGGAGGAGTTTCTTTCGTGGTTCTCTCTTCGCGTAATAGGGAAACTTGTTGATTTTTGTTGCGTCTATTAACGACGGTTCATGGGACTGGTTTTTCGGTAGAGATGGATTGGTGGTTTTTCTTCCCCTGCAAATAGGGGCCTTTTCTTGTCGTTGGTTCAACTCGTCATTTCCCTCTAATTTGATGGCATCACAGCAGCAATCCAGATTGCCTGCTGGCGGCGGCAAAGGCGTACGGGACACAGAAGAAGCAGAGAAGGGTGATTGGGTTGTTAGCGTATCGTGTAGCGAAGTAGAAGAAGACCTGCCTAATTGGCTGAGGGAAGGTGTAGCGTCTTCGGATAGTGTTGAAGTATATTGAGAGCTTTATTGAATGGCCAACCTTGTCATCATCCCCTGTGCGTAACGAAGTCACGGGCTCTTGGCGGCTTTCTCAAAAAGGCATGTTAAAAGAGTGAAGGAAGCAGAGCCAACGGTGCCATCCGGAGAGCTCATCGGATCAACCTCCCCAATGACGGGATGGCCCACAAGATGTCTTGGCAGTGGCCAAGATGGACCTGTTCCTTTGTTGAAGTCCGGATGTTTCCCTGATTCCCTTTTAGTTGGTTGTCATTGCGTTGTTTGGCCCGCCCCTCCTCCCTCCCCCCTGTATTCTCGATGTGTTTGTGTGGCTGGTTGTGGCGCAGTGCAAACACGGTGATGGGCCTCTCGAGGGACTCCAGGGACTCCTGTAGTTTGACGTCACTTTCGGCACGAGTCCCCCGGCTTGGAAATTCTGGAGACCCCCATTGGCTGTTTTCCGTGATGGGTATTTAGGTGCTAGATTAAGACAAACGAGCTTGAAATACATTTCCTGCAGTGCCCGGGGGAGGGAGTTTTCTTTTCGGGATGACGCGTCTGCGCCCGTTTTCGCAAACATGGAGGGAGGCCAAGTCGTGGAATTCTGTCATCTTGAAGAAGGGAGGGGTGATTTCTTTCCTCCCCCCCCCCCCCGCCTGGGGTTGGGTTGGAGAAAGCAATGCGAAGAAAATGGCCAAGAGCGAATCAAATCTGGACCAGAGGGCAACGAAAGATTTCCCTGTTTGGGACTCTGGGGGAAAGGAAACAAACTAAGGAGAGAGAGATGTGGTCCGGGAAGCTTGGGAAGCTTGGGTGTTCCGTGCCCGTGCACTTGAGCCCCGAGCGTTTGTGTGTTTTGTTTGAACGGTCATGACTCTTGTGTGTTCCGCTACCCCCCGGTACACCTTATTCTGGAAGTCGTAGACCGCTGGAAGGTGTGATTAGTCCGGGGCGAGAATACCTTGCCGCCGCCAAAGGACGATCACCTCGCGTTGAGACACCCGGGGCGCACGTGTGTAGTTACCCAAGACCTCGCGACGGGGTTGCGTCAACTACGAATTTCGCGACTGTGATCGGCGCCTGATGAGGTTCTGTACTCTGAGGAACCAGCCGACTGTGGCATTGTGGGTTTCTAGTTTACCTCTTGATAACACATGGTGTAGTCTCTGTTAGCTTCTTTACAGTTCTTTCCCGGCCGCGTGCGCATATCAACCCAAGGTTGCCCGAGGTATATTTTGATCCGACAACGTAGAAATGAGTTGCCCGGGTTCCGATCCTGTTTCGAGATTCCCTCACCCGTCATCCGGACTGTTTTGGCTTGGCGAAGCTTGGCACACGTTGCGAGATGAGTCGGGAGATTTTGGAACAGGAAAAACAGAGTCGTCGCCGTTTCTGTAGAGGTTCACGGGCAAGTGCGAATTGAGGCTCGAGCGGTTGGGTGGGCCGCTTGGTTCCCATCCGGTTTGGACCACCTCCTCCCATACCGACCTTTGGTCTCGAACATGTCGAGTTTCCATTTTTGGGACGGTGGGCGTCAGTGTGGCGTAGGTTAAAATTCGCTTTTGGGGGTGCTGTGGGCTAGCTGCAATGGGGTTGCTTCCCGGCTGGCGATGGGACGGGGGCGAGAGAAGACTGTGGACTGTACGCGAGTTCCGTGTCGTGGACTCTGACTCCTGTTGAGGCTCAGCCGCCCTGTCCTGCCTGGCGGAGCGGAGAGGGTTCTGGTGAGAGGAGAGTAGGGAGGGAGGGAGGGAGGGAGGGAGGGGAGGGGAACATACCACTTTCCGTCAAGTCATTTTCCCTGCGTCTAGGTAGGTTAATACTCGTTAGCGTATCCACTGTGACTCCTCTGGATGGGTTCGGTATTTCGACGGAGCATGGGTATGCCCTTTGTCAAGTCGAGTCGAGAAGCCGAGGATGGGCTAGAAACAAAGAAGTGGCGGGTGAGGCATCGTTGGTGAGGGGGCAAGCGCCAGACCGAACAGAGGCCTCCTCCCCTTGCAACGGATTGGTAGGTTGTGATATCATTTGATGAGTTGGATCGTGGATTATGATGCTACTGCTGATGATGATGATGGAGCATGTACTATGTATGGGGAGTGACAGTGACAACATGCATATGGGTGCTATGTAATGTACACTATGCACTGGACCCCTGCCGCAGGCAATCAATACCAAGTCTTCTGTGGAAGCCCCGTTGCATGGCGAAAGCTTGGTACAACCACGGGCCCAGAACCCTCAACCTGCAACACAACGGACAACCAGCAGAACGGAGTGCGTATCACTCGGGGATCCGGTTCTCAGAAAACAGGAGAAACATGGAAATGCAACGAATGGTACCGCAGAGGGGCCGCGACTCAACGCTTGCCCGACCAACGGCAGCTGACAGAGACAGTGGGAAAGAATGATGGAGAAATAGTGGGCGCGCCGCTAGTGCCTGAGGCACATGACCTTCGGCCACTTACTGTATCTGGCACTAAGCTTCACAAGCGGTTCATCCACTAGGACGTTTCGACGTTGGCGATTGGATCCGGGCATGCCAGGCGGCGCGACAGGGAGTCCCTGCTTTGGGGAGGGAGACGCCGGGGGGGGGGGCACCTTCGTCCCTCCTTCATTGGAGGCTTGCTTGTTTTGCGCATCATGGGCCCCCGAAGTACCTACGTCTATCTCCTTGCAGCGGTAGAGTTCCCCGTTCCCGCCGTCCCAACGTTGCAGGGCGAAGTGCGGTGAGGTACGTCCTCGCTCCGCCCAGGGACTAGGACGTTGCCTCTACCGTGAGTGCCCATTCCCACCTCCGCCTTTAAAGCATCCTCCATCTTTCGCATTGAGGCCCATCGCATTTCCTTTGGTCTTCTTTCTCTCTTATCGACCACACCTCCCCCCCCCCACCCGAAGCTTGAATTATTTGACTGTTTGCGTCCTTCACCCTTCTTTGTACCGCAAAAACACACACTTCTTCCACCCCCACAAAGAACCAACCCCTTCCACCGAGACACGAGTGTCCGGTCATCAATTTCGATGAAGAAAGCCTCCTCTGATCCCTCCAATATAGACAGCAGACGCTCTGGTGCAGCAGGAACCGCGCATGGCGTCCGTCGTAGTCCCTCCACGCGATCCAACGGCAAACCGGCTCCCATAATCGAGGACCCGAACAACAACAACCTGGACAGCATTTCCGCCCAGCGAAACAACACGAACAACACTGCTTCCAGCGCCAGCAGCAATGATGGCGCCCACGGCATCTCGTCCCACAACACTAGCTCTTCCACGAGCAACACTGTCGTCTTCACCTCCCCCGATGACAAGTCCGAGGCCCACGCCCTCGAGAAGGGTGATGGATCTACGAAGGCTTCGCGGCAGAGGCCTGTCGTAGGTGACGGGGCCGAATCGCAGGAAACCAACCAAACCAACCCCCATGAGAAGCAGAAACTCGGCGTTTTTACCCGCTTCTACCTCACCTGTAAGATGATCCTGTTTCACAGCTGGGTCAACCTGCTGCTCGTCTTCGTGCCTGTCGGCATCGTCGTACAAGCCCTGCACGTCAGCCCGGGTATCGTCTTCGCCATGAATGCCATCGCTATCATCCCGCTTGCCGGCCTGCTCAGCCACGCCACCGAGTCCGTAGCCAGCAAGCTAGGCGACACCGTCGGTGCCCTCTTGAACGTAACCTTTGGCAATGCCGTGGAGTTGATTATTTTGTAAGTATTTTCCTCTTATCTTACTCCCCATGCAAACTACCGCCACCATTTCTGGGGAATCACTCGAATGATGGCGCTGAGATAGACTTGTGGAGGAACCACAAGATCCGACGTGCTTTTGGCGTGGCTTGGCCTTTGTCTTGGCCGCCTCGCACCCTGGATCTTGGCTCCAGTCACCCTCCAACCTTGCAGCCCCTCCAATCTCTTGGCACAGTCTTGGCTAATGCTTAATTCTCTAATCTAGCATGTATGTCTCTACCCCTCTGCGGGTGATCAAGGCGAGAAAGAGAAGAGAAGTCGATGCAAAAAGACACTATCACATCAATCGAGTCCCAAATCATGCAGATTTCCATCCCGTTTTCGCCCTCTGTCCATGCACATGCTGCCACTTTGAGTATCGTCGTATAACTGTGTAACTGACATGAACATGTGTTGTGACTCTCCAGTCTTGCTCTGGTTAAGGTGAGAGGTATTCCGACTCCCATCCTTGGGGTTGTTAGACTAAATTGAAGAACAGAATGAAATCCGTATCGTCCAGGCCTCGCTCCTTGGCTCTATTCTGGCCAACCTCCTGCTCATTTTGGGCATGTCCTTTTTCCTCGGTGGTTTGCGCTACCGAGAGCAGGTTAGTCGGAGCAACCCGGTGGTTCTCCTAAATCTCGTACTGACGAAGGCCAACAGATTTACAACAGCACCGTCACGCAGATGAGTGCTTGCCTGCTCAGTTTGAGTGTCATCAGTCTGGTTCTTCCCGTACGTTTCTCCAGGCGATTAAAGACTTAAAGAAGCTAACTTTGGGTTTTTCTTTCCTTTCAGACTGCCTTTCACGCTTCCTTTTCAAACACTTTCAAGGCTGAAGATCAGACCCTTAAAATTAGTCGTGGTACCAGTGTGGTGAGTAACTGGAATCTTGATGACGTTTGTTAGTTCGTATGCTCATTTTCAATAGATCCTCCTGCTGGTGTACATTTTGTACCTGCTCTTCCAGCTCAAGTCCCACGCGTACATGTACGAGTCTACTCCACAGCACATTGTGGATGCTGAATCCGCTCCGGGTCCGGCAGTTGGCTGGTTAGACTCGAGCTCCGAGAGCAGCTCAGACTCCGACTCCGACTCGAATAGTTCCGACAGTTCCGCCGGTACCGTCCGCAAGACGATGAGAAAGGTCATGCGCGCCGGTAGAAGGCGCAAGTCTAGCTCAGGGTCTGTCAACACCGAGGGACTCCCTAGAACTCGCAATTCCTCCATTGGCACTTCGCATGGATCCGAGGGGTCCGCTAGCCGCCCTGCTATGCCACGCTTCAACTCGATTGCCGGTAGCGACGAAGCAGAGGAGGAAAAGCCTCGCAAGCATCGAAAGTCTCGCAAGTGTCGTCACAGCCATCACAAGAAGTCGAAGAAGAGGAACGATGCCAACCTCATCGACACCGACGACAATGAAGCCGAATTCAGCGGACGATCCGAAAATACCTTCCAGAATGGCGAACCCCGCCGTCTCGATTTCGCTGATCAGAACGCTGGACCCACGGATTCAACGACCGATGCGGCTCAAAATGGCCGTCGACCTGTGTCTGGCCTTCGTGGTCTGTCCATCAAGAATTTTGCACCTGCGGTTTTCACCGCGCCTCCCGACTCCCCAGCCACCGGCCCTGCCCCGGCCGGCCCGGTCCCCCGCGTCCGTTTTGGCATCCGCCGCACCAATTCTTTGCCCGACCGACTCAACCAGCAAAGCAACATCAGGCCCCCCGGTGCGATGTTCCCCGCCCAAATCCCAATGGCTTCAGTGAACAGCGGCATTAGCGTTGATGATAAGGTCGTCGACGATGATCATCTCTCGCGTACCGCCGCTATCCTTCTCTTGTTGTTCTCAACTGGTCTCGTCGCTGTCTGTGCCGAGTTCCTCGTCGACTCCATCAACGAGGTCGTCGCTACGAGCCCCCTCGGCGAGATTTTCATCGGTCTGATTATTTTGCCCATTGTCGGTAACGCGGCAGAGCATGTCACGGCTATCACGGTCGCCATGAAAAACAAGATGGACTTGGCTATCGGTGTCGCCGTTGGTAGTTCTATCCAGATTGCCCTGTTCATCACGCCGATCGTCGTTATTATCGGCTGGGCCCTGGACCGCGACATGTCGCTATACTTCACACTCTTCGAGACGGTTTGTCTCTTCGTGTCGACCTTCATCGTCAACTTTTTGGTTCTGGACGGCAGGAGTAACTACCTCGAGGGCGCCTTGCTTTGCGCGGCGTACATTATCATCGCTGTGGTCGCGTTCTTTTATCCCAATTCGGACGAGGCTAGCTCTTTGGGCGCCTAATCCTTTAGGATTTGATTACATTTCTCAACCCCTCGATTGGAGGGGGGTATTGGTGGAGGATGAGTTGTCGGTGAAGGGCAACTTACGAAGTTTTACGACTATTTGTACTTCTACGCAGCTATTTCGGCATCACGAACATGCCAAACAGCCCTTTGGACTCGGGGACGATTTAGGATTGGGGCGTTACCTTTCAAAACTTTGTAACAATGCTAGTCAAGCCAAAAATGGCAGCAGATGTTAGCGGTGCTGGGCCATGTTCTCATAGTACGAACAGGTCACTCGACGCCGAATACATAATTTATTTTATTTTATTTTCAAAACTAAACGTGTCCAACGCAGAATCTGAAAGCGCCCGAAATAGGCACTTGATGTATGTATAATCATCTGGTCCCCTCCCCTTGCATGCATGTGCCCTCACGCCTCAAGCGATGACTTGAAGTCGTATTCTGTCCTTGACGACAGGTATCTGGATACCTTTGTGTGCTCGCAAGCAAGTTCCGAAGAGCCTCGAGGACAACGCCATTGGAGGTTTGGTCCGTCAGAGGAGGGAGCGGGCATCGTTGCTGCAGGTGTATCTCTCCTTTCTTCCCTTCTGTTCTTTTCTTCTCTGTTTGGCTTACACTCGTCGCTTGTCTCGGCTTCCTTTCCTTCACCTGGAGATGTTACTAGATATGAATGCATAAATGCAACTACGAAAATAGGCACACATTGGGGATACAAGAACAAGAAACCTTACAAAGAGTGGGGGGTCTCTCATAGATTCTGTACGAAAAGGATCGCGTGTGGCTTGTTTTCTATTAGGAGCCAGGTGCACGAGATCATTATGGCAAAAGACATGCTCTACCTCCATGCTGTGTTCGCGAAAGGCTTGCTTTCACCTTGATTACAATAAGCACCTTCAAATCGATCAACATTTCCACATTTTTATTACAGACAAATGATAGAGTATAATGCGCCTTTCAGGCTCTATGCATGAAGACTACATACATATGGTCCTCCCTTTAGAAGCAGTGTAGCCAGCCGATTTATATCGCCGAATGTTGCCCGGGTAGCCGAGTGGCTTTTATCAAGATTTTGGAGTCTTCTTTATGATCTGTGGCAAAAAGACGGTATCTGTCAATAGTCTTTTCACCTAGACGATGGATGGATCGCCGATCGAAGATGACCGTTGGTACCAAGTACCAGGCTTGACATATTTGCAAGTTGAATCTACCATTTCTCGATGACATCGACATGATGGATTCCTGGCCCACCGGGTAAGCTTAAAAGTTAGCTGCGCCGAACAACCCCCACCCAGCTTCGCCCGGCTGAGCCGGTCGTAATCAGGGTCTCCAACTTGGCGGGCGGCCTCCCCAATGCGGTGGGGGTTGGGATCTTTTGTCTTGGATACGAGTTGATTGAGGAATCGTAGGATACGCCAAAATGTACTTTCTATGTCTGCTTGGAACAGACCGACTCATGCCGAATTGTTTGTAAAGCATATGGGAAATGCCTGTTGGTCGCGCATTGTTGCCCACATTGCCGCAGACAGTGTGAAGGACAATGAGAAGTTACCAAGACTTGAGCAAAGTGTCTGTCGCTGCGGGGGAGCTGCAGCGCCCTGCGGGGCAGCTGCGCCGAAAGAAAGGTGGATCACTTACCTAATGCGGACAGCTTCACAATGGTTCTTTCGTCAGCCAACTTGCCCAGACTCACCCACATCGAATCAGCAACACAGCCACCCTTTCTTCAGCTGTTCATATCACGCCCCAATCGCCCCCAGTCTGCATCATTAACGCATTGCATCTACATCGTTCGCGACACTGGAGAATCGGTGGTTCTTCTCTTTTCGAATTACTACCCTTAGAGCGTCCTCGATTCTCTTGAGCCTCCTTAGTGTTTCAGTTGCGAAGAGCTTCGCTGAAGCTCGACCTCGAGCTCTATTTCGACGTCAAGGCGCCCCCGCGCGGCATTGACCCCTCCGAAACGTTGTTCCGCGACGAAACTAACGGTCCGACACTGGACGAACTGCATAATAAACTCCCCTCCCGGATAACGCTCAAAAACCTTCTTTCCTTCTTCTTTTGGAGATGTGTTTCGGTAAAAAAGCTGACAGGGATGATAACCCTGCCCCGCGACCTGCACAACGTCCCCCTTCAGCCCAGCGAGACAGCAAGATGAGCAGCAACCAGCAGCATCAGTACGCGCCCCCGACTGGACCACCGCCTGGCCAAGGTTCGGGAGAGTCCTACGCTCCCCCACCCGGCCCGCCTCCGAGTCAGTCGTACGCACCTCCGAGTGGCCCACCGCCGGGCCGAAGTGACGACGACTTTGCACCCCCGCCCGGCCCTCCACCCAGCCATCAATATGCTCCTCCCCCTGGACCACCTCCTTCGCACCAGCAGGATGAATATGCCGCACCGCCGGGCCCTCCGCCTGTCCGCAACGACTACACAGCACCCCCGCCCGGTCCTCCGCCATCGGACTCGAAGCCGAAGCATGACTGGGAAGCTGCTGTACCGGATACCACCCTCTTCCCTCCGCCACCCGCCTTCTTCAGCGGGTTTGACCGTTCGCCTGCGAATAACTCCACTGAACAGGAGGCCGAGGCGGGCGAGGCGTGGGTCAACCAGTACCCGCTTGTACAACCTATTGACCTCGATGCTACCGCTCTAGAGGCTCTGCGCACACACAGAATATGGTTGCTCCAGCCTCAAAGTTTCCGTGGGACACTCAACCAGCCAGTCTCGGGTAGATGGGAGGTTACAACGCAGAGAAACGCACCGGATAGCACCATCATCGGCTTCCCCCCTCTCTATTCTGTGAAAACACATTCTCCTCTTGCCACTGGTCGTCCTTTCCAGATTTACTACGAAGTAAAGGTCCGCGGCGCAGCGAGGGAAGTTGATCTAGCCCTGGGGTTTACTGCCCTCCCCTACCCCAACTTCAGACTCCCCGGGTGGCACCGTGGAAGTTTGGCAGTTCATGGTGATGATGGACACAAGTACATCAACGATCGGTGGGGCGGCAAGGCGTTTACAGAGCCTTTCCGTCCAGGCGAGACGCTTGGTGCCGGCATGTCATTCACGACCCAGGGCGGCAGGATCAATGTTGACATCTTTTTCACCCGAGATGGCAGACTTGCTGGAAGCTGGAACTTGCACGAAGAGAGCGATGCCGAGCAGGACCTGCCGGTCACGGGACTGGAGGGATACCATGACCTGAGCTGCGCAATCGGTTCGTTCAGCAAGAATGAGTACGATATCATCTTTGATCCCAGTCTGTGGAAGTACAGGCCTTGAAAATAAGCGTGCTTGGTTTATGGGCGGTGGCATCGGAATGGAGTGGCAGCTCTGGGCTGCGTTGGAAACGTAGCTAATTCTTCTCGTATTATGATTTAATTTTGACTTGAACACATGGATTTTATATTTTGGCTTTCACATCCCTTTCCTTCCACCATGGATAGGCACTCGGCGCATCTTTTTCCAAGGTCCCTTCAAAGTGAGGCGGCCGTTTCTGCATAAAACTGTCCATGCCCTCCTTGCTGTCTTTCCCGTTGAACAAGTCAAAAAAGATCTTGCTCTCAAGCAAGTGTGCCTCCTCGGGCGAGTCCGGCCCCCTGAGGATCATGTCCCGCATGACCCTGACAGCAACCGTACTCGTGTTAGCAGCAACGTCTTCCGCAATGGCCAGCGCCCGCGGCAGGACCTGGTTGGGCTCCACGATCTCGCTGAAAAGGTTGCGCAGTAGAGGACTATCGGCGGGGTACACGGCGCCCGTAGTGACGAGATGCAGCGCCGGCCCTGCGCCGACGAGCCGCGGCAGGTAGAATGACGAGCACGCCTCCATGTTGAAGCCCCTTCGCGCGAAGACGAAGCCGACCCTCGCCGACCGCGACACGACCCTGACGGACGCGGGGAGCGTCATGGTGATGCCGACGCCGACGGCGGAGCCGTTTATCGCGGCGATGACGGGCTTCGCGCAGTTGTGCATCGCCAGGGCGACGACGCCGCCCGTGTCGCGGTGGGCGTCGCGGGTGCCGGGGAGGGCGACGGGGGAGTGGAGGTCCATGCCGGCGCAGAAGGTCTTGTTTTCCGGGTCGGAACCCGTGAGGACCACGCACTTCACGCGCGGGTCCGAGGAGAGGAGGGCGTAGGCGCGGGCGAGGGAGGAGGCCATCTGGTCGGTGAAGGCATTGCGGGCCGAGGGGCGGTCGAGGGCCAGGATTATCACGGGCGTCGGGGTGGGTGAGGTAGAGGGGTGGTGGGAGAGGCGGATTTGGGGGAGGCTGAGGGTGTTGTAACTGTCTACGAGGTTGGACATGGTGATGGTTCAAAATGAGTGGGTTGACGGGAATTCACTGTTTGGAGAGTTGAGGCGATTTTGTGAAACAAGGTGGTGCGGCTGTTATCCCTTGTATGAGCTCAGCGGTTGCAGAGAGACGGTTGGGCTGATGTTGGAATATGAAGCTCATGTGAAGTTGAGATACAGCTTCATTAGGTTGTACCATGAGATATGAGATGGGGGGGGTTAGAGGGACAATGCGCTTACAACCGGATGCCGAGGTCCGGTATGGCAGTGAGTGAACGCCACTTGGCGAACTCTGTCGTCTTCAAGGGTCGCCTTGGTAACACTAATTATTTTCAAAGTTAATTATTCAATGGAGACATAGTGACAGTCGTTGGGTAGCACAGACAACGTCGATGAATGGAGTGTTGATGGCGACAAAGGGCAGACAGACGGTGGTCGATGGCGGCCTCTTACCGAAGCTGAGCAAGTCCCACCGGCGATAAGACCACGATAACAGGACAGTCCGGAAACCGTGTGGGATACCCTCGGCACAGTACGGCTGACTCAACCAACCACTTGTGCAACAACGCCCGAGTCCCTGCCATTCTCGACCAAAGACGCATTCGACGCCGATGCGTAGGGGTATTGCACATTGAAGAGCATGGTCTATGATTGGGATGCCCACGAGAAGCTATGTTTCCAGCTGTACATCAACGAGAAGAAGTCCCTCGAGGACATTATGGATTACCTCAAAATCCACCATAACTTTGCCCCATGGTGAGCCCCCCCCCCCCTCTGCCGCGTATGTTGGCTCGCCGGCCACTCCGCACTTCGTGGTTCTCTCGCCGGCCGGACCGTCCGATCCACCCAACAAGCTTCGGTCAATTTGAAGAGAATCTGGGGCAGCTGTGGACTAACCAAACCATGACGTATGCAGCAAACGAGCCTTTCAGACCCAGTTCCGCAAATGGGATTTCCCCTCGAAACAGAACCCCGCGTACAAGAACGACCGGCTGGTCGCCCGCGTGAAGGAGCTATGGGAGCGGAACATGTCGCAGAGGGAGATGCTGGTCGTCCTGAAAGAAGACGGGTTCGACATCAAGAAGCGCGAGCTGATCCGTGTAAGGACGAAAAACCGATGGCTTCTGAAGGCGGCAAATGGCGAGCGGCCCAAAGAGTCCAGTGACTCGGATTTGCCGCCCGCGCTGACAACCAACCATGGCTTCGAGGCCCAGAACAGCAGCCAACGGCTGCTAAATGGCGCAGGAGACATGACGCCCGACACTTTGACAGACCAGGAGATGCTTGGGACACTGCCCAACGAAGCCGGTACATCCTGGGACCAGGAGAGTAACAGGAGGAAGAGGCGGCGGCTGAAGGCGTGGGAGGGTGCCGCGGAAGACGCGCCACTGGCACCGCGCTTTCCCTCCGAGACTACGATCGACGAGGCCAAAGTCATTCTTGGTCTGACAAACGACATTTATCGACAGGTGCGGACCACATTTGCCCGGCTCTGCGAAGAGTCAGATATCGTCAAGAAGACCATTGCTGGCCCCGACAGGTGGGAGGCTGTCAAGGACCGCCTGATCAGCGATATGCCGCAGCTTCAAGCCGCCATGTGGCAGTCTACGGACAATCACGAGTCCAAGAAACTGGCGCTCGATATCATTTGCACAGACATCACAAAGCGGGCGCGAACGCTGGACAAGCGTATCACTCTCGCAGAGGCGAAAAACATACTCGGGATCAACCCGGAGGAGGCGAGAGATCTCCGCGCTGCTTTTGATCAGATCTTGAAAGACGAGGGCCTCAGCTGCAAGTCGGAGGCCGGGCCTGAACAGTGGAACGACCTCAAGAGGAGGTGGGAGGCCGGGTCGGCGCTGATCCAGCGCATTTTTGCCCTTGGAGCTGGAGACCTCGTTCACGCAGAAAAGGTACGCGCCTTGGATGTCATCGCTCGAGATGTGATGAAGAGGTTACGGGATGACATGTCGAGAAGGGACCAGCCAAGGAAACGGGCCCCTGCAAAAGGGGCTCGGCCGAATGTGGCGGAGCCTCGCCACGAACAGGAGACGCAAGCGGACCAACACGTGCAGCCAGAGCTGGTTGATATACAGGAGCAGAGTAACTTGAGTGGCCAGTATGGCAATGCCGGCCAGGTGTCGTCCATGGGCCTAGTACCCAGCTCAGGAGACAGCCAGGCCCAGATGCTCCTGCCTGTATCCATGCAAGCCCAGGCCGCTGCTGACCATATGGGCCATTCTGCAGCGCGGATATTGTCTTCTGCTCTTCTCGGGCAGGCGAACATGGCACTCGAGTCTCATATGGGATCCTCACTTCTGTTGGCGGCCAACGCACAAGCGGCCTTCGTGGACCAGCAGTACGCGCAGCAATTCACTGCCGCGCAGCCTGTGTTTCATGCACCGGCGTCCACAAGCGTGGCCGTCTTCTTGAGGCTGCACCCGTCGTCCACTTTTGTGGTCAATGCCAGTCTGTGGATCGCGACGGTGAGTTCGCACTCGGTACAGGAGTTGCGGCACGTGGCAGCTAGCAAGTTTCCTGGATCCATTTGCCTAAGAGTCGAGGGCGTGTTGAAGGATGGCAAGGGCGGGGAGATGCCTTTACAGATCGACCAAGATCCCGAGCTGGCGGCGTACTTGGCGCATCTGCAGGGCGCAACCCCGACGTTCAATGTGCAGCTCGTACCCGGATGGAAGGCGGGTTGAGGTGTCGCAAGCTGCTGCGCAGTTTAACCTTGGTTGGGAGGGAGGGAGGGAGGGAGCACATAGCATGATCACGATAACGATGTACATAATACTAGATGTTGTCGAGCTGCGACGCTGCGTCGCCTGCTACATGAGAGCGGGGCAGGCCGATGCCGGTACTGGACAGCATGCCCGACTGCCTTGAAAAGGGTCGAGTCGGGGACTTGCCGTCGGATAAGACATTCAGAACGAAACAATGCATGACCGAAAGCCAATGAGCACGTCTCCGGTATCTCGAATATCGCTCAATGTCAGGGTGCCCTCCCCGTAAGCACGCAATCCGATTAGCCAGGCTTCGCCTCGGTCTTGGTAAGCGGCGGAAGGGGAGAGTAGTACCACGGTGAAATGTGGAGTTGCACCGGCCGGGTGTGCAGCGGAGATCCACAACTTCCCCGCTTCCGGGCCGGCCAATCCTTATCCCCGACAGGTTTACAGGCGCTGGCAGGGTACTTTTCTGCAGGACTGTGCATGGATTCCATTTCGCCATCCGAGCTCCAGAAGTGCTAAGACGGGTGCAGATCCACCCAGCTACAAATAATCTTTACCAGAACCTACCGCACCTCCTCACGATCCCAAGCACTCCCAGAGCTCCGAACACGGACGGCTTGAAAGCTGCCTCGCACCTGCCAATTAATCGAAGCCTCGTCTGCTTCCTCGAGCAAAACGCATCTCGGTCCCATCGCCTCCCCATCGTACAAGCGCAATGGCGCATCTCAGAGCTCGAGCTCCCCAAGCAGCTCTGCAGGGCTTGAGGGCCGCGAGCCCGGCCCCGCGCCGGCAATGCGTCGCCCTCACCGGGGCCTCGCGGCACATGTCGAGCGAGCGCAAGCCTGAGAGGCCGACGACGAACGAGGACAAGCACGGCCGGACCTTCCAGGGCCAGGTCGTCGGCAGTATCTCGCAGCGATTGGCGCGCGAGAAGGCGGAGCGCGAGAGGTTCGCTGCTGAGCGCGAGAAGTCGAACAACAGCAGAAACCTTGCCTACACCTTTGGTGAGTCGGAGTCCTACACCTGTGCCGTCGTCCAATTGGGGGTTGTGTGCAGCAGCTAACGCGTCGCTGCCGACAGTGCTACTGACTACGATGGGTGTCTCATACTACCTGGGAACTCTCGTCCCCTCCAGCCCCAGCGAAGACTCGACCCTGCCGCTGGCGAAGACGATTGCGCCGGTACACAAGCTGAACAAGGAGAACCTCGAGGCCGCCTGGGCCGACTTCGTCAACATTGTCGGCAAGGAGAACGTCAGCACGTCGGCCCCCGACATCCAGCACCACGCCGACTCGGACTGGTCCTCGCACTCGGCCAAGCCCGACGAGCGGCCCTTCTGCATCGTGTTCCCCAACTCCACCGAGGAGGTTTCCCAGATCATGAAGATCTGCCACCAACGGCGCATCCCCGTCGTCGGATACAGCGGCGGCACCAGCCTGGAGGGCCACTTCACGCCCACCCGTGGCGGCATCTCCATTGACTTTGGCCGCATGAACAAGGTCCTGAAGCTGCACCAGGAGGACCTCGACGTCGTCGTGCAGCCGGCCGTCGGCTGGGAGTCACTCAACGACCAGCTCGCGCAGTCTGGACTCTTCTTCCCGCCGGACCCGGGCCCGGGCGCCATGATCGGCGGCATGATCGGCACCGGCTGCAGCGGCACCAACGCCTACCGCTACGGCACCATGCGCGAGTGGGTGCTGAGCCTAACGGTCGTGCTGGCCGACGGCACGGTCATCAAGACGCGCCAGCGCCCGCGCAAGAGCTCCGCCGGCTACGACCTCACCAAGCTCTTCATCGGCTCCGAGGGCACCCTGGGCCTCGTGACTGAGGCCACGCTCAAGGTCACCACCAAGCCCGCATTCACCTCGGTCGCCGTGTCCGCGTTCCCGTCGATCCGCGACGCCGCCAACTGCGTCTCCAAGGTGGTCGCGGCCGGCATCCCCGTGGCCGCCGTCGAGATCCTCGACGACCTGCAGATGCAGTGCATCAACAAGGCGGGCATGACGAGCAAGGCGTGGGCCGAGGCGCCGACGCTCTTCTTCAAGTTCGCGGGCACGGAGACGGGCGTCAAGGAGCAGGTCGCGCTCGTCAAGCAGCTGGCGTCCAAGACGGGCAGCAAGACGTTCGACTTCGCCAAGAACGAGGAGGAGCAGCAGGAGCTCTGGAGCGCGCGGAAGGAGGCACTGTGGAGCACCATGGCGGTCAAGCGGGAGGGCGACCACGTCTGGACCGGCGACGTCGCGGTGCCGACCAGCAGGCTGCCCGAGATCATCGAGGAGACGAAGGAGGCCATGGCCAAGAGCGGGCTGTTTGGCACCATTGTCGGCCACGTCGGTGACGGAAACTTCCACAGTAAGTGTTGCCCTGTCTGCCGTTGATGCATGGAGCGGGGATTCGAAAGGAAGAAGAGCCAAGGGCTAACATGTACGCAGCGATCCTGCTTTACAACGACCAGGAGCGCAAGAGGGCCGAGCACTTGGTGCACAACATGGTCAAGAGGGCCGTCGAGATGGAGGGCACCGTCACGGTAAGTTTTGAACGGCTTTCCTGAATGCCGAGAAGGCCCCATCGCTAACATACAAACGTAGGGCGAGCACGGTGTTGGTCTCGTCAAGAGAGACTACCTCCCTCACGAGCTGGGCGAGTCGACAGTCGACACCATGAGACAGGTGAGTCGAACCCGCCCCCCCCCCTTCTTCCCTCCCCCTTTTGTGGCGGTACTAGACGAACGGCATCTCTAACAATGGATAACCCCACAGATCAAGAAGGCCCTCGACCCTCTCTGCCTGCTCAACTGCGATAAGATTGTCAGAGTGCAACCGCCCAAGGCTGGCGAGGTGAGCGAGTGGTGAGCGAGCGATACGATGCGGCGGCAAGCAACGTCCAGGTCCAGACTTTCAGTGTAGGATTAAAGGGGGCGGCGACAGACCTTAGTTGAGCATCATTACTCTTGTACATATATATCTCCCTGATGCGTCAGTGCTAGCTAGGCCTGGCGCACAAAGAACAAAATCCGTTTAAAGCTGAAGTTATTGATTGGTTTGGCCATCGAATGAACCATGTATTAAAGATTGTTATAGCCCAAACGGAAAACAAGGGTGCCAAAACGACCGACCATTTTTCTGTCGAGTAACTTTATCACGATGACTATGTCTCGCCAGTCGGATGATTCATGGACAACCGTTTAAATCCCCAGGCGCATGCATATATGTATGCATTTAAATTTTCTACTTCATATGCAGCAAGTCAGGTTCTTTTATTCGCTACGAACCGATTATTAGAAAAAAAAATGAGAAGGAAAAATGGTGCGCATCGATCAGAGAAAAATGCAAAAGTAAATCTTGAAAGGGACGAGACTCGAACTCGCGCGGGTTGCCCCACCAGGAAACAGATGTTAAGCTGACCTTAACCTGGCGCCATAACCAACTCGGCCACCCTTCCAGAGGTGATTGATGACAATAAACCACTGTGGCGGTATGATGTAGGTCTGCTAGTCACAGCACGTTCGCGAACTCCACTTTCATATGTGTCTGCCACCCAGTATTCACCACCTAAAACACACAGAGAGTGCAAGTAACCACGGCACCTATCGTCATGGATGTTCTTTAGCAGGATGAATCGTCTCGATATTGGACGGCGACTGATGATTGCCGACAAACTTGCGCGCTTACACTTATTCATCCGTTTTTGTGGGAAGACTTGTATGTCGTGTCGCTTGGGTCATTGCGAACGCATGGCTCAGCTGGAAAATACGATCCTTTTGTCGCCGCCTTCCACCTTTACATCCAACTTTGTCTTCATTCCTACCTAACAGCAATGTAGTTAACTCTTTACCAGCCAGATAAATCAACAGTTATAGGCCAATCTGAATATTTTAGCTTTAAAAACCTTGGGGGATATCCCACAAAACATACAACTGCCCGTAGCACTATCCCACTACATGTTCTCTAATTGATCGCACTTGAGAATAGCATGATAAAATCAAGTTTGCTTGCCCCAACCTAAAACTGAATTGATTCAACGCCCACGTGTTGATATGTTATCAGGCACCTCTCACATCGTTTCTGCGCGTCAAGGACGAATGAAAGCATGGCACTGCAAGAAAAGCCCAACTCATAATCCTTGGGGTCATTCTTATTGGTGCATCACACAATTTGATCTGTATGCCTTGCAGTCTGCCCAATGTCAGGGCAGTTACGGTTGATGGTCAAGCCTTATGGAACAACCTCATTCAGCCTGATTCCTACCACCATTTCTTTAAAACTGCCTCTGCGACCCGGAGAATATGTTGGCCATCTAAGCTCCCACACCCCTCTTCTTTACCTGCATGATTGTCTGAACGGAGTAGGCAATGGCAGATCCTCTGTCCATTGCGGCCAGCGTTGCTGGCCTCATTACTCTGGCTGCGTCTACCGCAAAATTGGCCAAGGCGATGACGGACCGTTACACTGAGCAAGCTGCTGCTTCGACCAAAAGCAACGTTGAAGCCCTTGGAAACACCCTCTACGAAATGTCAGGAGATATCAAGGAGGGATCATTTGCCGGCATTAAAGAAGAGGCGCTGCGGACATCGATTGAGTCGTGTACGCAGACGTTGCGAGAAATCGAAACTCAGTTCCACAAGCTAGACTTGGAAGGCACGGCCAGGCCCGGAGCGGAGCTCTCTCTGACCAAGATCCGCCGCATGGTAGCTCGCCCCGAAGCTTTGAAAGAAATCAAAAGATTGCAGGCATCCCTGGAGGTTCAGAAAACGACGCTGCTCATCGCAATGCAGTAAGTGGGCTATTCGAGTCACCCCGCGCTGCTGTGTTTTCTAATAGTCCTCTTGTAGAAACTGCTCAGGAGAAAGCCAGTCCATGTTGCTGAACAAGATATTTGCTGCCATTGACAAACTACGAGAGAAGGCAGAGCTAGATACAAATGGCTTTACTCCTCTCCAGCATGACGGCCTAACCACCATCATGGCTAGTAGCCGCTCTGATTCGGCGGATAAAAACCTGGTACATACATATCCCACGTTTGAAGACTGGCTATCAACCTGGACTGTCTCTGCAGAGGACAAAGACAGCTCCTTAGGGATACCGAACGATATGTCTTTGAATGACGGCCTTCCACAACCAGAGCTATCGGCTCCAGGGAGTGAGACAGCAAATCTTCTATTGCACGTAGAAGGTCTTAAAAAATCAGGATCTCAAGGAATGGTGGCACAAAATATCGGCACAACGCTCAAAACACCACTGCACGATATTATCTCCCAGCTCAACCAGGAGGGTATGCGTTTCTAAGCACCAGGCTTTAACTCTTCTAACAAATCACAAGGATACGGCGAAATCTGCGGCTTCACGGATGAGAATGAAGGGACTCAATTCACCCCATTCATGCCATGGAATACATCGATTATAGTCGTCACGGAAGGAAAGAGTTCCTATGATGTTGACGTCGGACTGCAGGTCAATCATAGTGAGAGGCTCATAGACTTTTACAATGAGTGCTTACGCAAACTCGTCGGTATCCGGGTCGCAAGATGTCCGCATGTGGAAAAAACCAAATCCGCTCTTGCGTTGCGAGACGTTTTGGACCCTGGCTGCTCTGCCTCCATTGCTTTCCAAAGAACTCTGAGGTTGCCAGAGGATGAGCGAGACCATGGCACTTCGGAATTTCTTGGTACTTTTCCACTATTCAAGACAGATGAGTTCAAGTCGAGGCTCCCGCCAGAGATGGCGCTGAAGGGAGGCGTTTTCTTCCCGATGTTCCAGCGAGAGGCTTTGGCACTCGATTTCGCTTACGGGGAACCTTCCCGTGCATCTTTGGGGCTTGACAAAGAAAAGTTTGCAATCAAGGTATACTTCGGTGCCGTTAATTGCCTCTCCAGCGGAGCAGCCTAGGAAAGAGAAGGAACTGGGCAGGACTACGTGGTTTGTCCCAGGCAGCTCAGACTGGATGGCTATCAGTCTGCCGACGGGAGCACCAGACAGTTCGTTACTATGCCTCTTGGATGGAATTATTCTGTTGAGCACCAAGTGTCGGGGGCGGAAAATGTTGGTGGAATACAGCTGGAGATAGCGTCTCGCCTTCGGAATCACGTCGAGTTTCGCCGTTTCAAGAACCTCTGGGACTTTGGGGAGTCCTTGAGCTACATGGCCAGTGCCACGGAACTAGGACTCAAAGTCGGAGATAAGCTTGTTATGACTGACTTTGACCCCGAACTAAACCTGTTCGACAAGAAAGACAAGCCGTATCCGACGACGGTCTGGCGCTGGCCGAGAGAATCGCTACTGTATCCCATCGATCGAAGCGACTACCGAGCGACTACCGTCCAGGACATTCTACAGAGTACCAGGAAACCGTCGGCTACGCCTTCTACCCCCATTCGTCTCCGTGCTGTTCTCCCATTGGTCATTGTTCTTAAGATAGTAACTGAGCAAGGCCTCGAAGTTGTAGAAGTCCTGAAGTGCTCCCCCTTTCTCGAGCCCGGCTCTCTCGTCGAGCGGCGTATTCACCATCACAACCTCGACTGTGGAAAATGTCAGAAGTGTACCAAGTTGTACATGGTTCAACCAGGATGGAAATTTGAGACACAGCAACAAGGAGAATATAGTATGTGGGGGCCTGTTGGGCATAGTCCTTTCCGGCCTCTGCCGATGTCTTTCTCATTATCATCGGGTGAACTACGCGTTGTCTGCACCCGAACACATCCCGGTCGCCTATTTCAGCAGCAATATTCGCCGTATCCTTCCACCTCAGATAATGCCCCTCGACAGCAGACCTGGGAGATGGCCATGGGTTCCGGGGCACGACTCCTACAACATCTTCACAAGGCCTCTCACCGAGCGTGGGACTGGAAGAACGCCTGCGTAGTCAATATTCAAATCCTCAACGCACCTGCTTTCAAGTTCGTCACTGGCATTCCCGCCTGGACTCCAGTCTCGTTGAAGAGTTATCAGCAGCGGCAACTTACATTGCACATGCCTATTATCGAAGGGGCATCCACCCGCTCAGAAGTTATGTCTAAAACGCCAAATTTGCAGTACATCAGTGCATTGGATCTCAAAGCTTCCAATGAACTCAAAGCAAAACGTGGAATAGTCCTGTGCCCTCAATGCCAGAGCAACATGTGCAACATGGCGTAAGTGGCCGGATATTAATCGTACCTGGCGGTGACACTAACTCATGTTATCTTCCTGTCAGAATACTGCCATGCAGACACATATTTTGTTCGGACTGTACAAATAATGCCAAAGTTTGCATTCAATGCGGCGGAGCCTGTGCAGAGCAACTAATCTTTTCAGGGGTGATGGAATTCCCCTCCAAAGGACAGTCATTCGGCAATAACAATCCTCTACCCCTTACTCTCGGAGAAGTACGAGAGCAGCTGGAAACCATGCCGGGTTTTTCGAAATGGCATCTTTATCGCCGCGATGATCTTGAAAACATGGCAAACGGGATCGCCAGAGTGGACTGGGGCGACCAGAGCCTATTCTGGTACAACTTCATTGTTTCGGTTTTGAGAAAGGCCGATGGCCAGGTCCGAAGCCGCGTGGCCAACTCTTTGATTCTGAGCAACATTGAAACTGGGAGTACCTACCAGGTAGAACTTCTACTTGGCTTGGTCTCGGGAGCCGATGACAGTTGGAAAAAGGGACATGTTCAAAAGTTTCTACTCGCCTCGATTAAGAACGTTGAGACAAAAAATGCGTACGAACGTCTCTGCGCCCCGAAAGCCTCGACGTGCCTCGAGGCTGTCGTCAATTGGATGGAGACAGAAGGCATAGAAGCGCAGCATCTCACTGGCTGGGGCTTTAACCCAACAACTTTGCTATGCCCTCAGGCCGACCCAAGCCTGAAGCGAGTCATCGGCTTCTTGTTGCGCGGCGGTCGATCCCTCTCTCAAGACTACGGCGCAAATGTCTTCCTCCTCAAGGGAGACGCTACAAGCCATCCGCGTTTTGGAAAACGTAAGCTCAGGGAAGTGCTCCTAAGAGGTCTCGTAGATAATGGCTGCGACGTGAACCTTCGCGACAACCACGGGCACACTATGCTCTGGTACACCACCGACGTTTTGCATGCGCTCATAGACTGCGGTGCCCGTCTGGAAAATTACGATGAGAACGGCAACACTATCCTGCACCGCCTGGTCCACGGACCCAACAAGGGGCAGGTTAAAGAACTTCTAGAGCATGAAAAGGGTAAAGCGCTAGTAAACATGTGCAACAAGGACGGGCTCACCGCTTATCACGTTGCGCTAGGGATTGATTCTCTCTGGGATTGGATGGGCTTCACCGGTCTGCTCCTAGGCAGCCGTGCGAAGACCAACATGCCAATCCCCAATGGTGCATATCGGGATCAACTTGTCAAAGACGTTGCCAGATGGAAGATTGAGGTTGGGGGCATTCCGCTGTACCTCAGAAATTCGGCCGAAAAACGCTGGCGAGTGGTGGAGGAAGCGTTACGTGGCCCACGAAGCATCGAGGAGGGCTCGAACATGTAACATAAGTGGCCGTCTTGAACGAAAAGTAGATGGTTTCCTAATGTTTTTAAGAGAGTGTGCACATAGAAGCCATTAGATGATATTCACTAGAGTATTCGTGGTCGTACTAGGGGTTTTTGTTGTTGTTGGGGAGATTACAGTTACAGCATCGTCAGGAGTACACGGGATCGGTTGTGATAGCCATTGAGAAGTTGCATTCTACTATACGAACTGCTCAGTCATCAATTCCACCCCATTCACCACCGTCATTATCATCTCTCCTGGCGTGCTTCTTCCTCTCCTTGCTCGCCACGGTAGCTCCCTGTCTGTTGGTGTCCTTACGTCGCTCCCACTTGCTCTTGGAGGAAATCATGGCGGCGCCATGGCTGCGTCTAGCTTCGACACCCTTCTCCTTCAGCTTCTTCTTGTCCGCCTTGCTTACGTTGGGCAAAGCATCAAGAAGCCACTTCTGGACATTAGCCTCCTCGCCCGTCTTGCCAGCCTGCTTTTCGCTGGCGGCAATGACGTTGGCAACGCTCTTAACAAAGGGGATATCGTCCGTCGTGTAGAAGGTGACGGCGACGCCGCCCTCACGGCCTGCGCGACCCGTCCGTCCCGCACGGTGGACGTAGGCGGCGCTGGACCCGGGAACATCGTAGTTTACGACGCCGTTGACACCCGCGAAGTCAACGCCGCGGGCGAGAACATCAGTCGTAATCAGGATCCAGATCTCACCGGCACGGAAGCGGCGCATGATCCCTGCTCGGGCGGAGTCCGGGAGGCCGCTGTGCAGAGCAGCGATTCTGGTGGAGCCGCCGGCCGCAAGTGGGATATCGTATTTCAGTTCCTCTTCGAGCGCTGTGGCACGCTCGATAGTTTGAGTGAAGACCAAGAACGGGGGCCGGAGAGGCGGGCCAGAATCATCTCCTGCTGTGGGATGAAGGAGTTGACGGAGACCTAGGAGCTTTCCCTTCTCCGTTGCGGTGTAGACCAGCTTGTGGGTGACGTTGGGGACGGCCGTGTCTTTCAGACCGACCACCAGGCGAATCAAAGGTTTGGATGCTGACTTGGCCTCCCTCGTCTCCGTGACCAAAGTCTCGATATTGGAGCCAAAGGTGGCGGACCAGAAGGTAGTTCTCAACTCAGGGTTGGGGCAGGCAGACCAGATGGCCATGGTCTGCTCGCGGAATATGGGGTCCAGGAGAACGTCTGCCTCGTCGAGAATCAGAGATTCGACAGTCGGAAGCTTGCGATTGGTCTTTGATGACCCTGACGTGAGGAAGTTGAAGAACAGTGCTGGTGTTGTGACAAGGATGTCGACCTTCATGGCCTGTTTTGTGTTGGCGGGCTCCGTCTCACTGTCCTCGTCATCTTCATCCGACTTTTCACTCTCATCGTCTTCCTCATCTTCGCTCTCAGACTTTGCCTCTTCCTCGGAGGCTATGCGCATGCCCTTCTTCATGCCGACGACTTTGATGCCAGAGCCCTGGGCTAGCTTGCGCGCCTCATTGACAATTTGGAAGACGAGTTCTCTTGTCGGCGCAATAACAATCGCGGAGAGCTCATGTTCATCCTTCTCCTCGTCGGATGTCCTCTTTTGTAAAATCGTGTTGATAGCGGGAATCAAAAAGCTGATCGTCTTTCCGCTGCCTGTCGGTGCAACAGCGAGGAAATCAATACCTCTGGAAACGTCTCCAAGCTCTTCATTGTGAGGAACCTCCTTCAAGGCAATATCGGGTCGCAACAGCAGAGGCAAGCTGCCCAGCTGCACTTCGGTCGGCACCTTGTATCCCTGGTGTGCCAGGTTGTCTGCCAGTAGCGGCGAGATGTTGTAGTTCGTCCGAAGCTCGCGGAAAGACGTCAGAGTTTGCGGGTGAATCTGGTTCGTCTCCTTCTCCACCTCGACGGCAACCTTCTTCTTCTTGCTCTTGGTGACCTTGGACGCCTTCTTGTGACGCTCGGAGAGGAGGGTGAGCTTCAATCGGTGGGAGCGGAGGATCTGTCGGCACTCGTCTTCGGGGAGCAGAGTCGGCTCGACTGCGGGCGCTTGGGCGGCATCTTTCTCTTTTTTGGAGGCCGCTTTCACCTTTTCTGCTTCCTTGGAGGGCTCTGGCTTGGGCGCGAAGAAGTCGACCTCGGGGAGCTGCTCCTCCTCCTTCTCCTCAACCTCTTCTTTGCCTCGCTTCCTCTTGTTCCCCCGCGCCGAGGGCACTTCGTCGTGGAAAAGCTGTGGGTTCGTCCGGTTGCCGGCCGACGGCAGGTTTGCCGCCGCCTTGTTGGCTGTCTTGGGGCCTCTGGGAGCCTGCTTGATGCCGCGCGACAGAACTTTGAGGATATCCATGGTTGAGCGTGCAGAATTTAAGTCAAAGTGCTTGAAGCCTTTGCTACGACCGTAATGGACATGGAATTTTTAAAGTGGAGACGCGGACAGTGCCCGCACAGTCTTCTCCCTGTGCGGAGCCCCTCAAGACCCTAGTTACAGGTTCATGTATTAGTTCACATTGACAAATCGCTAGCACCTGGCCTACTTGCCAACGGAAGATGGTATGCCAATTTAACACATGCCGAACTAGATTTGAAAAATTGAACAATGGTTACGGAGGAGGAAATACCCGAAACTCTATTGGCCAAAAACCTACCAGCTTCTGCGTATGAGGTCCATATTGAGCTTGGGCTCTAGCCTATCGCCATTCAATACCCATTCATACCTAGGTCCTGACCACTCATTCAGACCTCCCCATACAACAATGAAAGGCTCAAAATACCCCCGGTTCAATATGTGCAAGATTTTCAAATGAATAGTAGCGGAGTTGGTAGAGTGTTCAACAAGCGAGTGTTGTGGTGGAGAGAAGCTTGAGGATTGCTGCTAGGCCGCTTGGAAAAGACTCAAGCAGGTTGACTATCCAACCTTGGAGACCTGTAATCATTGCTACTTTCAGGAGACCTAGCAAGGATATATAATTTCGAAACAATGTACCAACATTTGACAAGAAAAGTGATGAACTTTGGTAACGTATAATCAAACGAAACCCAGCTTCCAGGAGATACACATACCATGACGAAGGAGCGCATATAGTCTCAAGGTCTCACTTGATAGAGTGATAGTTCTTCATTTGTTAGTTTTGTATCTTGGCAGGCTCGCCCTCTGCAATATGGCTGCACGTCGCCTATAATGTCTGACCTCTTGATATCTTTGGGTATCGAAGTCCTGGCTTTATTTTCTTTCCTGTTGGTAATGTGTAGCCAGTCGCTCAAGTGCCATATGAAGAGGGAAAAGGGAAAAAAAGAAGAAGAAAAACCCCCATTTAATACCACAGGCAGATAGAGATGTTTAAATCTTGCTTCCATACCACCGTTGTGCTCTCCGACACCAAACGTCTTCCGAAAGTGTGTTCGCACCCGGGAATTTTAGACATGGCAAAATGCCAAATGATGGCGGTTCACGACGCCGGTCAAAATAAAAAGTATTCCGATGTAGGCTTAAAATGTAACATGGTATCAAAATGAACGTTAGAAACAACACGAAGAAGGCTATTAGCGGTGTATGTATGCCGCAAGATTGACTTCCTTTCAGATATTCGTAATCTTCAAGGTGAGCCGTCAGCACCACATTTGAACGGTTTCGACACAATTCTTGTAACAATTGTTTCAAAGAAAAACGAGCCAAATTGTATTTCATCGAATTGCGGAAGATGACGAGGCGATGATGAATATGAGGCAGCAAGAACGCGCAGTTGCCGGTGATCTCCCCGCTCGTCAACCGCGCCCTTGCTTGATGATCACCCGCGCACGCCTCCCAGAAACATTGGGCCGTGTATAAAAGATGAGAACTTTCTGTTAATGTAATTAGATTTACAATATATGTTCAGAGATTATTCACATGATTATTCAATCATCGATCTGACTGTTTTGCTCACCAAATCCTGTATTTCCATTGTTGATCATGTCTCATCCTGATCTTACCGCCTTCAAGGCCCTATCATTCGACTGCTATGGAACGCTAATAGACTGGGAGTCCGGCCTCCTTGCTGGCCTCGAGCCCATAATCTCAAGGCTCCCGCCTAATAGCCCGCATGCAAAGAACCCAACTCTCCTTGCACAGCGTTTCGACACGCTCTCTAGAGACACACAGGTATCCGACCCAAGGTTACGCTACGACCTGAACCTGTCTCGCTCCTTCTCGCGACTAGCCGAGGAGCTGGACGTGGCAGTCTCTGAGGAGGAAGCGAGGAAATTCGGGTCTCTTCCTGGAACGTGGACGCCCTTCCCCGACACCGTCGCGGGGCTAGAGATCCTGAAAAGCCATTACAAGCTCATCATCCTCTCCAACATTGACCAGGATAACATCGCCGCCACTCTCAAACACTTCCGGCCTACGGTCGAGTTTGACGGAGTGTACACAGCGCAGAAGATCGGCAGCTACAAGCCCTCGCACGGCAACTTTGAGTACTTGTTCGCCCATGCTAGGGATGAACTCGGCGTGGAGCGGGAGAAGGGGGACCTGCTACACGTCGCGAGGAGTCTGACAGCAGACCACGTGCCCGCGAAGCAGATTGGATTGAGGAGCGTTTGGATCTCCCGCGGTGGCGAAAAGAAGAACGGCGAAGGCGTGGGGGGCGATTATGAGAAGTTGAAAGACGACGTTGCTTTTGAGTGGCGGTTTGATACGATCGGGGACTTTGCGAGGGAGGTGGACAAGCAGTTTCGCGATAAGACTGCTTGAAATAGTCGTATGAAACTTGGAATAGTATTTGCGCGTCATCTGAGTAACTGGATAGGAGCACCGCCGATGTAAGCTCATCAAGTAGAATCCCAAACCGACTCCTCCCCAACAGCGCTTCCCTCACTCGCACCGCTCTCGTTCGTTCTCCGCCCACGGTAATGTCTCTTCCGCTTCCTTGTGCCCGTATCCTCGGCTCTCCATCCCTTTCGCGGCCGGATGGGCTTCAAGAACCCGTCCACATGCACTGCGCCATACATCTCATCCTCGCTCTCCACCTCTTCAACGTTGACCGCCTGTCCGGGATGCACCCGCGCCATGTGCCTCTGCAGATTCGCCCTCCGCCCAAAGCCCTCCGCAGCACGTTCGCAGTCGGCTACAGGGCAGTAAAATAGCCCGATGGAGGATGTGCGCGATGTACTGCGTCCTCTACTAGGAGCCCGGGATCCGCGGCCGCGTGCTACGTCGGAGTCACTGGGTGGAATGCTATCTCGTCCGAGACTCCCCTGCCGACTCAGAACGCGGCGCCGTGCTGCGGGTCTATCATTCTCAGAGTCTGAGCTGGATACCGACGGGGCGCGGCGTCGGTCGCTAGGGAGATAGCGAGTCTTTTGAGGCTTCGGCCCTTTAGAAGCCGGCCCCTCAAGAAGCGTCTGCATTTCCATCCCCTGACCAAACAGATCAGCACACCTTTGCGCCGCTCTTGCGACAACCTCGGGCTTGAAACCGGAGAGAGAAGCCGCGCCAATGACGTCGCTCCAGTCCCTGAGCCCCCAATTTCCCAGCATCTCCTCCCGGGCTTTGACCCTGGCTTCCATCCGGGCCTCAGGCGGCAGGTCGCGCTTCTTACGTGGCGATCTAGACGGCCGTGATGCAGCCGCAGATTCCTTTCCTTTATCGCCCTTTTCGTCGTCGTTGTCCTCCTCATCCGATGAAAAAGGGATGCGCTTCTTGTTCTCCCTGGCCAAGCGGATCTTCATGTCTTTCTCCGTCTCGCCGGGAAGTGGAAGCTGCGCCTTCTTCGGCCTGCCCCTCCTCTCCGATGTCCGTTGCTCAGGCTCCGGTGTGCGCGGTGCTTTACTACGCGGCCGACCTTTCCGGCTACGCTTGTTTGCCGACGAGGCTCGCGACACGACGGACGAGTCGCTAGCAGCGTCCGAGGCGTCCGATGCATCCGTTGCAGATGCCGAGGAGTCAGTCATGTAGCTCAAACCGGCGAGCCGTGAGTTGTGGAGCGTCGTAAGGGTGCGGTCGAGTGTGGAGAGGATATGCCGTACCGACGGACGCAGAAGGTCCGAGGAGAGCTCGTCATTAGCAGAGACGACTGCCTCGTAAGTTTTGGAGCGCTTCATCTTCTGATCGTTTGCATCCAGACGTGGCCTTGAGCCCTCTGCGTCGGAAAGCGCGTCGCTGCCATCATCAGAAGTGATGGCTGAGTGAGCAGACTGAGAGGACGCTGGCGTTGTTTCGCGGGCGGATTCTTGGTGGGCCCTGGCAGCCTCTTTCTTTTTGTACTTTTGCTGCCGCCGTCGAAAACGCTCCTTGGCCTGGCGCAGGATTGTGGCCGTAACCTCCTCCTCCAAAGCTGTGCTGGGGAGCTGCCCTCCCTTTGATCGAATAGTAAACTCGTCGTCCCCATCGTGGGTCTCCTTCATGAAATCGTCGCCCGGCACGGTTGTCGAGTCCATGGGCCACGCCGTCCACAGATTCGGCGGCCGCCAATCGCCACTGTCAACGACCTCTTCCAACGGTCTATCCGCATCCTATTTGGCTAGTCAGTGCCTCGGACAAGCATGTATTTGTGTTGGGTTGTTCACCTCTGCCTCGGGTCCCGAGGTCACCGACGGTCGTACAGGACGGTTTTTCAACGCGAATGCATTGTACAGGTGCACAGATAAATCGCGATTTCGGAGTTGTTCCATGGACCGGTGAAGCAGTCGCTCCTCCTGTGTGTAGGTCTGCCATGTTGCTTTGCTACCCCTCCAACGATTGGGTCTGGTCTCATAGAGCTCTTCCGAGTCGACTGAACGGATTTCATCGGTGTCCAGATCCCATGATTCCTCGTTTGTTGTCATGGCTCAACACCAAATCTGTAATAATTGCAGTGACGCAAAAATGAAGGAAAACGGGGTGGAATAAGCGCCTTGAGAACAGAAAACAAAAAATAAGGGTATCAGTGTATGAACGGTAGTTCTTTTGATTGGGTTGATGAAGTAAGGTGCAGAGTGAAGAAAAAATTGGACCCGCCCACATGGCATCAAAAGTCACTTTAACGTCAGGCAAGCCTTTCGCGGTACAGACACAAGCAGAACATCAATAAGACTTTGCAAAATTTACGACCAGTGTCTCAAGCAAATGAATTTCTTTTCCCAACACCACAATTATGGTATAACATACGCCAACTACAGTCTAGAAAAACAGAAAAGAGTTCTTTTACGCCTTTGCCTTCTTGTTGTTGAGCTGCTTCTCCAGCCTCCTCCTCTTGGCTCTGAGCTTCTCGTCCTCGGCGCTCTTCTTGTTATTAGTGTATTGCATCTGCTCAAACAGCTTTCTCTTCTTCTTGCTCAGCATGCCCTTGGCCCGCTCGATATCCTCGGCCTCCTCGGCCACCTTCTTGGCGTGCGCCTTGCGCGCCGCCTCCTTCTTGGACTTGGGCTTCGTCTCCTTCGCCTTGACGTTGCCGCCAGTGAGCTCAGCCTCGAGCTCGAGCTGGCGCTGTGCCTCGGCATCGTCGTCGTCAGAGCCAGCCTCCTCCTCATCTTCAGAGGCGTCACCAAGGTCAGAGCCTTCGCCGCCCTCCTCATCTTCGTCGTCGGAACCGGCAACGTCCATGTCGCCAGCGTCCTCGGCCATCTCCTCGTCGCTCTCGGCAAGAGCCTCGCCTTCGGGCTCCTGCTCCTCGAGAGGCACGGTAGGGTCGTATGCACCCTGCACTTGCCTGACGAAGGGGCTGAGATGGGGCGGGAGCTGCGCGCCGGGGGCGTACTGGTCCGGCTGCTTCAGCTCCTCCTCGTTGATGCTGTCCCAGACCCACTGGGGCTGGACGTATATCCTGCCGGGAATGCGCTGGTTGGGCGCCAGCTTCTGAGATGTCTGGTTGTCCTCTCCGTCGGCCTCCTCGTCGTTGCCGGCGTAGATCTGAGGACGATCGACGATCTGGTGAGTGATGGCGGGGTCGCGCTCGTTGGTTGTGAAGGCGCCCTCGCCGAGGACGGCGTCCCAGCCGATGCGCTTGCAGCCGAACGACCGCAGAAGGAACTCCAGGGGTTGTCTGGGGGATTCACGGGAGAGGAAGAAGGTGCAGTTGGAGAACAGCTTGGCTCTGTCCGAGCTCGAGTTTTCGGGCTGCGGCAGGACGTCGCCGCCGGGCGCCGCAGGCTCGAACTTGTCGATGGCATTGGTAGCTTCTTCGCTGGACTCGGCCTGCTCCTCCGACTTTGCGTCGTCGTTGACATCGGAGTCCTTAAGCTTCTTGATGACCTTGTCAACTGCAGCCTGAGTCTTGGGGTCAACCTGGTGCTCGGCCTCGCTGTTGGTGATCTGCTTCTTCTCCTCGGGCGCGGCAAGGTTCTGGCCCTCGAGGGTAAAGGCACCGAGCTCGCCAGACTGGTCGTCCTTGGTCTGGTCGAACTTGGGCGGGTACTTGAGGCCGAGGGACGTGTACAGACGGAAGTTGATGAAGCCCAACAGGGTCATGTAGAACTCGACGAAAGTGCCCATGATGCGGAAGTCGACGTCGCCGACCACCCTCTGGTTGAACTTGTAAGGCGCCAGCCACAAGACGTCCTCGCCGAGGATGTTCGCCTGGTAGTAGATACCCTTGATCGACAGGAAAGACTTGGTAACGCTTTGCGACACAATCAGGTAGTGCTGGAACTCGAGGGTAAGACGCTCGCAGCGCGCAATCATCTTGGCCGGGACGGAGGACGTCGAAGGCAGGTTGGCGAAGAGGAACAGCATGGAGAGGCAGTCGTCAAGATCTCTCACGGCGTCAACGAAGGTCGGGTATCGCTCTCTGATGACATGGTCGAGGGTGTATCTCGGCTTGCCGGTCTCCTCGGGCCTGGCGGCGTTCTTCTCCAGCCTCTTCGCATCGCCAACGTCTCCTCGGCCGAGCGCCTTCGAAATCTTCTTCTCGAGGGCCTTTTGGTCGCGGAACTTTTGAAGCAGCGGCTCGTGAAGGAGGTACTGAATGTCTTTGGCATAGTAGAAGGTCGTCGAGGCGGTCGAGGACTTGGAGACCTTCTTTTTGCTGCGCGGCTCGCGAGGGTAGATACCCTTCCAGATGCAAAGCTTGCGGAAGTCGGGCAGGCTGATTTGCAGCTTGCGGATAGCCTGGTTTCTGGTGACATAGTTCTTGGCCGCTCCGGCCTGTCCCTTCTTCTTGATTTTACCCATCTTGGCGAATTGGTGTGGTGGTTGTCTGAGTGAATGGGAGAAAAAGGTGTTTGGGCGGGTTTAGAAGCTATCAAAGACTTCTGACCGTGGCGGGGCACCACTTTCGACTTTCTCTCAGAACTTTTTTTTCCATTGAAATTTTCTGCCAATGTCTGACCGCCCCGAAGTTCCCCCAGATAGGCCTAGTGGGACATCAGGTGGCTGTCGATTGGCCATTCTTATCTAATCGGTGGAATGGCCCCAGCTCTAGGGGTTCGATCCACTAAAGGCAGGACAACTGCGCTGAAAGCCAGGCCATTATTCGCTGGCAAGCTTCCCGCCTCCCCAGCGGGCATGCGCCCCGGTCCAGCCAGGTGTCATCCACCTCACGTCAACCCCCGTCCCATACCTGGTCCATCCCGACTCCCGCCCGAACTCCCACGACCGCGAACCTCAAGCTCCGGGAGCATCAACACCTCGCCATCTTCCGGCCCCTCTGTCACCCGCTTCTCCCCCCCATCCCGTCGGGTCATGGACTGAACAGTTACCGGCGGTACAATGACTCAGGGAGGCAACAAGACGGGCGTCTACGCCGCTGCAGCCGCGCTGCGTCTGTTGCTGTTCGTTTCGTTCCCCGGTCTGCCGGACCTGCTCACCGGCCGCGTCGAGATCTCGACCCCCGTCACTAGCTTCAAACGACGTGAGTTCTGCCCACCCCCCCAGATATTCGGAAGAGCAACCAGCTAATGAGCCCATGTGCGCGCAGTTCAAGAAGGTCTATTCCTCTACAACCATAACGTCTCTCCTTACGACGGCGGCGTCTACCACCAGGCGCCCCTCTTCCTCCCCCTCTTCTCCCTCCTCCCGGACCCGAAGTCGTTCCCGATCTTCACCTACCTCCTCTATATCCTCATCGACGTTCTGAGCGCAGATGCCCTTTCTAGAATTGCCGACTCGGGCGAGGCCGGGTCCTCGCGCCTCTTCACCTCACCGCGCCGTAGCAAGAGGTGGAGTGGTCTCGTGGTCGCATCACTGTAAGACGGCGCCCTATCCCCCCCTTCCATCGCGAAGCTCTCGTCTGACATCCTGCATAGCTATCTCTTCAACCCCTTCACAATAGCAACTTGCGTCGGCCGCTCCACCTCCGTCTTCTCAACATGCGCCATCCTCCACGCCATCGCGAAAGCCATCTCCGGCGCGCCCCTCGGCGCAATGGTCGCGCTCTCCTTCGCGACCTACCTGTCGATGTATCCCGTACTGCTCCTCCCGCCCCTCGTCCTCCTCGCGTACGACCGTCAGGACCCCTCCCGCCGCATCGCCTCGACCGCGAGCTTCGCCGCCACGAATGTCGCCGTCGTGTCGGGCGTCCTCGGCGCCCTTTTCATCATGTCCTTCCTCGTGACGGGCGACTCCTGGGAGTTCCTCTCCAGCACCTACGGCGCCCAGATCACCCTCAACGACCTGACGCCCAACGTGGGGCTGTGGTGGTACTTCTTCGTCGAAATGTTCGACTCCTTCCGGCCCTTCTTCCTCGCCGTCTTCTGGCTCCACCTCTCGAGCTACGTCGGCCCCCTGACCATCCGCATCCGCAGCCAGCCGCTGGTGGTCCTCACGCTCCTCCTCGGCATTTTCTCCATCTTCAAGCCGTACCCCTCCATCGCCGACGCGAGCCTGTTCCTGGCCATGCTCCCCCTCTTCCGCCACGTGGTCCCTCTGATGCGCTACACGTTCGTCGGCGCTGCGACCATCATGTACGCCTCCTTCCTCGGCCCGGCCTTCTACCACTTGTGGATCTACGCCGGCAGCGGGAACGCAAACTTCTTCTACGCCATCACCCTTGTCTGGAGCCTGGGGCAGAGCCTGCTCGTCAGCGACCTGACGTTTGCCGTCCTGCGTGACGAGTGGGAGGTCGAGCGGCCCGACATGGTCGGAAAGGAGATCCGGCAGATCTAGCCGGCGACCCGCCTACGCCGCATGCCGCACGCAACTGAGACAACATGTTATCTGTTACACTAGCCGGAGGGTGTTGGGCGGGCTACACATCGGCAGCATTTTCAGATTAAAGAGAAAACAAGGGGTGCATGGTGTATGATGGACGCTTAATGTAACCCAAAATAATCGAGACAGTATTGTACAGAGTTTGTGCCTTTTTTTCATGTCCTTGTGACGTGCCCTCGTATCCATTTCTCCAGAGCTGCGTTATTTTGATTTCCCTTCTTCTGCTCCCTGCTACTTGAAACGACGTAAAGCTGGCCGGCCTCCTTCTGTTTTCTCAACGGCCCATCCGCCCAAACAAACAGCTTCCGGCGGGCGCAGTGATACTTGCATTAATGGGCTTGCGGCCATCCTCTAGTCGACGCTCAGCTCCGACTCGACCACCCTCTGCTCCGTCGCCCCCGTGTCCAAGCTTCCCCCCCACCCGGCGGACGGGCTCGCCTGCGGCACCGGGTCCGCGAGCCCCAGGGAGAAGTCGAGCATCGCGCCCAGGTCGCCGAACCTGCTCAGGCCCCTCTTCTCCGCCATCCACGTCTGGGTCCGCATGCCCCACGGCGGCAGGCTCCGGTACACCCAGACGCCGTAGGCGATGGCGGTGCCGGCGGCCAGCACCCCGCCGGCCAGCGCGAGCGTCCTCCGGTCGGCGACGCCCTGGGCCTTCTTCTCGGCGCGCCGCCGCCACTCGTTCAGGTACGCCTCACCGAGGTTCGGCGTCACCTGGGCGACGTTGTCGAGGAAGCGGGTAGCGGTGCGGAGCGACGAGGACGGCGCGGCGACCCAGGGGAGGGCGCCGGGGCTCGTGAGGCACTCGTTGCGGAGGTCCGCGGCCATGGCGCTGAGGTGCGGGAACTTCTTGGCGAGGATCGTCCGCAGCCAGTCCTGGGGCAGGCGGACCGCCTGGATGAGGGAGAGGTAGCCGAGGACGAGGCAGTCGAGGGACGTCGGCACCTCGCCGTCGAAGAAGCGCTTCTTCTCCCCTTGCGACTCCTCGTCGCGCGCCCTCAGCTCCTCCAGGGGCGCGAGCGCGTCGACGGTGACGGCGTGCAGCCTGATGCCCCGCGCCGTGCCCGCCTTCATCTCCTCCAGCACGCTCTTCTTCCCGGAGACGGGCAGGTGCTTCATCGCGCGGTCCAGGGCGCCGCCCTGGGCCTCAGCGTTGCCGTCCTCGTCGTCATCGGCCCCGAGCCCGTCGAGCCCGAGGTGCGCGGACCGGGCCACGGCCTGGGTGCGGAGGAGGCCTGGTACGGTCCAGCTCAGGGGGAAGCCGAGCAGCTGGCTGAAGGCGGGACGTGTCACAGTGGTCCAGTTCTCGTGGGTGCTGAACAGGGCGGCGTCAAGCAACGGGGCGAGCTGGGCCTCGACGTAGGCGCCGTAGGCGAGGGCGTCGGCGCGCTGGGACGCGGTGAGGCGGGAGTCCAGGTCCAGGTCCCAAGACGGGGACTCGGGCGAGAGTGAGGCCAGGTGGGCGACGATGGAGGCGTAGCCCGTTACCCAGACGCCGTTGGCGTTGAGGGCGGGGAGGCGGTCTAGGGGGTGGTTAGCGAGGCCGCATTGTTTCTCGGGTCCTTTGTGACTCTTTGTGTGACTCTTTGTGTGATTCTTTGTGAAGGGGGAGTCATGGTGGGACGAGGCCGCGTGGGTGGGCGAAATTAACGGTGACCTCGGGAGGTTAGAGGCAGAGAGAGGGGTGAAGACAGGGAAGAGGGGTGGGGGTGGGATTGGGGTGCAGGTGTGTAAGTGTGAGATGAGGCAGAGGTGAGGCCTTACTTGATGAGTCGACGGCAGGGTCATTGCTCGGGACCAGGCGCCATTGGGAGCTTGGGAGGGCAGTGTGCAGGTATGCGATAGCGGCCAGGCACTCGGCGTCGATGGAGGGGAGGTCGAAAGCCGGGCCCCAGACGTGGAGCTCGAGGACATCCATTGCGTGTGCGTGAGGAGTGCCAGGTAAACGTCAACGTATGCGGGCGGCGGGCGTGCGGTTCCCAGGTACCGGATTCACGCTGTTCTTTCGTCTTGTCCTCTCAGTCCCGGACCCTGATCAATTCAAGTCTTAGCGTGCGGGCGCAAAGGTGGTTTGAAATGCGACCGAGAGTCGATGACGGCGACGGAGGCTTTCTAGCTTTGGCGATGACTCAATAGTTTCAGCGCACGGCGAGAGACGACCCTGATGATCCGGAAGGCAGCAGCACGGTAAGGCACTTTTAGTGATGTAGTGTACGTGCCTGGGGGGTTGTCAAAAAAAAAAAAGGAACCCCTGCATTCCTTTCATCGCCTGATGCGCCGCGACGATCCCGTCCGAGCTTGAAAGGAAAAGGTTGTTGCGACCTCGGCGCGAGATCACGTGATGATAAGCTGATAGCGGTTCTGGGGTTGGGGGGGGCCGATCTGCTACCCGCCCGGTCCAATGTCTTGCCTTCCCGCCCGTTTGCCACCCACGGCGCCCCGGACCTGCATCGAAGGCGGGTTACCATTCCTGGGCAATGTCAACCACCACCCCCTGACGATCCGGCCTTGAAACCTGCAAAACAACGTCGCCGCAGGCAGATCATCAAGTAAATTATTCTTGTTGTAAATTTGTTATTTCGGCCCTCGTCGACAAGATGGTACCGTTTCAGAATTCCTCGCGGTCCAGCAGCATCCGTATCACACTCCTCCCCCACACCTCCACGACGGTTTGCCTCCCGACTAAACCGTATTGCTTGACGACGACTGCGACGACATGGGCAGAGCTTCGCCACCGCTAAGGCAGGTACGCAACCTGCCGAACCCACCGGGGCCCGCGGCGCAGGAATCTCAGCAATCTAAATCGTCTGAATTTCAGACGCACTAGAAACATACCAAACGGAAACAGATTGACAGGCAGATCGAGCTCTGGAGAACAATGGACCAACACCGCCCCTGTTTCATACAGATTCAAACAAACCCGTCAAGCTCGTCAAGTGGGGGGTGGAGGACGGCCAGAGGTAAAATAAATCCGTGAACCCATAGATCCACGGGCAAAACTGCGACGAGGGGCATCGCATTTTGCATTTTGTTATACCCATCCCGGGGTAGCTGACGGGTGTCACTCTGATGAAAGGGGTCCCCCATGGATGCACCATGCCATCCATACCGTACCGCACTTTACCCTAACCCAGCATAGTTTAAACTACGCGTTACGAATTCATCCTCGTACTCGGACCAAAATATCTTTGGCTTGCTAGAGTGGAGTGGGCGCGCCCCGAGGAGAACATGTAAATGGCAGTAACAAAGGGGGGAGGACAACGACCAACAAAATAATAAAGATAAAAAGGGGAAAACTGTTGTGGCGGTGGACCCCACGATGCTGCCGCACCACGTTTGACGGTTTCCGCCCACGGCGGCTCCGTTTTTATTTCCATTTTGGCGCGACGCCGCCGCCTCGCCGCCGCTACAAACTCTCGGCAGCCCATGCCATACCGGCCCCATTTCCACACACAAACTCACGCATGCCCTTCTCCCTGCCAAACACGCTAGCGGCAAAGAGTGAGGGCTCATTTTAATTACGCCGTAATGCTTGGGTTGCTTAGCACACAGCCTCCCGTGCGACGTAATGAAGGAGGACGGCTGGTTAAGGGCCCATAAACGACGGCGTCGAGAACCGTCTACGACGTCAAATTGCTCCCAGTTGGGGGAGGGAGGGGGAGTTGGAATTAGGGGTCCAACATTCCGCTCTCCCGCCCCCACCCCTTTCCCGTCTCTGTCTGTGTCTCCCTCCCTGCGAGCCTCATTCTATCGCAATGCCTCTCGGGGGAGGGAGGTAGAGGACAACAAAATTAGGGGTCCTGGTGAACCCTTCGATAGCTCTCCATCCTTTGCGCCTGCACTTCTTTTGCGTGTACACCCCGTAGGCTAGGGCGAACGGCAGTTCGTCGATACCCGAGAAATGAAATTGCGCCCACCATCGTCCCGCCCGCCTCGCGAGGCCTCTCTCTTCGGCCCGTGAGGGTGAGCAACACGCACGCAATAACATGGGGGGGCGGAGGCGGCGGGCGTTCAATCACCACGCAGCGCGCGCTCAATGTTCAGCTCGCTCGACGCTCAACATGGCCTCATGTTCTGGCAGATTATCACACGATAAGGGAGGGGAGGGGGGAGAGGCTGGGGGGGGGGGAGGGGATTAAAACAAACAACCGCGCATCGCGGCACCCTACCCATGAATCCTTGAAGCAGGACGGAATAGTAATCAGTACCGGGGGAACAAAAAAAAATAAAAACAACAAAAAAAACACTGATCCGCCCTAAGGCATGTGTTTGTCCTGCATCCTCACTTAGGCGAGATGAGCAACGCTGAAGAAAAGCCGAATCACAACCACCACCCAGCCCAGCCCGGCCAAGCCCAGCTCAGCCAGCCCGGTTCGCACACAATCGGCTCGTCCATGTGCGCAACGTGCAGACCGTCACTGGCCGCCCTACCCGCACATCTCAACACCCTCCTCCGCCCGACCCCCCCTTGCAAAATGACGGTGAAATCATGAGGGTATGGGACGGAAGATCTCAGATGATCTCTTATCCACCCCTCGGTTTGCCCTCAATTGGCATCGATTTCCCTCCCGCCCCCCTCCCTGGGGCCCCCTAGGCGGCCCCCCTTCTTCGTCGGTGCCATGTATCACGTAGACGGAAAGGAAAGGATTCCCGTCGACGCATGTCCGTAGATGTCTGGTTCCTCCGTTGCAGGTGCGGAGAGAGAGAGAGATACGTGGACCGCCCGCCGGGCCGGGGTTGTGGTTTGATGCACACACGCACGCACTCTGCCCCATGAAAATGCTGTAACAGGACTGAGTGATTTTCCCTTTGCCTTGGACGGCGAATGGGCCGGGCCATGAGATATGACCGCGTCCGTTTGCGAATGCGGCTGCTGCTCGGGTCGGGTCGGTTATGCGTGGCCTGGGGGGAACATGGTAGGTGCGGTAGGTGGTATTATTGTAGATGGTCGTCCGAATGGGCCGCCGCACCGTAACATCGGCAACGCGAACTCCTCCTCTTCTCCCCCCCCCCCCCTCCCCTCATTGGGGGTGGTCGGGATGCACGGGGGTTCTCGGTTGGGAAGATCGGCTGGCGGACCCCGCGCTCTTGCGGCTTGGACGGGTAAAGGGAGAATCTGGAATGTCGTGCGTGAGTGGGATGGTTGCTCGCGCCATGCTGTCTCACAAGGTGAGGGGGCAAGAGCTCGGTACCGCCTCATGACCCATGGCGGACGACTGCATTTGGAATGAGACTGTGTGGGTGTGTGAGTGTGAATTGAGTGTGAGTGAGTGAGGGGGCGGAGGAGAGAGATTTGGACAAGTCACGATGGGGCACCGGCGAATGAGGGTCAAGTGATTTTGAAGAATTATTTGTGATATTATATAACTTTCTCTCTCTCATCTAGATTGGTCCAAATGCTGAGCTCACTCAGTGGCCAATCCGTGTGTGCGATGTGTAAGAATGAAACTCCTCTCAACTTTTTGAGTTGTGTATCCCAAGTTACTTCAAGCTCCGAAAAGACTTCGCTCATACTTTCCGTCGAACCCATCCATCTCTCTGAGAAGGGGAAGGGGGGTATCGGCGACGACAAAGTGGGAAAAAAAGGGTGAGGCTCATGTGAGAGCCTCCCTGACAATATTCTAATGATACATGTTTGTAGAGGTTGTGAAAATGGCGCGTGATAAAGACGTTGATGTGTTCCTGGTCCCGTAATGATGCTTTGCTCGTTCCGTTGTAGGTCGTAGATTAAAGATGGTTTGGTTTGTTTGTGTGTCTCGTAGACACCACTCGTTTGAGCGGTTTAAGAAGTGCGAGGGTGGTAATACAAGGTGGTATGGCGGAAATATTGCAGGTCTTTGCAATCAGTGACGAAGCCAAGTAGGTGGGTTGTTGCGTGTTCGTGGGGTTGTTCTTGGCGTTGCGTGCAGAGCCCAGCTCCTAAAGACGCGGGCCGGCACGAAAGCAAGGAAAATGAGGGTGGTTGGCGGGATTGTGTGTTTGGGAGGCCCATTCGGGAGACCGCCTCGGGACAACTCGTGACCGCGGACGTTATCGTGATGCAGAGATGATGTTGCCCGCGCCGGGAGAGGGGCAATTGCATTTGTCCGGGTTCGCGAGGGCGGCTGAGATGTGAGTTCCTCCGTCATGGGTGGGTGGTGTGGGTGGTGCATGCATGGCCAGCACATGGGAGGCGATGGCATGCATGACCGAAAGCGTGGTAATCTCGTCCCATGCGGGATGCCAGAACGGGCCGACGAATTCCTGACTGTGTCGTCCGCCGGGTGGGGTTTCTGTGTTGTTTCGTTCGCAATTGATGTCCTGGGAGCTGTGGGAGAGTCCCTACGATCCGTATTGTCGACTGCAAAGACACCGGTGCCAGCTCCAATCCGAGGGGGGGTTTTGTTCATATCGCTGCTCTAGGGAGCAGCGAATCCAAAGGGCAAAGGCAAATAAATGGCCATTGTCGGTAGTTGCGCGAGGCCTGAGGGCCTGGCACTCTTAACCCCGGGTGGGCAGAGGAGGGAGAGGGCGCTGAGGCGGGGGGCCGGGGCAGGGAGGCAGTTGCGAGGGGCGCTGGGCGGGCATGGTGACGAAGTCGTTGTTTGCGGAAGAAGCCAGTTTGACGGTGTTGAGACAGCTGGGAAGAGCTGCCTAGGGTATGGAGTTGTTTTGGTGGTAGGAGGTTTGGGTTAAGGCTGCGTGAGAGTAGCCTTGGAGAGAGTTGTTGCGGTGGTTGTAAGCCGTTGAAATGAGACAAAGAGTATTTCTGAGAAGGAGGACTTGAGAGGGATAAGTAACCAAGAGGTTGTAGTAGTAGTAGTAGTAGGCTGGAGAGTCGTCTGAATTAGTCTGTGAAGTGGTTGATCTGATCAAGAGTTCGTAGCTAGATGATACTAGGGGGGGAGTCGGGTGCCTTATGTATGTACGAATGCGGCCGTGGGGGAGGACATTTTGGCTGGCACCTGTTTGCAGAGCTCGCTGTCCGAGACTCTGCAATTTTGGAACAGCCAGAAACCTTGCCAGGGTATTAGCCCAGCTTGACCTTGGATCGGGCACTGGTGTCTCTCTTGGGGCCAGGGGGGGGAGGGGGGTGTGAGCTGGTGGGCGTTCATGGGCAAGTCCAGGGGTAATTGGAGGGGGGCGTGGACGGGGCAGGGGTGTGACGGTAAAGTGAAGGTGAAGAAAGGAATTTGGTGGGAAATGCCGTCTGGGTCGAGTACGTCAGTACTTTGACCCCTTGTACCTGACGCTTACGCTGCCAAAATTAAAGCTTGCGCTGGTGGTGGTAGTGCGGTGGTGCCTTGGTGAACGGTGCGTGGACTGGACGGTTGTGTGTGTGTGTGTCTTGTGTGGAATGAGTGGAACGGGTGGAATGGGCGAGGGGGTGGGGCTCCCTCCGTATCGCAATTCTCTCGTCAGCGCGCACCTACCCTACACTACTTTCCGATCCCTTTCGGCAGCGAAAAAAGGACAAAATTGGCTGAGCCGGGACGGTGGGGACGTCCAAAAATAATGACCGTATTTCGCCTCCGTCCCCAGCGGGCACCGTTATCGTCTCGTCTCATCTTCCACTTCCAGTTTCGCTGCCCCTCCCCTCCTCCCCCCCCCGTCTCCCTTTCCCCCATTTGGCGGTGACGCAGCGCCAGAGTCACCGTGGGGTCTTGACCGCCGCAACACAAGGAAATGAAACAAGCACGCGTACAGGGGTGTGCGAGCGAGGAGAGCAAAGTAGGTACGCAAAGTGAGTGTCACTGCCCTGAACAACTGAACATGTGGTGCCTCCCCTCCTCCCCCCCTGTCACAGCAGCCCAGGCCTTGGCACCACCACCACCAACCCAACACCACCACCGTATCCACTCGCCTCTCACCATCTTGGACGTGGCCTCTCAGTCGGCAGGAACGGAGACGGAGAGATTGGCTGCTGCTCCGGCCGTCCGTGCCATTGGTGCCAGCTACGCCAGCGCGAACCGTCCAGATTAAGGTAAAGGGGCCGTCAGAGGAGAAAAAAGGAGACAGGTTCGGCACCGCCGTCTCTGCCAATGCCACCCCTGTCCCTACTTTCCTGTTACGGTTCAACCTCAAACGGTCAGGGAGATTGCGACGCTCACCGCTCAAACACGGCCAGCCCAGTACACTCGTCGCACACAAAAAACCAAAGCTCCTTTATTCCTGCAACTTCAGACGACGCCAATCAACCGGCTACAGGGACAACATAAAGTTGCGACCAGCCTGGGATTCGGCTTGACGACGACGACGAACGAGCCTTCGCTTAATCATCTAGCCAGCTCACCGTCTCAACTGTGTCAAACTCTCCCGCGGCTCCCTCTCAGAGCCTCTGACGGGAGCACACCCCTTGTCCGCGTAATCCCCGACGGGCTGCGGGCTTACATCTCGCGACGCGGCTCAGCCATCAAACGTTGCGCCCGTAGTAGATTCGCGGCCTTATTTTTGGTTTGCTTTGTTTTGCCTTTTCCCTTCGGCGCGGTAATTACAGCGTTGGACTCCGGCCGCACGTAGGACACGCAGCCCGCAACCGCGCATTTCGAGCGAGCTGAAATCAGCACATTCCTGCTGCGCATAGCGGGGCCAGCGACCCCGTGGAGAATGACCGTCTGTTGCATCAGGTGCAGCCAAAATACAATTTCTTCAGGGGGGCTTCTTTTTTTCTTCTTTTCTGCTGCAGTGTTGCTCGCAGTCGTGGCCGCAGTCAGTCAGCCAGCTAACACTACTGCACACTGCCCCCCCCGCTTCACCCCCCTGGTGAGCCTTGGTGTGCTTTTTTACCTCGCTCGGGTAGCGGCGCTGCCTGGGAGGGCTTAAACATGGCAAGCTGAAGAAGGCAGCGCAAGGGTGACAATCATCATCAAATTAGAAAGGCTGCCTGTCATGAGCGCTTCAAGGGGCCCGGCGGCTCCAGTCGAAATCGCCCATCTTGCAGCACGACGGACAGGGGACGAGGAGCAAGGGCCAGGGAACACGGACTCTGTTGAATCATCAGAATCGGGAGCAGTGAAGCGAACGAACCGAACTGGCGACCCGCTTTCCCACTCAACATGGAGAAATTGGATCTCGCCCAATATCAAGGACCGTGAGGAATGGAGTCGCAGGAGTTCCGCCCCCAGCCCGCCTCATGCATGGAAGCTCTCATGGAAGACTTCCACCGCCTCCAACTTGTTCCAACGTCTCCATCTGCCAATCTCCCATCTCCATCCTCAGCCAGCCCAGCCCAGCCCAGCCCAGTCAGGGCAGGGGGGGGTGTATGTGTGAGAGAGAGGACAGAGTGGAAACCGTCTTGAGAGAGGGAGAGAGGCGGTCACGATACGACTTCACAATTCCAGGCGCGAGGTCGAAAAATAAAATGAAGAAAAGTGAAAATTTTTGTGCAACAGGCTGTACGGAGCAGTTGGCAGCCCACACCCCCAACGACCCTGGACCGGCAGTCTGTCTCATTTAATTAGGGAGAAAATCTTGCTCTCATGACTAAGGGCCCCGTATGCTTAATCTCATCTCACTCAGCCTTGTCGCACTCCGACGACCTGTTCGAACCACCACTTAGACAGAGACCCTTAATTTTGTCGTTTTTATTCCATGTGATTTCCTTCTCCTCTGAAGTCTTCCATCGCCGTCTGGGGTCATCCATTCCAGCGGGCTTCGGACCTTCGCCATCCTACATGCGTGCGCGAATCCGGTGAGGCTATCCCTGCCATCCCAGACGGGGCGGCGCACACCAGTGCTTCTCTCTCTCTCTCTCTCTCACACACACACACACACACACACAGCGTAAGCTTTTTATTTTGGGTTTGATAGGTTTGTTGAATTGGTCAGCGCCCCTCCCCGGAGAAGCACTGGCTGGTTCTTGACCCCCGCGGGCCAGTCATTTTCGCCTCTTTCTCTCTCTGCCGACCCCCGATTTTCATCCCACCACATTGGCACAAGACAAAAAGGAAACCGGAGATTATCATCCACGCAAACTTTCCTCGCTGCAGCCCTGGACCCTGGAAATCCGAGCAGAGCCACAGTAAGCCAACAAACAGGGAGAGCAGCACTAAACGGCCACAACAACGACAGCCCAAAACTCGGGCGCGCGCGGAAAAGACGGGGAAATAAACATGGTCCGAATGCCTTGCAGGGAAGGAGTGACCATGGGCGTGCGGCGCAAAAATTCCAAAAGCTCGGCTCACCGAGAACCAGAGACATGAGGCATACGGATGATGGAAAATGAAAATAAAACGTGGAGAAGATGACGGTTGATGAGACCAAGACATGTCGTTCTCTGCTGACAAAGTCGACGACGACAGAAAAAGGAACCGTCGGAATTCCAAACGGCTGGGTCAGATCAGCAAGCCGTGTAGGATTCCCGAGAAGGAGGGGGGAGGGGGGGGAGGGGTGCGTGGCAGACGGTCAAGACATTGGGACAATAATAGCAGCCTCGTCCTGAGCCGCGTCTCCATCTCTCACTCTCTTTCTCTCTGTCTATTCCCGCGCCTTTGGGATCGATGCTTGGCCTCCCCTGTTCCCCTGGGACCATTGCCAATGAGACAAAGGCTTTATTTTTCGGTGTCTCTATCTTCACCGGTTGTCTCTCATCCTTCAGCTATCCAGCCATTCAGCCATTTGGATTCAGCTTGAGCATTGCTTTTTCCGTGTCTCTGCGCCGCCCCAGCTGCCCTCTCCGAACCCTCACCGGTGAAGGAACGGAGCTGAAAGCCACCCCCGGGATGCTGATCCCCGCGCTATTACTGCCTGTGCTTTTTCCATCCTTTCTTCTTTTTACACTATTTTGGTCCCTTTTCTTATTCCTCGTACATGACAGCCTCCATTCCTTTCCCCTTCCCATGTCTGCGACAAACACCCCATCTATTGGCGCAGAATACCACAAATGTCGCAACTCCCTCCAAATCAAGGCGCCAAGAGGAGCAGACGAACTGGGAACTGGACCGGTCCGATAAACAGCCTCCGCTCCCCGCCGTTTCCATGCACCCGTCGCAGAGCTCCCGACGTTTCGTAGCAGCGAGACATGGAGCTCCACCATCCACCCTACGGCTAGGTAGGCCTGGGCCCTTTTCTCTAGTGTAGACCGTAATGCGAACATCATCATCACATCAAACAAACATGACCAAACTGCTTCCGCCGACTCCAATTCCAATTCCAATTCCCACCCATGCAACAAGCCCTCAAAGCAGGAAAACGTGCGCAGGCGCGGGCGCGTCGAACCCCGGCTCGCCCAGGCCTGCAGGTTCGTGGTCAGCTGGCCCTACCAACCCATCCCCCTCCCAAAAAAAACAACACCCTCGAGAGCAAGAGAAGAATGTAACGGGAGGAAAGCAACCAAGGAAACCTGCAGCTCTCGCATCAGCACACCCACTCGCCCACCCCATCCACACACACACACACACCAACTCCACCCATGTCCATGATTCCCGCCCGCCGCAGCCTAGCATCTTCCGTTGCCACGTTGTCCGTCCGTTCAGTTCGCCCATTACCCGTCCTCCTGGGTTTTTGATGCTCAGGGCCCGGTACCGATGCTGACGCTCCTGTCTGCTGACGGGACCAAACAACTCCCGAAGCCTGCCACCCCTACCCGGGGGATCGCACCCTTGGACACATCTGGTGCTGAGCTGCTGCATCCCACGTACAGCGTGGCAGAGGGGAGAGGAAGCTCCCCCGGGTACCGTAACACCGCCGTCCAGCCGTCGGAGCTGTCGCCATTGGGCGATGGTGGCTTAGCCACCATCAAACCGCCCGGCCAAGCCTGCGAGCCTGCGTATCCCAAAACAACCTACCGGGACCTCGTAAACCAGACCTGGCGATAGGGCCACACGAACCGGTGCTGCTTTAACGAGAAGAAGGACAAGAGCCCATCCTTACCGGGCCTGCGGAATCGTCATCGTCATCGTGTGATGATCAGGAGGGTTCTGCCAATGCCACGATGCCCGCTAAATCGAAACCGCAATTCCCCCCGACGCCGGAAGACGCCGGAAGACGCCGTTCGATGCCCTTTGCGTGCCGGCCGAGGGGGGGTTTGCTGATGGTGGCGGACCAACGGCTCGTGGGAAAATGGAACGAAACGTGGTCTGAATAGTTGGTCTCACGCCACGCGTAGCAGCAGAAAGTATGTGGATGTGTTTCGAGAGGGGAATAGGCAAAAGGCGTTCGTCCCCTCGCGGCATATCCTCCTTACGTGCAAGCTCCGATAAGCCGCGCTCCAGACGGACGACGAAGCCACACCCAAAGCAATCTTAACAACAAAGGAAAGATAGATGATGGCCTCACCACCCCTCCATCACCCCCCTGGCCTTCGGGATGGTGGCTGACTGAGCCCGTCATTGGAATGGGCCTTTTTTTTTTTTTTTTTGGTCGTGATCGGCCCCCATTGTGATACTACTACTACTGCGTGCCTATTGATACCACTGGCCCTCGGCCCGTCCATTTGCCATGTGTTTGTAAACCCAGCCATGGTAGCACAGAAAACAAAACGGGCTGAAGCATCACGGCGATTCTGCGTTCCAACTCGATGCTGCACCGGGTCTGGACCGCGGACGGGATGCGCCTCTGGTCCTGCACATCGAAACATCTCCCCCACACCATTCACCCATCGCGGGACAGAAACCCATTGGCGATGTTCCAAACCCACCCTTCCCAAGGGGACTCTGTGTGTGGCGGCGGGATTTTGGGGTTGTGGCTTTGCGAGAGTGGTGTGTAAGTGTGTCAGTGTGTGTGACCGACACGTTCCTTCCCCGCCCACCCATCAAACCCAACGGCCACCACCACGCGATTCCAACGTCCCGGAACAACCCCCCCCCCCCCCCCCCCCCCAGTCTTGCTGAACTGTCTTGCAAAGGAAACCTCCCTCCGCCCAAGCAAGCCCGCGAGTCTTGTTTCTGTTGATTTCTGGACTCGCCCATTCGGCAGAGCTCGGTCTCGTTACACGCGCCCGCCCCGCCCCATTCCTCTCTCTCTCTCCTCGAGACATCAAAAGTGCAAAAACGCGACGATGAGACCGGGAACGAAAACGAGGGCCCCGGCCCACGTCCCGAGGGACGTCTCCCCGTTCGTTCCGGCGGCGAGGGCACGGAGGCTCGGGACGGGGACTCGTTGTTTTGCCTGTCAGAAGCTTATTGAGCGTCCCATCACCTCGTGTCGTCGAGACACGCACCACACAGCCACCTGCGGGCTGACATGCGCCACCCACCACCACCACCACCACCACCCCTACCCCCTTCCGAATTTTAAAAAAAACAACTGTTCCATTGTCGTTTTGCTGCTCCTTGCTGCTGTTTCTGGGTGCTGATGCTGCTGCCTCCGTTGCTGCCTTGCCAACGCTGTGTCACCGTAAGCACCAAACAGCCCCGGCTGCTGACAGGCACTAACACCAACGCCGACGAGATGGAGGGGCGGAGCGGGAGATGCCAGTCCGGGCTGCACGGCCGGCGGTGGTGGGCGGCGGTGGTGTTACACCAGGTTGCGAGACAAACCGTCCGTACGTGCAAAGATTACGGAGGGACCAAGACCCAATACAACAAAACGTGCGTGGCCAAAATTATAAAAAAAATTTTTAAGAAAGATTCCGAAAATGAAAATTCCAACGAAACGGCCCTCTCTCGCTCGCTCGCCGAAGGGTACATGTCCTGCAAGTTCCCTCCTCCTCCAAACTCCAAACTCCACGAACCGTTTTCTCTTCGGGGGGGGGGGGGGGGGGGGCGTGCGTGGTTAGTCAGTTCGCGAAGCAAACGTTGGGCCTGGGTTGACAAGGGGTGTTTCCACCCCGAGAATGCCAAACCACCACCGCCCGTGTGTGTCCAACGAGTCTGTGATGACACATGGCTGGCTGCTGCTGCTGCTGCTGCATGGCGGCGGTGATCCTCTCCCATGCAGCCTTATCCTCGAACTCGGGGCGTGTGTTGAATGGTCTCATGGCTGCCTGAGTGGGAACTCCTCGCGAGCGAAGCGACGACAACGCGCCCGTCACACACACACACACACACACACACACACACACACACACACCGAACCAGTCATAGGTGGGGGATCCACCCTCTTTGCACGGGGTTATGTGGTGAATTCCTCCTCTCATGATGATGATGGCGCCTCCACAAGCCCATCCGTCCGTACATGAACCGAACTGAACCGCCGGGGTGGAGAGAGGCAGAGAGAGAGGGCGGTGGGCCCAAGATTCCACGGCCACGTTGTGTCTGTCTGTCGTGTCTGTTTACACACCGACGAACAGATATGCACGCACTCTCTCTCCCTCTCACTCACAAGCAAGCGCACCGCGCATACAACACACACGCCCCCCCTCGATCTCCACTCGTCGGCTGCTCTCCACCCCAAAAGGAGCTCCATCGAAAAAAGTCACTTGCAGGAATTCTTGGCTCTCTTTTTTTTTTTTTTCGTCGTTCGGATCGCTGACGAACTGATGTCAAATCCCTGGAATCCCGTGCCGAGCGCACCGAAAAAAAAAGTTCACACACATTACCATTCTCATTCTCCCCCTTCCCACCCCCGGCCCCATGCCAAGACCATTACACCCCCCCGGGCAGGGCCACAGCGTGTCTCCAGGAACGTTTGCAGAGGCGGTCAGCCAGCCAGCTCATTGTGAGTCACAGGGCGATCGCCAGGCGGCCGGAGAGCGAGAGAGAAAGAGAGTGCACCTCATCAAACGAGAAAGTGGCCCATGAACAGCTGGCCCAGGGCCCCCGCCCGCCCGCCCGCCAATCCCATCCCTTCGTCCCCTTCCCGACGGGCCAATGGGAGGCCCGGAAGAACGACCTCGGGCATTTTCCAGGCTTCGGTTCTGTTGTTTTGCTTATTTGCTTTCCTGTGCGCGAGAGAGCATGGCTGGCTTCCCTCGCTCGGTATTCAAGGCTGAGACTCCACGAGACGTGCGTTTGTGTGCACCGCATGTCGTCCCCATCTGGGAGGGAATGCGGGCCCCATGTTGGCGCGTATGTCTGCCCGTTAGGTACTCCTACATTCTTAGCTCGTGAGCTGGGCTCAGGCCCCGAAAAGAGCAGAGAGAGAGAGAGACGGTGTGGGTTTCTCCCCTTCGTGATGATTATTTTCCATACATGTGAAAGCCCGCCAAGGACCCTCTCCTCTGGGAGGGTCTTCCAAGGAATGCGCACCAACAAGCAAAATCAAGAGGGCAAGGCAGAAAAGAGAATATATGGGAACGGCGCCGCTTTGGGTGCGACGTGGACCCAGAGGACATCCCAAAGAACCGACATTTGGACATTCCTCGCTTTCGACCCCGGAGAAGCGGTGGAGAGCAAGCGAGCGCGAGAGAGAGACAGACCCCCTCCACATGGAAAAGCAGGAAAACGTCTAGAAAGAGCGGAGCGGCCCATGGAACGACAGGACCCTCCTCCTGCCCCTTCGTTTTAGGGCGACACGACAGCAAGGCTGGGATAACGTTGTCGGGGGCGTCATACGAATAAGGAGGTGGGTTTTTTTCCACTCTGTGCTCTGCCAGGCGTTCCCCTGCCTCGGTCAGGGCGAAATAACTTGAGACGAAGACCAGACCGAGTCTCACCGCTGGGAGAATGTCCCACGGCCGTGCAACCCCCGAACCCGACCCGGTTCGGTGAGATTCGCACACACGACACACCCCCGGTCCGACCTTGTCTTCCCCAGTTAACCACACCGTACCGTTGAGCCTCATCTTCCAACCCCCCAACCCCCCCCCTTTCGTGTTGGGGCAGAGAGACCTGTACGCCTAGTTGCACTCCGTATCCGCTCCGTTGGGTCAGCTCCCGTGATCTGCTGCTTGCACCCGCCTCGACGGTTCTCCCTTGTCGCAGAGGCGTTCCTGTTCATTTCGGCGGCGCCGTTCCCACGCCCACGGAACGCCAATGGATCTGGCGGGGGAGGGTGTGTATCCTTCAGCCTAGCGCCCAGCTGAGCGGCCGGGTAGGCAGGCCGCGGTAGTGTAGAGAGACTGTAGCGGTAGTGTAAAGCTGTGCGATGGAGCGCGCTCAGTCTAAGGGGAGGAGGGGCCAGTACGGTACGAGGGGAGCACGTACCTTACTCACCCCGAAGAACTATCGGCGCCTCCCCATCGCCCGTAACGCGAAATAAGTTTCGCTAGATTTACAGGTAATTTGCTCCTGAGAGGTGTCAATCAAAATCTGACGGAGCGTCAAGCCGTGTCCTAAGCGCGGGTTTAGCTCAAAAGAGAGGTTTGGTTCGTTGGCTCAGACAAATTTGCCCAAATTGTCCTCAACGACGGCGCGCCGCCCCTTTTTTCTTCCGCTTTGGCAATGGCCTCGTTTATTCTCTCTTTCTCCTAGTGAGTGCCCGGACCAAGGGACCAAATCCCGATGAAATTGCAAAGGCCGCTCTCTTTCTCTCAAACATTGAGACTCGCCACCCGGAAAGGGGTAAGGGCAATCGAGAGTTTGGGAGGGAAAATAAACGGCGTCGAGTGCCACCCCCAGCATTGCCACGCAACGTGTCGACCAACACGCCAACCCAAAAAGACACGATTTAACCCCCGACCAAAAGTGCCGGATGGCAACGATTCCGCGGAGGGCGTCCATCAAATCTCCCCCCCTCAAGCGTACCACAACGCTGGGAGAAAGAAAGAAAAGCGCCATCGAAATTTCATCCTCCTCACGCAGATTCGCGGCCGTATTCAGCGTCCTCCTCCGATTCGGCCGTGTTTCCTTCTGCCTGTGCTCGCGCACATACTTACACACACCCCCCTCTTACGTTGGCCTTTGCTTCAGTTGCATTTCCGCTTTGTTGACGTGTTCTATTGTTGTGACACTGCGGCAGTTGTTTCGTTTCATCCGTTCAACGCCGCGCCATTCACTTTTTTTTTTTTTGTCTTCCCTTTTCGTCTGATAAGTCTCCGGCGGCCAGGAGCTCGGCAGATGGGGGGGACGTGGGTACCGGGTCAGGCAATCGACGGACGAGACGCGGCCCCTCGGCAGCACAAGAATAGCACGGGGCTCGGACAGGCTGAGAGGAACCTCCGACACGAACACTGGCCTTTTGTCACATTGCATGTCCTCGGTGTGACTGGTCAACCTCGCAGGTCTCAAGACGTCTTCTTCGCGCTTCGGTACAGTCGGTAGGCGAAAGAGCCGCTTCGCCACAGGCCACGTCTCTGCACTCCGTCCTTGCTCCTGTTGCTGTCCCTCGAGCACCGAGTCCGACATCCCCTGTACCCTGTCCGTCCGGTGAAAAAAAGAAAAGAAATTCTTGAAAAGATTGTGGGAATTTGGTCGGCAACCACAAAGTTCCTGCTGGGATGATGGATCTCGGATCCGAGTATTCTGTGGAAATTCCAAGGCAGGACCGGCTTACTATTCCACAGCATGTTACTCCCAGCCTCCACTTCCATCGAAATTGGGGTGCTCCCAGGCTGCCTCCGGACCCAGCAGCCCGTCACCGACCGGCGGGTTGGGTTCGGTGCTTGTTGGGGAGGGGGGCGGCCTGCAGGGGACATATCCGTTTGCGGTGAATCCCATACGGACGGTGGGAAAATAACATCGTCATCTGACCCACGACGTAAGTCGATCCTCCTGTCAGCATAGTGCGTTCTCAGAACGTTGGCACGCCGGACGGACAGTGGCCGTACACCGACTCCCGGAACCCGGTCAGGGTTTCATCGTCTCGTAAAAAAAAAAAATCAAGTCATCACGACCGGCGGCCGAGGGGCACAGAACTTTGGGGTCAGCCGTGTCAGCCGTGCCAGGCCCCCTCCTGCAGATGCAGCGTCGCATCGGTGTGTCCCGTGACAGTTCCAATGGGCCGGTACCATCCAAAAAGTTGGAAATGCGCAGCACCATCCCCGTCCCATCTCGGTGAGGGTGCTTTTTGACGTAGCCATTTGCCCGTCCCCGGGGCGTCTGTAACATACCAACCACGCTTACATAGTACTTTTGCTCTACCACCATGGTCGCAGTGTGTAGAAACGCCGTCCCCTCCCCACACACACAGCCCGAATGTCAGAAGGTTAAAGTGCTTACGTTCGCTAGTCGACAATATTGCCAGTTTCTCTAGCCGGTCAGGTACCTCGTCGAGAAGCGTCAGGAACAAAGGGTCCGTGCCAGCATTTGCATGTCTCGATCCACGCAACACTCCATGATGATCGACACAAATAGACGAAATTGTCTCGCGTCTTTTTGTCTCGTGTGTCTAGCGCCACTGTAGGCGCATCCTCTGACTGTCACCTTTGATTACCGGTAGCAGGGTCAGAAACTGTGTCTGATCCAGTCGTTGTCGGAGCTCCTCCTGTTCAGCCGTCCTGTTCAGTCGAATCTCCGCAATCGTGGTGTACGAATAGGTAAGGTTGCTTTCCCCCCATGATTGATGGGGGGGCTATCGACGTCGGAAAGCTGTCATTGACACGAAATATTCATGTCACATCTCAATCGCCCATTTGGCGGGCTGCCCAGATGGGTAATCCTATGTACAGTACAGCAGCACTCGCCTTTGGAGAAACATCCCTGTTATCATCCTTGTATCTGTTGGTGACGAACCAGGAAAAAGTTGCTGAAAAGGGCTGCGTGTTTGTTCCGAGAGGGTCGCTTGTTGCCAGGGAGGCCATCATCTGATCGATATTCCCATCGCAAACCCTGTTTTGACGCGGGGTCTTTTGCTTGGAATTCGGCTCTGCGGTCGGATTTCTTGTGGTTAACGCTGTCACCGCTGGATGCATTGCGCCGTCGCAAAACGTAGCTTGGTCGCCAGGGACGTGCGCACATGATCACGATCTGTCTCCCATTCGCCGGCCGTACCCACCGCTAGGCTGCAGGCGAGCCTTTTGCAGTCGTTTGGGGTGCTTGACCAGGTATTGACGAGCATGCCAGGCACGCCAAGATCGTGGTTCTCCAGTTTCTTGATTCCACATAGCCTTCAATCCCAGTATAGATGGTACCTGAAGACCCGGGGAAGCAGTGCACATACGCACGCACACACGCAACACTCCATACAAAAGGACATGGCAGATACAACGGAGTCAAGATCAAGAAAGGCGGCGATTGATTGTTAGAGGTGTTATTGTCCCGATTGAGCTAGGAGTTCACGAGTGGCATTGATGAACGAAACGATGGGGCGATGTGTCGACGCGAACTTGCATGTTGTGCAGACAAAACATTGGCATGTCTCAACGTCTCAACCATGCCTCCGAGGGTCTGTTCCCGTCGTAGAGCTGACGGTCGACGGTTACCTTGTTGGGCGACGATGTCCGCATTGAGACAGTCGACCGATGGCTGATGACCGATTCTCGTTCGCCCGGCGCAGATGACAATTCTCGTACCATTGTGAGGATGAATCTGTGACAAGCCCGCTCCGACGAAGAGCATCAGGGCAATGTACGGATGGTTCGAGTGGCTGAAGCGCAGGATGCAGGCATGTCGCCCCGGAGAAACCCTTGCGTGGCCGGCTTGCAGCCCTACAACAGCCCACCTCTTCGGTGAGCCAATCTCGGATTCCACGCGCTGTTCTGCCTGCAACTGGCAAGCATCACAGCCTCGATAACGGGAGATCAAAACCGGCAAACGCCTCGCTGCGCCATGCCTGCAGGTCCCAGCATCTTCGGCTAGCCTGGGCAATACAGGGCGTTTTTAGAGTGTATGCAATGTACACTCACTCAGCGAAATATGCAGGAAGGCTGTCGGACAATTGCCGCAAAGGAAATGCTGCATCAATAGTTGAGCGAAGCGAGGTCGAGCAGGACGCCCAGTAAGTGTCACAGCATATGCAGGCATTCCGTCATAGATTGTGCGCGGCTGGCGCGTCGTACAGGCAGCCTCCCTCCCCCCTCAATGGCTTCACGATGGTGACATTGTTGCCTGAGTTGAGGCGACCGATAGGTGCTATTTTTGTGTGGTACGCCAGGGAGAAGTCTCGGAAAGCTGCTTCATCGACGGAGTGACCGTTACACTCACCTTACGAGTCTCAGACAGCCTGTGTACGTTGGAATGCTCTCGCGGCTCCGTACCTCGTGATTGTTTCTTTGACACCGCAGAGGCGTCTGCCAATGATCGCTGTTCCTGTTATGTTTTCCGCGGGACAAAGTCTCATTGGCAGACAGCCAATGCAGCATCATCGGCAGCCTCGGCATCGTCGGTTTGGAGAGAGACAATTGAGGCGACTGCTCGTTTGAGCAGCCAATGAAACGGCACAGAGGCCAGGCAATAGAGAGACATCTGAAACATGCTCTCCTTCTCGCTCCGCAGTGACACGAGTGCGACGCAAGCCCCCAAGATGACAGAGAGAGCACAACGCCCAACATCCCCACCCCACGTCCAAGCCCGCGCCCGCTAGGTCGGTTAGTCACCGTATTCCCACGTGGTGCTCAGCAAGGGACGGGTTGACGAGCAACCACCACCCCTGACGATCACACCCCGGGCAGGGATTTATGGAGCGATTGCGACGCCCGGACCCCGAGCCAGCCATGATAGGCGGCAAGGCAGACGGATACGCACTGCAGCAGCTCATTGATGGACAATGTCAGGCATCCCGCTTGGCGTCTGCTTTGCTGGGTTTTTGCTGCTGCTGGTGCTGATCAGCTGGTGCTGTTAGTTCCAATAGATCCCCTGCCCTACCAATTGATCAACCACCTTTGCAGGTAGGTACTGTGGCAAGAGGCAATGAGTAGAAATTCATCTCGGGGTTTGTCCAATTCGCATTGGTCACTCTCGCTTCTCGAGACAGCTCCCATAACCCCTTGGAGCTGTTCCAATTTCTCGCTTCAGCAAGGGACACGTCGTGGAGTACGAGGCTTGGAGTGCCAGAGATCCCTAGAGCGACTCACAACGCAGAGAAGCTGACTTGGTTGGTTTTTTTTCTGGTGTGAGCACACAGCACACATCTGCCTCATACGATGCCGCCTCAGTCGCGGTCCTGGCGATAGCCCATCTCAGTGTTCCGCCTCACAATGTCTACCGGCCGAGCATGTCGAAAAAATGTAATCCGGGAGGGAGCTGCGGTAAGACACTGCCATTTTGGGCAGATCGCTGAGAAATGTCTCGATCCTAACTCCGGGCGCGGTACCCTTGCACCGAAGGTGTTTCTGAGACGAGCAACCTATGGGCTTTTCCTGCATCAGATACCTGCACGTCCCGTCAAAACGGTAATCCGTAAGCACTTTACGGGCCATCGAAAACGGTTTCGTCCGGTCCTTAACCGTTCGGAAAACGACCACCAACCGACCGGGGCGTGATTGGGCGAGTAGCGGTGTCTCGACCAGCGGGCACAGCACCTCGACACATTGGGAAGAGGCCAAATCGTATGCCCACGTTCCTCGGCTTCATGCCTTTTGGTGCATTAGTAGCCCGATAGATTGGAACTCGTCTTATCGCTGATCCACGATGGTCCACACCCTCTCCGACGGGCACCTCATGGTAGCGGGCGGTCAGCTGCACTCAAGACGATGGGTCACATTTCGATGGATGATTTGCTGTGCCTCGCTGACGCCATAAATCCAATCAATTCTAAACTGTCAGCTTAGCCGGGTAACGGGTAAAGATCATCACATCCTCGTCGAACCCCATGCTCTCCCATCATCAACCCCATGGTGTTCGTCAGCCATGAAATGCTGTGCACTTCCCTTCCGGCGGGGCTGGTACGATACTCATGCCGCCGGACTGAACAGATCGAGAAAGCTACGAAAGTCGTCAAATCGTCCGACCATGAATCCGGAGGGCGGCTTAGACGGGAGGCTAGCGTGCTTCTGCCCGACCATAAGCCGGCTGTGAGTTGTGACCGGCCGGGTCAACTCTGGTTAGGCTGTCGTTATCGCAATTCTAAGCCACTTGGTATGCAAACCAGGTGGTGTGCAGCAGTTCGATCAAGGATCCCACGGCAGCGTGTTGTTGCTAACGCCACCGAGTGAGTGGTTGGGACTCTTAACGCTTTCGTGAGAATTGGATATTGGTACTTGGTGGATATGTATCTTTTCTTGGTACTACGTCTGTCCGTGAGATCAACCTTCCATCGCGTGTTTGGCAAGGGTAACGTCGATGTTCCCATCCAGGAACTGGTGGCTTACAACATCCCTGCTTGTATATACGATTTATAAATCTGCTATTCCTCGGCTCGTGATAGACCTTTTAGGAAATACAAGCACCGTTGCCTGGCATATGCGACTCTCGAGATAGTCGACGCACGTTTACGCCATTTTGTCATTCAGTGGTATACCTACCGTATTCTCCGATCGCTTTCGGGTCCGGCAGCCTCGGCCAACCATTGATTAGTAGCAACTGAGAACCTTAATCATGACGGCGGTTACAAAGGCCCTCAACCCCAGAGAGTCCGGCTAGGGTTTCCGACTACCTGATAAGCCATGATCGTCGGGTGCCGTTACGGTGAGGTAGAGCACCCGGGTTAATAGTTCATGCCAAGAACCCGAGTCGATCAAGAAGAGGGGTCGATAGGTCCAAAAATCCAAAATGGGTGTAAACGCCAGCTGACCGCTCAATGGTTCTACCGGTAGTAGGACGGGGAGCTCGTAAGGCTAGCGTGGACCTTGGCGGTAGCATCCGAATTCCATTCGTAACGTCATAACCTCTATTAGCCTCAAGCCACGAGGCTGGAATGGCATCTGCCAGCTCTCCGCCTTCCGCAGAGTTCGTTTCAGTTGTCGCCGACCTGGCCAAGGATCTTCGACCGTGCGGTTCAGCAACTGTTGTCCATGGCTCTTTTAGAGTCGACACCTCGGCACTATGCCGTAACGAGCCCGGGACTCTCCCGGCGGATAGGCCGGCGAATACATGCATGCCCCTGCCCCGTCCTGGGCACCGGCACAGACGGCGCAGACGGTCTCTTAGACTGTCCGATGATTGAGTTCAGGATCATCATGTTACCCCGCAGCATATCCTAAAGCTTGGCGTATCTTCAACCCTGAAGCGCGTGTCATTGTTCTGATTCTTGAATCACTTCGTTATCGTTATGCGCAGCTAGGGCGCTTTCTCGAAACAACCGCCCAGCATAGTTGCCAATTCTGCTACACCCCCCAGATCTCGATCTCTGATAAAGAGAACGTCTCGTGATCGTTACGCGTTTATTGAAAGAGAGAGAGAAAAGACTTGGCTAGTTCAGACACACGAAACAACTAGTTGGCAATAGCCCCGTCGTCAGCATTCGGTGGCCAACACGTACGACGCATACTATAATACGCATGATATGACCATAGTGCCATGTGTAGATTGATCTGAGGAAGGCTGACATCATGCCGTTCGTTAACCGTGCCACTTGAGAGCATGGTCAGGCTGTGCTGTCAAGAGGACGCTGCGTATTGTGCGCCTTACACAACTCTCCTTTCCATTGACTTGGTGGCTGCTTGCTTGCGCCTCGCTACGCGTCGTCCTCTGCACCTGGGTTAGGCATCTGGGTTGAGCTAATCCAGTTCTCCATGCTGGCTTGACCAGCAGGTTGCTTGGCGTTGCCAGCACCGCTCGAAGCTGCTAATCTTAGACCTTGGCGTTTCTTGACAACAAGGCAAAGAACACGACCGTAAATAGCGAACCCCTCATACGAGACGTCCATGGCCATCTTCTTCTTGTCATCCCCGTCCTGGTCGACATCGGACCCAGTCTCTTGTTTTTTCATGCGCTTGAACGGCCGGGGAGCATCGTCGTCGGAGTCTATCTCGATCGCCGAGATCTCCGCCTCGACATCCTCCTCCGAAGGCATCTCGTAATCGACATCCTGGTTGAGAGGTTCCCCGCGCTGCCTCTTGGATCGCTGAGGCCGGCTTGTTTCATCGACAGCGGGGATGCGGGAAAGGCCGACGGCTTCGTCCTCTGACTCACTCTCGCGCCGAATATGCCCCGCCGTATCGGTGCCTTCGGCCTCCAAGTCCAGGTCAATGGGTACATCATTTGTTTCGTTAATGAGCTTATTAGAGTTGGACTGCAACTTGCTAGGTGCATTGTCGCGGAAATGCTTGTGCTTAGTGAGCAGCGAATGGCGCGTACTTGTCTCAGTCAAAAACATGGAGACCTCGAACTCGTCTAGTCAATGCTATAGTCAGCCAAACTCCGCGTTGAGGGGGTCTGGGTCGGGCTGATTGCAACCATGAGAAGTGGCAGAGTAGGGATGGGCAGTGGCAATGTGTAAGGCTGCGAAACAGGACGACAAACCTTGAACAACGACATCCTTGATACTCTTCTTCTTCGAGCTCTTCTTCTTGGTTCTTTCTCTCTCCTTTTCTTCACGGAGCTTAGGCAGGACCAGATGCCGAACACTCTCGATGACCTTGGGCAAGATGGGATTTCGCGGGTTCAGAAGCCAGCTTTGTGCCAGGGCGGGGTTATCGAGATAGATGCGGCATTCAAGCACGGAGTACTTGGTGATCCTCAAATAGCGGCGTAAAGGCGCCATTACTTGGAGTGGTTCCTCGAGGGCGGTATCACAGTATGGCGTGTGCAGAATGAGATCGGACGCGGCTTGGACAAAAAGGTGTTGCGACAGAGCAGATTAAGGATTAGGGTTTGCAGCGGGGTGTGGTTGATGCTACGGAACCGAGTCAAGCACTGAAGTCGAGGGAAGAAACCCCCAGTGAAGATATAGACCGAGACAGATAGGTTCAAGAAGTTAAAGGTTTAAAAAAAGGGCATGCAATGTTGGAAGGTCGTTCCGACCGAGGTGAGTGAGTGCCGGTCGACTTTACGTTGTGACGTTGGGTAGGATGGTCCCACTTCGCCGATGTACCTTTCCCGGCCCACGCTGCATGTAACTACGGCCGAGCAAGGGAGGTGTACTTCTCCCGCGGCGGCAGATACCTCTGGTAACTGAGCAGCCCTCCACTGGAGCCGAGTTGCAGTGGCAGCAACGCGCCCGTGCGCCTGTGCATGCGGGGCCGCTGCACGATACACGCACTCATAGTGGCGACCTCAGGCAGCTCCCTCTGGTCAGCAGCAACGATGCCCTGCTCTTGGTCAATTGGCGATGACCCGCTTTAATTTTCTCGGACAATCTGCGCGTCCAATTCTCTGGGTAGGTCGTGTCGTGCCGAGCTGGAGCAGACAGTAGCCCAATCCCAAGTACGCAAAGCGGCTCAATACACCTCCAGCGCCCTTGCTTCCGCAGTGATGCTTACGGAGCGATCATGTCGAAGTCATGGGCATCGACACTGAGGTTGCCCAAGTCCACCTTCCCGTAAGCTTTGCTCCTCACGTCTTCCACCCTCCGCGCCGGCTCCGGCTTTAGCTGACCGGGTCCGTCCCAGACCGCGCCCGCTCCCGCAGTTCCGTGCCGAGTACCTGCGCCGATGCGCCGACGATTTCTATAAGTGGCAAGAATCCAATGATTCCAGGCCGAGCTTCACTTTGCACGATGGCCCTCCTTATGCGAACGGGGGCCTTCATGTCGGCCATGCCCTGAACAAAATCTTGAAGGACATGATCAACCGCGTCAAGGTCCAGCAAGGTTGGAGAGACCTGGCTCTGTAACACCAAGAAATTGTCGGCTAATCCCTTGTGATTCCAGGATTTCGCATACGCTATAGGCCCGGCTGGGATTGCCATGGCCTCCCCATCGAGATGAAGGCGGTTGGCACCTCTGGCGGCAAGGACATGACCGCCGTCGAGATTCGCAAAGCTGCTAGACAGCTCGCCTCAACCACGGTACTGGAGCAAATGGAAGGCTTTCGATCATACGGTGTCATGGGCGACTGGGATGCCCGGTGGACCACCATGGATCCGGACTTCGAGATCAGACAATTGCGCTTGTTCCAGCAAATGGTTCGCCGTGGCCTGATATACCGCAAGAGCAAGCCCGTCTACTGGTCGCCATCATCGAGAACCGCACTGGCTGAAGCTGAGTTGGAGTACAATGAAAACCATGTTTCGACGGCAGCTTATGTCAGGTATCCTGTCATCGGCGGTCCGTCGTTGGGCGGCTTCTCGGGACAGCTTTATGCCATCATTTGGACTACGACACCCTGGACACTTCCGGCGAACAAGGCCATTGCCATCCACGACGATCTAGAATACGCCATCATTTCTGTCAACGGAAGCGCATATCTCACTGCAGTCAGCCGCCTCGAGGCTGTCAAGGGTCTATTTACCGAGGATGAGCCTCAGGTCATCCTCGCTTCTATCAAGGGATCCGAGTTGAGGGGCTTGAAGTACCGAAACAGGTTGCAAGGAGCTGAATCGGCTCTCCAGCCCGTCATTCATGCAAATTTCGTGTCCGCCGACTCCGGAACCGGCCTCGTTCATATCGCTCCCGGCCACGGATTTGAGGACTATCAGGCTTGTGCTGAATTAGGTATTGACGCCTTCGCGCCTATTGATGACGAGGGCAACTTCACGCGAGAGGCTTTCCCGGATGCGCCCGAGAAGTTGACACAGGCATCGTCGATCCTCAAGGGCGGCAGCAAGGCAGTTTTGGCTCTGATTGAGGACGACGTGCTGCAATCAGCAAAGTACAAGCACAAGTACCCCTACGACTGGCGGACGAAGCAGCCCGTTGTCATGAGGTCTACGGCTCAATGGTTCGCTGATGTCGACAGCATCAAGGAAGATGCCATCAATGCGTTGAAAGATGTCAAGTTCGTACCGGCCTCAGGGCGAAACCGCCTTGAAAGCTTTGTCGTCGGTCGTAGTGAGTGGTGCATCTCGCGTCAGCGTGCATGGGGAGTGCCGATTCCTGCTCTTTATGATGCCAACGGAGAGGCCGTGGTGACTGGGGAATCAGTCGACCACATCATTTCTGTGATCCAGGAACGCGGCATTGACGCCTGGTTCTCCGATGCCCCCGATGAGCCTGCTTGGGTTGCGCCGTCCTTGAAGGGGCAGTACCGTCGCGGTACTGACACCATGGATGTCTGGTTCGACAGTGGAAGTAGTTGGACCGAAAGCAACGGCCAAGCAGATGTCTACCTCGAAGGCTCTGACCAACACCGTGGTTGGTTCCAGTCAAGTCTTCTCTCCTACGTAGCCGCCCAGAGAGCCGAGAATGACGCGGCATCTCGAGGTCAGCCCAAGTCTCCTTTCAAGACTCTGATCACCCATGGCTTCACACTGGACCATACTGGCAAGAAGATGTCAAAATCGATCGGAAACACCATCACGCCTGCTCAAATTATGGATGGCACCCTGCTACCCCCGATCAAGGTCCGAGGCAAGGCTAAGGTGGCCAACGTCGGTCCAACCTATGAGGCCCTGGGCCCAGACGCCCTCCGTCTCTGGGCCGCTAGCTCCGAGTATACCAGAGACGTCGCCGTCGGCCAGGCCGTCCTCAAATCTGTCCACACCGTCCTAGTGAAATATCGTACCATTATCAAGATGCTGACGGGCTCGATGCACGAGTCTGCACGCGCTGCCCCGACGACGACCCTGGACCACATCGCCCTCGTTCAGCTGAGAGATGTTATGGAAGAAGTTGAGAAGGCCTTCGCAGCGCACGAGTTCTACAAGGGTTTCAGCGCCCTGAACCGCTGGGTTGCCAACGACTTGTCAGCCTTCTACCTGGAGGCCATGAAGGACCGCCTTTACTGCGGCGACGGCGGCGGTGTATTGGAGCCCATTTTCCTCGGCTTCCTTCGGATGCTGTCGCCCATGACCCCGCTCCTGGTCGAGGAGGCATGGGACCACCGCCCGGAGTGGATGAAAGCTGACAGCTCTATCCCCCACCCGCTGTATACCGCCTACGACGCGCCGATCCACAACCGCACCCCGTCCCCCATCGGGGAGGCATCCCTCCGCAAGGACCTGCCAGTCCTCATGTCCGTCCACAGCGCCGTGAAAGCAGCCCTCGAAAAGGGCCGCGCGGCCAAGGTCCTCGGCTCCTCACTGCAGTCCTCCGTCATCGTCACCACCCAAGACCATGCCGTCGCCGGCGTGCTGGGCAAGTACGCGCACGAGCTGGACGCCATGTTCGTCGTGTCGTCGGTCGAAACCAACACCGAGACACCCGCCGAGAGCGAGTGGCGCTACGACGAGGCGTTCGAGGTCAACGGCGCCAAGGGCACCGTCTCCGTCTTGCCGCCAAAGGAGCACAAGTGCTCTCGTTGCTGGCGGTACATAGCACCCGAGGAGGACGCTTTGTGCGGACGTTGCGAGGACGTCGTGCCGAGCCTGTAAGAATATAGATTTATAGAAAAAAGCCATGCTTGTATAATAGTCGGATAAAAAATCGAATCAAGGAAGATACCCTGCCCCTCCAGAACATGTCCACCAGCTCTACCCTACTACCCTACTCTGTTGCTGCTGAGCCCCTAAGATGCTCTACGGTCAGTGCTACTACGTTTGTGCTTCGCCAATCCATAGTGGCTTCTCATCTTAAAGCAACGTCGAGTTTTAGCTAAGGTGGACGTGCAACCCAGAGACAGCTCAGGGTAGGTAGGTAGGCAGGCTTGTACGCCGGCAGACACAAAAGTCAATCAAGCGAAGAAGAGAAAACTGTTCATGCGCAAAAAAACTAAAGTTTCTCAAACTCAAAAAAATCCTTAATAATAGAAGCCAAGGGTATCAAGAATACCAGTAAGCCTACACCCAAACCAAAAAGAGAACCAGCCAACCAACCCTGGACACCCCCGTCCGTGATCGCCATCCGTACGTACAGTTTCAACCAGTATAAACTCTGTCAACTCCAAATTAAAACAAGGGGAAGAGAACCCCTGAGCCCCTCCCTCAAAACACCGTATCCCTTTAAACAACAATATACCGTCCCATATTTACTCCCTAGTTCAACCGAGGGCTCTTCCTGCGAGGTCCCAGGCTTGACGAGAACGAGGTGAGGGGCAGGTTCTCCCGTCCCTCGAGGGGAAGCATGCTGCTCTGCTTACGTCCCTTTTGCGGATGCCTAGTCGAAGTGCGCCTGTTGAACAGAAGAGGCGCCGTGTTCTCGTTGATGGACATCATGCTTGATGGGGCGTCGTGGGCAAGGTTGCCGGTCGTGTTGAGGTTCACTTCGCGGAGGCTCATGTTAAAAGGGGGCATTTCCGAAATCATGCTAAGGGCCGACATACGAGTCGACGCGCGCGCCGGTGGTGAGCGAGGCATGTCGTGTTCTTCGAGGTCGTGGAGGACCATGGATTCAGTTCCCAGCTTGGTTGGAGTGGATCCGTCGTTGAACTCGGCCAGCAGAGCGTCGTGCGCCTCGGTCCGGGGAAGGTCTGTCGGGTAGTGATATTGAATCTTCATCGGGGTTTCACCCGTGGGGCGGTACTCCTGGATAGTCGTGGATTCAATGTCCTCCCGCAGGGCAGCCAGAGGCCGAGACAGCTGCTGTGCCAACGGCTCCAAGCCCTGCTGCATCTCCTCTGTCTCGGTCTCCATCTCCTCACCCAGGTCCTTGACACGGTCAAAGGTTGTCTTGAAGTGGTTCGAGATGTTGTCGAAAGAGCTCTCCACAGTGGATGACAGTCCTTGCATAGACTCGCCATGTCGCTCGTGATGCGAGGCGTTCTCGGATCGGGCGCGGGTAACGAAGTCGTCCAGTGCCTCCATCTGGACGTCGAGATCCTTCAGCTGCTCGTCCACGACACGAACGGTCTCGGCATGGACCGACTTCGTAGTTGCTTGGATGGCAGTGCTGTGCTCATTTGCAGTCTGTTGTTGGTCAGCATCGATTTGGTCAGCTATGGTTAAATGCGGTCTACTCACGTTCCAGTCATCCTTCAGCTTGGTCTTCATCTCGTCACGGGACTTGGCTACGTTGTCCAGAAGCTGGCCCTCCTTGGTATCCCAGGCCTCCATATCTTCAGAGTACTGCGCCACACTGCCTTGCAGAGTGGCGTTGGAGTCCAAAACAGTCTTTTGCAGCTGGTGAGTCTTCTCGGCCAACCGGGACTCTTGAGTCTCCGCCTGGGTGTTGATGAGAGTTGTGATCTGAGCCAGGAGGTTCTTTCGGTCTTGCGCCGCCTGGTTTCTCTCTTCGTCCAACACCTGCTGCATCTGAGTCGAAATACTGGCATTCTGCTCGACAATGGTGTCTGTCGCAGTCTGGAGCTGTTGTCTGAGCCTATCGGATTCAGCTCGTTGTTCTGTAATGTGCTTCATGAGGTCCTCAAAGATGCCCTTGAATTCCTTGCCCAAGGAGCTGTACGAAGAGTGCAACTATGCATATGTTAGCTGTTGTCGTGATCCACTTGGGAATACTCAGATGTCCTACCTGGTTGTGGAATGTGTCAAGCTCGTTGAGAACATCCGCAGCAATACGCTCTGCAGCACCGGCAATCGCCTGCAGACTCTCCCCAACCTGCTCCTTGACAGTGTCGCGAACAACCTTGATCTCCTCGAGAACGTCGTCCATTTCGTCTTTAGACTTCTCCTTCTGTTCCAGAAGCTCTCGTTTTGACTCGGCGAAGGATTCCAGTTGTTCATCGAGGAACTTCTGCGTGACGGACAGCTTGTTCAGTTCCTTGCTGACAAAGCTGTTCATGCGCTCAGAGATACCCGAGATGTTCTGACGCTGCTTGTCCTGGAAGCTCTGCACTCGCTCCTCCACCAGAGTCGTCACCTCAGAGACCTCGGCCTGCGCAGTGCCCCATGCGCTTCGGTTGATGGACTGAAGATCGGACTTTCGCTTGTTCTTGGCCCGGAGACCATCCACGTCGTGGACCGTCTTTTGCAGGGTAGCAATCAGCTCACCGCCAACTTCTGCCAGTTTCTCCTCAGTTTCCTGATGGGCCTTACGGAGGTGGGTCTCCTCGGCAAGACTCTTTCGGGTGGCCTTGAGGACAACCTCAGTCTGTTCCAGAACACCCTGGGTCTCGTCAAGCTCGGCCTTGGTGCCTTCGTGGTCCTTCCGCAACCCCATAAAGTTGGATGTCAGGGCAAAGAGCTCCTGAACCTTGTTCTTGAGGTTGCCCTCCAGAGTCTCCATCTTGGCTGCCAGCTCCTCCATGACGATGCGTCGAGATTCGCTTTGAGCTGTCATCTCCTCGTAACTTTCGTTTGAAAGGTAAACACCGTTGCGCTGCCGGGTTGTGATCAGCTCGCTCTTCAGCCTCTCGATCTCCGTCGCGAAGTCCCTGAGAAGCATCCTCTTGTTGATCAAAGCGTTGACTTGCGGCTTGTTACGAATGTTCTTCGCTCTGAAGGCGTAGTCGAGTGTTGAAATCGTCTCCTCCAGATTGCTCTTCGCGGGCGAAATGGTGGCGATGATGCAGGTTTTTGTCTGTCCTCCAAGAGAATCTTGGAGAAGTCGGGTGAGCTTCGACTCTCTGTAGGGGATATGCTGGCCCTTGTCGACCAAAGCATTGATGACTCGGCCGAGTGTCAAAAGACTCTTGTTGATCAAGCCTGCCTCGGCAGCTCTCTTGTTTTCCGCTCCGGATCGTTGAATGTTTTCGCTGCCAGCCAAATCAACCAGGTTGAGCTTGCCAGCGCTGACGTAGTCCTCGCTGCCGTCTTCACCCTTCTTTCGGACGTATGCGGTGACAGTGAAGACTGTGTGACTTCGACTACTGAGATCGTTGCATTTTGTGGCCGCGACTTGTCGCTTCAAGCTTCCATCCTGAAGAACCTTGATGCCCTCGCCGGCGGTTCTAATGTGTCTCTCCTCCATGCCCTGCACCACTGTAGTCGCATGTCCTCTTCTCGATGTGTCGTCAAAGATCTTCAACTTGGGGCCTTCTTCGACAGAGATCAAGTCGCGCAATTCTTCGTTGTACAGCTCGATAAAAGAGCACTTGACGCAGCTCTCGGTGTCATCGACTTCGAGTTTGTTGAACAAAGCGTGGAGGGCTCTAGGTATGATGCCAGCGCCGTCGGATAGAAGTCCCAGGGTCTCTGTCATATCTCCAGACATGGTATACGTCTTGCCGGTGCCTGTCTGTCCGTAGGCGAAAATGGTGCAGTTGAAGCCAGCGAGCATCTATGTTGTGTCAGTCAAATAAGATCTAGGAGTATATGACTTCTTTCCGTAACGCACCTCATCCAAGATGGGCTTGACAACATCATCAAAAACCATGGTCTGGTCGGCCGCGGCAGAAAAGACGCGGTCAAAGTTGTATGTCTTGTTGCTCAGCGCATTGGGACCAAGCTTCAGCTCGACATTGGTGCCCTTTGCGCCGTCGGCTTGGACAACAACGGCGCTGTTCTCGCGGACTTCACGGTCGTTCCGGCCTCTGCATCTGACGACAACGTTGATGTTGGTCTCTTGGCCCGGTGCATCGAAATCGTACTCGCGCTCTTTGCGCTTCGTCGCGTTCGTGGCAATCGAGTTTACAGACTCGGCGGGTGATACGGCACCGCTCCTGTCGAGTTTGGAAGGGCCATGCTGGTATCGCAAGTTCGAGGTCCTCGTTCCTGGTCGCACGCTCGCGCGATTGGCGGCGCCGGTACGCAGGTTCGACGAGGTCGGCCTCGTCAGCTCCCGTTTGGAGCTCATAATGGGGTGGTGTGAGTAATTGTTGTGGGCGAGATAAAAGACTGAGCAGAGCAATGTCGAATTCGGGGGTCCAAAAAGCCTGCCAAAGATTGGAGAAGCGTGTTCCGCGTGAATGATTTAAAGTAAGATAGGGTATTGGGAGTCGGCAGGTTGTGGTGTGTTGACAGGTGCCAGGGTAAGTAAATAGAACATGCGCGCTAAGTGGGGTGAAGCGCTACGGTTGGTCGGCGGAGGCTGTCATCACCCGGACAACGGCCCCACCACCTTGGGCTTGACTGTTTTTCCTGCTGTTTTTGTGGTCAATCCTCACCGAGTCTGGGGTCGCTCACCGAGAACACGGGTTATCCCAAAAGTCCATCGTCGAAAAAGGGTGGGGATTTGGGTTGTTCCATGCTGGAAACCATTTTATTTATTGTGGGATTTCTTTGTTCAGTACTTGTATTGAACGATACGCGCTAGCGGAGCGAATGGCAAAGTGTATGCTAAAAAAGATGTGAATTCTCCTACCCAGCTTCGAAATGCGATCCATGGAAGCATCGATGGTATCAGAAGGCGTATTCAATACAGCTACAAACCAGAACGGTCTGATAGTAGTTTGAATAATACAATATAGACTGAATTGTCCCTTGAAAAGGATCTTGGTGCAACAACTCATCACGCTTTACGGGCCTTTCTTTACCAATGACCCCCGGGTTGTTTCCCACTGCTTTGATAACGAGGGACCAGTTGCATCCTACAGATGTGCCTTGGTGAGGAGGCTACGTAATATGGCATGCGCTGTCACCTTGTGTAGCCATCAACCGTCCAGTTCCATACGCAGAATTGCTCCCGGCCAAATCGTGCCGTTAGCACGCTTCATCATAAACTCAGCGACAACACTGAACCCTTGCTGTTCATAGAATCTGTCTTCCGTTAGCATTCAATACTCCTACCGCACCCTCCCCCCCTCCAAAGTCCGGCTCGAGGACTTACTTGACCAGCTTTCTTTCATTCCCACCCCAAGCCTCGGCGTAAAGCACCTTCTTCCTTTTCTCGGCGCCGTACTCCTTCGCTCTCTGGATGAGTGCCTGCCCGGTTCCCTTGCGATACTGGCCCGTCCTATAATCCGTGATCATGACATCAAGATACACAAAGTCCTCTCTGCCTTCGAACTCCGTCCGGACACTCTCCACGTGAAAATGCGTCCTCACGTGGCCCGGCAGCCAATCCTCGCGGACAAACGCGGCCCCAACGGAGAGAAACCGCGTCCCGTCACTGTCGGTTCGGTAGCGCAGACCAGGGTTCTCGGAATCGTGTTGCGCCGCTGCTGCAGAAGTGTCGACTTCAACCTCGGCAATGAAAACGCGCAATGCGTCTCCCTCGCCCGTCACCCGGTATCGTTCCGACGCCTCAACGTCCTTGGTCGTCTCCTCAGCAAAGCCGTCTTTTTGACTGAATGGTTGGGAGCCCCACATCTCACCGCTGCCGATTGCCGCAAGGTGCGGGAGGGTCGAATCGAAGGCCTCCACGATGAAGGCGGCGTCTTCATCGGGGGAGAACTCTCCCCCATTCCTCACGTGCATTTTGGACATTCCTGGGGACTTGAAAGTCAATGAGTGAGTTTGTAGGTGCTGGGGGGAAGGGGAAGATGTCAAGATGGCATGAGGTACAAATACCCTGCTTATAAAGCTATTAGCCGCCAGTGCTTGGCCAACCTCGCTTCCCGTGATACTGCATTCGACTTTGTATGTGATGGCTTTTACGCCCTTTTGAGAAGATAATGACGGCGACACTATGCAGGTGTCTACTTCACTTCAACGGGCTTCAACAAACCAATGTACGCAGACGAAAGCTGGATGAGGAGAAGGCAAACCAGTCTTTTCAGTCAACTTGGGCAAGATACATGGGCAATACCAAAAGGTTCAAACATCATGCAACGAAAATAAAGATGCCGCAGTTTGAGGCGAGGAAGTTGGGGGTATTTGAGTATGCAGCTGCCGGCGTCATAGATGGTGGAAAGATTGTATATCAGAAGAATTTCGCCGTAACAGGTGTAATCATCGCCGGCGATACCTTTCGAGTCGCGTGGTATTCGGACAACATCTGCCTCGGTCATAACAAAGCGATTAGAATCGACCAGCCTCTTGATGCTCGCTCAATATCCACTATGTAGGATCTCAATGCCACAGTTTGGTTAGATTGTTGAATTTTATTAGGCAGATCTAACAGCAAACCTGAGAGCTGTTCGTACAGTTTAAGATCTCGACATCAATATTGAACATTGATCACCGCTGTATCTAAAAACTTTTAAAGTAAGCACAAGTCAAGTTCTGCAATGTCAGATATTCAAAAACCTTCAAACTTCATGAAACTCCACTTTGAGCAATGCAGGGGACGCCCAAGGGGGACAGTATTGGGGTTTTGTCTGAGGTTAAGAAGACAGGGTAATCTCAATGTCCGTGGCAGCCATTGAAGAACACTCTCAGAACAAACGAGAATGGGGGGCAGGTTATCACGGCTGAGCTACGTCATATCGGCTCTCCAACATCGGACACTGCCTCGAGTAGAGATTCATTCGAGTCGCGCGATGTGGCGTCCTCCTGCACCCCATAATGGAAGTTCTGAGCTGTCATTTTGAGGATCTCGAAATAGATCTTAAAAAGTTGGACCGATTTTGGTCATTCGTCACCCCTCAACAATGGGCCTGTCTCCATTACGGACCATTGCCGATGTCAGAAACTAAACCAGCAGCTTATGCCGATTCATGGGCAAGACCGTCATCTGCAGGGCCGTCACTTCCTCCGAATTCTGGCAACTCAGAATCCACAAGGAAATCTTCCTCAAGATCGAAAACGATCTCGGAATCGGGCATGAATGTGGAACCGGGGGGGTCAAAGCCGGCCGCGCTTGTGTCCAGGGGCCGACTCCATTTATCCTGCTTGGGCTCAACGGTCGACGCCAGGTTACGGGATCTGTATCCTTCGAAATATGGTCTCGCTGATTATTGGACGATCTCGTGAGCGGGAGCTGGCATGGTCCCGAAACAAGACGGACTGGCCGACTTGGGCACATGGTTGTGGTCCACGAGCCTCCATTCGTTGCCAGTGAACGACTTTGCATGGGTTGGCCCCATCACTTTCCGGCTAGGACTCTAGACCAAACTGTGACACTTCTTGGCTTAAAAATTGAACCAGGCATCGTGCGGGCAGGCTTGCGTCTGTGGTAGTGCTAGGCGAAGTACTTGTTCGGTAAGGGGCAGTAAAACTCCATCAGGGCTGCAACACAGCCAGTCTTAGCTGAGGTCTGCAATCCATGTAGGTATTACCCAGCACGTTCGGTGCTGACAAGGCAGGCAGGGTGTCATATCTCCCTTCCTGGAACCTGCATTGGAACCTGAAAACCCAATCATATCGGCATCGTCTGATGAACTGAACTTGTGTCCGAGACTTGATGTGTTTATGGAGGTCCCAAAAAAGAATGCCATAAGGCGTAAACCCTCGCTTCCAACAACATAAAGCAGGCAGAAATCTGGCCCTAGTAAGTACAGTCACCGGGTGCCCGCAAGTGGATTCGGAAGCCATCTCTGTGCGTGACCGCACGGTTGGTCCACGCGGGTATCATGAAACTGCCCGTTGATGGCAACACTGACCGACGATTCGTGAACGGGATTGTAGACTCAACAGTGTTGCCAGAGTGTCGAGTCCATTGGTGGAAATGACAGAGGCAGATATATCGTGGGTATATGAATACAGAAAAGTCGTTGGGCGGCGTAGGCCTTGTTCGGTTTGAGCTGCTTTGATTTTTCTCATCGGAATAGTCTCGAAGCTGAGCGTGCAGGCGTTGCATGGGCCTGTGGGTGTTTCCATTTGTAAAACCACACGCATGCATATAAATCCCTTTTGAAGGCATGCAAGCTGCCCCTGACCGGTAACACCGCCTAGCACTGCGGGGCGTGACAGGCATCACCTGAAATACTCTGACGCGGAAGATGCAACCAAGCAATCGGAATCTTTCAAAACTCGATGATGGCTGAACGGCAGAAGGTCTCCATGTGGTGGGGAGTGAACCTCGCGTAGTTTGGTGAAGGTATAGTTCCTTACTAGTCAATGTGCCGTAGCCGGGTTCATTCGATTAACCCAGAGCGACCTGTCTTTCATTAGTACTGCTTGTTTCTATGAGATGAATCAAACTCTCACATGGCTATTGAATCCATCATTAAGACTTGGTTGGAAACATCAGTGCATGATACAGTTAGTGGTAATTATAGGCCTCATTCGGAGAGTGCCTCGGTGGTTATCAAGAAGATGACATTGTGGAATACGCATGGCTATTTGATGGAGTTTGGGTTAGCAGTTGTCCACTATGTTGGCCTCAAGAAGAATGACCCAGCCTGCCGGAACACTAGTAGACCTTGGACACTGATGGAGTCTCCCTGGTTGTGGAGTTTACCGTCTTGAGCATGAGCAGCTCTCCGGTTTGACCCAGTCCGAGAGCATAGAAAAGCTAACTGAAGGAGAAAACATTTAAAATGTGGATTCAGAATGCCAAAAGAAAATCCGAAGACGAGATACGAGTCCCAAAAAAAGACGATTGGTGCAATGTTAGTGGTAAAGGCATGACACATTGGGAAGCTGAGAGAGTACGGTACGTAGTTGCTTGGTTGTGATCTCGACGTCATGAGGCAAGACTCTCGTCAAAAATGAGGCAAGCAAGTCGGTGGTAAGAGCACATTAAGTGAGCGTCCTTGACAATGACGGCAACGGTAGGACGACGCATGGCGAGCATGAGGGCCATGAATTCATGATGATAGGCTGCAATGATGGCTTGCGGCGTGGTCCTTGCCACAGAGTGAGTACCACAGAGACAGATGTGGCAGCTCATAAGTCGATGTTGTCTCCGGGCGAGCCGTAATGGAGGGATGGTAGAAATGAATGGCTTTGCAAGTGCATAGCGGTGATGGCTCATCCTTGCAAATCGGCAAATTGAACTTACAAGAATAGGTGAAACGGAGTGAAAGTTCGTTGAATGAAGGTCTGTGTGTACCAAGCCTTGGGATTTCTCCGTGCCCTACTGTGTGCTTCAGGCGAGAGCGCAGGAAGGCCTAAAGGAAGTCCGTCGTTGGGTGGTTATGCAAACTTGATGCAAATAGAGGGGTGAGCGTTTCCATGCGGAGCTGGGAGAGACTTGGAGTCAACAAAGAGTAAGGAAGTCTTGCGGGAGATGCCCTGCGGCAAGGCACCTAGTGTCGTGTTATGTTATTCTCGGACAAAGTCAGATAAACAGTTGGCTGCCGCTCCGTGTCTAGTGATGCGGGAGCGAGACGGGAGACGGAGTCGATCGATGGAACCTTGAAGCGTGTTAGGAGATCCCAGGCACAAAAGTACAGAAGTTTAACGTTCTGCGCATTAGGCACCTGAAATGACCTGACCTTACATTCCTGACACTTAATTACAATGCTGGTTGGCTGATATTCTAGATTCGACTACCGTCTGAAAACTGAGGCATCGTTGGTTTGGAGGACGGTAGCAGCAGAAACGAAAGTAGATAGTGACAATCGCTTTTATGACGGCTCAATAGTGAACTTCTTTTGCGTGGTCTGCCGCCGCCTCACTTTCCCATTCCTTCGGATCGCATAGCACCGTTCTTGCGATGGGAAAGCTCCAGCCTCTTGTCGACGCAGCTGCCCCCCGGTCTTGCCGACAGATAAGATAAGAGCTGTTGACCCCGACCTGGCAGGTGGGGTTGATACATATGGTATGGTAAGCCGATAGCGCTGCTGATTCGATAGTGCCATGCATCCATCTCACCTGCCCGCAGCCAGCTCCAACTTCCCCCATTTGTACGTGTACTATGTACTTGTACTTGTACCTCCACTAGCCGAATGACGTCTCATCTTTGACCCCACGCCCCGCTAATCCGTTGTCACTGCTGCAGCATCACATGAACGAACCCCTCCGTCGGGACCCGTGGATAACAACAGACAACTTGCGCCGCTGCTACTGTACGGCTGCCTCTCGGAGCATTTCTCCTTCAAACTCATCCATAAACCACACAAGCATTCGGTAGACCCGTCATACACCCCCTGTTCACATCGGAACCCATAATAGTTCCTGCAACGACGCCGCCTTGAACACCTCGCGGACCCCGCGCTGAGCTCCAACCCGATCGCCGACCATGTCACTCTTCACCGCGCAATTGCACCCAGGGCGGGCTTTGGGATTTCTCGGTTTGCATGAACTCTGCCTGCTAGAGCACACTCTCGGACACTAACCTTATTGCTGTCATTTAGTTCTCGGAGCATCCTTGCATGATGTCTTGACCCGACTGAAGGCCGAGCCGCAACGCTTTCCGCAACTCGATCTCGCCTACTCCCGCGAACAGCCTGTTCAGCAGCCCGTAACGCTAAGCCTCCCTGCCAACGGTATTCGACTGCGGTTCGACGGCCCAGAGCAGCGTTTGCGTCTGATAGAGATTGTCGACTTCACCAAGAACCATGTCACGTTTAAGGATCGCGATCTAGTCAAACCCGCCAACTCGCAAGGGCCGCCCTCGTCACCCATCCCCGGAGAATCTAGCTCCGGCCCAACCTTCCGACAAATCTATCACAGACTGCTTGGCCCAACATACGGCGGAGAATACATACCGCCAACACCCGATGCTGCCGACGGTCTGGGCAACTACATACTTTCCTACCCCGGTGTTGCTTTTACATTCCGACTTGCCGAATCTGCGTACTCGCCCAATAAGGATGTTGTATCGCTTCTGTCCTCCGCTGCGAGCCAGGTGCCCACATCCATGGCGGTCTTCAGCGGAGACTCATGGGCCCAAGCGCGAGAGAGCCTCTGGACTGAAATCCTCCCCAGTGTCAAGACCGTTCCCGTTCTCCCAAGAGGGAAGGACGTGGTTCCTGATGAAATATCGCTGGTCAAGATCCATGGAGGTGGGAAGCTCCAGCTATTTCGGAAGTGGACCAACTCCTCGATTTGGATCATCCTGGGAGAAACCAGCCCGCAGGAGTTGATTGCGGAGCTTGGTCCCCCCAACGCCACATATCGGAAGAACGACCAGAGAATGACAATACACAAGCTTCGGACGGCGAGTCACAGCAGGGCTCGGTCGCACGGTGTTGATCTTAGTCGCCCAGACGACCTTACCGATACTGACCAGTCGTCGGCAAACACTGGGTCTGATGACTCCAACGATGAAGCTGTCGAGGAAGACATTGCCGGAAATGTCTCTGGCGAATGTTTCTACAATTACTTCTACTTGGGGTTTGATGTGCTTGTGTCGACGCCCTCAGTGCCGTCGAGACCGCCGCCAGCACAGCACGAGTTCCAGGTGCCGCCCGGCAAACCCACAAAGTCAGAGTCTCCAGACCGTCTAGTTGCTACAAAGCTGGTTCTCCATGGAAACGTGCCTGGATCGTATGAGTTCAACAGACATCGCCGCTGCCGTTGGGAGGTTAGCTATCTAGATGATGGCTCATCTGGTGCAACCGCAGACTCGGAGACCAAATTCAGTGAGATCAAAGAGAGGTTGAACGAAAGGTGGAACAGCGCATATCCCGACGGCGACTCAAAAGTTCCCCAAAGAGGCATGGTCCTCAATCGGGGCTGGGGAGATAGTCCCGGTAGCAGCTGCGAGTTTCTTGGAGGATGGGAAGACAGCGGTGCTAAAAGGTTCGACGGTAGCGACGATTCAACCACTACTCTATTCGGATTCCCAGGTCTCGTGTTTGAGGTACTGAAGAACGATCATGTTAATACGGTCACTGTGTTTTAAGTTTGAATTAGGCATTGAACCTGGCGTCAGGTGGTATAGCGGTTGTATGGGCAGCATCGTTGCAGCTAGGGATCCACTGGGAACCAAGAAGTCGGCCGGGAAGACGAGGCTTTTGGATGACTGCGGTATCCCTACAAAGAAGATGGGGTTATGCTCAAATCCAGATGTCTCCAGACAACACCACTGCCTTTTAGCCTCGTTCATGGGCGTGTCCGCCAACTCAACTTGGAACAGCTATGACGTGGCCGCTAGCAGATTATTCATTTGCGAGGCTTCCTTCCCCATCCACTTGCGATAGTCCATCTGATTTTGCATTCATGCAAGCCAGACATGGGATATTTCAGCTTTGTCCTCGCTTTACTAGTCCGTCTGAGTCAGGCTATGTTTCGGGAGCCAAGGGCATTGCCACCAGCACCTACCATGTTGTAAAGCTCCATCAGCTCCGAGAAGGCCGTCCGTGTCGAACAACTGTAATACAGCACCGAAAATAATAAATAATAGAGTCCGGAGCCTCCACGAAGCCAGATGCATAGAACAGTTATCCTTCGAATACCCAGAGATACCCAGAGATACCCTCCCTAGTAGCAGTATTTATTCACAATGAAGACCCCCCCAGCAGCCCAGAACGCCAAGCAGAATGCGTTGGCCCTCAAGCGATACCTCCCCCGCAAGCTTAGAGAAGCTGCCGAGGACGAGAACGCCATAGAGAAGGGTGTCGGGCACGACTTAATCATTTACAGCTTTGACCGCCCGAACGGCCAGTATGGATACACACCATTCTCGATTCAGTTGCGCCTTCGTCTCCGTCACGCCGGCATCCAACACAAGGACCGCGCCGCCAACATTTTCCAAGCACCAATGTACAGGGTCCCGTATGTCAAGCTTGCGGATTCAGACGAGCTTGTCGGCGAGTCGCAGTTCATCATTAAGCGCCTTGTGCAGACCGGCAAGTTGCAGGACTTGAACAAGGAGCTTTCCCCTGCCGACCAGGCCAAGGATGCTTGCATCCGAGCCATGCTGGAGGATCGCGCCTACTTCCTCGTTGTAAGGAGATGCCCATCGCACTGTGAGAGAAGCTAAGTGGCAGTGCTGATGATATACATAGCTGTACGAGAGATGGCGTGGCCAGTACGCGGCAATGACGCATGACGGCCCTTTCTCCCATTTCGTCTGGGGCGCCAAGCAGATCTCAACACAAGCCACACGCGGTTATGTCAACTCGCAGCTGTGGTTCCAAGGAGTCGGTCGCTATAACGATGAGGAAGTGAAGGGCTTCGCTTCCGATGTTATCATGTCCCTGGACGGCTTCTGCGAGACTGCGCTGTCGAAGCTGAGTCTTGAATCACGGGAGGCTCGGGAGCCTTTCTGGATCTTGGGCGGGCAGCGGCCGTCTGAGGCCGACTTTCTAGTCTATGGCAATCTCGTCACTTGTCTAGGCACCTCTGTGTAAGTGCTGAATGCCTCTGATGTTCTATTCCGAATGAGTCGACAGTAAAGAAGAGACGAGCTAACGGGGTGTACATAGTAATCCGGTTCACGCGGCTCTTATCCGTGAAAAGCCTGCTTTGATCGAATACATTGGAAGAATCCATGAGCGTTTCTTCTCTGAGTACAAGTCCCCCGTTCACGTTTAGTTGGCTAGGGTGCGATACCCCAATACCCCAGGCCACCCTATGCGAGAGAAAGAGTTTGCGCTGTGTTGATGAAATTGGAGTCCGAGCACACGATTTGGGCCCTGAGCTTTTCTTGCATGTCTTTTTTCGTCGGTTCACAGAATGGGAGGGGGAGGCTCTGAGGGACGATGTTGGTAACAGGCCCCATTGGGAGCATATAAAATACCTAACTTGAAATTTTCTTCGTTTTTGATATTTCACAGAGTTTCATTGCCTTTGACTTTGAACCATTTGACCATTTGAGCACGAAAGGCCCATCCAATGACCTGGCGATGAGAAGTCGGTGAGGAGTTGATTCCGTATGATGTGCATTTGTTACAGCACCAGTTGAAATCGATAAGAAAAGACCAAGGGACGGCAGTTCTGGGCGGCGGTAATCGTGGGGTTGCCAAGCTGAAGTTGAGATGGATGTCGAACATATGTAGACTAGGAGGACCCTTTCAAATGCAATGGCGGTCTGATCCGTAAAGTTAGTGCAGATCGAGACCCATTTACTTGCCGGCTTAGCGCGCTCAACGGCGACCACGCCGTAAACCTTGCAGGCTTGAAATCCTGCGGAACAAAGGTTCGTGGCTGCTGAGCCGTTGCCGGTCCCCTCCCGCCCCGCCAAACACACCGGGGTTACAGGATAATCCGCTCCGGCGATTGCCGAATTGGATGGAGTCACATTGTGGGGTCACAAGGTGGAGCTAATGGCGCTGTCGGGTCCTGCCTCCACAGCAGAGCTACTGGGCGATGGGAAGGGCGCTGGCTGGGATACTGGACCGTGTATTGTCCGTGTGTTCGCTGCTGGGCGTTGCTGCCACGATCCTGGGCTGCAAGATCGACACCAACCGGCGTCGTAGTATGCTCAGCTGGCACATGTCAATGCCCTGTTTCGGCTCGGACGAATCAGCGCCAACATACTTGAAATCTTCGTTACCTTTCGTCCCTTCACATGGGGTGCTTCCATTTCTAACTGTCTTGCATCTCCCACCCCCTTGCATCAACTTGACGACGCCGGCTTGCGCGACCTGCTAACGCCTTTTCTCCAACACCCTCCTCAGTGCATCCACTGTTGACGGGACGACATCGACAAAGGCCAGTACACCAACGGCGATACCGACGACGACGACGGCTTGGCTCTCTTCAACCCCGCGACGGCCATGCGAGTGGCTTCGTCGCCATGACGGAGAAGGATGCCGCTCAGCAGCGTGCCATTCTCACGAGGAAGCTAAGCCCACATTCGACACCTGGCGATAGGGGAAGCAGTAGGGGCAGCTACGAGACGGGCGAGTCGAGCGCCACTGGCAGCATCCTCAACGACACAACACTTTTGCCCTCTCCAGACGAGTCGAGCGGTCGCCGTCCACTTTCTTCGAGCCTTAGAGACGCGGAACACAACAGTGGATATCTTGGAAGGGATGCGAGGAAGCAAAGAACGCCCAGGCATCGCTCTAACGGCGCCTTCCTGCTGCAAGATGCTATCCGTAACGACGATGATTCCGACCGAGACCAAGGGGTTCGACAGAGGCATCCACGCAACCTCCCATCTGGCCGCAGGACGAAAGACTCGGGAAGAGTGTCTGACACGTCAGGTTCCAGCGCTGGCCGCGAGGCTAGACCCGGACAAAGGCTTGATGGCTCGCCAAAACGAAATGGAGACTCCTCGCCAACCCAACCGACACATAACTTGACGGTCAGGAAACGGGATGTGTCACATGGTAGACCCATGACAGGAGCAAGCTTCACGCCGCTGACAGACCCGACGCTTGACATCGATTCAGCACAAATTGTGAATATGGCTTTGAATTTGAGCGAATCGAGAAGGCAGGTTTCGCGAAGGATTGCACCCCAGGCGGTACCGACTCTGGCACAGCTCCCAGATGCGACGACAGGAGCCAATCTCAAAACCCACTACCAGCAGCAAAGGAGGATATCGCGAACCAGGTCTCCTGGGCCTGAAAAGGCGCTGACTCCGCGACTGCCCTCCGCTGGGATGCTTAGCAGCCCCCTGCAGGCGACATTCGACTTGAGTCGTGAAGGCACCTTTCGCAGCCATTTTACTGCGTCAACCCTGGCCAGAGCGCAGAAGGCAAAAGAGCATCTGGAGCTTATGGCCCAGTATAGACGCTTATTGGAGCTAGTGCCCCCTATACAACCACATCATCATCAAAGCCGCCCGACGACCGCCAGCCCGCCAACATCTTCAGGAGGGATAAACCGAACTCCGACCTACGGTAGTTCCGAGGCCAGCGTGCGGCTTGGGCGCCAGTACAACCCGTTGCAGTATATACGGAACAGAAAGGTTCGGGCTCGAGAGCGCAAGGCGATTGATGGTGACGGGCAAGGTTTCGGAGACATCATGAAGGTAGCCGACTGGGTCGACGACGTGGCGAAATGGGCTGCGACAGGCCAGATGAACACAGACGGCTGCATACTTCCGCCTTTCACAGACGCCGATGCTTCGGAACATCAGAATGCTATTCAGCTTGCGGCAAACGCCAACAAGCCAAGACGGCCAAGGCTTGATTGGTCCATAGACCCGGCAGACCTACTCGCCGATGCGTACTGGTTGGAGCAGGACCATCACAAGCAGCTGATTGAAGATCGTCACTGGCGCCGCATATTCCCTCAGAACGTCGACATTTACAGACCCCTGTCGAGACAGAACGAGGAGTATGGGAGTGAACCTGGGCAGACACCAGGACGCAAAGAGAACGGAGAGGCAGGGCCCACCATCGACCCAAAGACCAACAATCCAAAGCTTGCCAAGTCAGACACAGACCACTCCCAAGGGAGCACTCGAGATCGTGCTCGTCAGAAGTTACACAATCTTACAGGACATCATCACCATCGCCACAGTAACTCGATACACAGCCATCAAGACTGGCGGCTTGGCAGGTCGTCTGTCTCTGACCTGTCGGACAGCGAGAACGAGGGAAAATCAAAGAAGGAAAAGAGAAACCGGAAGGGCACACTTACTAGCAGCCATCAAGACATCCTAGAGAAGCAGATGCTGGAGATGATTGCCAGGGAGGCAATTGAACATGGTCCAAAGAGATCAGATGAGTCGGGATACATGACACCTGAGCGAGATGTTGGAGTCAAGTCGCATCCGCAGTCCCGGCAACACAGTCGAAAGGCGTCCATCGTGGACGTGAGCGAGTCTGACGAGAGGAAGAGTAAGGATAAGTCTCGGTTTACCCCGACGTACCTCCAGCGCCCGGGAAGGACTAGTCTGGAGATCCCAGTGCCAGCCAGAAGAAGCTCCTTTGATGTCGACTCATCCCTCCCCAATTCTCCCGATGGTGGAAATCGTGGAGATCCATTCATCCCAGCGCTTGGCGGAGACCTTTCACCGGGATCCAGTCGTGCCAATTCTCCTACCCGGAACCCCTTTTCTAAGGTTAAGCAAATCTTCCGCGAACGTAGCAAGGAAAGAGGAAGCGACCGAATTTCAGAAGAAAAATCCAGTGCCGAGGATCTGGCCAGCGCACCAAAGACTCCATTGGAAGCGTCGCCGGAGTCATCAGGAGAACGGAGATCTATTGACAGGCGAGGGCTGTCCAGAAGCCCGTCTCGGAAGATGGTGCAAAGTCAGACGGGTGATAGTCACAAGTCTCATCGCAGTGTTGGTAGCGTCAGGCTGCGCAGTGATGATCCGAGTGTCCGAGGAATCTTCAAGGGAGCTCGCATTGACCATGTTATTCGCGGTGGAGTATCGAAACTAGGCGATTTGATCTGGCGTAAGGAGTCTGATAATGGCGATACTCCTTCTGAAGCGGAGGTTACCACGACGGACGAATCGGACACGGAGCAGAGAGGCAGGAGAAGAGGTGAGACGCCATTATCAAGGAGGTCGTCTATCAAAGGCCAAGGACTACGCCAGCAAAACGCCAAGAACTACCTGGATATCATGCCGGCCTTTGAGTCGTCTCACGAGAAGTTGAGACACACGGAGAGCGAGCCAGCCAACCTCCCAAACAATTCGCCGCCATCGGCAAGCCGTAAGTCGCCTCGTTTCGATAGGCTGAAGCCACCCCGCATCGACATCATGACTGCATCACCAACCTCATCGCCCGCCTCAGCCAAGCGTTTGTCAGACGTCTCTGAAGGTGAACCGCTATCAGGCAGCTTTATTGGGGGTGTGAAGGAAGCGGATAAGCGCTTAAACTCTATCATGGCCATTCCGCCTTCACTTGCGGCTGACGGGCGTCCTGGATCCGCGTCCAACCGTGGCCGACACTGGTCAATTTCCGATCACAGTCCCGCGCCGGACCGAGCCCCAATGTCGAAGAGAGAAGTCGCCAGGCTCCGAGCCCTGGTGTTGAGCTCGGGTATCAAAGCCATGGAGATAACCCGACGTGCCAACGAGCCCCACCTGGTGTTTGCAAATCGGCAGCAACCGACTCGAACCGATGTTCAAGTCGCCAATGTATTTTGGCCCGAGATTGCAAAGCTTAGCCCCGATCCCGACAGCCTGCGCAGCAAAGCAGTCCCCCAAACGGAGCTGTATCAGTTCGCCGCCAAAACCCTCGGCAACTCTATCCAGTCTGCCGGCCAAGAATGGCAGAATACCGCTGATCTCTTCGTGTCCGACACCATCCCCTCCTTGCACCGGCGCGTGGAAGATGTTCGTACACGTGTGGCCACGGACCTCTCGGCCATGACGCGCGCAGCCGCTGACGAGGCGGACGAGACGAGTCGCGACCTCACGCTGGGTCAGAGACTCAAAATCAAGCACACGCTCGACGTCATTGAGAAGATGCTGCGGCGCCGTAGACGCCGGTTCCGTTGGGTTCGTCGCGCCATGTGGCTCGCTGTCGAGTGGGTGCTTGTGGGATTCATGTGGTACGTCTGGTTCGTGGTCATGATCCTGCGAGTATTCTGGGGCGTGGGGCAGGGAGTCATAGGAGCAGCGAGGTGGTTGTTGTGGCTGTGAACGAACATCCGTCCCTTTCCACGTCAACGGATCCAACACTTTTCCTTTTCTTTTTTTCATCTGCTCCGTCTCAAGCTATTCCTACTATTCTCACCTGCAAGCACTGTCATTACTATGCATAGCAGACGGCGCAAGAATGTGTGCGCTCGGGAGTCATATCTAGTGCCGGTTTGCGCAGACAATAACTTTCTTATTTTCTTTGGATACGGCAAATGGAAAAGGCGAACTAAAAGAGGAGGTCGCGATGGGGAAGAGAGAGAGAGAGAGAGAGAGAGAGAGAGAGGTGATGATACCCGAAGGAGTGGGGGACCATGAAGACATTCCCTACTGCTTTGACTCTTTTTGGAGTCACTTTTCTGTTGCTTTGTTTGCCCTCAGTGCGTATACATATTCCTCCCTTTCGGCGCACTCGAGTGGGATTATTTTGCCCACCTGCAGGGAGGGCTTCTCGGGAGCATTAGGACCGATATATACATATAATGTTACATACTTTAAACTTTCTCCAGCTGCTGGTTTTCCCGAGGACAGACACGTGATGATATCGATGTGAGACGGCCCTTCCCCGAGCTGGAGGCCGATACGGCTTACGGACGAGGGTTGGATGACTCTAGGCACCGCGGCCCGAACCGTGCAAGAACTGCAGAAAAAGACAGGGGAAACGCTGAGCCCGGGGATAGCAGGATAGCAGCAACGAGAACAGATTACCTGGGCAGATGGATGTATTTCGGGACCGGGACAGGACGTTTTTGGCCCAATCGAGTTTTAAGGTCTTCACGCGGCAGACCAGGGGGGGAACAGTGGGGATCACAACGGGCTTGAACGAGAAAAAGAAACTAGTGTATTATTCAGTTCTAGGCAAGGCGTAATTTGCGACATCTAATCCATGCCGCTGCCTTTCAAACTCCCCTGCTCAGCATCAGGAAAGCGAATTGGGGAGGGTGGGGGAGATGATTTCTGGGTGAACCTCCTGACAAATGAGGTACCGGACCAGGGCAGTTACGGCAGAGCCGGCTTCGGGGGTTTGTGTGGTGGAGGTGTACATTTTGTTTTTGTTTTGGGAGTCGTGATCAATACAAAGGAAGTAAATAAAGGGGGCTGATTAATATGCAAAACCCCTGTTGGCATCCAGAGGAGAAGAGAAGGGGGCCCCGCAAAGGGACGGGCCTCTACTCAATTCTCTTCTTGCCTTCCTCGGCGTTCATATATCTCGCCGTGCTGAGGCCGCGCTCGTGGCGGGCGACAAAAGAGCCAAGTACAGAGTCCTTGCGGGCCTTGGACATGTGCTCGGCGTAGCCCTCGTTGGCCCATGGTCTGGGGTTGAGCTTGGGCCAGTTGACCTGGATAAGTGTGAGCCGGACTAGAACCGGTATAATGAAGAATCACGGGTTTAAACTTACGTAGAGCATGCCATGGCTGAAGACGAAGCTGAGGCACCAGGCGGCGACAGCGAGCCAGAAAAGAATGAAGAGGCGGATGGTAACGACGGCTTCGGTCTTGGAGAACAGCCCGACGAGGACGAGGAAGAAGCTGAAGGCGAGGAGGTAGGGGACGGACTGGATGAGGATGGGCCGGCGGTCGGCGAAGACGAGGGAGCCGCCGATATTTGCGGTGCCTGGCAGGTAGACGCCCAGGAACAAGTCGTACGAGTCCTGGCGGGGACCGTCAAAGAAGTTGTTCTTGAAGTATCGGGTGACGCCGATGCGGGCGTCCTGGAGGGCACCGGCCTTTGTGCGGTTGCCCGTGCGGGTGACATCGGTCTTCATGGCGCCGGTGCCGGAGTAGGAGCAAGAAACGACATCAGCGTTGTCTGCCCACAAGTTCCGGAACATGTGCTCGAAGGCCGGGTCCTCGTCGCGGAAGGATGAGCCGCGGGTCATCAGGCCCATCTCCTCAAAGATGCGGTCCAGCATGTGACGGGCGAACATGGACTGGACGACGTTTGTGCGATCCAGACAGTCCATGCAGTTTGTACGCATGACGCTGGTCTGGTAGCTGCGCGGCTCGAGACGACCGTCGTTGGCCCCGGGCATGTCCACGGCGCGGAAGTAGCCCTGGGTGTTGAGGGCGTCCTGGAGCTTCTCAACGAGAGCGTAGGCGCGATGCATCTTCATGCCCTTGGTCTCGTGGTGGTAGTCGAAGTACACGTAGTGCAGACGGTCAAACTCGACGGCACGCTTCTCGGGCTGGATTGTAGTGAACTTCTCCTCGGTGACGCGGTCGCCCTCGGTCCGCTCCTTGGGAGACGAGATGAGCTTCTCGACCATTTGCTCATACGAGCTCTTGACGCGCTGCTCACGACCCTTCTGGTTGACAAGGTTGATGAGGTAGTTATCGCCGTAGATGCGGATCTGCTCCTCGAAATGCGCCTTCGCAGCAGGGAGGGCGCTGTCAATGCCGCGGATTTGCAGCTTGGGGACGTAGCGCAGGCTGTTGATCTCAGCCCAGTAGGTGGGCACACTACCACGGGTTTGGACGTAGGACATGATCTGCGCCTCCTTGCCGCCGGCACCGTACTTGCCACTTTGCATGTCGCTGCTGCCGGCGAAACCGCCCATGCCGCTCCCCGAATCGTTGAAGATGGTGATTTGTTCCGTCTCGTTGTAGTTGGCGGCGTGGCCCTCGTCGTCGACGCCTCGGGTGAAGTATCTGGTTCCTCCGCGGTGTCTCGATCTGCGAGAGATGAGGGTGACGGTCACGGGGGTTCCCTTGAACGTCGTCGGGCGAATCTCCAACATGCCGAAGATGACGGGGAGAATGAAGGCGTCGATACCGGGCTGGGGCCCAACATGGCCTCTTGCGCCCTTGGTTCGGAAGTCGATCAGGTCTGATTGGATGAAGCGGTTGAAGAAGAAGCGATCGTCTGCTCGCTGCCAGAGCGGGAGAGAAGTGTCGGCCGAGGCCTGGCGCTGGAACGAGTTTGTGAGGTCGAGGGAGTAGGAGAAGTACATGGGGCCGTTCTTCATGAAGGTCTCAAGCAGGGCGATGAAGGTATCCTCGTCGGGGTCTCGGATCTGGCGCTCGCGCATGGGCAGGATCTCGGTGGCCACGACCTTGTAGATCATATGGCCCTTGAGGCGGCCCATGGGCTGGGCCTTGGTGATTACGATGACATACTTGTCTAGGCAAGGCAGGTCAGGTCAGCGCGGATCCCCCTCCGGAAGCTCGGGTTGGAGGGGTTCTCACCAAGTCTAAGCTGGATAACGCCCAGGATGCCGGCAACGCTCGAAACACGGGAAACTCTCTTGCCCAGGCCTGCGTCGCCGAGGCGGAGGTCTCCGGTCGGCCGGTCAAATACCAGGGCGGGAGCATCGGGGGAAGATGGCGAAGTGAAGATGTAGGAATCCGGGGCGACCTTGACGTTGATGTCGCGATAGGGCAGAGTCGGCGCCATGGTGTCGGCGGCGGGAGGCGGATGGGGAGACAGTGGCGGGAAGAAGCAGAAATGGCGAGAAAGGTAGGCAAGACGAGACAAGACAAGACAATAAGCAAGCGAATGGATGGGGAGAAAAAAAAGGACGTCTTGATGCCCTTATTGTCGTTCAACGGGGGGCGTTGTCGACGGTCGCAAAAAGCACAGCCCGGAGCCTTGAGGACAGCTTGAGGCTTTGGTTGGTTACAACTGGGAGCGAACCCCAATAAAAATAGCTGTCGTCACTTTGCAGCGACAAGCACAACCTGGGCAGGTTTGGGGACCCTCCCGTCCACATGGGAAATGCGACAGGGCCTGTGAGCTGCTGGACGGGGCAGCGGCAGCAGAGCAGCTTAGCAGCTACGTAGCTGGCTAGCTGTAGCACCCACCCCCCTTGACACACCGGGCCTCGACCTCGACCTCAGCGTTTGTGTGCCCTGCGTCTCCTTGCCTGCTGCACTGGACTGGAGCGAGGGGTGGGCTGGGCGCTGTAATTAAGACCGGAAACTGGAACTGGGACTCCGGGCTTGTGAAAGAGGGACGGGCTTGGACACGGACCGCATCTGGAGAGCTTTGGTCCAATGAGCAGCCGAGGTGCACCGGTCTCACATGGATTACATAATGCATGCTGTTTTGTTTCTCCCTCTGCTCTGTGCTGCGACAATGGCGCAGATTCATGTCACTGGGGGCGCCTGGAGGTAGCAGGTACGTAGTCGGTACGTACCTCTGACGATAGCGGGTTGAGCTTCAACAATGGCTGCCCCGAAGGGAAAGGACGGGAGGCAAACACTCGGAAGAGCTTAGGTAACCCGTCGTCCGCCAGCTAATCAGGATTCAGTGCAAAAGCGCTTGCACTTGGGGTCAGAAGCCCATCGGGGTCATAGGTGGCCCCGTCCGTCTCTCTCGCATCCACCTGACAGCCCAGCAGCAGCAGCAGCACCACTCACGCACCCAAGCCAAGGTACGCACTACGCACTACCTTACGCAGCACCTTGCCATAGTTACCTAGTACGCCGTGGTCCGTCCGCCTCTCGGCGTTTCCAGCAGAGCAGAAAAGGACCCCATTTCATTTGCGCTGCTCTCCCCCGTTGCCTCCCAGGCCTGACGTGTGCAGTGTTCCCGCCCAGCCATTCAACATCGAGCTTCATCACTGACACCCCCAACCCAAGGCAGTCACATTATTCCAGGACCCGATTTACCATCAACGCCAGTGTCTCTCTCCCACTGCTTCCCACTTCACCTCGTCTCGCCCCCCCCCGCCGCGCAACCACCACGAACTTGATCCACGACTGTTGCTTCGCGACCTCGATCTGCATCCTGTCTATTCTCCACAACCCATTTCTCCCATTTCGACGACCTGTCCGAAGGCGACCGACTCCGTCCGGCAACTTTCGATAGAGCGGTCCTCAGTCTGTCCGTCTGCTAGGCTTGCCCAACAGCCTGCCTTCCACGTCCGCCCGTTTCTCCCCACGAATCTTCCAAGCCACGCAAAATGTCAGCTCGAGGCCCTGGTGCTCCCGGTGCTCGCGGAATGAACACGCGCTTCGCGCAGTTCAAGCTCGTCTTGCTAGGTATGCTGTCTCCCGGGTGTGGTTTCCATGAACAAGTTAGCTGACGGCAACGATGCACAGGCGAGTCCGCTGTTGGAAAGGTATTCTGCTCTGGCCTCAACGATTGTTTGCCGCCATATTTACTGACTTGCTTTCCAGAGTTCTATCGTGCTGCGATTCGTCAAGGTAAGTGGCCGATGCATGTTGCTGCCCAGCTCCGATAGACCACGCCGCTCACAATCTCCCGTCATAGGACCAATTTGACTCCTACCGCGAATCTACTATCGGCGCCGCATTCTTGACGCAGACCATTTCTCTCGATGAGAACACCACAGTCAAGTTCGAGATCTGGGATACGGCTGGCCAGGAGCGATACAAGTCGCTCGCACCCATGTACTACCGTAATGCCAACTGTGCCGTTGTCGTCTACGACATCACCCAATCTGTAGGTTATACGGCGCCAACGATGTATCTCTGTTATCAACGTACTAACTGCGTTCAAGGCGTCGCTGGATAAGGCGAAGGCGTGGGTCAAGGAGTTGCAGAGACAAGCGAACGAAAACATCATCATCGCCCTTGCCGGCAACAAGCTGGATTTGGTCACCGAGCAACCTGATAAGCGCGCCGTTCCCACAGCAGATGCCGAGGCCTACGCACGCGAGGCCGGCCTCCTCTTCTTCGAGACGTCGGCCAAGACGGCCGAGAACGTTGGCGACCTCTTCACGGCCATCGCCAAGAAGTTGCCGCTCGACCAGGCCGGTCCTAGGCATACCCGACCAGGCCAGCGACAAGGCGTCAGCCTCCAGCCCGAGACGCCTGGCAGCAACGTCGGTGGACCGTGCAGCTGCTAGATGAGCTCGATGCAAAGCATCATCGTACATTAAACGAGCCAAGAGAACCCACGAGAGATGGGTATTTCGTCGAAACGAAGCAGGCTCCAATTGGCAGACTGCTCAAGGCGACCTGTCAGCCAAGCACCGGACAAGCACGTACACGACGGCGTTTTTGGCTGCACGGGGTTTGACAGCGTTGTCGCAGACCCTACACCGAGGAAGGGTATGCCAGGCCCAGCTTTTTAATATCAACAGTACGTTTTTCGAGAGTGTGATTTACATTTCGTGTCTTCATTGCGCTGGTCATTCGGTTGTGGCAACTCGGGTGTAGGGACAGTCCTGGAATAAGACGGTGTATGGGAACGGATTCACTTTACTGGGGGAAGCATCCTGCAGCATTTTTCTGATGTACAGTATGCGATAGAGGCAACTGTTTCCAAGGATGAGGCCGTATACAATTTTCTATTGATTCCAGGAGGTTTCTTTTTTGGCTGTGGGTGAATGTGTGAGATTGATTGATCAATATCGAGACGTGACGGGATGTGCACCTCATCCATGCCGATGCAGCTTGTCATGTAAATGGCCGACTAGGAAGGATGAAAGAGGCGGGTGAGGCGGGATGCAGCCTTTTCTTTCTTGGCCCTGTAAGGTACAGCTGTTGCCGGGCGAAATAGAAAGCCAGATAGCTATCAAGTGCCAGACCAGATACTTGCTACTCTGGAACATTTCGGGAGTCAAATGTACTGTCTTGATTCGCCGTGTGTTGATTCAACAAATTGATGAGCAGAAACAACAGCTGGGCTGGCTGGCTGGGTCCTCAGTGACGTGAGGCCACTGGCCATCCCGGTTCCTGCCGCTCGGGTTGCGCTCGCTCGCAGCGGACCAGCGCGGCTGGGAGAGCTTGACCACTTTTAGCCGAACTTTTCCCTGAGCTTTTTTGTGCCTGGATTCCATCACCTCCTCCACCACCAACATCTCGACATCATCCCCCCCCAAATCCGCCTTGTCGGCCCATTGCATCCCCTCATGTTGCGAACGTCGATTCGATCCGTGAGGGTGCTCGGCCACAGGCCTGCGGCGGCCGTTGTCGGCCGCCAATGGCAGGTCGCCGCCGCCCGCCGGAGGTATTTTGCCGACGAAAAGAAGCCTGACCCGTCCAAACCAGCTGTCCTGCCGGCATCAGAGACCATCACCGCAGAGAAGAGCGCCGTCCCCGAGGTCGGAGCCGTCGAGCCGACGATCCCGAAGGAAGATGTTCCTCTCGCTCCCCCGACCCCGATCATCACCAGCACGGCGTCAGAGGCTGCCGCGCCTCCGCCCCAGTCGCCCGCTGCCGCTGCCCCCAAGAAGAAGGGCTTCTTCCGCCGATTGAGAAACCTCGTCCTGACCCTCGCCATCCTCGGCGCTGTCGGTTTCGGCGGCGGTGTCTGGTACTCTCGCGTCAACGACAGCTTCCACGACTTCTTCACCGCGTATGTTCCCTTTGGCGAGCAGGCTGTCCTCTACTTCGAGGAGATGGACTTCCGCAAGCGATTCCCCAACATCACGAGCAAGATCAAGGGAAGAGATACTGGAAGCCAGGTCAAGATCCCCGCCCAGAGCGGCGCATCCTGGAGAGTAGCTGATAACGGAGAGCCGGCTGGTCGCCAGTCGAGCGCCGTTGACAAGGCTGCTGCCAAGGTGATCGCTGTCAAGGAGGAGCAGAGCAAGCCCGTCGAGAAGTCCAAGGCACCGGAGCCCCCCAAGCCCGCGCCTGTGCCCGTCAAGGAGGCCAAGCCTGCTGCGCCCAAGGAGGAGCCGGTTGCGTTCAAGGCCCCCGAGGTCAACGAGCCCTCGCGATTCCCTCCCATTGCCCCGATTGACGCCCTGAAGATCGAGGATGCCACGGAGCCGGTTGTCCAGGATCTTGTCCGCATGCTCAACGACATCATTACCGTCATCAACGCCGACAAGGCCCACGGCCGCTACTCCCCTACCATCACCAAGGCCAAGGGCGAGCTGAGCAAGGTCGGAAGCAAGATCAAGGCTATCAAGTCCTCGGTCGAGGAGAAGGCTGCCGCTGAGGTCCAGGCCAAGGTTGCCGACTTCGACAAGGCCGCCAACGATCTGATTGCCCGTGTTGAGTCCGCCATGGTCGCTCAGGAGGGTCAGTGGAAGAAGGACTTCGAGGAGGAAATGAACAAGGTGAAGCAGAGCTACGACGAGCGCGTCAAGCTTCTGTTGGAGCGTGAGAAGCAGCTTAACGAGGAGCGTCTCAACAACCAGTTGCTGGAGCAGGCCCTTGCTCTCAAGAAGGAGTTTGTCGCCGAGGTCCAGAACCACGTCGAGTCCGAGCGCGAGGGTCGCCTGGGCAAGCTGGACACGCTGTCCGCTGCCGTCGCCGACCTCGAGAAGCTTACTACCGGCTGGAACGAGGTTGTCGATACTACCCTCCGCACCCAGCAGCTTCACGTCGCCGTCGACGCCGTTCGTGCCAGCCTCGAGAACGCCAACCACCCCAAGCCCTTCACCCGCGAGCTTGTCGCTCTCAAGGAGATTGCCGCTGAGGACCCCGTTGTCAACGCCGCCATCGCCTCCATCAACCCCTCCGCCTACCAGCGCGGTCTTTCCAACGCCGCCCAGCTTATTGACAGATTCCGGATAGTCGCCAACGAGGTGCGCAAGGCCTCTCTTCTCCCCGAAGAGGCCGGCGTCGCTAGCCACGCTTCCAGCTACCTTCTCAGCAAGGTCATGTTCAAGAAGCAGGGCTTGGCCGACGGTGATGATGTCGAGAGCATCTTGACGCGCACACAGACGCTTTTGGAGGAGGGCAACCTGGATGGCGCTGCCCGTGAGATGAACGGTCTTAACGGCTGGGCGAAGACGCTGAGCAGAGATTGGCTCGGCGAGGTGAGGAAGGTTCTTGAGGTTCAGCAAGCTCTCGATGTGAGTATCCCCCTTGGAAGTGCTTCATGTGATCTCCGGCAACTAACACCATTCTTAGGTCATTGCGACAGAAGCGCGCCTGCAGAGTCTCAAGATAGAATAATGGACGGAAACTTTTCTTTTGTCAAGGACAGTGGGCTCCAGATATGCTTAGAGAGAGCCTAGACCTCTGGTCTGTGTAAGACATAGCCATAGACTTGAATGAAGGCAGTGTATTTTATCAAAACTGTCTACTTGTAATCTTGTGATAAACCGCATGCTTTCGGGTGTGACGCCGTTGATGTAATTCGGCATCATCATCGCATAGGTACTTCGGCAGAAATGTTGATTCTCTGTGGGTTGGAATAGAGATTCGATATCAAGATACGACATGCTAGAAGACGGGCACCACGGGCCTCGTTAACAAAAGACGGGACCAACGCCGAGCCTGCCTAGGGCGCTGGCCGGTTCAGCTTCCGAGGCCACCGCCCGAGCGAGCGGCAAGTGGGGGCTTCTCACCCCCCCCTACCGACCGGCCCACGCAGCAGAGCTTCCCCCCCGACATTTCGCCATACTCCAAGGGACCTCTCCGAACCCCTCCAGGCTGCGCCGGCCTGCCCACAAATCTCTTGATGCATCATGCGTCCCGTCGCGTTTTGCGCCTCAGCAATCCCATATTCCAGCGCGCAAGCTTCTTGATCCGCACAATGGCCACCGGTGGCCGGACATACAACGTTAGTAGGCCGCAAACCCGCCGCCCTTCGGCTTCACTCCGACGTCGGAGCCCAGCTGCACAACCCGCGACCAGCGCCGCTCTGCTGCTGGGCGACAGGGGGTGAGGCGGGGTGGTGCCGTAGAGGTCGTAGAAGGAAGCTCAAGCTGACGATTGATTGCGCGCGCGCAGGATGCCATCGATGCACTGAACACGCTGCAGACGCCCTTTGCCGTCATCGAGGCGCGCCGCAAGGCGGGAATCCGACCGGATGAAGCTTCCGTCAAGGAGATGCGCGCATACCTCGCGCGCGTCGGGTACTCGGTACGGACATGGCCCAATTCGACCTCTCCTTTCTCGGGGACAGGTGAAGGAAGCAAATTGCTAACCTGGGGCCCCTTATTTTTCGGGCGCGCGCGAAACAGATTTCGGACCTCGACAGCCTCAACGTGATCCACGTCGCCGGCACAAAGGGCAAGGGCAGCACCTGCGCCTTCACCGACGCCATCCTCGCCCGCCACCGCGCCGCCTCGCCGCGCGCCATCCCCGGCAAGGTCGGGCTGCTCATCTCGCCGCATCTCATCGCCGTGCGCGAGCGCATCCGCATCAACGGGACGCCGATATCCGAGGACCTGTTCGCGCGGTACTTCTTCGAGGTGTGGGACCGGCTGGGGGAGAGCACGGCGCTGGAGGAGGAAGTGGCGCTGGGCACGAGGCCCATCTACTCGCGGTACCTGACGCTGGTGAGCTACCACGCCTTCCTGCAGGAGGGCGTCGACGTGGCCATCCTTGAGACGGGCATCGGAGGCGAGTACGACGCCACGAACTTGGTGGCGCGGCCCGTGGCAACGGGCATCACGACGCTGGGCATCGACCACGTCTTCGCGCTGGGGGACACGGTGGGCAAGATTGCGTGGCACAAGGCGGGCATCATGAAGAAGGGGAGCAGGGCGTTCACGGTCGAGCAGGTGCCCGAGGCGCAGGCCGTGCTGGAGAAGCGCGCCGGGGAGAAGGGTGTTGAGATGGAGACGGTGGGCGTCGACGCCCGGCTCGCGGGCGTCGGGATCAAGCCGGACGCGGCGTTCCAGAAGCGGAACGCCAGCCTGGCCATCCGGCTCGCCGAGACGGCGCTGCAGAGGCTGGACCCGGAGTTCCGGGTCGACCCGGAGAGGCTGCCGCGGGACTTCGTTGATGGGCTGGAGCAGGTCGTCTGGCGCGGGCGGTGCGAGGTCAAGGATGAGGGCAAGATTGTCTGGCACGTCGACGGGGCACACACGACGGACAGCCTCAAGATGGCGGCCCGGTGGTTCGTGGACGAGACCGGGCAGAGGGGGAGGAAGGGGCCCCGGGCGCTGGTGTTCAACCAGCAGGGCCGGACGGAGGCGATCGACTTCCTGGACGGGGTGTATAACGCGGTCAAGAGGGAGGACGGAACCGCGTTCGAGAGTGTGGTGTTTTGCACGAATGTCACGTATGCCCAGACGGGATACAAGCGAGGTGAGTCCTTTTTTTTTCTTTTTCTATGGAGGAGGAGTGTTACTCTCTCTTTTCCTTTTTCCCTTCTGTTTATTTGAACCAGAGGTTGTATTTTGGAGGACTGGCTGACGATGGACTTAGACTTTGTCAACCACCAGTACGACGCCAAGGCCATCGAGGCCATGACCGTGCAGAGGCAGTTCGCGGAGCGGTGGTCGAAGCTGGACCCCAAGGCGGATGTGCGGGTTATCCCGACGATAGAGGAGGCGCTGAACCACGTCCGCGGCATCAGCGAGGGGGCCAAGGAGGGCGAGACCGTGCAGGCCTTCGTGACGGGCAGTTTGCACCTTGTTGGTGGCGCTCTGGGGATCTTGGAAGGGGCGGATGCTCTGTAAGAGACTGAAACTCGGAAACATGCATACGGATGGGATAGAACGGGGTATAGAACGGGGGGTTACTACGGGGTATAAAATGGCTGGCGGTGCATCTTCCTCACGGATTCAACTCTAGAGACTTTCCTTTTCTCTTCCGGTTTTTGTTTTTGTTTTTTTGGTTCTTATAATAAACCGTCAGGCTCCAACAAGCCGATGACATTGCCGACGAGATACATGCTCCCCGTCACGAGGACCCTGGTTTCGTGACCCTTTTTTGATTGCTCGACAGCGATGGCGTCCACGGCGCTCTTCATCGCGGCCAGGTCCGGGCATACCGTAGACACCGCGCCGGGATACGCCTCTCTCAGCGCGTCCGCGCACTTCTGCTGGACGCTCAGGTCCACGTCCTCTGCGATCTTGGTCTTGTCGTTTCTGGTGATGATAACGTTTGTCAGGCGCGACCCGAGGTCCGCGCCCGCGGCCTTGATCGCCTCCAAGAGCCCCAGGAGAAGCTCGGCGGCGTCCCGCTCCTGCTGGTTGAAGACGAGCACGAACCCGGCCTGCTCGGCCGCGACGACGGGGGCTATCCACCGCGCCACCTCGGCCAGGCTGTCCGTGTTGTGCGCGCCGTCGAGGTGCCACGACACGCCCTCCCGCTTGATGACCTCGTGCCGGCCCCGCAGCGTCGCCTCCCTCAGCCCGGAGATGATGGTCTCGGAGACGTCCCGGAGCGACGGGGGCGCGGGCCTCGCGTCCCGGGCCTCGAGCACCCGCAGGTGGTGGCTTGCGGCGAGGGCGGCGAGGGCCTGGTTCCTCTTCTGGAAGTCGCCCCCGGGCAGCTTGGCCCCGGGCACGCCGGCCCAAGCCGCGACGTCGTCGTCGGGGACCTCGACGAGGTCGGCGCCGGCGTCGCGGGCGCGGGAGCGCAGGACGTCCATGACGCCCGGCTGGTCGTCGAGCCTGCGGGTGAAGGCGGCGACGCCGGGCTTCATGACGCCGGCCTTGTGCCAGGCGATGCGCTCGGCGGTGGAGCCCAGCATGGCGACGTGGTCGATGCCCAGCTGGGTGACGACGGCGGCGGTGACGGCGGCGGCGGGGATGACGTTGGTGGCGTCGTACTCGCCGCCGATGCCGCACTCGACGACGGCGGAGCGGACGCCCTCGGCCAGGAAGATGCGCAGGGCGAGGAGGGTGAGGTAGCGGAAGTAGAAGGGCTTGGAGCCGGCCTCGATGCCGAGCGGCTCGTCGGCGGGCGCGCGGGACAGGGCGTCCCACAGCTCGAAGAAGTGGCGCGCGAAGAGGTCCTGTGACACGGGGCGGCCGTCGAGGGCGATGCGCTCGCGGGGGGAGACGAGGTGCGGCGACGTGTAGGTCCCGACGCGGCCGGCGGCGGCCGGGGACGAGAGCAGGGCGGCGGTGGCGAGGGCGGTGACGGAGCCCTTGCCCTTGGTGCCGGCGACGTGGATGTAGGACAGGGAGGAGAGGGCCTCGGGCGTCAGGGCGGCGCGGGAGAGCCAGGCGCGCATCTCGGGGATGGCGAGGAGGTTCGGGTCGGGTTTGGGGCCGGCATCCTGGGGGCCGTTGGCGGCGGGGGCGGGGCCGGCCTTGGCGTCCTTGGAGCCGCCGCCGAAGAGGGCGTGGATTTTGAGGTTGGGGATGAGGGTGTTTAGGAGGTTCAGGGCGTCGGTGTAAGTGCGGGACGAGGCTGGGGAGGCCATGGTGACGACGGCCCGGCGGTGCGCGTGGAGTGAGAGGGTGTGCTTGACGAAGTGAGATTGGGCAGAGGCTGGCCGCAGGAGGATGCGCCTCATGAGGGGAATTTATAAAGAGGGGTCGACCACGACGTTTAAAAAAGCATATCTGAGGCTCGTGGTTGAATCTGGCGATATGAGGCTGGAATTAAGTTCTCATCGAGTGATGAGGCTTTAAGGTGAGTTCCCACTAGAGATGAGGTTATTTAAGTGAGCCCGGCGGAAGGAACTCCACTTCAAAGCTGCTGTTTCCCAATTACAAGACGCCTACATGCTCATCCAGCAGCAGCAGCACTTGCTCAACATTCGCCCATGTAAAATCCTTTCAAATTCGAGCCGAGTCTCACATTTCACATGGAGAGACAAAAACGAACGCTCGAGTGCTCTCTTGGGACGGACCCCTGAGAAGAAGCATCGTGCATCGTCTCATCAGCTACCTAGCCCATCAGCATCCTTGTCGAATGTCAAACCCACGAGCGAGTCGTCTAAGGGAAGGATACGCAATCACGTCAATGCTACCATGCATCGCACAATATGTCTTCGGATAAGTGCCGTGGCTGATTGGCATGCGCGATGACTGCAGAAATATGCCACTCCACTGGGTATCGTAGAGCAAGCAGTCTGACGCAGAACGATAGTGATGATGCTTACAGGCGCCCTACCCAACTTTTCAAGGGTGCGCCCTTACACGCGGGGAACATGTGTCGCGGGGACTCCCTTGCATCCCGCTGCAAAGCACCTGCACGGGAAGTCTTGTCTTGGATCTGGGCGTTTTTTTTTCTCCTTCAACGCAGGCCAAGTCGTAGATTTGCAGCAAGGTTGTTGTAGATGTGGTCAACAACAGCAAGCTATTTTGTTTCTGCTGTCGGTTTCTGGGCGACTATGGCTCTGTTGGGCTGACACAGATGCCCATGTCTCTACCATTTAGATTGTCTCACGCATCTTCTCATCAAACGTCAACCTCCCAACTCCTTCTCCGAGCATCTCTGCACCTGAATTCCTCCGCTTACAAAGCCAGCACTCGAACAAGAGGGGGAAACGAATCGGCGAGACAAATCGGGTAGGTCGTGTGACGCAGGAAGAGCTGCTCCGGGACCACCACTACACCTACACTAACAAATTAACGACGACGAAGAGTTCGTTGGCCAAAGACGCCGCCACTGACACCGGGTCCGCCCTGTTAAATCCGAAGTCGCATTTGCCCCAGTCCAACACGTCCCAATGGGCCGGCCGCACGGTCGAACATGAACATGAGCAAACGCCAAAAGTTTGCCGGTTCGGCAACGCGGCAACGCCAATCTGGACGTCGTCGACGTTCACGACTTGGCTAGCAGCAAACCATTCCGCCGACCCCAACCACGCCCCCCGGTCACATTGCTCAGCACATTAGCTCCCACACACCCTTCTCTGGTTTGGCCGCTGCTTCGAGACCAGTCCCGATTCCCACTTTTCCCGATGCTCGCCATGGTGCCGGGGTTCGAGTTGGAGCAGCAAGTGGAGAGTGGAGGTGCTTGTCATTGACTTTGTAATGGAAATCTGCTGCGCGCGCCGCCGCTCCTTCGCTCTTTCGCGACGACCATGACGGACGAATCTTTCTTTGTCAATTTTTGATTTCGCTTTCTCTGCCAACCTGGGTCCCTGAACTGGCTAATAACCAAGCCTGCTCTTTCGCTTTCCTTGCCCAAGCATTTTTTCTCTCTCATGCTCTTGGAGCTGGGCTTTGTGAACTCATCTAATTTCCGTTGAATCAATCTCATATCACGAATTTTTCTGCTCACCTTCGCCATCTCTTCTCATGAACCAGAGCCCTCCGGCCGTAGCATCCAACCAAGAAGACTGACATCTTAACAAACACCGAGTTGCTCGGGATACGCCCTTCAACTCTACCAGACCAGCACAGATGACAACCAAGGATCATCGCGAGGTCCTCGACGACGAAAAAGTCGACGACATTGAACGCGCCGCAGGCTCCCAGACCGAGGATGGCACGCCCACAAACAGCAGCGACTCGGTGACGACGACCCGCAGCAACCACGGCGCCGACGACGCCGCCGGAGATGCCAAGGCAGAGTTGGCCAACACCGCCACTCCTGTGGCGGGTGGCACGACCGCCGAGACAAAAGGGGCGTCCGAGGCGCAGACGGCGCAAGGAGCCCCTCCCGGCGCCGCACACGACCCGGAAGCCGGCCGCACGAAGCTCGAGACCACCCTCATCGTGCTCTCCCTCTGCGCGGCTCTCTTCCTGGCGGCGCTGGACGTGACCATCATCACCACCGCCGTGCCCACCATCGCGGAGGAGTTCAACAGCAACATCGGCTACATCTGGATCGGCAGCGCCTACCTGCTTGCCAACGCCGCCTTCGTGCCGACCTGGGGCAAGATTTCCGACATTTGGGGCCGCAAGCCCGTGCTCCTGTCCGCCGTCGGCGTCTTCTGGGTCGGATCGCTGATCTGCGGGCTGGCTACGAGCATGGGGATGCTCATTGGGGCGAGGGCAATCCAGGGCATAGGTGGAGGAGGCATCATTGTGCTGGTCAATATCTGCATCAGTGACTTGTTCTCCATGCGACAGCGCGGCGTCTACTTTGGCATCATGGGCATGGTCTGGGCCGTGGCCTCGGCGGTTGGGCCGGTCGTGGGCGGCGTGTTCACGAGCCAGGTTACGTGGCGGTGGTGCTTCTACATCAACCTGCCCATCTCGGGCGTGGGTATAATAATTCTGTTCTTCGTGCTCAAGCTGCACAACCCGCGGACGCCGGCCGTCGAAGGCCTCAAGGCCATCGACTGGATCGGCACCGTCACAATCATTGGCGGCACCCTCATGTTCCTCTTCGGTCTCGAGTTCGGCGGCGTCACCTACCCCTGGAGCTCGCCCACCGTCATCTGCCTCATCGTCTTCGGCATCCTCACCATCGGCATCTTCATCGTCAACGAGTGGAAGTACGCCCGCTACCCCGTCATCCCCATGCACCTGTTCCGGAGCTGGTCCAACCTGGCCGCCTTCGCCACGGCCTTCTGCCACGCCTTCGCCTTCATCTCCGGGAGCTACTGGCTGCCCCTGTACTTCCAGGGCGTGCAGGGCGTCTCGTCCCTCCTCTCGGGCGTCTACCTCCTCCCCTACGTCCTCTCGCTCTCTCTCATGTCCGCCCTCGCCGGCATCCTGATCCGCAAGACTGGCAACTACCTCTACCTCATCATCGGCGGCATGTTCGTCTCGACCCTCGGCTTCGGCCTCTTCAACGACCTCCCGCTGGAACGCAACTTGACAAAGATCGTTCTCTACCAGATGGTCGCCGGCCTCGGCATCGGGCCCAACTTCCAGTCGCCCCTGATCGCCGTCCAGACCTCGGTCGAGCCGCGCGACATCGCCGCGGCGACGTCGACCTTTGGCTTCATCCGGCAGATGGCGACGTCCATCTCCGTCGTCATCGGCGGCGTCGTGTTCAACAACGAGATGCAGCAGCAGTACCCGCGGCTGAGGGAGCAGCTGGGCCCGGAGCTGGCGGACATGCTGTCTGGCTCGAGCGCGGCGTCGAGCGTGGGTGTCGTGGCGGGCCTCGAGGGGGAGCAGGGCAGGATCGCGCGCGGCGCGTACCTGAGCAGTCTGAAGACGATGTACATCGTCTACGCCACGTTCGCCGGCGTGGGGCTTATCATGAGCCTGTTTGTCAGGCAGAAACAGCTGAGCAAGAACCACACGGAGCACAAGACGGGGCTGAAGACGCTCCGGAGCCGGACGGGACGGTGAGCAGGGGACGACGACGGGTATGCGGGGGATTCATTGCGCGGTGTTAGTACAGGGCATCATTTTGTTTGGCTGCAGGGGAGCATCGAGCGGATACCAAAAAATTGTTGGATGCATTTTTTTCTACTTTTTTTTTTTCTTCTTTCTATTCCCCCCCAACCTCCCTGGCTGGGACAAGCATTTTGGCATTGTAGCGTCCTTGTATGTACATCAATCAATCATGCAAGCTTCCTCTTTCGAGGTCTCCGGCTGTATATTGCAGAGAGGCTCAACCGCTTTTCGAATTCAGGCTAAATGACGGGTGATGTGTCTTTCCACGTGGACTACCAAACATTGGGAATCGTGTCCCTCGACGGGGACGTCCAGGGCGGCTTCCCTTCATCCGGGGAAAAAAGGATAAGAAAAAAATTGGAGAACGTTGCAGCGAGCACTCAAGAAGGTAACGGAGACTAGCGGGCAAAGAGCCGGCCGTGACGTCGAGGTGAGGGGAGGGAAACAATGGAATAATGGCCCTGGCCGAGAGGGTGGGCCATCTGGAGCGTCGACGACCCTACATTCTGGTTAAAGTTGAGTTTCTGCAAATGAAGTTGAACCTGTTTGGGGGGTTCTTGTCCTGATAACCTGGTTTTGATAACACGCGTCCCATCGCGGGTGTCCTCCCCCCATTGTTCTAGCTGCGAGAGGCTTCCGGTCGGCTTCATTGGCGGAATCCCGGGGATCCACTCATGGAGAAGAATACTTCCGTTCGGGGATCGGAGGCATGGAACTGTGGTCCGTAGTTCTTTCGTAATGCGACCTGGCGGCTTGATAACAAAGGCTCGTACTTGAGGATTTTGCGGTGATGGGCGTGCTATCTCAAAAAGGTGCTCCAGGAACAGGACCAGTGCTCGAGTTATCAAAAGACGAGTTGACAACCATCAAAACCCGGCTTTCAGTAGAAAGGGGGGCGCACATAGACCCAATGCAGACATCTGCCATCCAAGACCCATGTCGGTGGCCCCGAGACTTGGGGCCGGGATGGTCGCATCTTGCCCCGGAGGGGCCCCGAGAACCTCAAATGGGGAGGAGGTTGCAGCCACCAGCCAGCCCTCCACCGGAATCATCACGTCCGCTGCCTCATTGACAACAACTGCGAACAAGACGTCGTGTATATAATGCTCTCCGCAACTCCCGAACCCAAGGATGCCACCCGCGTTTACCTCCCCCCAATCTAGCTCAAATCGCCCCCTCCCGCCCAAAGACCCTCCATCGCAGGGCCCCATCTCCCACAATGCGCCCCTTTACCCTCCTCGCCGCCGCCTTCACGGGCCTGTGCTCCCTCGCGAGCGCGGCCTCCCTCCAGCAAGTCACCTCCTTCGGCGCCAACCCCTCGGGCGCCAAGATGTACATCTACGTCCCGGACCGCCTCGCCACCAGCCCCGCCGTCATCGTCGCGATCCACTACTGCTCCGGCACGGCGAGCGCCTACTACTCCAACACGCCCTACAAGGGGTACGCCGACACGTACGGGCTGATTGTCATCTACCCGGAGTCGCCGTACAGCGGGACGTGCTGGGACGTGAGCTCGCCGGCGTCGCTGACGCACAACGGCGGCGGGAACAGCAATGCCATTGCGAACATGGTCACGTACACGCTTGACAAGTACAGCGGGGACCGGAGCAAGGTGTTCGTGACGGGGACGTCGTCGGGGGCCATGATGACGGTAAGTTGCCCGGGGGATTCGGGGTAGCGGACGGACTTCTCAAGCCGGGGACGAATGCCTGCTCGTTGTCGATGATTGCAGTCGGTCTGGTTTACCAAACAGCAGAGTGCGCGGAGAGAGAGAGAGTGAGTGAAAGAACAGAGCTAACGCGGACGGCAGAATGTCATGGCGGCAACCTACCCGGAGCTCTTCGCCGCCGGCATCGCCTACTCGGGGGTCCCGGCGGGCTGCTTCTACACGGGCACCGTCAACGGCTGGAACTCGACGTGCAGCCAGGGCAACTCCATCTCGACGCAGGCCGTCTGGGCGCAGACGGCGCTCAACATGTACCCGGGCTACGCGGGCGCGCGGCCCCGGATGCAGATCTACCACGGCAGCGCCGACACGACGCTGTACCCGCAGAACTGGAACGAGACCATCAAGCAGTGGACGGGCGTGTTCGGGTACAGCCTCACGGCGCAGCAGACGCTGCCCGGGACGCCGAGCGGCCAGTACACCAAGTACGTGTACGGGCCGAACCTCGAGGGCATCTACGGCACGGGCGTCGGGCACAGCGTCCCGGTCATGGGGGCCGAGGACCTGAAGTGGTTCGGGATCACGGTGAGCTTCGTCCTTTCCCCCCTTTTTTCTCTTCTCCTTTGTTCCTCCAACTTGCTCTTTTCTTCCCACTGGCTCCTTCACCAGTCTCTGGAAAAACAAATCAAAACACGGTTGTGCGAGGAGAACAGTCCAAAAAGAAGCTGACTTTTGATCTTTAGGGCGGCTCGACGCCGCCGCCGACGACGACGCAGAGCACGGCGCCGCCTCCGGCGACTTCGACGGCGCCGGGTGGAGGCGGCTGCACGGTGGCCCGGTGGGGGCAGTGCGGCGGGAGTGGCTGGAGCGGGTGCACCGCATGCGCGAGCCCGTACACCTGCCAGGCAGCGAACCAGTGGTATTCCCAATGTCTGTAAGATGTTCTTCAAAGGGCGTATGGTGGGCGTCAGTCAGCTCGGAGTACTCCTGCTCAAAGCCGAGGAAACGGTCCCCGGTGGGTCCCGCCCGAGTCAGGCCAGGCATCCGGTAGCCCGATTCCTCCATCCGAACGATTACCGGAAGGGTTTATTCTCGCTTCGTCTCCATGTTGGACATCGGCGCATAGTTTTAGGGCGCGTAGATAGTCGTACCATTGACGGGATTGTCGGTCTAGACCGCCCGAACTAGCAGTTCCCATGTCCCTGGGACTTGAAGCCACAGAGGATACTCCCACCTTGTCACATTGCAGCTTGAAGCCCTGTGGTTGGATCTCGCATTCCTGTACAAACTCGGCCCCCGCCCTGCATCTCACACTGCCGATTTCACCAACCCCGAACCGTAACCAAGATACTGGGAGCCGGGGCATCTCCGGCTAATGCATTGCACCATCAGAAGCCCCAATGACCGTCGAGGGGAACAGGAAAAAAAAGCCCACAGCGGCCGCCCCCAAGTGAAGGATTCATCGATTAATCACCGCAGGATATTGCGTGATAGCGGAGAGGCATCGCGCACTGGGGCCTTGGCGGTCCCTAGCCTGACCGGAAACCAAACAATGGAACGACAGTAACCTCCAACTATTGCATCCTTTGATAACGACATCTGATGGCTCCACAGCCTTCCCTCTCTCCCCCCCCGCCTGCGCGATGTGTGATATAAGTCTAAACGCCGCGGTCGACCTTTCGGGCTTGTCGTTGCGGCGCGCCTTCAATACGACACTGTAAGCCGGGTCATTGGTTGCTGGTTATCTGCGTCTCTTGAACCAACACGAAACCCAGCCTACGGATAACCTCGCCGCCAGAAAAGTGTCCAAAAACAATATGGCTGACGAGAAGGAGGTGACGCCCCAGGTGGCGGCGCCGTCCAAGGGCAAGACCGTCACGGAGAAGAACGCCGACGTGACGCTGCGGCTCCTCGAGCAGCATGGCGACGAGTTTGGCCCGCTCACGCCCGAGGCGGAGAAGAAGCTGCGCAGGAAGCTTTACCTCCGCGTCATGACTCTCCTGTCCGCAATCAACATCATGCTATTTGTAAGTCGAGGGGACGGCCCCCGTGCCGAGTGCAGGCGCAGCTCGCTTACCATCAATGCTCGTCAATAAAGGTCGACAAGTCAACACTCGGGTATGCCGCCATCCTGGGCTTGTTCGAGGAGACTGGAATCAGGCAGGCCCAGTACAATAACCTGAACACCATGTTCTACGTCGGTATGTGCAACCCTCCCCCTCCTCCCCCTTCACCTGCCAGTGCTGACAATCGGGTCGTGCGTCCTTCCAGGATACCTGGCGTTCCAGTGGCCCGGCCATTATCTGATGCAGAGGCTGCCGTTCGGCAAGTACGTGGCCGTGACGATCTTCGCCTGGTCCGTCATCATCTTCCTGCACTGCGTCGCGACGCGGTACGCCGGGCTCGTCGTGATGCGCCTCGCGCTCGGGGCGGCCGAGGCGGTCATCGTGCCGGCCATGGAGATCACGATCGGCATGTTCTTCAACCGCCACGAGCAGTCATTCCTGCAGCCGGTGCTCTGGATCACCTGCCAGGCGGCGCCCGTCGTGACGGGCTTCCTCTCGTACGGCCTGCTCTGGACCACGGGGCCCGTCCTCCCCTGGAAGCTCCTCCACATCGTCACGGGGTGCCTCACGCTGGTGCTCGCCGTCTGGGTGTGGCGCGACTACCCCAGCAACCCGGCCGAGGCGCGGTTCCTCACGCTCGAGGAGAAGGTGCACGTCATCCGCCGGGTGCACCAGGCCAACCAGAGCTCCATCGAGCAGAAGCAGTTCAAGAAGGAGCAGTTCGTCGAGACGATGAAGGACCCCGTGTCGTGGCTCTTTGCGCTGCAGTCGTTCACGCTCATGTACTCCAACAACCTCAACTACGGGCAGAAGAACCTCATCACCACGTCCATCGGCATCAAGCCGCTCGGGTCGACGCTCGTGGCGGCGGCCGGCGGCGGCTTCGGCGTGGCGTGCTGCGTCGTCGCGACGCTCGCGCTGCGGCGCTGGCCGCGCAACCTGGCGCTGCACGGCACGGTGTGGTGCCTGCCGGCGGTGGCGGGCGGCATCGCCATGACGACGGTCGACTGGGGCCAGAAGGTCGGGCTGCTCGGGTGCCTGATCCTGGCGGCGTCGACGTACGGCGTCACGTACATCATCGCGCTGGGCTGGACGACGTCGACGGCGGCCGGGTACACCAAGAAGCTGACGCGCAACGTCATGTTCATGCTGGGCTACAGCGTCGGCAACCTCGTCTCGCCGCAGATCTGGGTGGCGGGCAACGGACCGCGGTTCTACGGCGCGTGGATCTCCATGATCACCGTCAGCTGGGTCGGCACGCCGCTCATCCTGTGGGTCATCCGCTTCATCCTGGCGCGGAGGAACGCCGAGCGGCTCGAGTACATTGCCGGCCTGAGCGACGACGAGCGCGAGGGCTGGGTGGAGCAGGTCGACGAGAACGGCGAGGTCGTCCGGGTCAAGGTCGACATTGCCGTGCTGGACCTGACGGACCTGCAGAACAAGCAGTTCATATACCCCATCTAGGGGAGACGAGCTCTGCCGGGCTGCTCTCAATAACTCTCAATAAAGGGCCGGGGAGATTCTGTTCTCGTAGGACCTTTGGAAGGATGAGCCGGCCAAAATGGGGAAACTTGGAAGATATTCCCACACTGCACAATATTAGAGTTCGCATTTAGACTTAATGAATGACTTGGAAGGAATTCACTTCTCAAAACCGATGAGATAGATGCCCACCCCCTTGCCCTCAACACTGTTGATACCGCTCCTTTGCTTTGCCACCCTGATTTTCCTGCGCGACCTTGGATCTTTCGTCTCGTTCTAGGCCCTCATAGTCCTGGCTCCAGATCAAGGTTATATGCCTCCTCCGCACCCGAGGCGTGGTTTCGTAGCTTAATAACGTTTGTAAGCACGCTTACATCCAGCCCGGGCTAAATCATGTGGGGGGCACCGGCTCAAAAAAAGAAAGCTTGGGGTGGCCGGTAAACCATTCATCCGGGGGCAGGTCACGAACGGGCTAGTAGCGCCGGTGCTAGATGCTGCAGAGCCCAGCCTTGGTGATGATGGGCCGGCGTCTTCGATCAAGTCCTGTTGAGGTTGACCTCTCTATGGAGGTTTTGTGACGTCTTTGGAAGCACACATTCAGGCGGCCGGCCCCTCCAGCTTCAAAGGGGTCCTCGGGGCCCGGTCGAGGGTGGGTTGCGATGATGCAGCAGACTCGGGTCGGACCCTGCGCATCTTTCCCACCAACACGCCGGGCGGGGATTTGACGGCGGGCACGCACGCTATTCTGACGTTGACGGTGACTTAGCATATGGCCCGGGCCCCCCTCCCCTGCCTCCCTCGCCATCGGCTTGTCGGAATAACGGAAACGGAAATACGGAAATAAAACAACTAAACCTGGCGGCATCCTGACTCATCTGAAATAATGGTTGACTCGTTCATGCCAGGGAATTTTCTCCGGCCCCCGGTGCGCTTCCGGTGCGCTTGGCTAGCACACGGTAAACCATTTGCTGGGCCGGTTCGATGTCTTGGCTGCAGGATGCGGCCGGGCGGGCAGGCATTTTTCAAAAAGCCGGCAGCCGGAATCTCGAGGGGAGATAGGGTTTATCGGGTTCGTCCCGATATGCGGTCGAGTCAAGGTTCAAAAGTTCAGACGTGCAAAGGGACAGGGACAAGAGGTGGGCTGGCGTGGTAGGATTGACAAACAAACACGCACATACACATACACACACCTACACACACCTACACACACACACCCAGCTTCAGGTCTTCGACTCCCGCATTCTCATGCCGTGAACCTCTCTCCCCGCGCCGTTTCTCCGTAACGGGCGGTAGGCGATAAGACAATGCCAAGTGGGTGGCCGTCGCTCCAGAATGTTTTGGCGTCTCCCCCCCCCGTTGGGCAACTGCCAGAATGTCTTGACTCAGGCCCAAGCTTTTTCTTTGACGCTGTCACAATGCCCCGGCGGGATGGCGTCGACGCAACGCGCGCGGGGAATGGACGCCACAGGACTTGCGTCTTCCGCACTAGGCCAACCCAGCCCGCTGCTTACTCTCTGTGCTCTCTCTTCAGCCCTGTGCATGTTAAGCTCCTCCCCCCCAATAGGCAATAGGCTAAGCAGTCTGCAGGAGGGCGCGCCAGCCCGACGTAGCCTAGGCCTGCTCGTGTGACCAGAAGCTGTGCTGGGATGGCTGGGGGTTGGAGGGAGTAAGCCATAGATCTAAGCGACTAGTAGCTGCCCCCAGGTGGGCGGATGCACCGATGGTTTGGGGCCTTGTTTAGGTTCCTTGCCTCCCCTCCCCCCTCTCTTCTTTCAGCTTTGAGCGGTCTCGCCATCCCCCTGTCAAGCGCAGCTGTCCGGGAAGCAAGCCGGTGGGCGGCCTCGGCATGTTCTGGAAGCAGTCCTTTGCCTTATGCTGCTGTCGCCGACATGTTCAAATTTTACGAATTGGGAGCGTCGTATCCCATGCTTCTCGGCGTTTTGAGTCAGCGGGAATGGATCTGATTAGATCCATTCTCTGGCGCCAGTAGTCCTAAAAGAGGAAAATTATCCTGATGGGGCTCCATGAACCGCTGTCAATGGAGTGTGGGAGACGCACAGACGGAAAGAGTAGAGTTGGACGGAAGGAATGCCGACTCGTATGCCGCGTGCTGGGCGTTGGCATGTAGTGTATGTATGATAAGCGTCCCTAGTGCACTCTGCACATACGGATACACTAGATGGGCTGGGTTGGTTGACGAACGAAGAGAGGCAATTTTCATGGGCTCCATCAAAAAGTCCCCATATCCATCCAGTCCCCCCCCCCCCCCCCCTGGCGGTGGACAACCGGTCCTTACAAATTGCTGCACAATGGACCTAGAACGGGGCCCAACTCACCAATCCCACGTGCCTTTCAAAGACCTGGCACACACTTGGGGGGGGAGTTTGAACTCGCCGATTCGGGGGGTCTTTCATCTCTTAGTCTCGTCCCCTAGTTCGGGAATGGCGAATTTGTAAATTGTAACGGGTCCTGCTAGGGATTCCCTTTGTGGGCTCCCGCCTGGCTCTGCCGCTGGCGTCACTGGGGCACATCATTCTTTGCTACATAATACTCCAGCTCCGACTGTCGCCCGTTGTGGCTGCGTCTGTCTGGTCTCTCGTTCTAGTCCCAGTGCAGTCCAAGACGAGTCGAGTCGAGAAAAGGAGGAAACAGCAGTCACGATGGCGTCTCCATCATCATCCGAGAAGCAGCATGCTCCTCGGAAGAGCACCGACACCTTCTCCGAGGACAGGACGGCCACTGCGACGCCCGACTTCAAAACGTTGAAGGAAGAGAAGCAGATTAACAACGACGACCCGAGCGAATACCCCGAACGATCCAGCAGGGACGGTTCCACCGACGACAATGGCAACGAGCTCGCGCCGCAAGAGTCCAATGCCTCTTCTATCTGGGTCGCCGAGACCATGTCTTTCCCTCGCGAAGTGCTCTTCATCATCATTTGCTGCATGGCGCAGTTCTGCACCCGTGAGTTGAACCCCCCACGCGCATGTATACACGATTCACACGCCGGATCCAGACGAGACTGACAAGACCCTCCAGAGGCCGCGTACATGGAAACCCTCATCCTCCTCCACGTAATCGGCGACTCCTTCCACGTGGACAACCCGGCCCGCCTCGCCTGGCTCGTCGCAGGCTACTCGCTGACCGTCGGCACCTTCATCCTCTTCTCCGGCCGTCTCGGCGACGCCTTCGGCTATAAGCGCATGCTCATCATCGGCTTCTCCTGGTTCTCCGTCTGGTCCCTCATCGCCGGCCTCAGCGTGTACTCGGACTTCACCCTCGCCGTCTTCTCGCGCGTGCTGCAGGGCATCGGCCCGGCCATCTGCCTCCCCAACGCCCTCGCCCTCTTCGGCGCCGCGTACCGCCCGGGCCACCGCAAGGCCATGGTGTTTTCCTTCTTCGGCGCCGTCGCGCCCATGGGAGGCGTCGTCGGCGCCGCCGTCGCGTCCGTGCTGCAGCTGGAGTGGTGGCCGTGGGCCCTCTGGGCGCTGTCCATCTGGCTCGCCATCCTGGCCGTCGCCGGCTGGTTCATCATCCCGGAGCCGCCCAAGAAGATGCGCGCCCCGAGGGGGTTCAAGAACCTGTGCATCGACCTGGACATCCCCGGCGCCGTCACGGGAATCGTCGCGCTGGTGCTGTTCAACTTCGCCTGGAACCAGGCCCCGATCGAGGGGTGGAAGACGCCCGAGGTCCTCGTCCCCCTCATCCTCGGCCTCGGCCTCTTCGCCCTCTTCGCCGCCATCGAGTTCAAGTTCGCCCCGAAGCCGCTGCTGCCCTTCGAGGCCGTCAACGCCGACGTCGCCTTCGTGCTGGCGGCCGTCGTCTGCGGCTGGGCGACCTTTGGCGTGTGGACGCTCTACCTCGTCCAGATCCTGCAAGAGATCCGCACCCTCTCGCCCCTGCTCACGTGCGCGTGGTTCTCGCCCGTCGTGGTCACGGGCGGCCTCGCCGCCGTCATCACCGGCAAGCTCCTCGGGCCCCTGAAGGTCCGCCCCCCCATCGTCATGACGCTCGCCCTCGTCGCCTTCACCATCGGCGTCATCCTCACGGCCACGGCGCCCGAGAACCAGACCTACTGGGCGCAGATCTTCGTGTCCATGATCATCATGCCCTTCGGCATGGACATGAGCTTCCCCGCCGCGACGCTGATCCTGTCCAACGCCGTCAAGCGGGAGCACCAGGGCATCGGCGCGAGCCTGGTGAACACGGTCGTCAACTACGGCATCGCCCTGGGCGTCGGCTTCGCCGGCACGGTCGAGGTGCACGTCAGCAAGGGGGCGGGCTCCAAGGCCGAGCAGTTCAAGGGGTTCCGCGGCGCGCTGTACATGGGCGTCGGGCTCTCCGGGCTGGGACTGTGCGTCGCGCTGTTGTTCCTGGCGAGGGAGTTCCGGAACCGGCGAGAGCAGAAGCAGGACGCGGAGAAGGCCGCCGAGGCGCAAGCGAGAAGCCCGTGAGCGAGGGGTCGTCGTTTGCTTTTTTTCTATTCTTTCTTGCGGTTATAGACGATGCATTGCGCGGCGCATACATGTTAGCGACAACTAGACATGATTTTTAATAGATATAAATAATGTCCATGAAGGGAATGCTACCGAGTCCCGCTATACGTGAGATTGACAATAACAACAAGGGGGACACGGAGCAGTCAGTAGTACCTTGCCTAAACTCCATCCACACTCTATGACAGGGACTAAAGTCCTCGAGGAGACAGGGTGGCCTCCTTAGCCAGGAGCTAAGCATTTTCCTCCTCCTCGCTGCCAACTTCATTGATCGTTTCTTCTACTGTACTTGATTGATGCCTGACCTGGCCACACTTGTGTCATCGGTCCAGTCTGTCAAAATTGAGCTATAAGGATATGACAGGACGTATAGGTCTGTGTCAAGTCTAGGGCACAGCGCGACAGGACAACTGGAACAGGTCAGGAACCGTTACAGGATGACTGATATTAACCCGTACATGTATGTTACGAAAGGAATAGCTTTGGTATAGGGTTCGACTGACGGTAAACTTGAAAATCCACCTAGCCTTCGAGCATACCATTATGTTCTTCAAACAGAATGCCCACAAACACTCCATCGTCGATTTCATCTTGCTGACCAAAATCATATTTATGGTCCTGGCAATTTCTCAGGTACTGCTTCAGTACCTCCTCCTCCACAGCGAACTTTACCTGGACCTGAAGTGTATCCTTATACTTATCTATTAAAGGCTTTAGTTCCTCTGCGGCTGTAAAAGTCATGGGATTCCTAGAGAGGTTGTTAGTATATATCTTTCACAATGAACACTACCACTGACCGATACCATGGAGCGAAGTGAATCATGGCTAGCATAATTCTGTTCCCATCTGAATAGTTAGGTTTTCCGCCATGCCATAACCTCATGTCTCTAATAATGACTGATCCTGTGGCGACAGTCGGCTGAACCGGCGCTCTGACTTTTCTTCTGCTGTCTAACACGTCTGTCCTTATCCTCGTCCTCTCACCTCTCACTTCTTCTTGACTTTCAAAACCCTCATTCTGAGTCCCCAACCAAAACTCTGTGCTACCGTTCTTGGGGTTCATCTCCACAAGCCCGATGTTAATAACAAATGCAAATGGACAGTTCGGGTGCTCGAAATCGGCGTCAGAATGGATTGGTTGGGATTGCGGGGGTCTGGTTGGGCTGTGAGCGAGCGCCGTGTTGCCCGAAACAAACGACAGGCGCGGTCGCGGGCCGAGAATGGAAGATGTGACCTGTACTACAAGGGGGTTTAGGAAGATCTCTGGGTCGAAGTAGGTTTTGGTAATGGGCGGGTTTTGCTGGACATTCCTGTTACCAAAATCTGCTGAGTCTTTTGTCATCCGACGAAGGGACGGAAAAAAGTAGCTGCAAACCCTTTGTGAAAATTGTACGGTATTGGATAGTCGGCTTTCTGCAGCAGCTCTGCATCACCGAGCATCTTGTCGTTCAAGAAGCCTAGCTTGGAATGGTCGATGACGTCTTGCAGGATAACAATTCCATCGCGGTGGAGCGCCCTGGTGGCGATTTCAAGATTTCTCCAGCCGAGAGCATTCGTTTTGACCTCCTCTGGTGAGACTGCCACTGCCAAAGGAGTGGAAGGGAGGTTGTATCCTTTCCCCTGGACGCGGATGCTATTGGAAATATTTGGAGTGTCTAGAAACATTGTTTCGGCATGAAAGAAGCCCAAGGAGGAAATTGGGAAAAAGAAAAGAAAAAAAGGGGGAAAGAGTTGGTTACTGTCAGCCGTTGCTACACAAGGCATCAACACCATCAATCGTATCTCAGAAAGATCGGTGCGGCTGGCAGTGCACTTTCTACATATCACACTCCGTACTACACTTCTGGCGAGCTAGTTCGCCCGGATGGGAATCTATTGGGTTGGGATTATGCGGATCAGTGGTTAACGGTAGTTTGATTGGCACACGTGTCAGCCACAGCTTACGTGCCTGAGACATGTGCTGGGTGAACTATAGACGATTGGCGGATGTGCCTCCTGTTTGGTATCGATTCCACCAGTGGCTTTAAAAGATGTCGCCTTGGGGTGGGCGGCCACTTGCCTTGTTTCTAGGTGGATGAGGCTCTGCAAGTTGCCTCGCATCCCTACCCCGCGCTTACCACATAAATACCGTGACCTAGCAGCTCACCTAGTAGGTCAGGTAACCAGCCTTCTTACATCCACAACCAGGTGCATTGAATTGTGGATTTGCCTTTTCTGACTTCGGTCATCAGGGTGTGATGGAACCACTGTCTGTTGTTGCCAGCATCATCGCCGTCATACAAGCTGGTGACCGCCTTAGTGGCCTGCTCCAGAAGCTCAAGCCCTTGTGGAGCGCGCCACGTGATATTGAAGCATTGATCAATGAGCTCAATGATCTTACACGGGTATTGCAGCATCTCAGAGATGCAGTTGATTGTATTGAGGCGGATGTTGCCAGTGCCCCACTTATACCAGTATGTGGGAGCCTACGCAAGCTCGTAGACGATGCTGGTAATGTAATTCTGGAGCTGGAGACCTTGGTCGATACTTTTCTTCGATCTGCTCAAGATAAAGAAAGTGGGATCAAGGTCCACAGGGTTCTATGGGCGAGGAAATTAGGCAATACGCAAGCTTTACGGAGGAAGCTTAAGGATCTCGAACTGACGATCATGCTGCAAGCCTGTTCTCTCAACTTGTAAGTCATTGTTTGAATTCTTCTCATGTCTGGAGGAGTCGTGCAACGCTAATAAATCAGGTCGTCGCAAGCAAAGATGAAGCAAGTAGTTGAAGACATTGGGGTCAGAACTAGCTTTATTCTCGCCCATTGCAACACATTACAAGGGCATATCGCACAGCAACTCGTCTTTGCTCAAATCTCCGGCCCGCCACTTCTCCCCGATGCTCCCAACATGGACACAAGCATCGATGACAACCAAGAGACCCCAAAATCACTGGTGTATACAGAAACAGATACGCTGACTGAGAAAAGCCCAAAGCTGGACGGCCAGGCAGAGAGCACTCTAGACTTCCAGCCTCTGTTGCAGATGCGCAGGGATTATACTTGGTTTTGCCCTTGTGTCTGTCATATCAAAACCTTTCTAAAGGCGCCTCTGTCCATACACAACTTCTTTGGCTCCGTGTCGATGCTATTTTTGGGAGGGTCACACAAGATCAGACAATGCAACATCGCGAGCTGCCGCACTCATCCTCACTCAACTGTGCGTGTCAAATATGCGTTTCCAAGGTGGTTTTTCGCGCGCGTGCTCCTTGTATCGTTAAGCATTTCGCGCCATCATGGACCCGAATTCCTACTACGAGTACTCAGAGTCCGACCGCCGGATGATCCGTTGTTCTCGAGTATCCGGAGAGGCGACGCTGAAGCAACCAGGCTTCTTCTAGCTACTGGGAAGGCATCGGTCCTTGATGTTACTACTTTAAACCGATCAGCGCTCTGGGTATGTTTTTGGCTCGCAATAACCCTCCCTGATAATGAAGCTCACAGCTGCTCTAGTATGCTATTGATATACTCAAGGAGAATAAGTCTCTTGAAGTGGTTCAAATCCTGCTCTCAGCCGGCGCTGATATCCACCAGGAGGATGACACATTTCAGTGAGTACACAGGTCGAGAAGAAAAAGAAAAAAGCAAAGGCTAAGAAGCTTGGTAGATCTCCAGTCGATCTTATGTGGACGAAAATGATTACCAATAGGGATCCGCAACTTAACAGTGCTTTGCGGTGTCTGGCTCCGCAAGCCATGGAAGTGCCTGAAACAAAGGGCCTCTCTCGACTTCAACTCATTGTTGCCCGTCAAGACGGGGACATAGACCAAGAACTGAAACTTGAATCTACAGACGTCAATGCTCTTGATTCAGATGGACGTACCGCACTCCACTATGCAGTCACAAGTGGCAAGATAGAGATCGTAATGAAGCTCTTGCATGCCGGCGCCAATCCCAACATCAAGACTCTCTACGGTTACAGCCCATTTTTGGTCGCAGCATCCATGTTGCCGTCTTGTCTAGAGCAGCTGCTGGCATTCGGCGCCGACGTCCACACCACATCTCATTCAGGCCGCAATGCTTTGCATGTGATCAGCGACTATTGTGGAGAAAACAGCGAACCGTACTACGCAGCTCTGCTCAAAGCCGGTGCCGACATTAATGCACAGGGGTCGGAAGGATATACTGCGCTACATTACGCTATTCGTAATGACAATGTTGCAAAGGTAAAATATCTTCTTGAGAGAGGCGCCAACCCTAACATTGGTGACAACCACAAAAGGCCGTGTGTGCTATATGCCATCATGTATAACCGGCCTTCTATAGTGCGTTTGCTCCTCCAGTCCGGTGCGGATTACCATAGCTCGGACAAAGACCACGCTTCTATCTGGCACTATCTGGCCCTTTACAGTGGTTTGGAAGTCCTTGACGTGCTCGCTGGAGTTCCGCTCGGGAATGTCGACGCGGAGCAGAAGCGTAGAGATGGAACAACGGCGATGGACCTGGTGACACAAAGGGTTGGGAGTGCGTTCGAATGGAGATTGCGACTCATTGAGATGATTCGCGTATCTAGAGCTGGGGATAAAGCCAGGGGAGAAGGCTACGAGACAGATGTCTCCACTCCTACATCGGAATACGCGGATGCTCTTGATTTTAGATGACCGAACGTGAGAAAGCAATGCTTGTTTGGTATGCAGAACAAGACTTGACTTGAGGCGTAAAATGAAGGAATTAGAGAACTTGTAAGCGTTGATATCATGTCTTTTGGCCTTTCTAGGATGTATTGGCCCTGGAAACCGGGACGAATTCTGAGCCAGTTGTCTTTTCAATCCCTCTCATATATACGACCATAGAGGTATAAAATGGAGTTCCATGTGCGCTCAACAATACTTAAGCGAGCAAGGGTGGGAAAGGTGAACACGCTGTAGGCAGGGTAAAAGCCAGGAGAGAATTAAGGATCATTATCCTAACTTAGGTTGCTCTCGGACGTAGCTTGAACTAGGTTCGGGGGGCAAACTTGGTGTTCTAGCCAGCAGATGCGTCGTTCACCCATCAGCGAGTTTTGAAGATAGTTTCATGTAGTTCAAATTGATAAGAAATTTCGATAGATGATTATCTTGTTATTATTACTGGGATGCCTGCACTGTAACAGGAAACAATACATCATTCGTTAGAAGAGAACGGCCCTCTAGTGGCTTAGCTCCTATAGCTATGACTTGGAGGTGGCTGGAAAATTCCTCGTGGGTATGTTACTACTGTGTGAACAGCGGAATCGTCCAGATGCTAGATACACGAGACTCTTGCATGGATTGGGCTGAGTTTCTCACGCGAAGCTGGTGCCGATGACCCAGCTTACGTCGTCGTTGAATGAGGCAGCGGCGTCAAAGGTGTGAACGCCGCCGTTGTTCGCGGCGTAGGCCACGTTGTCGTAGTGACGGAAATAGCGGGTAGGATAGTTCCAAACCCGAATCGAGTTACCTTGTCCGTTGAGACCGGCCTCCGGGCAGAATGTGGCGTCTTCGCGGAACTGCTTGGTGCCGTCGTTGGCGTTCAGCACGAGACCGAAGTTGTAGTGCCGTATGTAGCTGCCGGCGGTGTCCTTGGACTCGAACGAGAAGCAGGCGCTATTCCCAAGGCCGGTGCGAACCGTCCAACTGGCCTGCTGTTTGAGAGCGGTTGTGCTGGACGACGAGACGACCTGGGTGTTCACGGTCGAGCCGGTATGTGCGAGGTAGCGTGTCGTGCAGCAAGCCGTGGTGGCCCGCAGCGAAACCGAGGAGCCGACGGTGAGCGCCGGACCGCTTGTCAACGACGTGATGGCGTATTTGGCCGCCACGATGTTGGCCTGTACTGAGTTCTCGGTGGCGTCGGACGGATAGCCGGAGGTCATGACGCCCTCGTAGAAAGTCCCCTGGGCGCTGACGCTGTTGTCGCCGCCGATGCCGAGAATGATGGCGCCCTCCTTGCTCATCGGGTTGTAGCCGGACGCGCTTGGGCGCGCGCCGCTGTAAAAGGTTGACAGCGAGCCAGACGCAGCGTTGGCTCCGCGGATCGCCCACAGGTTTGGCCCGCCCTTGACGACCGCGGTGAGGAACCGGTTGGAGATGGACGGGTCGCCAGCATTGTTGCCAGAGCTGGAGCCAGAGAACAGGCCGTTCTCAAGATCGGCCATGATCCAGGGGCCGCTGCCGGAGCCGGAGCCCCAGGCGGTGCTGTCGCCAAAGTAAATGGCCTCCATGTGTCCGTTGCCCGTATCGAGACTATTGGTCTCGGCGTTGCCATAGTCAAAACAGCAACCGCCGTTATAATGGGTTCCGTCGAGAACGGCATACATTCCCTCCGCCGCGTCTCCTCTGGCTGTGCCGCTGGCAGCATTATTACGGTAACCAGTGCCGGGCGAGACGAAGACGCCGTACGCCTTCTGGCCGTTCAGCGTAACCGGTGCGCCAATCGCGCTGGCCAGGTTGTCGTTGCCGTTGACATCCGGGCCGCTGAAGCCACCGGGCGGAGCTTGGGTAAGGTGGTTACCGCGTCCGGACTGATCGTAAATGACCGTGATGAGGCACGTTGTTTGGGCGCAAAAGGTGTCCTGGGTAGCGGCGTTCGCAACGCCGCCGGCAGACAGCGGCTTGATATCCGTCGTGGCACCATCGGAGCCGCGTTTCACCTGGTAGAGTGAGCCGCTATAGGCGCTGTACAGGGCGCGAGTGGTGCTGTGTGCGGCAATGCAAGGCGTGCCGCCGGAGGAGTAGATGTCGCAGGGCCCAGCGGCGACAACGGAGCCCATGGCTGCAAAGCTTAAGGCGAGCACATGGGCGCGCTGGAAGCTTGGTTGTGAGAACATGTTTGATCACTTTCAGAAGTCAGGACGGTGAGAGAGAAACGCCGGTGAGCTTCTTGAATTCATCGTCGAGAAGCTCGTCCGTCGTGGGCTTTTAAGCCGCGTAGTGTCTATTCTATCCTACCATCATCATCGTTCAACCAGTCAAGATGTCCGTCCGTCTTCTCGAACGAGGGTAACATAAGGTCCCAGGGCGCCAAGAATTTCCTCCAATAACTATAGATACAGTACTAGTGCAGTTGCTACCTTCCCCACTGGTAGCACACGTCCCATTCGACTCACGATGATGGCGTGTCATTCTCGATGAAGCTCACGCAGCGGGGTGGCCGAAATGGTCTAGGGTGCGGGGTCGTAATATAAAACGGAAAACCGGCACCGAAAGTCGTATTATTGGGGTGAAGTAATGGGAGTATGTAGCTCAGTAAGCTAGAGTGTATGCGTGGACTTTACATCTAGAAGAAAATGGATGTTATATGAAATATGGTATGGGCGGCGTCAGTGCAGGAGATAAAATTTCCCGACTGGTGAATCAGTTCTGGAGCTTTGTTTCTGTATAGCGTAGACGCCACTAAAGACGCGTCAATACCAGGTACTCAGCACTACGATATATAGTCAGGTATGCTTAGCACGCTATAGGTTTTTGTCGGATTGGAGGCTAAGCATCGTTCGCGCTGTTTGTTAAGTTGAAAAGTTATCACACAATATGGATGGTCTCGGCCGAGTAAGGAGACGGCCGTGCGGATGCGCACCTGGGACATTCGGGGTGAAGTTGGCACCAATAAATGAATGGACAAAACAAACATCGAATCAAGAACGGCCATACACGTATTTGGTTACCTCGCACATGTGCCAACTCCCTCCGAATTTCCAAACTCCTCCAAGCGGACCAGTCACAGTCCTAGTATGTACCATCCCTCCGCCCATAAATGCCAGACCACCGACCTTTGTCTACACCGAAAGTAGCCCCATATTTCCCCCATCCCTCGGTATCTTCTGTTTTAGACTACAACCACTACAGCCGCGCCCGTCATCGTTGTGCTTCTTGGCACAGCTGTAGGTGATGTCCACGCAGACTAGGGTTCGTTCATGAGGGTGTTGCGGGGTAAATGCGGGGACCCCAGGAAATGCAGGCAGGTCGAGCCCGGTAGTTCTTTTGGGACTATGCACAGCATACAGTTAGAAAAGTAAGGGGGTTTTCTGGGCAATGCTCGGCCGGAAGAGCTAGGGTCCAAGCCAGGTTCAAGACCGAAGTCTGACCTCATGGCTTTAGAGAATAACTGTTGGTATTACAGGATCCCGTACGGCAACGTAGTAAATTCAAGGCTGTAATTTGGTTCTGTTTTATTGACTATTAAAGGGAAAGAAAGTAAGAAAATCAGCAGCAGCAGCAGCAGCAGCAGTGAAGATATTGATGTTGGCTGGCCGGAGGTGGTATCTCTGGGTTCCACTACCGATGCTGCGGCCGCCTGCCGGCTACTGCTGACCGCCTGCCCGTATTCTGGCTGAACAGTCTAACAGTAACATGTTATTGAATGTATCTGTTCAGTGTGGCTGCGGGTCGTACGCTACGAATGGGTAGAGAAGAGAAGATCAGTCAGATATCCATTCTGTTGATTGCACCCACCTGGTATTTGTTGCTAAGCTTCTGAAAAGCAATATTTGTGACTGAACAAACGATGAGTGAGTCGACCCTCCAGCCACCAAAATCTGAAGCAACAAATTCGTTACAATTATTGTGTCTCGGGATGGTGGAGTAGGGACGCAACTCCATCCAGCTGTTGACAATTTTGCGCGAGTTCGTGCCATCCTCGCCGTGCCTCAACGCTCCATATGGTTTATAAGATATAGGCGTCACAAGAAGGAGCAATTTACGCTAATCATCCAATATATTACGAAGCTCTCCAATTATATCCACCCACTAAGCGTGTTTGCCAGGCCTCGCCCTGGCAGAAATTAGCAGCCGACGTTGAATCTATGCATCACGATGAACGAAGGTGGAGTCTTGATGCTCTTGAGTTGCGACCCAGCCGCTTCGGCACATGGATGCAAGACTAAAAGAATGCATACATGCCTTTTGGTGTCGGCATGAATGCTTGTCCAGCCACCAACGGTTTCGGTAGGAAGGTGATTTCGTGCTTAGTCGTCGTGCTTAATACACGACTAGGCGTGAGAGAGTCGGGGGCGCGAGTTTGGTTCGGCGACGACAAGTTAGATATTGATATGGGAGCCCCACTACCGACTGGAAGAAATGATATGGGGGTGTGGGTTATAAGTCTCGAAAATCGAAGGGTTGTAAGTAGGCGTCTGCATAACAGACTGAGGAGACCTAAGTCCAATTTCTGCTCATCATTAAATATGCTTGATTGATCCTACGACCACTTTTGACTGAAACCCTACCGCTGTGCATGTAAAGGTCTATGTGTATTGTCACAGAACTCATGTATCTTTATTCAAACGCACATGATGCCTTCTCACGATGTGAACAACAACCCTCTGCCTACAAGAGGTACTGCTTCCCTTAGACAATCCAAGTCCGACCTTTACCGACCCTGGTTATCCTTAAAACCACCACCAATATCGTCATCATAGTCATACCAAGACCCGACAACAATTGCACGCCCAGGTAGCTCCCGGTGGCTTCAAGAAGAGCACCCGCAATAGGTGGCCCGGCCAGCGAGCCGAATGCATTCGTCGTGGACAACATGCCCAGCCACGTTCCATGTAAGCTGAGATCCGGCACGAGAGTCGAGGTTACGGTAGGCGGCAGCGAGACGAGCCCGCCGGAGGCAAACCCATAAGCGATCGCAAACGCCACGCTACCCGCGCCGTCGCGTACAGCCAGCCAACACATCGCGACGACGGCGACGGAGACGGATACAGCGAGAAGAATGTTTATTGACCCAAAACGACCGGCCAGCCATGCGGGAAATACCCTGCCGAGGATAGCGCCCGCATTAAGGATAGCCACTAGGTAGTATCCCAACCCAGATGAACCTTGACTGGCTAACCCATGGGCGAGGGCGTACTGTTGTAGGTAGTATATGGGGGCCATGTATGAGAAAAAGTTGAAGAACATGGCTGCGGAGAAGACGACGAACGAAACGTTCCGGTATGCGGAGAGGTCCAGCATGAGGCGCCGGCGTTTCCCGGCGTTTGGATCGGTTCGTTGGCGCAGCACAGCGAACGAAAATGCATTTGTGGCAAGAGATACGAAGGCTAGTACTCGCGTGGCCCATGGGAAACCCACCCGCGGGAGTAGGCTCTGAAAGATGAGAGGGTAGGTGACACCGCCAAGGCTGCTTCCCGTTGCGACGATTCCGGTGGCCAAGGCACGACGCTCGGTGAAGTATTGTGGAATAATGGCAACCGACGGGATGTATATGCATCCGGCACCCAGACCAACACAAAATGCCTGAGCAAGCAACACTTGCCAGTATTGGGTTGCGATACTCGTCATTGTCATCCCGAGGAATATAAGAACGATACCCGTTAGGGTTAGGCTTCGGAAGTATCCCGCATCGTAGAGCGGGCCTATGAGAACTCCGACGAAGAGGAGGAGAGAGGATTGAATGGAGCCAATCCAGGCGATTGAGTCGGCTGAACTGTCTTTGAGGTGCTCCTGGTAGTATGTCTGAAAGACACCGTAGGAGCTGACGATGCCCCTGTGAGAAGGGTTAGCAATTGTTCGCTTATCCTTCACGACCTGGATAACTGGCAGGTCAAAATTAATGAAGTATGCTGACCAAGAGTTGAAGAATAAAAAGAATGAACCTGCGACTTGCAGCCAGGCCAAACGACCGCCGTCTCGAGGACAACTCGCAACATCGGCATTCTCGCCCACGGCTGCGGTAACGCAATTTTTTGACGGTGTGGTTATTATGTCGGGTCCGGAAGTACGTTCCGAGTGCGGAGGCGTTCTCTCAGAGGCGCCTTTGATAGACATGATGAGAATATATTCAATACTCAGCCCAGTTCAATAGAAACGAGTTACAAAGATGGCAACACGCTCGATGTTGAATTGGACACAAGTATGTGCACTGAGTGTGTATTGATACATCCTATGTTGAAACATAATGGCTGCTCGTTCAATCACGAAAAAAAACATCACAATGGCAACTGGGGCCCCGCGCCGAAACTGGAGGCCGGCGTCGGGATGAACTGGCAGAGTCCATGAGGAAGGGCGGCCCTCTAAGGCGCAATCGACATCGGCAAAGGTTGCCCTGTCGAGCCAGTCGAAGACGTTTTAATAGCATCCAGGACCCGCAAAGGTTGGAGTACACTAAAATGTGGAGGTAAGCAAAACTGGAAGGCGGAAAACGAAATCGGGAGTTGACCTTTCAGGGTTTAGCGCTTCCCGAGATGGTGGGACTACCCGAAGCCGGTTTTCCGACACAAGTTCGGGAGGATGTTCGGGAAGAAGTTCGGCTTGTCGACTTCACTACTGAATCCTTCGACGACAACACCGACGAGAAAACCGACCACAGCGAGAACCTCAAACTTTACCATCCCGGATTGTTCTTCGTTTAAGTATTATTTCATTTTCGGCTTCCGGTATCGTCGGCATCAATATGGAGCCCATAACTTCGCCGCGACGTTACCGAAAAAACGGTCGGCTCCAAGCATGCGACCCCTGTCGCCGTCGGAAAGTCGCCTGCGACCATGCTCGTCCCGTATGTAGTAACTGTAAAAGAAGGCGACGGACTGAGACATGCGAATATACCATGGTCAAGCCGGCTCAGATGCGACCCTCCACTGAGTCAATACACACGCCACACTCCTCCAGCATAACGGGTTCGGAGACGGGCGCCGAACAATACGAACCCGCAACCGCGTCCACTCTCGTTGGACAACCCCCGGAAAGAAGTCCATTCCATAGCGAAAAGGGGCCTCTAGATCGGCGAGCACATAGTCATGAGATAGGTGCCCAGGCAACATTGTCTGGCCATCTTGGGTTCACTTCATGGAGTGATGTATACAAGGAGGTTGGTAACGGTTTATCCGGCCATGACTCTCAAGCCAATAACGTTTCGCAAACCGATGGTCGGACACACAACATCCGGAAGGACACCACAAGTCTTGCCACAGATAACACAACACTAGTAACTTGCCTAGCTGTTTTACGAGACGTTCCCGAAGAACATGAGGGGCGGAAGCTGTTCGCCATGCATTTTGACCCCCACAACGCCTTCATTCACCCCGTTGGACAACGGGCTCTAGATACATTATATGGGACATTTGGTCACTTTCTGGGACCCGTCCGGGATGACTCGCAGCTTTCAGAGTTTGCCCGCATTCTATGCTGCAACTCTGCCCGCCCTTTCTCCGAACATGAGACAGATCCAGAAGTGTGGATGGCCCAGTTCACAGGAATCAACACACGATGGGAAACGTTAGGCCTACTGTTCACCTACTGGGAGCTCAAGGCTAGGAATGATCATTTTGCCCGCACAGAAGGCGGCACTATGGGGTATGGAACAAAGAGTGCCTTCAGGAGATGTATTGCCGACTGCGTAGTTTTGACGCGGCAAGCCACTGAAGTAGGAAACACTTTGCTACTCTACCTTTACTTCAGGAAGATGATCATCGAATCCATCGTTGATGGAGACACCAGTGAGTACATTTATGTTTGCGTGCTGTCATTTCCCACTCGATGAAAAAAACAACCTTGCTCTTAACGGGTATACACATCAGCATTATGATATTCCCCCCCGGCACCCCCGATACTAAGATTTATGATACAAGGTCTTTCTACCTGGATGTCGAATGGCGAGACGGTAGCGTTACTCACATTCCTTGGCGTTCACGTCGAATCGACCAAGGAGCCATATAAACCAACTGTAGCATCAGAGCTACGAAGACGATTGCTCCTCAATGTTTTCGTCCTAGACAAAGTAGGTGCTGCAATCACAGGAAGACCGCCTTCGCTGAGTCGTCGATACGTCTTGACGCCCCTACCTTTGGACCTGAAAGACGAATACTTGATGTCGAATGACGAGGCGCTTGATGATGCGGTTGGCGCCCTTGATAGCAAAGGTTGGAATTCCGACGGTGCGCTTTATTCAGTCACATTTTGGCGCGCTCGATATCAGCTCATGGTCATCCGGGATGAGATCTTTGAGATCGCCCTAGGACCTGAGGCCGCCATCCTGGTAGAGACCCTGCAGTGAGTTAATTGCACCCGACGCTTCCCATTTGCTCGTCTTCTTGACGTGTGCTAATCCAACCCGCGAAGTGCCCTCAAAGCGAAGGAACTAAAAGCGGCAGCAGAGATGCCAGCCATCATGCGATTCATAGAGTCGGATGTGAGAGACCCTGGAATCAGTTCTCAGACGCTCCATGTCAGGCTGCTCATGCTACTGGAGCACCTGCAGAACATGTTCTTCATCGAACGGCTTCTGCACCGTTGTGGCAGCGCCAATAACAGGGAGTTGCTGTCGGTCAGCTTCGAGATGACATCAACCACGATGCTGTTTTGGACTAATATGGACGGACTTGGCATGTTGTGCGAAGACTTCAAATGGCTGGTAAGTAAGCTTCATCGACCCCGAGGTTCGCCGAACTATTGGTTCCATCCTGGAACCACAGACGGGATGTTCTTTCTTGACGGGGTCTACCTTCAGCACAAAATGCTAACTCGAAAAATCAGGTAATGGCCTACGCCGCCCCTGGTGGCGGCATCCTTTGTCTGGAGCTGTTAAAGCCATCAGTGACCATGAACAGCGGTGATGGAGTCCCAACCGATAGCACCGGAAACAGAATCACCAGATCCAGTATCGTACAGGTCCTTAGCCTTTTGGTTGGGTTTTTGAAGTGGGTGAGCCCCAAGGAAGCCAACGGTGGTACTTGCATTGGTTGCAGGAATATTGTCCAGCGTGTGCTCGACGAGACGCTCAATATGACGGCCAGCGACAACCCTTCTGCGGATGCAATGGAGTGGGATTTCTCAGCGCAGCTGGACTTCAACTTTGACCTTTTGGACACTTTTGAGTGGATGCGACCGGAGTTTTCTTGGAGTGATGTGCCTTCGCGGACTTAGATTAATAGCGTAGGAACTGTTTATGATGTTTGGGAGGCGCAATTGCACCGAACTACTCATTGAAATTACCGAATGGAATTATCTGCATCGGCACTCAAGAAATCATTTTAAGTATTAATACTTGACTGAGGCGAGGCGAAGTAGGCAGAGTCCGCTCTGTGGGTATTCTGGTTGCGTGGCACCTACATAAAGACACACGGGACAATGTCAGTAACAATAACCGGGTCGGTTAGCTCAGTTGGTTAGAGCGTGGTACTAATATGTTACCCAACATGTTGTGTAATGCCAAGGCCGGGAGTTCAAGCCTCCCACTGATCACATGCTTTTTGTTTTTTGTTCTATTTTTGTTTTTATATATCACTTTCTTTTGACTCCTTTCCATATGCTGTCTCTCGCATTTACGCTACATACATACTGCGTGTCACGCTAGTGATAGTTCTTTGGAATGCAGAGTTTGTCACACTCATTTATTGTCCGGAAAATTTCTAGTTTGTTCTTTGATTATTTTCTGGGAGCTTGTCCACGTCTGGCATTCCGGCAATCATTATCCACGGTAGCAGGATTAAACTACTGCTGGCAGCAATGGCTAGCCCTATCTATGCCCACCAGGATCAATACCATAGTTGAAGAGAATTGCCGCATTTGAATCTTAAGCCACTTGATCGTAGTATAGCTAGCTCATGAATTTAGAAATCGTTTGTTTGTTACCGCTTGGTATCTCGTGATTTGTTATTAACACAAACCATACCTCCCGATGTACAGTTTTAGAGCGGATCAGTTCTCTGAGACGAATACAGTATGAAGCCAGCCATTTCAAAGATCAAACAATTGTCCGGCTTGTGAATACTTATGCCGTTCCTCAGAGGGCTCATCTTGTAGTACTGCTGCCAACAACATATTTCGCAACATCATGCATTGCGAGTCACCACATGAAACATGCACGTGTGAGTGCGTTCCATTAGAAAGAAATTCGAAGCAAGCCACCCAAGGCAAAAAAAAAAAAAGTCAAAAGTTATGCACACCTGCGACGCAGGTGCTTGTCTTGGAGACGCGGCGAATCGAACGCCGGACCTCATCCATGCTAAGGATGCATTATACCACTAAACCACGCCCCCGAAATGCGATAAAATTATTGTGCGCCAGCAAGACCTACCAAGCCTGCAAGTTGCGGGTCATGCCTGGCCAGTCTGTCAGTGGACCACAAGCTGAAGAAATCGCAGCCAGCGGGGTCAGTCCCGAAAATAACTCCGCCAAAAGACAAGATCCAGTTCTCGAAGACAGAATAGGGCTACGAAGCTCCCACCAAAGACATGAACTTGACGATCAGTATCATTGTAATACATGCAACAGGGAAAGTATATTTTCAGGAGATCCATTTCGCCTTCTTGGGAAGCTTAAATACTGGGTCATTCATACGAGATCTAGACCCTTGCCAAGTGGTGAGTTGTACATGAAAACCCCCGAAATATGTATATATGTTCCAAGCTGCCCTGTAGAACAGCAACGTGGTCGATGGCCAATCGCCTTGGTTACCCCTCGCTTTGATTTTACAGTGCACAATTATCTGTAGTGCTGCGCTGTAGTACATGAAATTTCCGAGATGCCACATACGAAACCATTTGCATCCATCTCGGAGCGGCGAGACTGTCAACAGCTGTCAAAACCTTAATGACCACACTAATGTCGCAATAGCATCGGAAAGGAAGCCAAGTCCGACAATAGCTTGAACTCTCGGCAGATTTCAGTTTGGTTCCTGGCGATTCTATCAAATTGAGGAAGCATTCAACCAGCACTCCGGTAGCCATTTCCGAGTATTGGTAAATGATTAAAGTAACATGATTGCGTACCCTCGCCAATAAACCAATCATCTGAACAGGCCGAGAAAATAAAGACGCCGCAGGCAAGATGTCCCCAAAAGTACGGGTCAGGCAGACATACATCGGAGCATCAAAAAACACAAAACCGGGTTGCTGGACCCTCCCGGGTCTACTCGTTCCTCCAGCACCCGCCCTCAGTCTTGGTTCGTTGGAAGGATTCGAATGAAAGGACCGAATAAGCTAGACACCAGGCGACAGGATGGAAAGGGGAAGGAGGCAAGGAAAAAAAAAGGGTCATCTGTCAATGTCTGACAACTCATTGACCGAGCGGTTCTGACAAAACCTCAGTAAGCAAGGAGGTAAAGAACCATGGACCAGGGCGGGTCCACATGTAGTGTGAGATCGAACTGGGCAGAATAATGGGTCCTGATCAAGGACTGCCCGTGTTTGCATGAACCAGTCGCCGCCGCCAGCATCGATCTTCCTGCGAAGCTAAAGTGGCTGTGGAAAAGGCAGTCGACGAATCATCAGGCTGAGCAGCCGGCTATGCCATGAGATGCCAGACGCGAGCCGGCAATTCGCCGGGGCAGATGCACACAACGCATGAAACATGTTATTGCTGGTTTGATTCGGCATACATCCCCGGCCAAGGTCCGATCGAGAACCTGCAAATGCCTTTCTTTGGGATATCTCAGCCATGGGCATGTCAAATCCCCGAAAACACGAAATCATGGTCCTAATACAGACGAGTGACACTCCATTTCAGCCCAATCGCCGGAACTAATGGCTTGTCGCGAAGTCCAATTTTGCGGCCCCCAATATCGCCGCTCGGAACCAAGGTCTGCCGCCGCGTGGCTTGCCCTGGAGCTGGGTATTCGCTGCCACCCTGACCCGCCCCTCTCGCTCACAGGCGGCCGGAACCCGATCCCGATGCGATTGAAGCAAGGAACATGGCATCAGCAAAATGGAGCAAACACATCGAGTAAGCCCACCGGCTCGTACGAGGCGGGGATTGAGGAGCAGGCAGGATAAAGAGAACCACAAGGCCGACGCGAGCTGAGCGGAATCCACATGCCCGGCCCGGGGAGGACGGACTGGCGAGTTCCCGTCAATGGTTTGCACTCATGCGACACCGGCGCACGCCCGCTGTCACCAGAAGAGCACTAGAAGGTGGGAAAGGTGCTGGTATGATGAGCTAGTCTGCGCCTCGTTTTGTCTTGCACCCGCCTCCCCTCCTTTCTAGTGCTTTTAGTCTCTCTTTAGCATAACTCAACGCTCAAAGCTATTCGTCATTGCCACATTGACAACGCGTGCGATGCCGCAAACGCCCATATGAGATGACGAACGCAAGACAGCAGAAAAAGCAATAACAAGGACGCGAAATCTTACAAGCCTCCACCTGTTCTCCACACAGCTCAAACCTATTCAAACAAAAGCTGCGATCCCCCTTGGAGTAGGTACGTAAATACGATGAACTAGACGACTGGCCAGAAACAATTAATCTATCGCCGGCCCCCTCCCCCAAGACGGGGGATTTGGGGGGACTGGGCCCTCACACCACGTTCATCAGCTGCGTAGCATCGGAACGCACCCAATCCCCGTCCCTAGGAGTCGAGATCCGCCCACAACCTTGGCAGCTCATCAGGGGTAGCGAATTACCCGAGAAGGTCGGCCATTGGGCCGAAGACAGGGTAGACTGCCGTAGGATTCGGCCGGGTGCCATACTATGTGACATTTGAGAATGCTCACGATCTGTCTCTGCGAGCATCCGCAGACCAAGGCAGGCGCATTTCTCCAATTTTTTTCTCCACCCGAGTCATAAAAACGGCGATAAGGTCAAGAACTTGCGTCGTGAGCACTTCGTTTTCCCTCCCGTCCCAACTTTGGACCGCGCAAGGACCACCAATAGCGTGTCGTCCTTGTTAGACCCTCAACGTCTCCATCAGCTCCACACACAGCGTGCCGGATGTGCCACCAGGATAGGGATAGCACCGGCCAACTGCGACGCCCGGGTTTAACGTCCCAAGGGGTAACAGGTTAGGGCCAAACCGTGGGATACTGTGCAGGTCGGGGGCAGGCTTTCCAGAAAGTCCATCGATGCCAGTTTCCAAAGCCGTCACACAAAACCCTGGGTCATCTTCGGATGTTTCCTGTCAATCCTTTAGCCTTGGGTAACAGGATCCGGCACTTTGCTTCTTTGTGTCACCCACAGCCGTCCCTCGGGAACACGCAGCTTCGCCTCAGCTGTGCAGTCCCGCGCCGGCCTTAGCCAACCTCCAACCGAACAAGCCTTTAGCCGTGCAAGCGGCATTCCTTTGAAGGTTCCTTCCTCCCCGTGTTATCTATTCCGAGATATCATCGACGTTTTCGGTCTCACCCGTACTGCGTAGCAATAGGTTGGTCAACTAATCCGGCTCCGCTCTTCTATCGCGAACAGGTATCCAGGCAATATTTTGTATCTCATCAGTCCCGTTGGGATGTTAGCCCCTGCATACGTGCTCTGCACAAAGCACGAGAGCGCCCCTCATTCAGGATGTGTCCGAGGAGAATTTCTCACAGGGCCCGTTGCTGATCCCTGCACACACGATGTTCCCCGACCCTTGCTCGCCTTGGTTTAGCTGTGGCTGGCCCCTTCTGGGGGCGGCTTTTCTCCTTGAAGATATGCATCCATGTGTGGATTTGTGGTACAGATGACGGGCTTATATCCGCATGCTCAATCAATCTCACGGGGTGCCCCTCGATGCCTGGTCCCCTACCCGACATGGACCGACTCTAGACCTGTCATGGCCTCGGTCCGCTGCTATGCCACGTTGACGGGGAGCCTCCTGCATGTCAGTGTATCACAGTCTCACTCTTCATGGAGCCCTCGCCTGCCATATTTGGTTATGTCCTGGATACCTGGTTGCCACGCCGGGGGGGCTAGGAGCCAGGGCCCTGAAAATCATCCCCGGTCAATGAACGGCGAACACCGTCAACCACCGCCACCATTGAAAGTTGCATAGTGCGTACAATGAAGAAAGGGGCCGCGCCGTTGCTTGCCACAGCCGTCATACGACCTGATTGCAACGGCCGGCCACCGTGCGGTGACTAGATTGCACGCTACCGACACACTGGTCTAGTGTGGCGTTGGCCGCATGTCGAAGTGGATCGCTGTAGAATGCTCCCTCGGCTGCATCAAGCATCATCTCCGTGTTGGCATGTCGCTAGACCACTCATCCCAAGTGGTCTCTGTTGACTAAGACAGAAGGCGACAGGCGTTTCACCACAACCTTAATCCCTCCCGCTCCCCCTCCCTTTCACTCCTGTAGAAAACCTTCGACGCCTCCATCGCGACGGACAAACCGATTCATACGCTACGCCATGGTCGACGGGATAGATATTTAGCGTGCAAGACGACCGTTTTCCCCTCGACCCTTTGGAAAGAGGGAGGCCAATCCTCATCTCTCTTACGGAAACCGCACCATGAGGTTCATCTCCCTGTTTCTGCCTCTGGCTGCGGTGCTCTCATGCGCTGCAGCCCAAGGCGACGCCACATCAGCAGTGGCATCGCTCCCGACCTGTGCGGTATGTATTGCGGCCGAGTTACTCTTTTCCTGAAGTCCGAGTGCTCATCCTATGCCAGCAATCATGTCTCTTGACGGCAGTCCTGAACTCTCCATGCGCCCCAACCAACCAGACGTGCATCTGCACGAACGCTCCTTTGCAGGCCGAAGTTGAAGTTTGTGTCTTACAAAATTGCACCCTCCGGAACGCCCTCTGTGAGTAGCTTAACCTTTCCAGATCGCCAAATAGGCTCGACGACATTCGGCTAACCTTGACACTGCAGCAACCAAAAACATCACTCAGACGACATGTGGCGCCACTCCCAGAGACCGTTCCACAGCGTATAACACCATTTCGATCACCATGGGCACACTGTCTGGTGTTTTTGTCATTATTCGTCTGGTTCACAAAGTGTTTGCGACAATGGGCGACCTTGGAATGGACGATTGGTTCATCCTCATTACCCTTGGCTCTGGAATCCCCGGCACCGTCATCAACACCCAAGGGTTTACCGCCAACGGCCTCGGAAAGGACGTTTGGACCGTCCCGTTCAACAAAATCACCAATTTTGGGTACTGGTTTTTCGTCATGGAGCCGATGTATTTCGGCCAGGTGACGCTGCTAAAGATGTCCCTTCTTTTCTTCTACATGCGCATTTTCTCGCAGAGCAGCATCAAGAAACTCATCTGGGGCACCATCATCTTCAACGGCATTTTTGGCTTGACATTTATCTTTGTTGCCATCTTCCAGTGCACGCCGATCAGCTTTTATTGGACGAAGTGGGACTTGGAGCACACTGGAAAGTGCCTGGATATCAACGGCATTGCGTGGGCCAACGCCGGTATCAGCATTGTCCTGGACTTTTGGATGCTTGCGCTTCCGTTGTCCCAGATCAAGAGCCTAAACTTGCACTGGAAGAAGAAGATCGGCGTGGCCATGATGTTCTTCGTCGGCACTTTGTGAGTCATAACCCCTTAAATTTCCTGCTTGAGTGTTGTTTGCTGATGCGTGCCGGCAGTGTCACCGTTGTCAGTATTATGCGTTTGCAGTCCCTGGTCGCATTTGCCAAGTCCCAAAACCCGACATGGGACCAGTTCGAAGTTGCGCTTTGGTCCACCGTCGAAATTAACGTTGGCATCATTTGCGCATGCATGCCCTCCATACGCATCATTCTCGTCGGATTCTTCCCCAAGATCCTCGGCTCCACAAGACGCGGCACTTCGAACGCGGCGAAGTACTATATACAATCGAGTGGTAACCATCGAAGCCGAAACCGGCCATTGGGCAACGAGGCCAAAATCAAGACTATCGACCGCGAATCAGGAGGTTCAGGCGACAGCCCGAGCGGGATCATGTACACCAAGGAGTATACGGTGGACTATCATGACGAGACGAGCTTGGTGCACATGCGGGAGTTGGAGGCTTCCAGCTCAAAGACCGGGAGAAGCGGCTCCCCCTTTTGATTTCCTTTGTTAGCGAGCGGTTGGGTTCTTCGTTGTGACGAAAAGTATGAAACTTGTATCGAATACCACCATAAGCGCGAGGGACTACGGTTCCCCCAATGGTAATTGACTTAATCGAATAATCAAACATCCCACCTGCACTCGAGATGGACGGGAAAAGATGAGGTCTGGATGCGCGGCCGATGGATCCAAACGCACCAGTGGTTGCGAGCCGCTCGGACCTCTTCTCTGATCGTGTGATTAAGAAACCCCTCTCATCAGCATCATCCCACAAGATACTGCGTCGGACATGAGACTGAGAAGGGGAATAGCGGCTCCTCAGCCCGACAGTCTCTGAAGGCCTCGAACATATCAATTCCAACAATACTCTCGTCTTGCGCCGCATATGTCCAGTTACCTCCTGCAAGGCCTACGGGGAATATAGCCGTAAAACAGGGGTGTTGCGCCTCCAATGCCACCCCTTTCCACTATGAGAGCTACATCGACGTTGCGCGTATCCACTCAGCCGGATCGAGTCTGTGGGACGTGGGCAGGTACTCTGTCAACATGCGCATAGCCCAAGAAAGATAAGCCGCACTCCCGTGCGGTCTATTCTCTTTCCTAATGCGGCGCTGAGTGCCTCCGCGGAACCCTGCAACATCTGGTGGCGGCGAACGCAGCAGGCCGCCGACCAACCGCGGGCAAGATTGCACCGGTGTTCCCCGGCCGGCCAATTTTTGGCTGCAGTCCGCATGACGACTGGTATGACGAATAACAGTGGGCAATGCTGCGCCTGGCAGAGCAACCTTTCCCGAATCTGCAGTGCAAGTGCGCGTGCTGGGGGGCTGTAGCTAGTATTTACCGACGTAGGATGCTGTCAATCCTTCAGAACCCCCGTTCTGAGCTATAAACCTGGATATGTGGGCTTTATCGCTGTCTAGCCGTGGTAGTAGATCGATATCAGAAGTTGATTTCAGCCGGGGTCACCTTAGATAGCCTTCCTATCTCCGATGTCAGCCCCCAAAGACGTTAACCAGACCACATCGGTCCACTCCGGGGTTCCAACTCGGGACCCAAGAACTCATGGGCGCCTGTTTGGCATCAATTTCCTCCGGTAGAAGAGCACAAGCAACTAGGTTTGGCAGGCTCGTTGCGTTGAAGATTTACAGGGACGAGGAGGTGTCTCGGCTAGCTATTACAAACACAGGCAAAAGGACTCTTGAATTAATTAAGAGCCGAATCCCATCACTGTGAGTGTATACGTTTTTAGAGAGCAACGGGTTTAGATGATGAGACAGGCGGGGAGATCTTCGTATCGCACCGGCAAATAGGTGAGGGGCAATACCCTGCATGCGCGCTTCTCGTGCTATCCCTTGTCGCACAGCTGCTATATTCCCTCAATAATACTAGTTCACCGCTCCGCCAACTCTGCACCTGCAATATGCACTCCTCCCGATTGGGCTGTTAGAGATAATACTTCACCGTGCATATACGTCTTATGTGTGAGTTCTATTACTTCCAAAAGCTTCCCCAGCGACGTCGCATTAAGCTAGTTGGATGGTGGTTCACATCAACTACGCTTCCTGTCATAAAACTGGACCTGTTACCAAAATGATGAAGAAACCACCTCGATTTGGAAATTAATCCCGTCCAGCGCCGATATCAGACCAACTTTGGGATAACGAGATTGCCATCTTCTGGAGCCTTACTGTAACCGGACACCCAGGCTTCACAAGAGGCAATGAGGCATAGCACACTTCCACATTCATGTTTGAACAGTTACAGCATTAAAAACCCTTCAAGAAGGGACGGATATCACGCGGTCCACCCTTGAACCCAGGTTTCCCTCACCATCGTTTGGGGCATTGCCTATCAGTGGTAGGTAGAGAAGGCCGCTAGTACTGGCAATATTTCCGAAGTTTGCTACAAGTTATGCCACAGTGCTATGGCGTCTACTACTCATTCTATCACTATGGAATGTTATCAAGCGAAAAAGCATTCTTATATTTTCTTTTTTAGATTGACACTCGTGATGCCAAAACTCAGGCCTTTCTACTGGCTGCCCACATACGCGCAAATGTCGAGTCCTGTTGCATTAATGTACGAGGATCATCATGCTCGATAACCATTCCGTCTTCGAGAACGACGATGCTATCAAAATTCATGACTGTCTCAAGTCTGTGTGCGACGGCGATTATGGTGCAGCCTGGGAAAACTTCCTGCAGTGTATCCCACACAATCTTTTCCGTCTCTGGGTCCAGGCTACCAATTGCATGGCGTCAGCATATTTTCCCTCTCAGATAATCCTACAGGTGGAAACTATTAAACGCACCTGCTGATAGCTTCGTCAAGAACGACAACCTTGCAACGCCTAAGTATCGCTCTTGCAAGTGACAATAGTTGCTTCTGGCCCTGACTGAACGCTTCGGGTTTCATTTCACCATCCAAGCCGCCTTGAACGACAATTTCGTCCAACATAGGCAATCTACGTAAAGCTTGTTCAATTGCCGAGTCTGTAGATGCTTCATAGGGATCGAGGTTTGTGCGGAACGTGCCAATTGTAAAGAAGGGGTCTTGTGGGATAGCGTTGATGCCCAATCGAAGTCCGGCCAAGGAGCATTTGCTGATATCAGTTGAATCGACCAAAATTCTTCCTTGTCGGGTGTCCAGCATCCGGAATAGCGATGCCACTAAAGATCACAGATGCCGATTTTCTTCCCTTCTTCGGCTACAAAACTTACGTTTCTAAGCGCCATATTATCGACTTCTGAACTGTTACCTTGATGAGTATTTAGACAATCTGGAGGTAAGGAGTCTCCATAAAAGTTAGCAGGTTTCACTCACCCATAGGACACAGTCAAATTCTGATATTCAACTCTACCCAGGAGGGGCCAGCTCTCTGGCAACATTCCTGCAGGCATATCCTGTTCCCGAGGTGTTTCCTTCTCAAACTCTTTTATTCTTGAAACTGCCGTGATAGAAGTCTCCATCAATGTCCAACCCACGATGACCGACCTCAGCATTTGACTGAGGGACATGAGATTAACGACTGCGACAGCGGTAAACCCCAAGCTAGACTGCAGCTCGAATGTGAGAGACGTAAGTAACGTGGCCAAAATAAGAACAAAAACATTCGAGACCAGAGATAGCCACTGCTGGACCATGGCTAGAAGATAGGAATGACGTTGCGACGCATCGAGAAGCTGGTGGTTCCGCCCAATGTGCTGTTGAGACCACCCGAATGCTCGTATTGCACTAATGCCCTGTACAGTATCGATAAAGTGAGAGCTGAGAGGATATTATCAGTAAAGATGCTATTTTTGTATTTTTGTATGGATGCTAGGGAACAGTAAACTAGTACCGGCTGGCAACCATGGTTTTAATACTGGATGATTGTAATGCTTACAAAAGAGGGCCTTTGAGTTCAATGTCAAGTGGTCGAAGCTGTTGCGATGTTACCGTTGATTCTAGAAGCCAAGGCGGGATAACGAGTAAAAGCAATTGAAAATGAAAGACCTACCTATTTGGGAGGGCTATGAGACCATGATGTCGACTTGTGCCGCAGGCCAACTTTGTCTTCAAATTGATTAGCTCCTCCACTACTGATATCTGTGTGTGTTCGAGCATGTGCAGGGCTCAAGGTTACGTGTACAATCGCTGAAATAGGTAGGAGAAAATGCCACTGCGGCCGTAATATGTTCCTTCAGTGGCGTCTTACATCAGGTATATACCATGCCTACCTAGCCAATATGCTGTGCCGTTCGGAGCCTCATAAGGCAGGCAAAGGTGTGCCAAGCGATCTGTAACTCGCTGTTCAACCCCTAAATGAAATCTTGGCAATCAGGTGTCGAAGGCAAATGTGCCGAAGGAATAGTCATTGAACCGCTGTTTGACGAACTTTGGTCTCGGTTTGTCTGCGAAGTGGTAACTCGTGAAAGTCTATCAAATCCACATGCTGTGGAGCGATCATGGCAGATGAAAGAATTACCGACTTCGATGAGGATGGTATTCTGCCATGCTCATCATCCTCGGACCGAATCAAAAACGTATCATGGCAACCACCTAATACGTTACTTCGAATACGCAAGCTACCTTCAAGTCAGGAGGTACTATTTATATCAATGAGTTCACCTTGATATTACAGACGTATACAGCCTACGCCAACCAGATAATTTGGATAAGTCATTACCGAAGAATTAATGCGCTCAAGCGAAATTTTTAGGCCGAGGTGATGTCAAGGAAGTTTGGTTTTCGTCCTTGAAGGGTCCAGCTTTGCATCTTTGGGGAGTATAAGATTGAATAATCCTGATCTATGTGAGCTTAAACTTCTATCGGCCGAAGTCAAAGTCTGCTACTAGACCTAATCGGTGTTAACCGCGGTATATCCCAGGCTACCTCGACTTAGGGTGTTGTATTCTGATATGGGGTATATGGAGCAGAAAGTACCATGGTACTCATCAAACCTCACTATGTTCTAGCAAAGAGAGAGTACTGACGCAGAGGGAGGTTGCGGCGGTGTTAAGACTAATTGGATTATCTTAGTTAGCTGTTTGCCTATCCAGGGCTAACAGGTGCGTTGATAAATGCCAACCTGTTGTTTTATTAGTGCTTAGGCAGGCGGCTAGGATGCTACATAATTGCATCATTGGTGAGACATTGTTTGGTTGGCAGACGTAGCTTGGCTGCACTAACCACATCCCAGGCTCGCCTCCCGGGCGCAGTGCCAAGCTGATCAGCCGAGACGAATTGTAGCTAAGGAAAGGCGGCAAATTTTTCTGGAAGTATAAGACGACGTCTCTTTCTGCGATCCTCGATATCAAATGTTTAAATTCTTTAAGTTTCTTTAAGTTTCGGATAGTTGTTCGAGATCAGCGCGATGAAGGCCCCCGCTATCGCCGTGTTGATGGCCTCACAGGCTGCAGCAAGATACTACACATCGCCTCTTATTGCAGCTGGCCCCTATGGCTCTGACCCTAACTTTGGGGACAATCGGTCGGACGAAGTTTACCGAAAAGCAATACAGGAGCCTAGGGCGACACGATCCATTAAATTCTTCCCATTCCCCTACTTTCTGGATCGTCTGCCCGACGGCAGTCCCAGAGAATGGACATGGCGTAAGTACCTGATCGAATCAGATATTGAAGAAACGCCTGTTTGGTTAACTATTAATGCATCCAGGCATAAACGTAACAGAGTTCGCCTTTCCATCTGATATAGAGCCCGTCGATCCTGAAGGAAATCTCGCTGCGGTCAGTGACCCTCATCATATCAGCACAACCTACGATTTTGAATGGCCTGGCGGTGAAAACCTTTCTGAGGCACTACAAGGCTCAACAAGGCCATTCTGCATTTCTAGCCCCGACGTAGTGTTTCCAGAAAATGTCACCGATCTGTATACGGAGGACAACGCGAACAGCACAGATTGCACGCCTGTTCTGGGCGATGACTGCGTGCAAGCTATCTTGAGGATCGGTAACAACATCAGCTTCAGAGAAAAGTGTACCCCCCCGAGCACTATATGGAGTCAAATTCCTGAGTGCAATGCGACATTGGGGTACGCTGCACGGGCTCGCCTGAACCAAGAAACTTTTGCGTCATTTGGTATATTTACGGCTAACCTCAGCCCCGATCCTACGAACAGCGGACTCAATAGCACCAATACGCGGAACAAGACAGCAGGCATCTCGAGTGGAGAGGGGTTTGTTGGATTACACAGTGGAGTAATCGAAGGGTCCAACGCAACGGAGAAATATCTAGCTGCTGCGAGTCGCCTGCATATTCTTATGATCAGCCATACTTTTGAGAATGGAGGTAATGCTGAGTTGCTTTGCATGCGGGTGAACACGACAGGGTCATCTGATCAGGGGAGTCCAGCGGCTCCCGCTCATAACCCCGTGACTTGGACGTTGGCTATGGCCATCGTGACTGCATTCGCAGTTATTATTTAGACACAAGTAAGAGACACATAATTTAACGGCCGTGATTGGAGTGTTCTCGCGGTCAATCGCCGGATTGTGAATTGGAAATAGTAATTACAATACACCATCAAAGTGACAGCATTACTTGTAAAGATTTCAATCGATCTTAGATCTGTGCTTCTCCAACCTTCCTTCAACCAAACCATCAACTTTAATTTAAATCAACTGCTTTAATGGCACCGTAGTCCAAAAGTCCTGCGACTAGCTTCACGGGGGAACAGAATTCTCAAAGAAATATGATCTGCTGCAAGTCTCTATTAATGGTTAGATGCATTCAACAAGACGTTTGGGAAATAACATGGTATCGGTTACGTGATACCAATCATCTGCATCGATCTAGATTCCCGAGGCAATATGCCAGCCGAGTCTAACCTGGCTGAGTTGTCGCGTGACTTGAACTGGGTGAGAAGCTTGCAAGAATATAAGCCCACTTGTAATTGACTGCGTGGATCTTGTTGCGAAACCAAAATTTAGAACCCCGGCGGGGTATACGCATGCCCTGGCAAAAGTGGTTGCATATGCATTAGCGAGAGGGTCCCTCGGCTTTAGTGCGACGGAATTAGATAGGGTCGCCGATAAACGGAGTTAGATTCCGTTACTTGAACACCACACTCGCGGCTGATTCTCCCCGCATCAATTAATGGTCGAATTTGACGGACATCATCACTGCCCTATGATTCAAAACAAACGGTAATTTTCTTGCTTTGAACCCCCGCTCTTCAAACAACATCCACCGTGCTGCGAGACTGTATCAGAGTTGAGCTTGTTGACGGCACGAGCCATTCCGACAAGTCTCCTTAAAATACCGCACCAAACGTTTTGTTGGACAAAATGAGTGTAGCGGACGGCACGCTAGTCGTGGGAGTTGACGTGGGAGGTGAGTGTCCACCAGGAATCATAGGCTTGCCTACACAACGACCTTCATCTCGACTAACTAATATTTTAGGCACCAACACCGACAGTGTTTTGCTAGATGTTTCCAAATCTAGCACCGAGGCTGTTGTTGCATCCCACAAAGCCCCAACAACCTCTAACGTGACTCTCTCCGTCCATGCCACTCTGAGAGCACTGTTGGACACTTCAACCGTGAACCCGGCCAACATAACTGCGCTGGCCATCGGCACAACACATTTCCTCAACGCCATCATTGAGAGAGATACTTCCCGTGTTGAGAAGGTTGCGGTACTTCGATTGGCTTCTCACAACTTTTCTACTGGAACGCCTCCATTCGCGGACTGGCCCTCGGCACTGAAGCGCATTATCAATGGCCACTCGACCATTATCCCAGGTGGTTGCAATATTGACGGCACCCTTATCGGCCCCATCGACGAAGCTGCGGTTCGGGAGCAGGCTAAGCAGATCAAATCTAAAGGCCTCAAGAATGTCGCTGTCATCGGCATAGGCTGCTGTACTGACAAAGACTACCATCAAGAAGATGAAGTCCACAAAATTTTGCGCAGTGAGCTGGGCGAGGATGTCAACATCGTTTTATCCCACAACATCGCTGGGCCCGGACTGCTCGCCCGCGAAAATGCCACAATTCTCAACGCATCGATTCTCAACTTCGCGCAGCGCACAATCAGGGCTTTTATTGGTGCTATGCGTCGTATCGGTCTTCAGTGCCCGTTGTACTTGACTTCCAACTCGGGCCACCTGTTGCCCTTCTCGGAAGCCATGCAAGCCCCAATCAGGATCTTCTCTTCCGGCGCGACAAACTCAATCCGGGGTGCTGCGTTCCTCGCACAAGACGCCATAGACCAGTCTGGCAGTATCGTTGTTGACATTGGTGGCACGACATCCGATGTAGGATACCTGCTGAAGAACGGATATCCCAGATTGTCTAAGAGCTATACTGCCTTGGCCGGGGTTAAGGTCAATCTCGAGATGCCTTCAGTTGAGAGCATTGGCCTGGGTGGAGGCTCAATACTGCACATTGGCGAGGACGGCTCAGTTTCCGTCGGGCCTGATAGTGTTGGCCATGACCTTATCACCAAGGCTCTTTGCTTCGGAGGCAACGTGCCAACTGCAACTGATATTGCTGTCGCATCGGGAGCAAGTGTCGGCAAAACTGCCGTGTCTCTGCCAACCGATGTTGTTGAAAAGGGCAAGACACGGCTGAGGAAAATGCTCGAGGCTTGCATCGACCGCGCCAAGCTGTCCCCTGAACCATGCACTGTTATCCTCGTCGGCGGTGGGTCTATTCTTTGCCCGTCGGAGCTAACTGGGGTCAGCAAGGTCGTAGTACCGGAGCACGCTGGCGTTGCCAACGCGATCGGTGCTGCGATTGCCAAGATTTGCGGCTCAGCAGAAACCATTGTCCATGGCTCGGATATCCAGGGTGGAATCGAGGATGTGAAAGCCCAGGCAATCCAAAACGCCGTGGCCAAGGGAGGAGATGCAAGCTCGGTCACCGTTCTCCACGAGGAGGTCGCAGGCGTGCCGTACGTGGAGAATCAGACGTCCATCAAGATCGAGGTTGCGTTGCCCGCGGATCACACAAGGGTCTACTCTGAGATGATCAAGACAGCTGCACCAGACCAACTGGTCGATGAGGAGATGTTTGAGGAAACAAAGAAGCATGAGTCCGCAGACGCCGACGAGTCTCCCGAAGAGGAGGCTGTTGACCTCAAGAATTACCGTCCCAAGGTCGATGCTAATGGTTTGTGGACACTCTCTGAAACCGATCTCAGATTCTTGTCCATCGGCTGCTACATCCTTGGATGCGGCGGTGGTGGTTCCCCATACGCGCCCTATCTCGAGCTGAAGCAGCTCCTGACAGAAGGAGAGTCGATGAAAATCGTCCGGATCGAAGACTTAAAGGATGAGGAGATGATGCCACCGGTTGCCAGTGTTGGTACGCCCGCCGTAAGCATTGAACGCCCAGGAGGCGACGGTGTTTGGCATGCCATGCAAGAGATGGAGAAGGAGATGAAGACGAAGTTCGAGAAACTCATCGCTACCGAGATTGGAGGAGCCAACGGTGTTGCTACCTTGATCTGGGGAAGCTCGCGGTATTATGACATCCCCACTGTTGATGGCGATATGATGGGTAAGGACCCCTCAAATCAACGATCATGCCTGGATACATGCTGACTTATCATGCGATTCTCAGGAAGAGCTTACCCTCAATTTGAGATGGTCTCGCAATACATCCATGCCAAGTCCATCAATGAACTTCTTCCCGTTACTCTTTGCAGCGGCACTGGTCACAATGTCGTCATTCCAGCCACGCAGACCGACGAGACTTCTGCGGGCATAGCCATCCGCGATGCTTGTGTCGCCATGGGCTCCGCTGCCGGCGCTGCTGGCCGTCCCATACCTGGAAAGCTTATGCGGGAGGTTGGCATTCCAAACACCTACTCTCTGGCCTGGCGACTGGGACGCGTCGTCGCTCTGGCGCAACAAGCTGGCACTGTTTCGACAGTCACCAAGGATATTATCGAAGCCGCCGGGCCCGGCAGCGCAAAGGTACTTTTCCAAGGAAAGATTCGTGGCGTGGAGAGCACCTTGACGACAACGGCACACAGCCTGGGTAAGGTGACGGTCGAGAGGCTGAGTGAAAGCGAGATGGAAACAGAGACGGACATGATTGGTGAGGGATTGAAGGAGGTTGTGGTGCCATTTATGAACGAAAACCTCGGAGTTTTGGGCAAGCATGAAGATGGCACCGAGACGGTAGGGAATCCATCCTCAATCTTCAGCTCAAAGACTGACCTTTCACGTCCTTTAGGTACTTGCAACCGTGCCTGATCTCATCTTCCTTCTTGACACTTCTACGGGAGAGGCCATCGGCGTCCAGGAGTATAGATACGGCCTCAAGGTTGCCGTTATGATAATGGCTGGTCATCCACTATGGGCTACGGAACGAGCACTTGAGATTGCTGGTCCTAAGGTCTTCGGCCTGCCACACGAGTACAAGTCTACACTGCGGTACACGAAGCCAGTCAGTGTCATCGACGAGTTTCGGCATGGATCGAACTGCGAAAACTGCACAAACTGCCAGTACAAATGGTAGAGGCCATGGGCCGCGTAAAGATTTATGGCTTGGCTAGCAAGACTTATTGAAACGCTTGTGTTTAATTACGCCGCTACGGTTGTTCCCCCGGAGGCTCATGTGGCTCTGATGCCGGTGGTTGATCGGGCCAGTCAAACCCCATTACGCCGTCAAACAAAGCCAAGTTCGAACCTACATAGGAACCGTCACCTAGGCCCACCCAGTACGCAGCTTCATCGCCAAGCACACCCCAAGGTTCCCATACGTGCAATTCCGGGCTTTCTATGTCAGCCCTTTGTGTTGCAGCTCCCAAGGATCCTATTTCCTGAGCTACCCCAGAAGCGTTGACAGGGTGTTGATCCTGAGCTGGGTTCACCACCGGAATTTCGTGATGATAGGGGCCCCCAGCTTCTGGTTGAATATCGCACTGTGTCGTCTCGGACGATGACCCCGGATGTTGGTGTTGTTTCTGTCCGAATGAATTTCTGAACTTAAGCCTTGCCTCCTCCGCAAGCTTCCACGACACGGACATCTCCTCCAAAGCGCTGTCCAAAACAGGCAATAATGTGTCTTTCATAAACTGCGGTGGGCTACCATGACGTAATGATGTCACTAGCACTGCGTTCATGGCGACGATTGTAGCGCCGACGAACAAAAGGGGAGCATTTCCGAGCGTGTGCTGACTTTTGAAGCGCTGCAAAACATCAACCATACCTTCCGCCGATGCCTGGCATATCTTGAAAGATTTTATGAGTGTGTTGTTTGAGGTCTCGTTGCTTTCTTCCGAAGTGAAAGGGATGTTCTTAACAGATGCAATGAAGGGCAAGTTCAGGCAAATGCGAGCGCTATGATAGAATATGCTATAGCAAGACAAGGTCAGTATGTTCGTACTATCAGATCTAGATAACTTACTGCAGTATTGCAACGTTAATTTGCAAGATATCTTTGTTGGTGAACCACTTCTTCCATCGCATGATGTTAGGCAATGCCTCATGCCATGCAACGAGCCGAGCATTCATCTTATTCAGAGATACTTCGTTCCATCTCCTAGCAAGCGGATCCTTCATCTTCTTGGGTGCAAATGTCTGCGAGAGCATGTCATGGACAATACGGGCCAACTCTACTTGCTGGTTGAATACCAAAGTCAACTTCGGACCTGGATGCTTGGTCTTCAGAAACCCAAGCTCATGCGAGACCAGCCAATTTTCCCATATAGGTGGATCATGTCTGTTTACGCCATTAGCAGTGATACTGGCCAAACATTGCGTATTGTTGAAACGCACGGTAGAGGTTCGCTGAGATTAACATCTGCATCGTTCTCATACATGAATGCCGGGCGACCTAGGAATAGGCTGAACATTCTGTAATCAAGGTCAGAAAGAACCGGGTGATTCTGAGCCACTTGACTTACTTGTCCGTTACGAAGGAACCCCAGTAGATCCGACGTCGATACTCGCTATTGAATGGAAACGGGCTGGACGATGTTTCTTTGTCATCAGAGGTGTAATGTGTTGGATCTCTCTGAAAACCAAGGTCCTGGCCCATTCTGATGGCCATCCCTGTTATAATTTAGACGGCAATCACCACGAGCGTACTTCCGGTGTTAGTTACCAGAGAATAGCCAGCCCTTGGACATATTGCCTTGTCCTACTTCATAATATGCGAGACAAAGTAAGGCCTGCACGGATGTCGGTCTCGGGACGCCCAGTTCGTCAGTCAACAGAATTGATTGCGCAATTTCCGCAAAGCCTGAAGATGTTGCTTTAACTTCCGGATCGGTTGACATAAGAGCCCCTACCGCTGCTGCGGCGTAAATCAGAGGCGGCGAACAGAAGTCACCGTCTATGGGGTTATCCTCAAATTCTTGGATGAAGGCTTCTCTGTCGATAAACATAAACAGCGGATACTGCCAAAAGAAAAAGAGGCCAATGCAAAGACGTATGGTCTGATTAGTCAAATTGCTCTTATCCTCTTGGAAGGGCGACGGCTTCGAGTTCTCAGATGAGCTTGTGGGATACATCGTGCTGCCAGCCTCATTTCGGAAAATGCTTGTCGGCCCATGGTAAACCATCGATCCTACAACATTAGTGACTTCACATCTACGTGGCGTGAAAAGCATTCACAGGAATTAAGTTACCGTCGGTCATTTCTTGGAACGAGGCTCTGGTCATAGCCTCACTCAATGATCTTTCATCCTCTAATGGTAAGCTCGAGAAAGAAGGCACATGGTCTTGGACTTCCAAATCATCTAGTATCCGGGTGCGCTCGTCGCCGTCGACCTCTTTGAGCCTACTCAATAGACTTTCCAAGGACGTGATGCGAGACTCCAAAGCAGCAACATACTCACGTGACACTGGTGGTCGCTTGAAGTCACTCTCACGGAACTCGCACTTGACCGTTGCTGTGGAACAATTGGAGCATGGAAATGTACGGGAGCAGCGGATCTGTCTTCCTAATTAGTCGGTGGCAACTTGCAGACCGGAACGGAACCGAACCGGCACCGGGTGATGTCGGAAGTTGGGGGTTTCCAACAACGGTGGTACCTTTCTCTGCTGGCATCGCTTGCACCTTGTATGTGCATTAGCACGTATGTCGTATGAAGGTGTTCCGCTTTAGGTAGCAGACTTACGATATTCGCTTTTGGTTGTTCTTCTCCATCTTGGCAGTCACGGCAGTTCTGGACGGCAGGATTCACCACCCTTTCTGCAGCGCGACCAAATAGGTGGAAACAGTCAATCGCGTGTCAAGAGCACGCATAATTGCGGGACAAAAACTTCTGTGGTCACATGACACTACAAATGGAGGTTTACCAGGATCCTAGTCAGTGTTGCTGAAGGGGTCCGAGCATCAGAGTGGCATGCCTCGAAAAGTTGTCGCTGATGCACCAGGGGGCTCAAGACCTGTATTAAGAAGAAAAGACTTTAAAAACACTTGCTAAGGCTTTGATGAACGGCTACAGCCAATGTCTTTCTTTTAGTTTTCAGCACTGGGTCCATTTAAGGCTGTGGAATCCACCAGCGCCGATGATGCACTGGCCAGGCCGTCGTGGATCCTTAGACTAGTTGCCTATTTAATCGACACAGCCGACCTTGTTAGATGAACGTCCCCAGGTCGAAGAAGGTATAATTAGGGGAAAGCTTTAGTACCTCAAATTTCAACTCATTAGGGAGCAGAATTTCTTTGCTGAATTCTTAGGGTGGTCTGTCCTTAAAATGAGCAATCACTGACCGGAGCACTTTGAGGACAAAGCGTACGCAATGCAAGGATTGTATCGATAACTTAGAATCCTCCGGTATAAGAGGCTTCAAAATGGCGATTGTTGAGATTCAATCTGTGGGTGACCGTAGTCTGTATCTTTCATTTTTTTTTCGCTTCTGATACAACAAGAACACCTGGGTACCTCAGGTCGTGTCTATGCAGTCTTATGGCCCTTTTAACATATTCCTCGGCCAACCCCAATTACTTATTGATGTTAGGCAATGCGGGCGCAGATAAACAAGCATGCCAGATTATTGTTAGTTGTGTGAATCGCTATTTACAGTACCAGTCAGGTAGGTATGTCGTGTTTCGTATTTGAGCCGCCAAACAAAATCTGAAAAGGAAGCTCGCTAAATTCGACTCTGGCATTCAGGCGTTGTGCAAGTAACACTGCGCCGTCGAACCTCGGCGACCAGAATTTGCAGATCCGCTCCCAACATCACTTTGGTGACCCACATCTTCCAGTTTTATTTATTGACTTGCAAATTCCAGGCTGGAAAATGCCAAGACCGTTATATTTTCAAAACACCGATCACGGAGGAAGTGAGTCGTTTTCTGACACCACAAAATGCCACCCTACGTATACCGAGCGCCCGGCCGAGACGTCGGACATGAACCCCGCCATAACCCCGCAACCCAGCCTATCTTGGCTATCTAAGCTATCAAGAAGGACATGCCACTTCACCCCTCACTTGCATCTTGCCACATTGCATAGTCCTCGAGGTAGAAAGGAGACTTAGTAATGCCCTCGAGCTAAAAGTTGACTTGAGCTACTTTTGGCCTTGGGGAACGAAACTCTATTCCAACTTCATAGTCCAGGCAGTTGCTTCATCATGGCGACTTCTCAACCAATCGTTTTCCGCAACGGAAAGTTCTTCCGCTCTAACAAAGCGCCACGGGGCCAGCGATCTGAGGCGGACTTTGCGGAAGCCCTGATTGTCAAAGATGGCATCATCACATTCGTTGGTGAAGCATCCGCGACGGAGGTGAAGACAGCCACCGACGCGGGGGCCAAGGTCCATGACGTTGGCGGTAATACTGTTCTCCCGGGTCTTGTTGACGGACACATCCACTTGACTCAACTCGGACAAACCCTACAAAAACTACGACTTGATGATTGTAAGAGTCTCGAGGATATTCGCAAGACTATCAAGGACTTCGCTGTCGCCAACCCGGATCACAAGCGCATCTTCTGCAGCGGCTGGATGCACTTCATGACCCCCGAGGGTGCCTTGGCCTCCCATATCGATGATTTGGATCCTCGACCTATTCTGATCACGGCAAAGGACTTGCACTCAACATGGGCAAACACCGCAGCCCTGGTCGAGCTGGACTTGGACAACGAGCCGGACCCTCCTGGAGGCGAAATTGTGCGTGACCCCAAAACCGGGAAGCCGAGTGGTCTACTTTCCGAGGCCGCCAGCATGAAGTTCATCCCTCTGTATATGGCCAACGTCTCAACACCCGAGGATCGGATTTCTGCCATCAAGACTGCCATCGACGATTATAGCAGCGCCGGCTTCACGGGTCTAATCGACATGGCCATGGAAGAAGAAGGATGGAGTGCGTTGCAGGATTATCGAAAACAGGAGAGGGAAGCTGGGAGAAGACTACCCGTGCGCTTTGCTGCCTATTGGATGATCTTGCCTCGAGACAACGACGCCGAGAACATCAAACAAGTTGAAAGGGCAGCCGAACTTGCACGGGAGTTCAATTTCGACAACGACCCTGACTGCCGGCTCGTCGGAATCAAGCTTGTCTGCGACGGAATCATCGACGGATGTACAGCGAGTCTGAAGGAGCCGTACAGCCACAATAACGACAACTGCGACCCGGTATGGTCGCCGGAGCATATGGCGCCTGTTGTAGAGGCAGCCACGAAGCATGGACTGCAGGTCGCGCTCCACGCCATCGGTGACCGGACTGTTTCCAACGCCATTGATGTCCTCGAGAAGTACGTTGGTCCGGAGTATCGTCCCCGCATTGAGCATCTCGAAGTCACAACCGAAGAGGACGCGAAACGCCTAGGCAAACTCGGCATTACGGCTTCTATCCAGCCCGTACACTCCGACCCAGCCATTCTCCGTGCTTGGCCGAAACTCATCGGTGATCACAGGTGCGGGCGTGCGTTTGCGTACAGTGAGTTTGCCGACGGGGGTGCACCGGTGGCTATTGGATCGGATGCCCCCACTGCACCGCATCACATCATGAGCAACCTGTACATTGCTACGACGCGTAGATCCGCCCGGGAGCCGGAGTTTGAGACCGTTGTAAACCCTCACTTTGCTCTGTCTTTGTGTGACGTTATTGCTGGGGCCACGGAAGGCGCGGCGAGGAGTTGCTTTTTGGAAGACCGTGTGGGCTCCTTGGAGGTCGGCAAGAAGGCTGATTTGGCCGTGCTGAATATTGATTGGGAGCCCAAGAAGGCGCTTCAGGCTAAAGTGCTGGAGACATGGTTCGACGGAAAGCAGGTGTTCTCCGCAACAGCATAGGCTTTCCCAGATAATACATAAGAAACCCTGAACTATTTCAAACATCTTACATACCGTAGAATAGCGTACGAGGCTTCTCTAAGCTTTATCTAACAGTGAATCCCAGCACGAGTGATCCTGCGTTACCAGTAATACGGAAACGGTGTATTGTTATTTTCCTTATTTTCGAGCTGCTCCTGAATTCTTACTCATGGCAGAAAACTAAGACAACTGCAGGTATGGTTTCAGTGCCGCTCTGAACACAACTGTGACGGGCTTGGTTTGAAAGGTATGTTGCTCATGTGCACGAGTTGCCTAGTGATTTAAATGAGCCAACGGCAATTATTCAGAGGCACATCTAGAAGAAGACTCAAATTGCTTGTATGCGATCAATGACCTTTAACTCCTTTGCAATACTTGGAAATACCGACGATAACAAAGAAAACCTATAGCTGTATATGCATATTCGCTCCCTTTATATTATGTTTATAAAACGCCCATAATTGCAGCCATAGTTCCGATCAGACTACTAAGAATCACGGACAAAGGGCTATACGAGGTAGTTGATACCGCACTGCTTTGCTGATTACCCGGGCTTTTCCCTGCCGCTGGCATGGTTTGGTTGAAAGCCTCATAAGTTCTCTCTATATCGCGTTGGAGTTGCTTAATAGAGGACTTTCCGCGGTACGCGCTCCATTTATGATCAAGTAGAGCTAATGTTGCAGGTTAGACAGCCTGTCCGTTTGCTGAAGATCTGGGGGGATATAATGTAGACTTACCCCAAGGCTCATCCTTGTCCTGTACGCCCTCGCGGGTGTAGTAGCTTCCACCCATAACCCAAACCATCCAGCTGATTTGCTTGTCAACCATAAAGTCCATTAAGCAGCGGCGAAACTTGTTCTTGAACATGGCACTATCGTCGGTCTGGTCGTGGCCCCATTCTGTCATGACCAATGGCGCCCGGTTTGATCCCGCATCGGTAATGGACATGGCATTCGATCCGAATGCAGTCAAGATCTCTCTGTAACTGCTGCAATTGTCATCGACAAGTCCTTGATCGTACTGATGCTGCTCGAACACAAATTTCTTCTTGAACGGAAACTCGGCGATGGAGAAGTTAAACTCGGGTTCGGACTGGAACTTGCCCTGGACGGGTGCAGAGATGTCAAAGTCGAAAATGCGGCCACCGAAGAAGATCAGGAGGTCAGGGTTCGCATCGTGGATTGCGTTGGCTCCCTGCACCATGCGATTTTTCCAGGTAGCCCATGTCGTATTCTCAAGACTGGGAGATGAAGGTGCTGAAAAGGGGTCACGGAGTTCGTTGCGGAGACCCATGCTGGAAAATGAGGACCAGTTCGCTGCTTTTCCCTATACGATACTAGTCAGATACAGTTTTTTGTTGCAGAAACCAGGTATGGGACAGCGTTGACACTTACATGTTCCGCCATAAACGAAAGTCCTCGAACCCAGTTGGACGTATTGAAGTTTGCGTCGCCAAACCATCCATTTCCATCATACGGGGTGCAGCACCACCCTGCCTTGGATACATGATTATCGAGGTGGACATAAATGTTCTGGCGGCCGAGTTCTGCGGCCACGGCATCCCACACATCTAGGCGTTTTGTGGTTTCGTTGAAGCTGGGGTTGTTCTTCATGATTTGATTCATGACCGCTGTGCCGTTCTCTGGACCCAAAGCATTCTGCAAGGTTGTCTTCAGAGTGACGTCTCCCCCTCTTTCCACAATGTCGTCAACCATCTCGATTGCAAATGTCATGCGAACGGAATTGAAACCAGTCTCGGCGATTTTCGTAACGATGTGCGAAATGGACTGGTACTGCAACCCTTCTGGTAGCATGGTCCTCTCATGGCCCGCCCAGTTGACACCCACGAGAGCCACAGTCGCATTCTTCGAGTCGACTATCCATTGGTCATTGACAGACAGTGGCAAAGGCTGGATATTACGTCGCGATATCTCTGCAACTGAGGTAAATGGCAGGACCAAGCCTGCCAGCAGTGTCGTTAAACTCGAAGGTCGGCGCATATTGAATTGGTGAAGGGAAATCGGAAAAAGCCCTTCATGAGCATGAAATGCTGAGTTGATGGTAAGTGTTTGCAATGTTTGCAGCGTTTGCAACTGGTTGCAGGTTTCAAAGGGTCACAGAAAAATGTGAGACAACAATGAAGTAATCCGGGGGTGAGCACGTCCAGGAATAAACGCCACGCCAACGGAATTTAGGCCTGCGATCCCGCGTCGTTTGCTAGGGCCTCCCTTATCCAGGGACCCCATACAATGTCCGCGCAGGACGCTTTTGCACATGCTGCCGAAAACTCGTCCGATATTTGTTGGCCCTGTCACGGAGGACGTATCAGCGTACGATCAGTTGTGCTTTGAGGCCCCCGCGCGACAACGTGAGTCTATGGCTGTGGCTGGCGAAACATGGCGTGCGGGAACAAAGGGCGATTTGAGCTTGGATTTGGACACAGACGGTCGATGCCACTGAGCTTTGCGAGTTTTACGACAATTGTGTCCATGTTCAGAAAGAGGAAATACAGAAGGCATGTAGCTAATTACATGAAAGGCATCATATATTCCTTTATAATCCATCGCCCACCCATCCTTATCTTTACTTCATGTTCACGAGAAGGTAGCGGACACCGGCGTATGTCTCCTCGCTAGTGGGGACGATTTGGCTTGCAGGGAGAACGAAGCCATAGTTACCAGTGTCACGCAGTTCTTGGGTGAAGGTGTAGTCAGCTTTGACGACATCGTTGACGTAGTCGACACTGCTGCCAGTGGCCTTGTAAATGGTGGTGCAGATGGGGCCGTACTGGTACGAGGTGCCGTGCACAGCCTTGATGGCGGCGACAGCGCCCTTAGCAAGAGACTGCAGCTCGGTGTTCTTGGCAGAGACGGCGGTGCAAGAGTAGCCGTAGGGGGTCATGAACAATTGGGAGTAGGCGTGGAAGTCGATGAAGAGCTTCAGGCCCTGGGCCGCCTTGATCTTTGCCAGCCAGGCGGAGAGAGCAGCGGTCTCGGGAGCATCGCCCTGGGAGAGACCCTTGAAATCCTCGGCACAAGGGTCGGTGGAAGCACCGCCGGTAACAGACCACTGGTAGGGCCAGTTTCGGTTGATGTCGTGGCCGATGCAGCTGCTGCCGCTGGTGCTTTGGCGGTTCTTACGCCAAAGGCGGTTGGTGGTCTGGGTGTAAATGAAGCCTGAAGGAGACATCAGCATCAAATTCTCACAGAGGGTACTAGCCGGATATTCACTTACCGTCAGGGTTGACGACAGGGAAGATGTAGAAGTCGTACTTGTCGACGAAGCCCTTGATCTCGGTGGTGGTGGAGTACTTGCTCAACAGGTTCCAGGCGATGTACTCGTTGGCCATGGTGCTGATCCATTCACGAGCGTGGACGGTGCTGTGGAAAACGACGGCCGGCTTTGTGCCCTTGGACGTGCCATAGATGTGGATACCGGTGATGGCGTTGCCTTGGAGTGAGCTGCCCGCGGTAACGATCTCGGCGTTGTTCGGGTACGAAGCGACCAAGTCCTTGAGGAATTGAAGATGGTCAGCGTACGCGTGGTACGAGTTAAACCAGGTAGCATTTGCAGAACCGACTGCGCAAGGTTAACTTGACGATCATATGCAAAGGCACTCAAAAGACGGAAAAAGCCTCTTCTGACGAAGTTTCGTTCGAGAAAAGCCAGGGGATCACGTACCGGCATAAAGCGAGAAGCTAGACTCGTCCGCGATCGCAGCGCCAAGATCTTCGTGCATCGTGGTCACATTCATGCCGGCAATCTCGGCCTTGAATGCGTCGACCTCGCCCGATGGGACGACAATGTCAGCAAAGGCACCAGCCCTTGGTGCCCCCTTCCAAGTGGTCAATTGCAGCTTGTTGACAACACCATTGACCCTGTCAACCTCGTCGCCGACGGACAGACGGAAGACCTTGGTACCATCATAGCTCACGCGCTTGGCGCTAGGTGCCGCAACAGAGGCGGCAGACGCCGTGGCGACGATGGCAAAAAGGGCAGCAAAGGACTTCATTGTAGCGAAGGACAGACTCTGCCTGTGGCGTAAGTATTGGCGACCGTGAGTGGTATCAACGAGCGTACACGGGAGCGAGCATTCTCGGCGTTGGGCAATGATGGCTTTTATGTGTGTCTGCGATTCATGAAAACGAAGGGGAGGGGCAGAGGCATACAAGAGATGAGCAGATGCAGGGCCAGAATAGACAACGAGGGTCGGACCATCGGGGCAGAGTACAACACCTTCCGCTTTGATCACTGCGACCGCGACGAGGTGCACTCTCTCTTCGACATATCACGGGCCATCGGAATTGAGACCTGCCCGATCAAAACAAGACGCGCCGCGTTAAACTGCACAAAAGTTCCGTTTGTTGGGAGGCAGGGTGGCTTTTGGCGCCGCGTCCAGATGCCATGCAACCCTAGCCACCTCACAAGTTGCTTCTAAGTTCAGAGGGGGAAGGTAAATAGATGTATTCAGCAGGTTCTGGCTGGCGATTATGTGTTTAATGGCGCACTGATCTGGGGATGCTGGGGTTCAATGCACGGAAGGTTAGAATCTCAGGGGGAAACGAGCCTAAGGTCCAAGGGTCGATTTAGGTTGGCTAGGGACCTGCCCGTACTATCGGATGATCGCGCAACCGAGCTGACAGGCTTACTGGTTCACCGCTGGGGGAATGGGTGGGACAAACCAGAACGCTGCCAGTGGTTCTTTTGCTCGCCGGCATCATGGCTGGATTAAGCAGTTGCGAAAGTCAGTATAAATGACGGGTAGGATTGGCAGTGGGCCGAAGCCACCCAACCCCCGCGGCCGTGGAGGTCAAGTGCCGGATTGCACGCAGCCGACCTGCCGGAACTGGGGTAGCGCGACGGCAAGGATTGAAAGGATTGGCGATCGCGGGTTGGGCTGGGAGGAAATAGACGGAGCCTAGGCCCGTATGCATGAGCCGTCTCCTGCAATAAGAGCTTGATTGAGAGAATGCAGATGAGGTTTGCTTAGCCAGGTCAAGTTTGAGGTTTAGTGAACTTTTCAGTAACCTAACTAAACCGAAAGTAGATACAGATGAGTTACAAGTCGAAGCCCTGCATGATAGATAGCCTGATATTGAATGTCCGGGATATTTAACCCGCCACAGCGCGAACGAGTCCAATGGCCCCGGGCGCAGGCGTCGGTTTACAAAGTAGGAAAAATTGACATCGAGAATCGGACGCCGCAGTATCTTGTGTGGCATTCACAGGGCGGCAACTGGCTGCTCAATCATCAGTAAGCCTAGGACCTACATTGACAGTCCCCGTTGAATGTCACCAAACATCCCCGTCGTCGTATCATCAGTGATGAAAGCTGCTATTGAACTGCCATTGCCAACCCAAGTTTTGGGCAACAACGGTGTGATTTTAATTGATTGCGCGGAACTACCCGCTTACATGTATGTAGGTAGCATGGTGTCCTTGAAAGGCTAGATCCCTTCGTTCCTTCAGTCCATGTCAGATGCTTGAGCCCCCACGACTTAGAGGAGATAAATTGTACTATAGAAATGCTGGCGTCATTGCCTTACTCCACATCATCCACGTTCTCCTTCTCCTTTTCTGACCATTACCCTGGTTCTAAATTCTCCGACTCTAAATCCGATGTCTCATCAGGGAATCATGAATTTGTCATCGACAAAAGACAATGTCAGCAACTCATCAAGCGCATCTTGATGGTATGGCCTGCAAGTCTCAACCAAGCCCCTTATTGCAGAGTAATAACTCTGAGGTCAGGTAATATGGGCTGCGAGAATGCCGGTCAAGCCATTGATGTGCGTTTGTGATCAGAAACGATTCCGTTTTCTATTGCGCCTAACGCCCAAACCCCGTGGAAAAAATACACTTGCTTTATGGGTCATTCAAAATTCTCGCCGCGTATGCTTGCTCATCCGCGAAGCCATTCCTGACGAAGAGAGGCGGTGCGGAATAGGACCGTAACGATAAGTAACGTTTTTCCTTCGATTTTTGAACTAGGACACCCTCAACTGTAGGCACATGTTTGGGTGCAGGTACAACTTGCGGCCCGTGGTCCGGAATCAATGCCGACGCGCACATACTTTATTTCGACGAAATGTTTGTTTGCAAAAGGTTAAAAGGCAGCTCATACTCTGCACTAGAGACAAAATAGAGTAGTTTAATAAGATTAGTGTGCAACATACAAAATGTAACTTTTAGCATTACTTGTAGCAGCAGCAAAAGAAATGGACGATCAGGGAATCGAACCCTGGACCTACCGCATGCTAAGCGGTCATTATACCACTAAACCAATCGCCCAACTTGTTGAAAAACAGGCCTTGGCTGGAAACTATAGTGCAAAGCGGGAAGCACCATCCAGGCTAAGCCCAAACCGGCCTTGTTTACCCCATCCCCAATTAGCCCCCATAACAAGTGTTTTGATGTCTCCCACTGAGCCACTAGCTACTGTTGCTTGCCAAGTAAAGTCTGGTGCCCGATCTTCGGTCCTTGGAGAACATGCTGTAGTGGCTCGCCAGCAATCACACCCAAAAGTTTGGAAAATGCCCGACGTTTTGGCGGGCCTCGGATTTTCAAGGGCTCCCCCCCCCCCCCCCCCCCCCCCCCAGCAAGCAAACAGCGCGCTGCAAATCCGATCCTACGTGCGCTGCAAGCACTGAATGGTCACCTCGAACTCTTCAGGGTCTCGCCCAATGATCTCTCTCAAGCTGTCCGTCACAACAGCAGTCTCCCCAGCACTGATCGCCTCCCATGCCGTAGCCCAAGTTCGCGCGTTCTCCCGAGACCCGAACCGCGAAAGTACTTGCGGCAGCTTCACGTACTCATCGACGTCCACTTTTCGGATCCGAATGTCCTTGCCCGCAACCTGCCCGAGGACCTTCACCGTATCTTCCAGTGACCAAGCCTTTGGACCCGTGAGGAGAACCTTTTCGTTGACGTGAGCGAACTGTTCGGGGTCCCACGAGTAGTTGGCGATGAGTTTCGCCGTCGCTTCGCCGAGTTCGGTCCGCTTGACCCATGCAACGCCCGGTCCAGAGCCGTCATGCGGGATGAGAATCTCGTCCGTTGGCGCGTTGATGTCGAAAAATGCCGTGTATATAGGGTAAGATTCCGAGTACAGGCCCTCGCGAATGGCAGTGTACGTGAACTTCGGGTCGGATGCCGCAGCCTCGGCGAGGTAGCGCTCAGAGTCGAGGTGAGCTTGCATCACTTCTGCTAGAGACGAGTCCTGGAGATCTCCAGCGAAAGCTAGCGAGCTGTAGAAAATGTGCTTCACCCCGGCCCGTCTTGCTGCATCAATAGCTGGCAGTTGCACCTGGTCATATTTAGTTCATCAAATATTTACTGGTGCAAATGATCAGTTTCGTCTTACCTTTTTCCGATAATCATGCACATGGCTTGGGTATGAAATGAGGAAGAGAACCTCAATCCCAGCAAATACAGCTTCAAGGTCCGAGGGACTTGACTCATACGATGCTTTACGAGCCCGGACGCCATTCTTTATGTGCTCTTTTGGCACCTTCTCCGGATGTCGGTTGATCAAAATGATTTGATCGCTAGGCAGAAGCTTAAGTAGATAGTCGTAGGTGCTCCCACCAAGAGCGCCTGAGCCGGGGAAGATGCCGATCGACTTCATTTTGCAACATAAGAGCTTAATCGGACGTGCAGTCTTGAAGAACAGATGATAAAAGATGCTTATTTGGTCGATGGCCTCTCAGATGCCACTCGGGTATCGCTTCAAATGAGTAGCGAAATGGGATGAGATAGAATCAGAAGATGCGATCGTGACACGCTTAACACGCTTAATCACCTCACGACATGGAACTCGCTTGGCAGGGGACCGCCCCATTGACATCCTCATTACGTCACTTTCCACTATTAAGACCTCCTATCAGGCATCTTCCCTACCACAGCGACGCCTTACTAAGATCACACGATCTAGCAGCCCGCCCTCTTTCCTTTTCATTCGACATCTGGTCTACGGCTTTCAAATCGATTTCAAGGCGGCTGGTATAACAAATCTTTGTCGATCACCGGCGCCTCGGCCCCGGTTTGCGTCCTAATTGTCCGACCGAGGGTTCCTTGTTACCTTTAAGTTGGACACTGGATAGCGGTGACATACGAAATGTGATAATGTCGTTACACGTTCTTCACATGGGTCTGCTCTGCTGTGGTGGGATACATCAACAATAACTTGCGTCACACCCCCAAATGCGTGCACATCCTTGCGTTCACTTGGCCAATAAGTCATTTGTAGAAATGTATGAGTTGTCCATGATCCTGGTATTCAGACCCTAAATGCAATTGCTAGCAAATATGGTATGATGAGTGCCCATGGTTAGACCAGATGCAAAAGCCTAGCCTGCGTAACGAGGATGCAGCGGACCCACGCTTTGCATACTTATTTCCAGTTAGTGGTAGCTCCCATATCGGCGCCATCGACAAGAGCCAAGAAGTTGCTGGGAGTGATCTTTCCGTTCTTGCCGCGAGGTCCGGAAACAAGGCTGATGTCAACGCTCTTGAAGCTTGCGTTGGTGAGCACGACCTCCTCAAGATCCCACGAGTTCCCGGTGGAGGTCTGCGCGTCTCTCAGAGTCACCTGTCCGCCATAGGTGGCGTTGGACAGGGCCTCAGGGTTGTTCACGGCGGCGACGTTGCGCTTGAGAGTGCCCGTCGCGTTCACGCTGCGGAAACCAACTCTGCCGTTCATCCACGAGGTGTTGTGCTCAATGAGGAAGTTTCCGGTTTGCGAGTTGTCGGTGAAACCGTTAGCCTTGTTGCCGAACGCGATGCAGTTGATGACGTCGCGGTCGGAGAAGAGAATGTCGCCAGCACTGCCGCCGCCGAGCTTGAAGCCGTTACCGTTGCCAGTGAAGTCAGGCAGGTTCTGTCCGTACATTAGCATATACGAGAGCAACGCCAAAAGAATATTGACGATGTATGCGTAGATCAACTCACCCAGCGGTTAAAGCCGTTGCCCCAGGCAATGCTGTCCTTGATCACCAACTTGGAATGGAACTCCCTGGTCCATCATTTAGCATGTGTGTCATGAGCTCCGGCGACATCTACTTACCAGAAGTCCACGCCGTCGTCAGAGTTGTCCCAGAATCTGCTGCCGACAATGATGTTGCCTTCTCCCTTGCCCTCCTTAATGGCGATGCCGTCGGCGTTCTCGCCGTTGTTTCTCGGGTCACGGTTGCCGTACGAGTCGAGGTAGGAAATGACGTTGTTGGAAAGGGCACCCTGCATGTGGAAACCGCTCTCGTAGTTGTCACGGGTGACGATCTGGTTGAATCGCAAGTTGCTGCAGTCCTTCACGTACACTCCGTAGGGGCCATGGGTGAAAATCAGACGGGCAAAGTTCCAGTAATGGATGCGCTCAACGTGGAGAACACCGCGGTTCCTGCCGGCCACAGAAGCACCGACGGGAGCCGGGGTATCGGGGAGACCCTCGCCATCAATGATAACCTCCTCATCTTTGGCCGCTTGAAGAGTAATCGGGGCTTGGGCCGTGCCGTTCACGGTGATGTTAATGTTCTTCAACAATTCGTAGGTTCCACCGCGGAGGGTAATGACATCACCCGGGCGTGAGAGATCCACAGCCGTCTGAATGTCACCATAAGGCTTCGACTGGCTGCCGTCCGGGGTTGGGTTTCCCGTGGGAGAAACGTAAATGTTTGCCGCCAGGGCCAAGGGAAGGCAAGACACGATTGCTGGAAGCAGCAACATATTGAAGATGTGGTTAAAAAGAGCGTATGAGTTGGTTGCAAAAACAAAACAGAAAAACGAGTGACCTGCGATGCCTAATGAGCGTGGGTAAAAAATTTTTGGTCGTGATACTACGGAATGTTCTTGAAGTCGAGAGAGAGCATGGTGAAGATTTTATAGATCAGGAGCATGACGACTTCATTGCTGCGCCCGGGAGCTTCTTCAGGAACGGGAATTACACAGAGAATGATGCTGTCTTGGCACTTTGTGACGACAGTAAGATGGCGCGGAGAAGTCCTGGTTCTCTTTAACATACTTTGCTAACTCACTCGAAAGTCGCTTAAAGATATTTTTGACTCGTAAGGGAGAAGGCAAAGAAATTTCCCAGGCGTTGGGTGCTGTGTGATTTGATTGTGTGCAATCACGATTCGTAGGGGTCACCCTACCTGAACCATCACGCTTGGGAAATGGTTCTATTGCGCCAAGACAGCAAACAGACCTACGGTCCACTGATACGATAGAATGAAGGGTATTGTTCAACTTTTAAACTCCGAGAGCTCCGGAGCCGGCCTCATAAGGAGCTTTTTTAAAGTTCATCGTTATAGTGGCCCTGGATTTACACAGCGGGGCCTAGACCCCAAAGGTTCTGGCTGCAGAACACTCTTCAATAAAGCGTGAGAGCTCTAGTGGACGTGAGGTTGTACCTGGATACTGATACGTGCTCTTTACCTTCCCAGTGAAGTACTATGCCACGGGCGTTTGAACTACTTGGGCTTGAGCTGAATGCACGCATGTTAACCACTTATAAGAATTTTTTTTTCAGTTCTAAATGCCTAAGATGATTGGAGGTGGCAAGCACACGAATGACTGTCGCTTCAATTTATTTCAAACAATTCTTCAGTTTAAGCTTTCCACAGCTTCTTATATTCAGGGGTTTTCTTAGGCACGTCGAACCCTTCATGACTCAGATGCATCCCACATCACCCGACGAAATTACGCGTTCGACTAGGTTTGTAGACGTTGGCGTTGGTTCTAAGCCTTTTCCAAAAGGGCATCTTTTTGATATTTCTTTGAAGTTGCATTCCACCTTCAAAGTTTATGTCATGCGACCACAAGAACAACACAACTACTTACTGAGCATGCAGCTTTAGCCGATTGTCGGTTATTTGGCGTGCGAGATGCCAGCTACGATGACACTGGTAAAATGGTGTTTCCTTTTTTTTTTCCCCTTTTTCTTTCCTGTCGACATGTACTGCGCGACGGTGATGCAAAATAACTTCTTACGTTTGATTAAAGCATGCCACTAGACTCATACGATTTCTCATCGTCGACTCTTAGATATAATATCTCATCGCACTGTTTAATTTGTCGTATTCGCCGATATGTTTTGTCTTCTTGGTAACAATTTGCAAGCTGGTCTGGCGTGTCTTTGGTTGATTATATGAACACTAGCTTATATTAAGTCACCTTGGTGTTACGGTCAGCACAGTTGGCCATAACGACAACGGATTTGTCATGGCCGACGCCTTTGTTCTGTGCCACAGCTGGTCGCCCTGCCTGACCCGCTCGTAACGCTTGGAGCACTGCCATATAGAAACCCCCAAAATGAAAACACCAGACACTGGATGCAGATGCCTACCATTATCCTCTCCGCAATTGCCCCTAAAACTTATTCTCTGCTTCCACGTGCTGCTGTAATTTGCAAAGACAACCATTTTGGTGTTCATTGTTGGTGTTGGAGTATGTTTAGAGTAATGACCGTTCAAGGGTTCTCCATTTGATTGCCCCTTAACCGTATTTTAAAGTTCCGGAAAGCTCCAGGGAATGCTTTTCAACCCCATTGTCGTTCTTTCTCCTCATCTTGGACAGGAATCGGAACGAAGACGGGTTAATGCGCTGTTACAACTTTTGGTCCAGGAGAATCTTTGTGTCAGTGGAATCATCTCGGAAGAGGTTTAAGTACATGTTAGGAGTAATGTAAAGCTGCTTGTATCATATCTAGGCTATACTGCTTGCTCTTATGATGTCCCCAACCGAATTTGCCGACGATACGGTTGGATTTCGGGAATGTCTGAGTACCGGCCACGCGTTTTGTCCCTACATCAACTCCGTGGCCAGGAAAACTCTGTGTTCATGTACTCAGCTTGGCTTTAAGACGGAGTTGAAGTTCGCTGCTTTGCATAGGACAAGAATGCGTGGCAGAAACCGGGTTTTGCTGGGCAGGTACATGCGTGCTTTTGCCAAAAACGCTTTAAAAATATTGTTACTTTATTATTCATACCGGTTCTATCAAAGCCAACCGTGCACCTTACACAACCCCATCGGACCTCCTGCATTGTTTTGAAGGGCATGGAGTGCTTGTTTCTGATGAGACCGTCCGAAGATTCAGGCACATTCAATTTTGTAAGCCTCGCGCTCGCATGTTGCGACAGTGTGTCTATTTACCATCACCTTCGGGCATACCGATAGTGCAATATTAGCAAAGGTTCTAAATTGAGCCTGCCTGTTCACCCGGGGCTTTTGCAAGGGAAAATACTACATTCTCCGCGGCGTGATAGAACTTGTGCACAATTGGATTTGCCCACGTTCGTCAATAAAATCCCCGGTACAGGGTATAGAACTTAAACCAGGTGCTACCCATTTTGAGTGAGAGAAAAGGCAATCAAACAGGATTCTTGCAAGAACAACTACACAGAAGACACTGGCTGTAGATGTAATATTTCAGGTTGGAAGGGTTTCAATCTTGGAAGTTCCGATGCTACCAGTAAAAGCTTGAAAGTCTCCGGCGGATGGTGGTCTCTGAATTGCTAAGAGGATACCAATAATTGAAATAAAATGCGAAAACAAACTCTGCGACTGTGAAAACCCCGGGAAACTTTTTGGGCAGTTCTTACCGATTATCCAAGACTGAGTCCATGCCATCCCTTTGAGAACATCTTGACATATTGTTTGCTAAGTATAGAACCAGATGAAATTGAACTTGAGACAATCTGCATTGACAAGCTAATCGCTTACATAGGATAGTTTTATCAGATAGAAATACAGGTAGAGCCATGCAGCTCTCAATGAGATCCCGACGGCTGTATGATACAAGAATCAGGTGGTGTAACAGAATTTTGAGACACGGGACAATGAACCAAATAATCATACTCTACGTACTGAACCAGGCTTGAATATCGCCAGTCATGCTTTTGATTCTACTCCGTGACGTTTCGTTTCGAAGCTGACACGTCCAACTTAGGAAGAGTATCTACTGGGGTGAGGCGGATCTTAAGCATAATTCGCGCAAAACTTGTTTGTCAGCGTCGCTGAACCTTTGGCCTAGGGCCACCCCTACTGCAAATCACATCTAGACCTCATATCCCGGTCTCAATAAAACTACCAGGAAGGAACGCCGGCATGTTTTCCCAGATCCAGAGGAAGCCCACGACGGCAAAGCCGAACACATGCCGATATTTTAATCGCAATCTCTGGAAAAGAAAATCTCCGCCTCAAAGCTTAAGTTGACAAACACGCTAGCTTCCCGAAACCATCTGGTTTTGTTTCACAAGGCTATGTATCGAAAGCGTTGTCATCTGACGATATCATGTAACAAAATAACTTATGAGTCGGGCCGGCTAAGTCAACTTTTGTAGCAGTGAGAGCTAAATGCATACAGAGCTTCATTGCTAATTAAAGGCAGAGTTGGCCCACCTTTGCCAGGGAATTCTCTTCATCATTAATTAATTTCACCTCTCAATCCTAAGAACACTAGTCATCTACCTCTCTTCAGCATCCTTGTTCATTAGGACTAGTAGCCTTTACGGAGCCTAATTCGTAGAAAACTATCCAGCCATAAATATGCGCTTCCTCTCAACTCTGATACTCGTTACTCTGTCAGCCAGCGGCGCTGTTACTGCGCTGCCTGTCGCGACTCCGGCAGACATCAATTCCTCATTGTTGCAAGGACTCCAGCAGAACGCCGCTGCGGACGTCGAGGCAAGAAGCGACACTTCGGCCGACGTCAAGAACTACAACGACAACGAAGCCAAGCTTGCTGGAGGCAACTGCGGAGAGATTTGCCTTAGATCCCTCGACTCGTATCATTCGCAGGTTGCAAGGGACTCTCGGAACTCTCGGAACTCCCAGAACTCGCAAAACTCCAAGAACTCGCAAAATTCCAAGAACTCCCAAAACTCCAAGAACTCCCAAAACTCCAAGAACTCCCAAAACTCCAAGAACTCCCAAAACTCCAAGAACTCCAAGAATTCCAAGAACTCCAAGAACAGAGTCAACTAAAGGAAGATGGATGTAGTAAAAATGTCAAGGTTACCACATTTCATCAGCTGGTCTGGGGAGTCAGTATAACCGATTAATTGGATGGAGAAACGTATAATGAGTTATATATAACTAAATATAAAAACGAAAGTAAATAATTTCATTGTGATGCATAATGTCAAGCTCAGTCCAGTATCTGAACGATTCCTTTTTCAGAATTCAGTCGATGCACAGCTGGAGTTTCTTGTATGTGAACCTATTTTGCTTTATTTCTCTGCAAGTCCATCTCGCCTAGGAACAACAAGCTGACAAGCGCTCATATTATTGAGCCCTGATTGCCACATCGTCATAGTTATCTTGGCAGTGAGAATATCACCCAGAGACACGGGCAGCGTTTTTACAATCGGCATCAAAGCTCGACTGTAAGAAACAGGGCGTCCATTATATTGGGTAATGATCCTTCTGACGTTGGCAGACGTAAACGGCGTGCTGTGCAGTGTTCCTATGGCTGGGGTGGCGCTGGACGCTACGCTAGGAGACACAGTTAGGCCAATCACCAATTAAATATGTCAACTTAATATGCCGGCCATACCGACGCGGATGCGAATGCGATAAGCATACGTGGAAAATGCGCCCAGATTCGCCGATCGGACCTTCGGCCATCCGCGGGTGAGCGAAGGTCCTCATTTGTTGACCTTTTCCAACTCCAAACTAAACCTCCATGCATCCTCACCAAGAACCACTCGCAGAACAACCAAGGCAGTGCAAAATGCCCAGAATTGTCTTACTCAAATGATATGTCCAACTACCGCAGATGTTGTCGGTGAGCTGGGGCTTAGACGGCCAGCAACAGGCGTCGTCCGAATGCGAACGACTGGGTTGCAAGCTTGCGAAAGTTGTATATAAGTGCAGTCATTCGAAAACTTCGTGGAATTAATGTCAACTCATCTCAGAGCAATATTTGAACATCTTCTACTACCTAATACTATACTCATTTAATCTTCAAAAAGCATTTGCTAAGCCTACCAACATCCTCTCCACTGTCCCCAAAGATATTGTTTGTCTCAGATTCTACATTGCACCTTTCAGTGAGATCATTTTAATGAATCTCGTTACTCCCACCGTCGCAATTCTCATTCTCATCATGCCTGTCTTCGGACTTGGTGTGGCGAGAGATGCAGTCCTCAGTCAGCCTTGGACGAGCTCGACGACCGCAGTGCCCGGTGCTACGCCGAGTAACCCGGTGATCGAAACTTTCTCTGAGCCGCCTGAGATCGAAGTCGACGTTATCATAGTGGGCGGTGGTTTCTCCGGAGTCATGGCAGCATATGATGTTTCGCAGGCCGGGTACAAGACTCTGCTGCTCGAGGCGAGGCACCGCATCGGCGGCCGGAGCCAGACGCAGCCGTTGCAGAGCGCGCCGGAAAAGCTTATTGAGTTGGGAGCGACCTGGATCAATAAGATAACTCAGCCTTTCAGCTACGCCATTTGCGAACAGTTTGGCCTGGAGACCGCGGAACAGTACACTACCGGCGACGTCATTCGTCAAGACTATAACGGAACGGTTATTCGGGGGTCTCAGAGTATCGAACATGTGAGTCAAAACAGCCTTTATAGGGGAAATTCCCGTGAAATCGCAGAAACATGCTGATATAGGCCTCCTGGCAAAGACCGATGAACTCAGCGCAGTGGATCAGTTTAATCTGTTGATAGCTCAGGCTGCAAACGAGACCAACATTTACAAGTTTGACGAGTTCCCGAAAGATGAAGATGTCACGCTGGCCGAGTGGGTGGCTCAAAAGGGACTCTGGGGTGACCCCGAAGTCCGGGCCGCGGCTGAAAGCCTGACCAGCGCCCTTGTCGGCCGCATGCCACAAGAAGTCGGGGCTCATTACTTATTGGATTACGTGCAGTCCGGAAACGGCCTCGAGAGCCTGGTTACAGAAGGCTCGTTTGGAGCCCAGTCGCTCAAAATAAAAAAAGGTAGTGTATTCCCTGAGGCCCGCTTTGCATAAACGCGCCGTCAGTTAACACGGAATAGGAACATCGGCGATAACTGAAGCGCTTGTCGGTGCCATGCCCGAGGGAAGCGTCAAGGTGAACAGTCCCGTGAATCGTATCATGCAGCTCGATGATAAGAAGGTTCTCGTGACGACGAGCTGCGGAAAAAGGTACAAATCAAAGAAGGTCATCATTGCTATCCCCACCAACACGTACTCTTACATCCAATTCACGCCGCCGCTACCGCCTTCTAAGAGCAGCTTGGCAAAACAGACCATGCCTGGAATCTACGCCAAGGTCATTCTTAGCTATTCGACACCCTGGTGGCGAGATGCCGGCCTTGTAGGCAAGTTCTTCTCCGAAGTTGGGCCGATTTGCTTCAGCTGGGACACTTCCGATCTCGAGACGGAGCAGTATAGTCTTGCTCTTTTTGTTGCGGGCAATATCGCCGCCGCGTGGCACGAGTTAACCGATCTGGAGCGCGAGAAGGCCATCACCGAGCACTTAGCCACGCTCGTGGGCTCGGACCTGGCTGCGGATGCGCGCAATATCTCAGAGTACAATGCCGTAGAATGGACGAAGACTGAGTACATCTGGGGGGCCCCGACTTCCTCCATGGGGCCCGGTATGTTGCGGAAGTACGGCGTTGCATTGAGAGAGTCCTTCGGCAACCTGCATTTTGGCGGGGGGGAGACTGCATATGCATGGAAAGGTTACCTGGAGGGGGCCATCACTTCAGGCAAGAGAGTGGCAGAGGAGGTCATTGACACTCTTGAATCGGATGATTAGACGCTATCGTTGGTTATTAGTAGCTGATGACCACAAAGGTTACTATCAGTAAAGCCTGATTGAATGCTAGAATGGGCCGTCTCCTTAGCTGAGTAGGACATCGTGTCTTTTGTGTTTGTTTTGTGTTTATTTCATAGCATATTTACGTTATCAAAGTTGGTCAAACATTATTAGAGTCAGTTCATCTGGTAATTCAGAAAAAATACTAAGATATGTGGCACTCGACAGGCCTTAGCTTTCTGTTTCTTGGCTGAAGTCCTTGGGCACGTGTAGGGAGACCCATGCGAATCTTACTTTGTTTTTGACAGGGGGTTGGCTATATTTTTGCAATGGTCGTGAGGATTAATCATTGCTGAGATTTACTTAATATGGTCTGATTACTTCTCTCGGAGCAAATCTCCTACTTGAGGCGTGCAAAATTATATGCGTCTGCTGAGTAGAGTGAGTCGAGCGATACGAAGCGGTGTTGTGCATGGCTCAGCATTCGGAGTCGGCCGAATAATGACGGGATGTCAGTGAACATCTGGTATTTAGGTAGGGAAATTCTTAATTAAACCGTACTACTCAGAAGAACTCGAACTTCTACTCCCTGATAGCCACACCCCCCATATTTTAGTGCTACTTTATACGTGCATTTATGGTGCCTTTCTATTCCCTTTGCTGGATGAGACTGAAATACCCTGCTTCTGCATCAATCCAGTTCGCGGTCTCGACCCATGATGCTTGACACCTACATGCTAGCCAGGTTAGCTTCCGGTTCACTGTTGCCGCCATCTAGTTCGTTCTTATTTCAGCCTGACTTCTTTCCAGTGGACATCATGCATGAATTCAGTCAGAAACCCAGAATACCATAACCTATCCAGGTTATGAGCCAATGCAATGAATAATTTTTGTCGTAAAGCATTGTTAGTTCAACGGCATCTGAGTGACAGTGTTATTTCTAATAGCCACGGATAGTCGCATGGAAGCGAAAAATTGGATAATGTCAAAGAAGGCCCAGGATGCTGCCTTTGCATAACACCTTTCAAGTCATGCCCCTCGAGTCATTCTTGACCGGCAGGTCACCCAAGCAAGCATTTGCCCGTGCCGCTAGCACCCTTTGCAGAAGCATCCCGTGCAGCATCCCCTTGACACCTTAAATGATGGCTAGACCTAGATGGGCAGCTGGGCGGCTATACCAAATGACAGGCCTGCTGCCTAAGGCGCTGACTGATCATAAGTTTCGGGTCAAATGTGATACACGCAGTCTCGAGTCAACGGATTTGAACATGTTGCCCGAATAACAACCAAAGGTTTCTAGCCGAAACTACTTGGCCACGCGTTGCCGAATGGTAGTTAAACCGTTACGAACGCAACAAAGAACGCCGGAGACAAACACGTAACCTAGACTTTCACTCTTCCAGGCGCAATACGCAAATGACTGGAAAGCATCCGACAGCTGACCTAATACTCAGTCCCTTACCCCGTATGAACATGGGAAAAGGGGTAGGTCAGCATCGGTATGCGGGGGAGACGGGTGGCCTGGACTCTGACGCCGTGGGTCCACGCTATATCCCAGACGCGTGTTCGTCCCGGTAGCTCGGAGTGGGATGGGTACCCTAGCACTGAGAGGTCGCAAGGAGCAGACAAATCGAAGCCACACCAATCAATGGCTGTGCATGCTGGCGCGGCCTCCCTAACGACAAACGGGATGGCCTGGCATGATACGTGCAGACATTCGGAACAAGCGAGCCGCACCACGCAAGTGTCACCAGTCAGATAAATTAACTGTCGACGCGTGGGGAGGGGATGTCTGCGTAATAAGCTTTGGCTAAATCCAAAAATGGACTTTCTCTCTGGGGGTCTTGGCTCTTTAAAGGGCTGCCTGCCCAGCTAAGAATTTCGAAGTCGATGTTCTCTAATCTGCGCGCACATTGTCGCGACATTTTATCCATTTGTATTGCGAAGGTAATGTAGGATGGTTCGTCTTCTACTTCCACCGCGAATCGGCGCTCACTCGACGCCCATCATCGCGGCCGCCGCCTTCATTACTCTCTGCGTTATCTATTTCCTTCGATATAATGACCAAATAACGCCATTTACCTCGCCAGCATTCACCTTCAGGACATCGAAAACATCAGGACTGAACCTCGATGCGATAAACTCAACGGCCCAATATTTTGTCGACTACCCCCTCGGACCACCCTACAAGAACGTTTTTGGCGAACTCGGCGGGCGAACAAAGGTGCTGCGCTCATGGATTGAAGCACTAGAGGAGAAGAACGGAAAGGGGCAGCGTCTGGTGGGGAGCGAGAGGAAATTCTTAGCTGAACAAGTCGAACGAGTCGCGACATCCCTGTTCCCTTACCTGCAATCTCCGCCAAGAGACCCCCACAGCCTATCACCCCTGGCAGATCTCCAGCGAAGCTTTCGCAATGTCAACGCCCCCGCACGACAGCCAACACAACAGCGCGTCGACGATGGCGCAGTCGGCACCGCCGGCACTGAAAGCGAGGAACCGGTCGCAGACAGTCTGCACAGAAACGCAGGCATCGTTATTCCGACCGGTCGCGGCACGCTGCGCTTCGCATGCCACTTGGTAGCGTCTCTGACACAGGTGCACCAGACCACGCTACCGATTCAAATTGTGTACGCTGGCGAGGAAGATTTGTCCGAAGAGGACCGCGATTCGATTGTCCAAGCTGCCGCCGTGGGCGACAACGCCCATATTGAGTTTCTGGACATTTTGACCGTTTTTAACGACACGTCATTGAGACTGGCCGAAGGCGGATGGGCCATCAAGCCATTTGCCGCGCTGGGCAGCCGATTCGAAGAAGTCATTTTATTGGATGCGGACGCCGTGTTCCTGCAACCCCCCGAACAGCTCCTGCAGCAACGGAGTTATCGGGAGAAGGGAGCGTTGCTTTTCCACGACCGCTTGCTTTGGAAGGACCAATTCCCGGAGAGGCACGAGTGGTATCACGAGATGCTCAAGCACCCTAGTGAGGAGATGCAAAAGTCACTCGTGTGGACAGAGAGGTACGCTGAGGAAGGAGATTCTGGCATTGTCGTACTCAACAAGGGTCGCTTGGACGTATTAATGGGTTTGCTGCATATTTGCTGGCAGAACTCTCATGCCGTACGCAACTCGTGGACTTATCGGATCACCTATGGCGACAAGGAGACATGGTGGATCGGCCTGGAGACGACGGGCTCGAAGTACTCTTTCTCAAGGCACTACGGCGGCATGGTCGGATGGCGAAAGCCACTTGATAAAGGGTACACAGACATGACGCAGGTATGCAGCTTTGTGATCGCGCATGTGGACGAGTTAGACAACCTCCTGTGGTACAATGGGGGCTTGTTGAAGAACAAGATGGGCAACGCGACAGAGTTTGCGGTGCCGACACATTGGATGATTGACCAGCAATGGGTCAAGGGGGCGAAAAAGAAGGACATGAGTTGCATGGTAGGCACAAATGCTCGAGAATTGACAGATCATGAACGAGACATTATGGAAAAGAGTATAGAAGTTGCGAAGGGGGTGGATGAGAGACTTGAATTACTATAGAAAATAAGACTTTCCCTTTCTTCTGTTAACCTGTAAATCTTCGTCCGATGCGTTTGTGTTGCGGATCTTTTCTCGGGGGTCCTGTGCAGAATCTTCCGAGGCACCAGTTGCCTGAAAACATTGGTATCTGCTGAAGAAGTTGATTCCATATTTCTTGACATTCCTAACCTTGATGGCTCCTCATAGACAGGCTGATTCTCTGTCTCAACCAACGACGAAAATCGTTGATTATGGTCGTAGGAAGGTTTTTTACATGTGAGACTAGTATGACGTAGGCCTTTCTGTTTCATCACACTACTTGTGGGAGAATGAGTTCTGGCTTTCCTTCCACGCAGCATTTTGCAAGTTGCAAGTTAGCACCTCTTCTACGACTGACTAGACCAAAGCGTCAATTGGGTCCTAAATCTCTAACTAGACCTACTGTCCCAAAGCTGCTGCCCGAGCAGCCTCTTCTTTTGCAATAGTATCCTCATAGGTATCATACTTGTACTTATGTCCCGGGTGATCTGATCTCAACCCCTTCTGACCAAGACCATAGATCTGCTCCCTGAAGGTAGGCGCTGGACCGCCCTCCGGGATGGGATCCGGCAACAAGCCCCGGTTTCTAAGCTCAGGGACAAGATACTCAACAGCATCCTCAAAGCTTCCTGGGGTGATGACATATCCAATGTTGAAACCGTCAACGTCTGCAATGTCTACCCACTCTTGGAATACATCCGCAACCTGAGCGGCTGTTCCAACTGGCATTGCACCGTTTCCACCAATGGCAGTAACTGTTCCCAAGTTGCGAGGCGTCAGCTTAGGCACGTCGTCACCGCGGTAACGCAGGTTATATAACGATGAGTGGATACGCTGCAAGTGACTCGCAACGTCTTCCTCGGTGAGCTCGTGATCCAAGTCGAACTTCGAGACGTCGATACCGGTTGTCGCCGAGAACTGGGAGAGACCGCCCTCAATAAGGACGTACTTGAGAGCCTCTTCATACTTCCGTTTTGCGTCCTCTTCGTCCTTTCCAATAATGGGAGTGATCATGGCAAAGACTTTGACGGAGTATGGGTCTCGGCCGGCGGCGATGGCTCCCTCGCGAATAGCCTTTACCCTTGGTGCAACAACATGAGGGGAGAGCCCAGCGACGAAGATGCCTTCCGCGTGAGTGGAGCCGAATTTAATACCCGCTCTGGCAAAGGAGGTAAGCTTCTGACTTCGCGGGAGACAAAAGCAACTTACGGCGATGTGCCAGCTTGAAACAAAACCGGAGTACGTTGGGGTGAGGGGTCGGTTAAGAATGGCGCATCTACATGAAATTTGCCATGGTGATGAATTGGCCGAATCTGGGAGTAGTCGGAATAGATGCCCTTCTCAGCGTCCTCCACCAATGCGGTGTCTGACCAGGAACCCTCCCATAGTCTTATCACTGCTTAGCAGAGGCAATATCAACCTGATGCATTCAATAACTTACTTGTACAAGACGCGCAGATATTCATCTGCGTTTGCATAACGAGTGTCATGCTCAACTAGCGGTAATCCGACCTGGTTGTTCATGTCAGATGTTACTGCATTATATGAGGTGAGAAGACACTTACAGCCTTTGACGCGGACTCTTTCCAGCTCGTTACAATATTCCATCCAAACCGCCCCTTTGTAAGGTGGTCGAGGGTACTGAAACGTTTCGCAACAACATACGCCTGTTCGTACGAAGTGGATGTTGTTATGGCAAACCCCAAGTTCTTAGTGACAGCAGCCATTGCAGAGACAGGCTAACAGCGTCAGTAGCTGAGTGATTCCATGTTTTAAAACGTCCAAAACTTGGGAACAGACTTACAATAACAGGGTCAGCCATTGGCCACTGGGCACCCGTTCGAACAGATGGCTCTGCGCTCCCTTTGTATCTGAAGAAGAGACATTAGCACATGAATTTGATGTCATTACTGCCCAGAAGTTTCCAAGCTTACGTATCATATGGCCCGAAAGTATCAGCCAAAAACAAACCCACGAAACCTCCCTTGTCAAGGAGCTTGGCAAGGTCGGTCCAGTAAGTCAGGTCCCGTCGTTTGTCTTTCGCTCTATCCTTAGGATTACGCCATTGTCCGAAGGACAAATGCCCAACAGTGAACATGTCGAAAGCATTGAGAAGAATCTGTTTCTTTGCTTTGGTGTCCCCAGCACCATTCTGAGTTTCCGAGGATGACATCTTGAACAATCCAAGTCAGGCCTAGAATTGACTTGTCGACAAGACAAATGACAGATGACTACAATACGATGATGGTTTCTCTGCGAGATTTTTCAATATGGAAATTGACTCTTGCCTCAATATTCAGGTAAGGGTCTTCTTATACCCCGTCTTGTATTTTGGCGTCATGTGGCCCGCAATTTGCGTATTTGAATCCTACGGGTTGCTTTTCGTGTAACATTGATGCGGAGTTCCTTGAATATTTCAGCCATCAAGTCCTGTATCGGCATTGGAAAACAACCCCTCACTTCTCCTGTTGAAATGAATAGCCGATAGATAGCAACGAACAAGACGGGTTTAAGCCTTAAAATGCCGGTCAATTTCCGCGACGAAGCCTGATGGTGTGAATAGAGTGCCGTTGCGCGAATGGTGGAATGGTGGGCCGAGATTTCGCCATAGCCTCTGGGCGTGCCTCAGCGAATGATGTACAGGTGCAACCTAACCCCGGCAGTGATTTTCTCCAACTGTCGAAGGCCGAAAGCCATATCGCCATCTCGTGTTAGAGCACATCATACGCATGCCCCTGGATCCCCGCTGATAAGGTCTTGTTCTGCAGTTGAAGATGACGAACATGTCCCGGAATCGGTACTCCTTAACGAGATTTATTCGCCGAGCATAAAGATGACTTTTTTCGGATCTAGTCCTAAATGCATGTGTTTTGTCGGAAAGTCTCCAATCCAACGGCGCAATGAGTTCTTCAAATCAACCAGATGAGATACAGATTGACCACGATGCGGCCGCTGCGAGCCGGAAGCAACAGGCCAACGCGGCTGTGGCTCGAGCCAATGTTGAGAATCTACGAGATGACCCCGAAGCGAGAGCAGCGTTTCTTTCAACATTTTCAGCAGAAGAAGAAAGATCCGTCATTAATAAGATTGATAAGGCGTTTTTAATTCTTATCGGGATCATGTACATGATCAAATCGGTGTGTCTCGTTATATCATAGACAGCGTTGGTTGGGAATTACTTGCTAACTGGGGCTGCAGATTGACCAATCCAATGCTGCAAATGTCAGAGTACTTCAAGTGGGGGAGTCGCGGAATATCATGAAGGAACTTGATATGACATCCGATCAGTACAACTGGGTTGGTTCCATCTATGGAGTAAGAGGCCACTGATCTAAACCTGTAATTTGTCTGTATTGAATACTAACCGTAATTGCAGATTGCCTACATTATTTTTGAAGCGCCAAGCAACCTTTTGCTCAAGCGTATGAGTCCTCACCTTTGGCAGTCTCGAATTTTCCTTACTTGGGGAATCATCACTGCTTGCCAAGCTGCTGCACAAACCCGCCACCAACTCTACGCAATGCGATTCTTGCTCGGGTGGGTCCTGAAGAAATGATTTCTTCGTTTCAAACACGTAATACTGACATTCAACTAGAATGTTCGAGGCAGGCATGTTTCCCGGCGTAATGGCACAACTTTCGAGTTGGTACCGTACCGACGAGATTGGCAAGCCGGTGACCTGGTTCTTCGCCATGTCGAACTTGGCTGGTATTGTCGGGTCTCTTTTATGTTACGGCATCAGCTATATGAATGGAATCCAAGGCCTTAGCGCTTGGAGATGGGTTTATCTCCTTGAAGGGTTGGCAACAATCGTCTTCTCAGGAGTCGTCTTTTGGTTATTGCCCGATTACCCCAAATCCCCACGTACCAGTCGCTTTCTTTCTGAGCGGGAGCAGGAGTTTGTTGAAGCCCGGCTACCAGAGAATGCACCACTTACGAATGATCCTGACTTTGCCGGCAAGGAGATATGGGCAGTCCTGAGGACCCCGCTCATATGGTCATTCATGCTTTCGCAGACTCTCATCAACATTGGCGGGTATGCCTTAACATGGTACTTGCCGACCATTGTAACGAATCTTGGCTTCGTGGGACTACCGAGAAATCAGTTGCTTAATATGCCGCCCGCTTTTGCAGCTATCGTCGGGTTGGCCTTCTCGGCATGGTTCATGTCGAAGGCTTATATTGTCCGACCTGCATACATCATGTATGTCTTTCGTATACTCTTACTACTTGGGCTTTGTCTAACGGAAACCACAGGATCCTTATGTCTGGAATGGTTGTCTGTTTTGTGCTATTTTTCACCATTACAGACCGGTATGGGATTTACATTGCTTGCATTTTAGGCACATTGTTTTATCAGTCATACTTTATCCCATTCTGGGCTTGGAGATCAGCTACTCTTTCCGGTTCGACTGGGACTGCCTTTACTCTTGGGTTGCAATCAGGCATTGCCCAATTAGGTGGTGTGATTGGTCCGCAGCTGTTCCAGTCCAGATTCGCATACAATGGCTACAAAACGAGCTTCGCAATCGCGGCAGCAACAACTATCGCTTCTTTCCTCGCCAACTTATGGACTTGGTGGTTAACTAGGAACACGGAATACGATGTGATGAGAGTGAGGAGAAAGATTCTGAAGGCAAGAAAACACGGAAAAGTCAATTTCGACGACGACATCCACGTTTTTGAAGAACGACGTTTTTATAGTGGTTTCAAGCGCAACGGGAGAGATGACAGCGAGGAGAGCTCGCAATCGTAAGGATCGGCAACCTGCCAGATACGATAAGACAGCCAACCAACCAGAATAGCACGTGGGCATGTTGGGGCTATGATAAGACAAAACCAAGGTTCGATAAAAATCATGGAAGCATCAAATAGGATGTTTGAGCTCTTAGGATGATCTTGGAAGGGACACAAAACTTGTAACAGGGAGTCAGGATAAAAACAGAGGTAATTCCTTGGCTGCTGGGTAGCCCCCTGCTGCTGGAATCGGCCTCCACGTGGGGAGAGAGGTGAGATAGAGTTTGAGACGGCCAACACTACAGGATCTTCACTGGTGGATCAAGGGGAAGAGTGCTCAGTGAGTGTGGGGGCCGCTTGAGACATAGCGTCCCATCCGAAATTCTCTCAACTTCTGTTCTAAAATAGCTCATTCACGCACGTCCTGACTCAACAATTTTGGCCATCTTCACACCACAATCTATTCACCATGTCTCCGTCATCAGCCCTCGTTCAATACTTGGAAAGTGTCATTCCCCAGGATGAACGCAAGTCACTTCGCGAGGAGGTGATCCCTGCGATCCTCGAGGCCGTAACAGGCGTTGCCAAGACCTTGCATGCCTCCCAACACGTTTCCCTGGCCGGAACTGCCAACTCTTTTGGAGATGATCAGCTCAATGTCGACGTCCTATCCGAGAACGTTGTCCGCGAGGCTATCGCACAATGCCCGTCGATATACACAGCAAGCAGTGAAGAAGACCCCGTAGAGAAGCCCGCGAGGCCACTCACGAACGACACCCCTGCAACTGCGGAAGAATACACTGTTGCATTCGACCCCCTCGACGGTAGCTCAATTATTGCACCAAACTGGACCGTCGGTACAATCGTCGGCATTTGGGATGGGCGGACAGCGGTGGGCCAGTCGCCGGCTGAGAAGCAGATTGCAGCCGTCATGGGTGTTATCGGACCTCGGACTACCGCCATCGTGGCGTTGCGAATCCCCGGCACCGCCTCCTCATGCTTCGAGGTCGGATTTGGCCCGAACGGTATTGTTGATTGCGAAATTATTCGCTCCGTCGTGAAGTTGGCCGATGGTCCCTTCAAGACCCGGTACTTTGCACCAGCAAACCTCCGGCACGCAGCGGACAATGAGAAGTACAACGCTTTGATTACGCGGTTCATCAGGGAGAAATACACGCTGCGGTACTGCGGTGGACTTGTCCCCGATATTGTGCATGCTCTGGTAAAGGGCCATGGGGTATACGTCTCACCCGTCTCGCCAGGCACATTGGCGAAACTCAGGTTCCTGTATGAATTGTACCCGATTGCCCTGATTATGGAGTGCGCCGGAGGCAAAGCTATTGATCCTGAAGATGGTAAACCAATTTTGGAAAAGGTTTCAGTGGACTGTGATGGGAGAGCGGGGTTGATTTGCGGAACTGCTGAGGAGGTTGACATTGTGAAGAAAGCTTTGCTTGGATAACATAATTGTGAGGTAGATTGGGATACGGAAAATTGAACTGAGAAGCAGTTAGCTACACATATAGACATGGTCGCATATTGGTATAGATACGCCTGGCATTGCTATCTAATTCAATCAATGGTTGTATTCAATAAGATGGGTATCTATACTAAAGGCACATCAACACTCAAATATTCCAAAATGGGAGAAATTTGGCCCAAAATGCCGAATTTATGGTTCAATATTCATCATTTAATTGATCAGGATGTTGATTGACGTTCAATAAAACTCCAAAACGTATTCCTCGGGGCAATCTAGGCTTCTGAAAGAGAGTAGTCCTAATACGTTACACGACATGAAAATCATGGGACACATTATCAAAGAGAGGTGCCACAGCAAGCCCGGTGCAAATTGAATGCATGTTGGTTCCCAATACTGTCTCCCATACCCGTTCATACCGCAGCATTGAACCCTTTAACCGATTTTATGTCAAGGTCATAATTGCACCGTTGTGTCCTTTGTTAGACTTCGTAAGTTTGGTTGCAGGACATCGTCAGGGATCGCCCGAGGGGTTTTTATCGAGAAAACGTTATGGCGCATCTATGATGATGTTAGCATTTTTCACATCTGTATTTTTGGAGGGTCAAACCTCTATGGCGAAGTTTCCGGGCCCGTACAGACTCCGAAGGTTCTGAGATAATATTGACGGATTTCTGATGTATCGAGCGTGAATGACTTTCACCTCCATTTGTTGGCCGACACAAATATCTGAAGTCGGACCTGTTTCTATTTCTAACGGGACCTCGCAATTGATGCTCATGACAGTATAAGTTGGCTGCTCAGTTGTATGTCGCTTCAGAGCAAGTGGCAGCGTCAGAGGAAATGTCCGGTTAAGCTTGCAAGTCTGTGAGGCTGTTAACACAGGGGAAAAGGAGATATGATCGGAATTTATAAATCCGGTTGCTACATCTACTAAGCTCAGCCGCTCCGGGGTTTTGCGGGTGCAACGTCAAGCCAGACGCACAAGGCAGTACCGCTCGGCACGAGCCCAATTTGACTAACCGCTAACATCGATAACATGCCATTGAAGCCTCATGATTTTGGGATCGAAAAGTCTGGCCACGCAAGGTGGCCAGGAATGCGAAACATTGAACCACTCGACTTTCAAAGCGTGTCTAGCGGAATGGTCACTTGAGAAATCTGCCTGACGGCACAATTGAGTGGTACATGTGGCAGAGGGGCGTCTCAATGACCACACCAACAATCCCATCCGCAAACGCCACATAATGACGTCCAGTTGATACATAGATACCTGTCGCAAAGAATGACATGAACTGTTGATAAGGTGGCACCTTCCCCTTTTCTTCCGATGTCAAAATGCATGGGTATTCACGTCAGGAAAGGCAACCAGCTCGAAGCCAGTGAGGCAGCTGACTTGCCCGGCTTCGTTAGGCATTATCGACTTTGCGGCTGTACAAACGCCACCTGCCCTGACTCCGCTTCATTCGCGTATCTCCGTTCGAGATGGTTGGGCGCCATAAACCGTGATTTGCCAGCTTTTATTTTGTGGCTTATCTCTTCAAACCCCATTCCTGCCAAAACTGGGCGGTGTGGGTGGACAAGGGATAATGTGTCTCAGGCATGGGCGTGTCAGGAAGTCAGGCATCGACAGCCGCAGTCACTGGCTAAGTATGGCGAACTGGAAAAACTCCACGCAAGACCGTGTCTTTGGTCCAAGTGTACAGCTGAATTGGGGGCCATAAATTGAACGATAGGTAGCTCCAGGAGGCCTTTTTATTAACCTTTCTAGGGCTCGGTGCGGAAGAAGTTGGGGACTCTGGGACTCTTGTCAGACGGATCGACACCCGGAGGTGGATGCAGAGATGCTCATCTAGCATCAGGGACAGCCTGATCCTTTTCTTGGCCCTAAACCGCAGACCATTTAATGCGTGCATGTCCATCATGCCGAATGAGTTTCCTGTGACAATCTTTCCTTCCACCATGCGATACTCATGGGCATGGATAACTTGCATCCGCGTTCATTGTGATGTGGGGGCTCGGTTCCATGCCAAAATTCCTGCTCCATCTAGAGTCTGACAGGTAAGACATTTCGAGCCATCGAGGCTGAGGGTTCACAGATAGCTGTAAAATATAGGGGTCATATCTTGCCTTTGATTCTCAAGAAAAAAGGGAAAGGTAGAGGACCTGTTAAAGTTTTTTTCCAGGAAACAGACGGACAATCGGAAGGCGGGCTGTTGAATCGGGCTTTATACTGTTTGTTGTCTTGGACCGGTTGGTTTCCCCTTCATTAGAGCATGTGTTACCTATGAAACTCGCGATGACAAACGTTGCAAATGCGGAAGAGGTCCCTCTTCTATTCGGGATGGTTATTTTCGCAACGTTTCTTAGTGATGATTGACACTACCTGACAATTCTATGCGAAAAAAAGGTTTTGCTGTACTGGCCATCTGTTTCGCGCTGGGAACATACGCAAGGCTGGAAATGAAAGCCATCACACCACCTTCTGCTAAGCCTGGTTGGTCTTGCTAGTGGAGTGTGTCTACCTGCATTATTGCCCACCCTCATTGCCTTGCAGCAATAGCGCATCGCCACCACCAATACTGATCACACATCCCCCGGCTAGGCCGGTGGCACACGGCGTTTCGGCAGCCTGGCTCTATTTTTTGCGGCTCTCACATTCAATTGATCACCCTCGAGTACTTTATGAATGCCCTTCAGTGCTGAATCACAAGCATGACATTCTTTGACGCGTTCCTGCCTCCCGCATCCGGGAAAGTGACAAGATCAATAGCCGACTTCAATATGGCTGATCATCAAGATCCTTCTCACTCAGAACTTGTAAATGGAGCAAGCACGAGTCTTTATCCTAGCTCTGAATATTCAGAAGAATTGCATCCCAGATTCAAATTACGTGAGCAACCGACGTCATCACAGCCGAACGGGCATGCTGCCGCGACCTTGGATTTCGTGAGTACTTCTAACTAACAATGAGCTTTCCTGGTTTTTGGACGCACTGAACAATATTCTCAGGTGCCAACGGATACTACTGAAGAGTACAAAAGAGCTCAGAGAGCTCGGCCAGAAGCATCGCCTCCACTGGCTGCAGTTCGCGGAGGCAATACAAATTTCGTGCCGGCCTTTGGTGAAGCCCAACATACACCTGAAATCATTGTGACAACACCTGATATAGTTAATACTGGAGTAATTGATGATGTTCGCCGGAAGAAACCGTCTGAATACGACGACGAATCAAAAGGAAGCAGCACAGTTCACGATTATGGACTAAGCCAACGTCTCAACACCGTTCCTGGTGGAGTATTAACTCAGGAGAACAAAGATCATCTGGTTGGCCAAACAGGTCAGATTTTTGAGGACCATGAACCATCACAACCAACGTCGATAGACGGTGACCTGGAGTTTTCGAGCCTGCGCAAGAGCTTAAGAGCAAAGACCATTGATCATCCACACAAGGAGAAGGGGTTCTTCCTTCCATTGGATGCCCTAGACAGTGTCATTACACCTGAGTCAGTTATCGACGAACTTCATCGTTCAAAACCCGACTTGAAGCAGCTCGATGGCGTCAGCTTCGAGGAGATCAGCGACTTTGTGTGTAAAAAACACCACATGGGGTCAAGGTCCACCTCTGGAGAGAAATACACATCTGGCCGAAAGTTATTCGCTATTCTTCTCCTGATTGAAAAGCCAGAGGCGATAACACAATTCATTGCTGAGAATCTGAGCGACAAAGACCTGCCATTTGAGCTAGAACGCACTGGCGGCGATCTTCGGCTTTCTCGCAAAAACGGGACCTCTATCAGAGCATTCCATGGCTGGAAAGATGTAGCAATCGAAAATTTTGAGACATACCAGTGGTACATGCTTTCGCCATTTTTCTCAAAACCAGACAAGGCAAATAAGGTTTTCTACTACCCCCTGGAGACCAAAATTCTGCTTCCCTTCATCGAATCTGACGAGAGAAAACTTGCAACATCCCAGTCGGGTGGGTATGGAACGGTTTTCAGGGTCAGAATTCACCAGGCTCATCACAACTTTGACTCCCCCAAGGTAAAATTCTGTTATTCTACAGCGTTGGGAAACATTCGCAACTAAATCATGCAATTATAGGGCGAGAATCCATCCTTTGCGGTTAAGAAATTAATGTCATCCGACGAAGCTGCATTCCAGCAAGAGGTCGACACATTGAAACGATTCAGCATTAACTCGCACAAGCACCTCATCAAGCTTCTGGCAACGTATAAGCATGCCAATAGCTATCACCTGATCTTTCCTTGGGCCGACAGCAATCTTAGGAGGTTTTGGGATCTAAACCCAAAGCCCAAGATTGACGGCAATCTCTCACGCTGGATGGCGGGACAATGCCATGGTCTAGCTGTTGGATTGAGTAAAATCCATCACTATCAATCGAGTTCCGACCCAAAGAACCTTGCTGTGGACTCAGGCTCGTCCTCCAACCGAAAGCCATACGGGAGACACAGCGACATCAAACCAGAGAATATCCTCTGGTTTCAAGATCCCAAAAGCCTGGATAAGTTTAGTGGTGTCCTAAAGATTTCAGATTTTGGCCTCACTCAATTCAACAGCAGACTCTCCCGGTCTGGAATTCCAAACAAAGAGCTTTATGGAACGCCAACGTACCGACCACCAGAATGCGACTTGCCAGAAGACTCGATTTCGCAATCATATGATATGTGGGCTCTGGGTTGTCTTTACCTCGAGTTTATCACCTGGGTGTTGAAAGGTTCCGATGCGGTGAATGACACGTTTGCCGATCATCGAATCCGCGATGGCAGCAGCAGCGAAGTCGTGGAACTGAAAGAAGACACTTTTTTCACTATTGAACAGAATGCTGCTTATCTGAAACGCTCCGTCCTGAGGGTGAGTGATGATTCAAACCGAGCAGCTTTCTCCCATATCCATACTAATCGAGATTGTCCCTCTTAGTGGATTGATGGTCTTCACTTTGATATCAACTGCACTGATTACCTCCACGAACTGTTGGATTTCATCCTGGTATCCCTTCTCATGCCAGATCCTCAACAGCGAGCCAAATGTCCTTCTGTGGTCGAAAAGCTAGACGCAATGTGCAAGCGCTGTCATGAGGATGAGAAATACTGCACGGCTAGTGCACCGCGGAAAACAAGATCGCCTTCTCCGCAACCTTATTATGGTAGCCACCCCAAGCGTATTGCAGATACCAACACCCAGCATCACCAGGCGCCGATACTTGACAAACCTATTCAGCAAAGTCCGCGCCAGAGCCTCGAATCAGGGCCATCCCGCGTTTCAAGCCTGAGGTCAAACAAGGGAAAAGAACGAAACTTCTCTGTTGCGGAAACTTCCCCCAAGATCAACCAAGTTGTTAGGTTTTCGGTTGGAGAAAAGCCCCTCGTGCTCTATAGCGAAAGCCATCATTCTTCAACTTTACCGGAGGGAGATGAACCGACACGAAAAGTTTCTGCCCAGAAAGAAAGCACAGACAACAACGGTATTCAAGTTATCACAGCACTTGAAACTCTCAACCCTGAGCAAGCTCTCAACACTGCCCTCACTAAAGTTAAGGATGGAGCTCTCGGAGAGAACGGAAGTCCTTCGCCCCAAAAGAGTAGGAAGACAAGGCCAGTCGCTATGTTCAAAGGTTTCCTCGGTGTTCTAAACAAATTTTGTCAGATGTGGTGTTTTTGTCTGGGAGGATCAAGGGAACACACTCATGCATAAGAACATCAGGATATATTCTAGTGTCGCATATTGGAGGGCGTTAGCTTTTTTATGCTCATATACCCAGGATCGCTTCAAATTTCGGCACACAATTTTTAATTCTTAATAAAGCATGAATTTCATATTTGATGGGATTTGGCTTTATGTCCAGATGTTTACTCTTCCCCTGTAACGTTGAGAGCACCATCAAAACTCCTCGTATCGATCCTGGTAGTGGCATCGAATCCGCTCATTAATAGTGTCAACTTCTTCCTGTCTATAAATTAGCCGAATGCATCAAAGGTGGAATAATAGAGGTCGGACTCTCGTAAGTTCTCGGGGAACTTGCAAATGAAAATATCCGCATTTGATCTTTTCCCGTCAGCACTTCACGTCTCAATTAATTGCATAGCTCCGAAGAGGCACCTTGATTTTGTATTCTTCGTTATTGAAAATCTTTTTAAGTTCATCGTTGAGCATAGACCTGTCACCATAGGCGATGGCAACTTGCTGCTCGACGAGCTTCGTTACGGGGGTAGACTTCGAAGAAGGCATGCTGGCATCCAGTGGAGGTTTGGGCTGCAAGACAACGTTGAACCATAAGAAAGATGCCGAGTATGTGAAATATTAGAGAGGTTTTCAATTACGTCTATCGTTTGTATTGGAGAAAAGCTCTACATCAGGCTGTGAAGGTATGGTTTGCCACATTGGGCCCGCCTAATATGCCGTGGTCTACCCAAGGCTGACCAGTAGGCTGACCTAGAAAACAATATTGTCACATGTTTTATAAATCTGGAAGTCTAAAGGCCCAAGCTTGCCCGGTGCTGCGCCATCCTGCACAGAGAATTTGAGACATGCTGTGGTTTTATTGGGTCGCTCGCGGTAAGGGGTGCCTCCAAAATGCAGGTGTGTAACCTCCCTCTACATTGGCGTATCGCCGGAGTGTTCAGCCGCAAAAAGAGCCAACTGAGGTGTCACCTGTTCAGCTGCTGCGGAAAACCAGGGCTAGGCATCTCACCGAGGTTTTATTGGCTTACAAGGAATGCCCAAGGACGCCAGCTGTGTGAAAACGGGAGCCTGCCGGCGGTGCCGCAGCGGAGAATAGCCTGATCTTGGACGACGAACTTTAACACTCTCAGAATCCAAGAAGCTCCGGGAATTTTGACAGCAACCAAACTCTTGGATAATGTAACTTTGACTATTCAGACTTCAATTTTGCCTCTTACATCCTATCATATTGTTTGTTTACGCCAGAAAATGGACTGGGTTCGCAGCAAGCCAGATATTAGTCCGAAGGACAGGTTAACATTACGACACGCCTTGAAATCCAGCAAGGTTGTCACTATAACAGGGGTCAACGAGGTATTTATGAATTGAGATGTAATGATATCAATACACATTTACTGACTGACATATGGTGCAGAAAAGAGACTCGAAGGATCTCACGAAAGACGAGGATTGGGATGAATGGTTTCGCGAGGTGAGCGCATTTTGCTTTGTTCTTTCATCTAGATCCCCTGTTGTGACTAAAATTTCATTTAGAACCATCTTCAAACAATCAAAAACCATAAAATCGGCGGTGGTGTTGCTGTCATGTTCGTATCAATCATGTCAAACGCGGCCCTGAGACTTGTTAACTGTCAGTCAGATTGGGACGGCGTGAAACAGACATCAGCAATGAATCACACAATCCGGCGCTTTTGTCCTACATGCCGTTTTCGCCAACGACCTTTGACAAGATAATAAGTACTTTTTCGATCCATGGGTCTTTGGTTCGAAGCATTAATCGTGGTCATGCCAATTTTACTCGGACGCATGTGGCCTTGGGTGATCCAGGCGAGACCGCGCTAGGTAAGTTCATGAATTCCATGAAGCTTACTCAGTATATGTCTATGTTAACAACTAGAAAGTTTATAACTGTCGCTCTTCTCACGATTGGCCTGGTGACCTTGCTTTGTCAATGACTTACTTTCCACAAACTAGGTCTAGTCACGCTATCTTCTTTGGATGTGATGATCGAGTAATGGAAGAAATCAGTGGAAGATTGGGCAGTGCTGAAGACAGTCTTTGCCATCCTCTACTTTTGATAGGGATTTTTTGTGAGATCGAGCGGAAGCGCCAGATCAGACTCGTAACCAGAGGCTTAGAAGACCTTCTCAAAACAGTTTCATCGTTGAGCAGACACGGAACTCAGTGGGAAACCATCGAGCCTGGAGAAGACGAATCCCGCCATGCAATCGATCCGTGGCTAGAGATCCACTACTTGAAGAACGGGTTGGACAATTGGAAAGAACAGCTCATGAAAATGGTGGATCACGCAGAGGAGTTGTCAACAAGATGGAATGTGCAGCCCGGCCTAGTGCATGGCCATGACGGCGAGCTCAATTTCAAGGCACGAGATTCCGGTGTCAGAATACAAGAACGACTAAGGGAGATTATATGCGACTATGATGAGAAGATCCGAGAATGTGAGATGATTATGGAAGGCATGACCTTGGCAACATCATTGGTGCGAACTCCCATCTTCACCAGTCTTGAGTCGCTGTGAAAACATTACTGACAGCAGCTGATAGGCACATACCAAAGCAAACATGGAGATAGCGATATCTACAAAGTTGGATGGAAGTCAGATGAAATCTATAGCGCTTTTGACGATGATTTTTCTCCCTGCTACATTTGTGGCGGTAAGTGAAAGTAGAGGCGTGACAGAATCTTCACTCTACGCAGTGGATGGAGGCTAACTGTGACAGTCACTCTTTTCGATGACTTTCTTTCAATGGATACCTGATGATTCCAATGAGACTGTGTCACCCTATCTCTGGATCTACTTTGTTGTGACGCTTGGTTTGACATTCTTCACTGTTGGGCTTTGGTACTTGTTTGCCAACAGCAAGAAGGCGGCTAAGAACAGGGTACTAGATCCAGAGAAAGCACTCGGACCAAGAGCTTTGGCGGGTGTTTTATCTGCATTTAAATCCATCAAGACAAAGCGGCCGTCTGATAAACTCTCATAAGCTCATCAGCGAGCCAACTGTGGGTTTTCCGAAACTCTTTACTATGGCGTAGGCGACCAAAACCAAATAATTTAGGTTAAGCAGTCAAGAATAAGTTAAAATTATCACAAGGTTATTAATTACTTCGAGTCCATATAATATTGACTTCTTGCGAACATCTTGGTACGGTTACAGCGCACTTACATTACGAAGTAGGTCTGCCTTGAAGATGGGTTGGCTGACCTGGCAATCCGCCGATCCAGACTCCAAGCGAACTGCGTCAATGGACGGTAATAACGAGGATGCATAATCGCAAACAATTAACGGCAGGTAAAATAGGGGGTTCATTCCACTTTCCCGGTCTATACCCATCATGTAACGTTGCTGCACCTGATCCTCTGTCTCGTGATGTCTCACTGTAACCTCCGGGACCTGCCTACTGGCCAGTATTTTTCCCGTAAATACTATTCTACGCTGCTGGAAACTCTTTCCATTTTTAGTAACCACGAGGAAAACTATTTCCTTGCAAGAACCTACCGTGATTCGATGTTAACAACGTTGAAATGCCGAACTTCGAGGTCAGAGCATCAGGACACCGTGCAGGGAGAAGACGTAATGGATGCGGGGAACGGCTATTGAGGCGCCACAAGGGAACCCTAACGCCATACCCCGCCATACTTGGCGCATGTCATTCGTTGTAGGCGGCTGTAACCCCTGAAGTTCGTCACCTGATGCAGTATCCCGTTTCACAGAAACAACGTCTGTCGATGAATTACTACTCGACAACCAGACCAACATATTCATCCATATCAGTAGTCAACAGTGCCCTTGGGAGGCAGAGCATCAGAAGTCTCGATATTTTCTTGATCGTCTCATATCACGTTGTTATAGTTCCGATTGCAGTCTGTTCGCGAGTGGCAAAGCTCGCATTATCGCCCTGGCTTGTCATTAGGTTCCAGACCCAAACTCCCCTCATCCATCATGCGGGACTTGGCAACTTTCGCATCGGTAGCCGGGTACTTTGCTGCGTTATTTGGAAACTTTCAGCTTTCAACAGCTTCTCAAATTCCCATCGCCAGGTCCAATATCCCAAGTGCAGGCGACTGGGCTGAAAGGGCCGAGAAAGAAGGACGAAGCCTCTGTATTGTCGAACCCAGCGCAAATGGTGGGGACGACGCGCCAGCCCTTTTGGACGCCTTGAACGCCAAATGCCGGAAAAAGAGTATCATCGTGCTCTCTGGGCCAATCTACCACATCAACTCGCCCATGGTCACAACCGAACTAGACGATGTGGTTATTGATCAACGTGGCAGACTCCTTTGGAGTAACGACACCGACTACTGGCTTTCAGTTTCAATGCCCGTCGGTTTCCAGAACCAGAGCACTGTCTGGCACTTTGGCGGAAATCGTGTAGTATGGGAAGGCCATGGAATCGGCACGTTTGACGGCAACGGCCAGGTTTGGTACGATCTTAACAAGGGAGGGTCCAATATGCCTCATCGACCGATGAACATCAACTTCCGGGACTTCTCCAACTCCGTCGTCAAGGGCCTTCGCTTCGTCCAAAGCCAGATGTGGACGATGAACATCATGTACTCAAAGAACCTGGTGTTTGAGGACATTTATGTAAACAGCACGTCGTCCACCGAGAACAACTCGCTCAATACAGACGGTGCCGACACCATGTACTCGGACAACATCACATTCCGGCGTTGGGTGGTCGTGAATGGCGACGACGCCATCGCTGTGAAGGCTAATTCAAGCAACATTTTTATCTTTGACAGCGAATTTTGGGGGAGCACCGGTATAGCCATGGGATCGATCGGGCAATTCGTCGGGCAATACGAGTATATCGAGAACTTTTTGGCTAGAAACGTGACCTTGCACAACACTCTCCGGGGCTGCTACTTCAAGACGTGGTCCGGCATCCAGATCGGATATCCGCCAAACGGAGGCGGGGGCGGAACAGGATACGCTCGTAATATTGTTCTGGAGGATATCAAACTTGACCGTACCAGGGGTGAGCCTCTCTTCATCACCCAATGCGAGTCTTACTCTGGCCATGCGGGTGAGTCGTGCGACTCATCGACTTTCAAGATTGCGGACGTTGTTTGGAAAGACTTCAGCGGAACCATTGCAGACAATGTGCCCAGCTCGGGCTTCTTCCGGTGCAGCGCGGGGGCTGGCGGGTGCAGTAACCTCACTGTCGAGAACTTTGCCGTGACGCCCGTCAGTCAGGATGTCGTTCTGGACAAATGGCTTTGCAAGAATGTCGATAGTGATGAGGGCTTCAGCTGCGAAGAGATTGAGGAGAACGAAGAAGAGCTCTGAGGACTGGTATCGTTCTTGGCAGTCAGATCCGGCCTATCCGAATTATTGAAGCGGTCTTGGCGGCATGATGACGGACTGTTCCATCATTAGCGTAGCCGTGAATTTACTCAATGGCCGCCTATTGACAATAGCATGCTTTTGCTCTACACGGGCACGGACCATTGCCAAGAATCCTGTCAAAGGTACTCTAGGGTTGCTTTAAAAGCATATGAATTCCGCCGGGTTGTGACTAAATTGGCGCTGTTTTGACAAGAACCTCGGCCGAGGCCGGGGAGTTGAGATCCCGGCCCCCGATGTAATGAGGCCCCGACGGACCAATAATTAGGCCCAGGCTCCTCCCGCAGACATTAAATAGTCCGATGTCCGAGCCATTCGGTAGAGATTCTGGCTGCATATACATCTATATTCTACTTCGCCTGACGTTATCAATCACGTCCGGTTGATCAAAAGTATCATGACGACACGTACCCCCAATGCTTCAAGTTACAGATATAGATATCCCGGCGCTCAGGGTTTTATAGGGCTTCACTTTGATGATATAATCGGGATCTCACATCAGCCAGCACTCCCGATGACCTCATTAGCCGCGTATCAGTCGTCGTATAGTCACTAACCTGGTCGACAACCCGAACTGCTGTGCTGGCTAGCTGGCGCCAAGGGTGGCTGCGCTGCATGCCAACCTTTGGCCTAGCTGTCGATCCTGCAGCTCGTCCCAAGCAAACAAAGTTTGTCGTTGGCCATGGCGCTGTGTGAGATAGTATAGTACACAAGCTTTAGCTTGATCGAAGGGAAAGGCTTTTCTTTACTGTGAACTGGGAGCGTAATGTTTCGACATTTTTAGCATACGTGCTCGGACGCGTGGTGTGCAGATGTTGGATTTGGAACATGCGATAAAATACAGGCGCGGGAGTTCTCCTATTCTTGGGGCGATTAATTACTCAAAGGCATGACTCGAGTTCAGCAAACTTCGAAAACCCCGATTGAGTTCCTGCATCGACAATGGCAAGAGTCCAAACATCTAATTAATGGGCCCACAATCCCATGAAAACCATCCGTATGTGGATCGAAAACACTCTGTTGGTTTTTGATACTCCTTTTTGATTACATGGCTTTTGCCGGGCGCGACTTGGCGTCCGAGGATTGGCCCTGGCATTAATTCCGCCTCATCCGGCTGCCGAGAAAAGGAGTTGAAGTGGCCCGGCCTGCACCCAATGAATTCGATGGGTGAAACGGTAGAGGTCCACAGAAAGCTCCAATTTCTCCCACATCCCACCTTCGTTTCCCACCGTCACTTTGATGCTGATTGCAGTGGTTGGACGTGGAGACCGGGCGGGCAGGTACCGCCGCAGCAGACTGAAAACTGGGTTTGCTGGGCGCCTCTGCGTAACCACGCGTCGAGATGGCTCGGTGTACTTGGTCGCGTGCCCTTCCTGCGCCCAGCCCAACGACTGGGATGTCAGTCGTGTCTCCAATACCGCTCCGCCTCTCGACGCACCCTTCATCCTATCAGACGATTCTGTGCGGTTACACTACGCGTGTGTCCAAGGCTGATGGGATATCCACCATCAGGGCGCCGATCTGTCAATGCTTGGTCCTAATGCTGAGAGCACTGACGCATCCGCCCATGTGGGTTTATTCCGCCCGGCTACCTCTTCGTAGACGCCCAGAGTTCTTATTAGCATCACCGTTCCTCCCCCTTTTCCGAGCATGCCCCCATGCGTGAAGATTTGGCGTTGTCTTGGTATGAAGCTTTGATTGTCCACTCCTTTTTTCTTGTACGTGACAAGAACGGTTTCCGCCCTTGGCCTCTCTCTTTCTCTCTCTGTTTTACCATCGACTTACACCGGATGCCCCTTAGGTAACCAGGCCGATCTTTTCACAGCCTTGTAGTCTGAATTTGCTCTTAGCCATGGCTTCCACTTTACCTGCACTGAGAAATGTAGTGGAACCTGCTTGTATGTTACACCCTACCTTTCCCGTTGGAGACTGGCAACCATTCCTTGAGACCAAAATGCTACCCTAATGTTGCCCAAGTGTCCTAGACAAATACTAATTCTTCACTTTTTTTAGTCATTGTCTTCGCTTTTACCGTCGGTACCCTCATCAACCGCCGTAGGCAGTTCCGGGACGATGACGTAGACTCTTGCGAGCGTGGATCGGAGGATTCCCCCATCTCGTCACGACCCACCTCTCCGCTCCTCAAGCCGGGGATGCGCGAAGAAGCCGCGAAGACGTCCCGCATCAACGAAAGGGTGCTTGTACGATTCTATCGGACATTCCCTTTTCTGTCTGAGATCTGGTACTGGAACTTGACATACTGGTAAGGCCCTTGGTTCCTCCCTTTTACTACTTTGGTTGGATTTGCATGGCTGACCACCTTGGCAGGGTATACCAGCTTCTCCGCGCATTCTCGGCGAGGATGATAGCCGGCAACCAAGCCGTTTTCGATCGAGCTCGAGACCACGCCATCTCCATTTTGAAGTTGGAGCACTGCCTTGGCTTGGATATTGAACTTGGCGTACAGCAATATGTCCTTAAGAGCATCCCATGGTTGATGCCATATCTGGCCAAGATTTACTACTTCCATATCAGCTTGGGGATCTGCTTCATCATCTACACCTACACGTTTCTACCGCCCGGGACGTTCCAGAAGATTCGACGAACGATTGCCGTCGATAATGCCATTGCGTTTGTCATCGTAACATTTTGGCGTTGCATGCCGCCACGCCTTCTGCCCGGCGAGTATGGATTCGAGGACGTGCTCCACGGAGCAAAGGGAGGGGGCAATGCTTGGACTCACAACAAGTTTCAGTTGACCATCGCCGCGATGCCGAGTCTTCACTGCGGTACTGCTCTGTTTCTTGCGTGGTGCATTTGCCGTTTTTCGCCTCACCGGCCACTCCGTCTCATTGCTCCCTTCTGGCCACTGGCCATGTTTATCACTATTGTCGCTACAGCAAACCACTTTATTCTTGACGCCATGGTTGGGGCCATGGTTCCGGTCATCGGATGGAGGTTTAACAGAGCAGTCCTTGTGTTCAAACCTATTCAGGACAGGGCTTTGGAACGCCTGGGCTTGAGGCATGTGGACTCATGGGAAATGCCAACACCCAAGAAGTGGTAAAAATGGAATATACGGACAAGAGCCTTCACGGCAATAGCCTGATTTGCAGGTATCTTTCAATGTACAGAATAATAATACATACGTCAGCTCTTCCACAGGTTTAAAAATTGATTATGTTGTGATGCGTTCAGGACTAATCTATGTCAACCTTAACGTTCCACATGATTGACTCTTGTTCGTCAACTTTGCTTGGATTGTCACCCAAGACGAATAACACCTGCACGTCAACAAATTTACGTCAAAACAATTGTTTAGTCGATTCTTACAAATCTATACCATTCACGATGTCCTGCTGGATCAAACTTGGTATTCGCGGGTCGGATTTCGCCAAGATTGATTTAGCAATCCGAATGCCATGAACTCACTCGTCCAAGGACAGCGCCAATACACCCAACAGGCCTCAGAGGAGGAGTGAATAAATCGAGTTGGTTACTTTAGATATAGTGACATATATCTAGTCATTTTCTGCGTACCCTTCATGACTATTTTAATAACCCGCAAGGAGCAGTCTAATATTCTCTCTAACGTGTTGATAGCGTTAAGCCCGAGGGAAGATTTCAAGAATTTAAAGCACTTTCGAATACACTTTACGTACAAAATTCCATTGTATAAGCTTTGAATTCTACTCAATCAATAAAACCAGTAATTTGCTCACAACTATCTAGTTTTTCCCTTTCCTACTTCTAGAGGATATAGCTGAATTGATATCTTGCCGAGAAGGTCTGTGTTACAACCCGTTGGAAACAAACATAACCGACCAGGGTACACCCCACCGGGGAACTGGCGGCTAAGCAGGATATAAGCACGAAGAGTAAGCAGGTCTTACTCGGATACAGAAGAACTATAGTACAAGTCACGTGGAGATAAGATAAGGATAATAATCAGTCAAGTAGGGAATCTATAAGCGATTATAGCTTGGTATATATAAGCGCTTACAAAGTAGACCTATAAGCGATTACAGAATACCTATAGTAATAATTACTGGATTACGCTAAAGGGTAATTAAGGACTTGTATATAGAATAAACTTAGGTAGGCTAGAGATTAGACTTCTATAGCTCTTTAGTAATTAACTTGTAATTTATTCTTATATAACTCTTAATATCCTCTATTAGTGCTATTACTAGTACCTTAACCTTGTTGATTATATAATTAATTACTATACCTTCTAAAGTCTAGATCTAGCCTAACGACTTATAGTACGTCCGACTACTACTCTTAGTATTAACCTTAACGCCTGTTAATATAAACCCTACTATTAGATATCTAACTATAACACTTTAATTACTCTTATTTAGTAAGTTAACCTTAATACTAATAAATAGTAAAACATAATAAATATATCTTCTTATACCTTAGCTAAGTTACCTACCCCTAGCTCTTCTAATACGTTAGTTAGACCTAAAAGCCTGGCTGAAGAACTTACTGAGGATTAAACTATAGAAGACTACCTCCTACTGGAACTTAAACTGGATACTAATAGAGAAGTAACTATTACTAGTAAAGTCTATAAATAGATCTATATTAAGCTGGGACGTAATAATAATAATCTAGCTGCCACCTAGAACCTTATTAATAAACTTATACAACGTATAGAGCTACTTAAGGCTAAGGCCGACTAAGCTAAGGTACTCTAGTAGGAGGTTTAGACCCTTAGGGCTACAGCTAATATTATTACTACCCCTACAGACAGATGTAAGAAACTTAAGCTGAACTCACCTGTTACCTATAACGGAACTATAGGGACCCTAAAGGGATTCCTAATTTAGGTTAAAAACTACTAAAGCTTCTATAAAGGGAACTTTTATAATAGAATCAAGCGTGTAATCTATACTACCACCTTCCTTAGAGGATAAGCCTTATAGTGGTTTAAACCTTTTTAAGAAGAATTCCTTAATACAGAACAGCTAGAATACTATTCTAGTAAGACCTAAAGCATGTTTAAAAGCTTTTAAGGCTTTAAAGACGCCTTAAGGTCTTTATTCTAAAACCTAGATAAAAAACAACAAGCTGAATAAGACCTTACTAGCTTTAAACAAACTAAATTAGCTATATATTATACTACTAAATTCTAACAACTTAACGCTAGACTTAACCTAACGGATGAATTTAAGATCTTTATATTCTACTAGAACCTTAAGGACGACGTTAAAGACGAAATTATTAAACTTAATAGACCTAATAACTTTCTAGAATATATTAAACTTACTATTAAGATTAACAACTGGCTGTATAAACGCTATAAGGAATAAAGGGAAAACAGGAGACCTCCTGCTAATACATCTAAAAAATATACGCCTTTTAACTATAGAAACAACAACTAAAACAGAAGGAGAGGATTCTAAAACCCTAACTAACTATAATAGAGTACCGCTTATAGGTACTACAGTAGACTAATAGACCTAAGTGTAGGTATTTATAATAATAAACAGCCCCTTAGGGATATAAAGAATACTAAGTACTATAATTACAACTAGATAGGGTATATAGCGTAAGAATATAGACAACCTAAGCAACTAGCCTTTCAACCTATACTTAAGAAAACTAAGTATACTAACGTCGCTACTAGAGGACTAAACGTTACTACTATAGACGCTATTAAACCTACCTATAAAGCAGTAGTTACCTAAAAGGAAACACCCTATAAACAACTCTTTTAGACAGCCTGTTTTAACGACAACTATACCACCTATTAAGATAGTAAGGAATAATTAGGCTGATACCTAAAACCGATAAGCAAGATTCTAGCTATTAGGAGCTGCTTCCTTAAACGAAAAACAGATAAAAACTAAGAACTTATCTAACAACTTAAAGAAGAAAACTAAAAACTTATTATAAAGCTAGTTATTATAAAAGAACAAGCTGCTATACAGCTAGACAAGCTATATATAACAGATACTCTAAAAGCTATTAAAAGCCGACTACAAGCTAGAATCTCTACCTAGGGAAGCCTTCTAAAATAGTTACAACTTACAAACAACCTCTAGAAGGCTATATAAGAAGAAGCTATTAAATTCTAGAACTTCCTATAGAAACCTAATAAGGAAGAAGAAGCTTAAATTAAAGGAATTATAGTAATAGCTATTTTTAACAGGCAACTTACATTAAGCTTAAACACCCTTACTCTAGAGGAAGTAAGCAACTTATACCTATAGACTTAAAAGAATACTATTTCTAATAAAGAACAACTAACTAAAACCCTTATAATAGGCTTTAGGTTTACTAGAAAAGCTATAAAGCAACTAGACGAAATACTTTAGAACTAACAATATATAGGTATATACTTAGAAACCCTACAACCTAAACTATAATAAGAAATTATTAAATATACTAACAACTACTAATATAAACCCCTTAGTAATAAATACTTAGAAATAGAAGATAAGGAAGAAGATAAATATAATATACCCGTTAAGATTACTAAGAAGGATATTAACCCTTATAACGATAAGCAAGAAGTCTAATTCTATAGAATTCTACTAACAGGCTGGAGAGTATTCCCTAGCAGACACCTTACTAAAGGCAACTATAAACGCCTGCAGCCAGGATACTAGTATTACTACACTATATTCTAGATAGAATATATATAGGATGAATACCCCTTCTACCTGCTAGAGAAACATAATTATTAATTCTTTCCCTACTGATTTAAAGTCTATCTTAGAGAGGAAATCTACCTAAACTAACAGCTACCTAAATAGGTACTTATAAGAATAAAAGGAGGACTTACAACCTTTACCCCTTTACTTAAATACCCTATATACTATATTAACGGTAGTAACCTATACTAGGAAAACTATAAAAAGGACTAGTATAAGGTCTACTATATTTTTAAGGCAGCTGCCTAGAGATATATAAAAGAAGTAAAAGAAGGCCAACCTAGCCCTCTATAACTTAAGGTATAAGCTATAATAGATACTAAAAGATTAGTAAAAAACTTAGGATGTTACCTATAAAGGGACTATAGCTAACTACAACAACTAAGTCTCTATATACTACTATAAGTAGAAATAATAAACACCTAAAGATTAAAATCCTTATTAATAGATAAAAGGTAGCTATAGTAATTAATAGTAGTATATAAGGAAACTTTATATTACTAGAAATAGTAAACCAATTAAATATACTATAGAACAAGAAGTAATATATATATACGCTACGTAATATTAAAGGAGTAATAGTTAAGTATAGTAGAGGTACTATTAATTTAGAGATAGTGTAACTCCCTTTAGTTACCTATAGCTAATATAAACAACTTAGCTTTAATATTATAACGATAAGAGATATAAACGTCATCCTAGAGATACTATAGTTATAAAAACACAACCTATAGATAAATTAGAGAACAAGCTAACTCTAATAGGAAGACTTAGTTACTAAGCAGCACTATAAAAGCTAGTTCTTAAACAAGCCTTTAGTAACTTCTAAATAAAGATATATTATATATATTAGAAGGGTAGAAGACCTAGTTAGGATGTTAGTAGCAGTAGAAATTAAAACGCTAACTAATCTACTCTTAGCTATCCTAAAAGAGTACTATAAGTATTACAAACTATTTACTAGAAAACTAGAAACAGGATTACTAGAATATAGTTCCTATAACTACAAGATACCCCTTAAGGAAGGGATACACCTAAAGTTTTACAAGATATATAGGCTTAACGAAACCAAGCGAGAGGTATTTAATAAGTACCTTAAAGAAAACCTAAAAAAGGGCTATATTAGACCCTTAACGTTACTAGCAGGATACCTTATCCTGTTTATACTTAAGAAAAATAGAAAATTACAACTCTATATTAACTACTAACAACTTAACGAAATTACTATAAAAAACTATTACCTATTACCCTTAATCTTAAAACTTAGAGACTAGCTGTATAACACTAAATAGTTTACAGCCTTCAACTTAAAAGGAGCCTACAACCTTATTAGGATTAAAGAAGGTAAAGAATAGAAAACAGCGTTTTATATAAGGAAAGGATATTTTAAATACCTTATAATACCCTTTAAACTTATAAACGCACCTACTTCCTTTTAAACTATAATTAACTATATTCTAAAAGAATTTCTAGATATCTTTATAGTTGTCTATCTAGATAACATCCTTATCTTCTTACCTACTTTAGAACTCTATAAGGAATACGTATATAAAGTATTATAGAAACTATAGGACGCTAAACTCCTAGTAGAATTAGAAAAAACAGAGTTCTACAGTAAGAAAGTCAACTTCTTAGGATTTATAATTACTTTAGGTGAAATCTATATAAAAGAAGGAAAAGTTGCTGTAGTTAAAGACTAGCTGCAACTAAAAACAGTTAAAAACATCTAAGTATTCCTTAGATTTATTAACTTTTACTAATAATTCCTTAAAGGATACTCTAGTAAAATCAACCTACTTATTAAACTTACTAGAAAAGATACTCCTTTCTAATAGATAGAAGAGTAAAAAGAAGTATTTTAAGAAATTAAGTAATAAGTGCTGTTAAAACTAGTTTTAGTTATTCTAGACCCTACTAAACCTTTTAAACTTAAAACTAACGCCTTAAACTATACTATTAATAGATAACTTAGGTAGTATAATAAAGAAGGAAGACTACATCCCTACGCCTTTTTCTCTAGAAAACTTAGTAGACTTAAGCTAAATTACTAAATCTATAATAAAGAACTTATAGTAATTATTAAAGCATTTAAGAAATAGAAACTATAATTATTAGAAATAAAACATAAAGTTAAAGTTTATATAGACTATAAGAATCTAGCTTACTTTACTATATTAAAAGTCCTTAATAAATAATAGATTAGATAGTTAGAATTCTTATCTAAATTCTATTTTAGGATTATATACGTTAAAGGAATAGAAAACAAGCAAGCAGACGCCTTAAGCTAAAGACTAGATTATAAAACACTAGTACCTAAAGAAATATTAGTAATCCTTAAACAAGACTAATAAGGAGACCTTATACTAGTATAGAAGCTTCTAATAATTAGTACTTATATTAATACCAGCTTAACTAGTAGAATAATAAGTAAAGTAATTATAAAGATTTATAGTATACTAGTATATAGTTACTAAGGAGTTACTAAAATATTTAAACGTATTTAATAATATTATAATAAACGTGTTACTAGAGTAGAAGTAGCAGCAGCTATTAAAGACTATAAACTCTATAGGAAAAGTAAAAACAGCCCTTATAAACCCTATAGAGAACTATAACTATTACTAATACTACCTAAAGCATAGCACTTAATTTTACTAGACTTTATTATTAAACTACTTAAGTTATAAGAACTACTTAGTAAAGTATAGTATAATAGTATACTAGTTATAGTAGATAGACTTACTAAGTACGCCTACTTTATCTTATACCTTAAAGTAAGTATAGTAGAAGAACTTGCCTATACCTTCTTAAAATATATTATTAGTAACTATAGATTACCTAAAGAAATTATATTAGATAGGGATAAACTGTTTACATCTAAGTTCTAGAAATCTTTAATTTTACAGCTTAAGGTAGATTATAAACTATTAACCTCTTTCTACTTATAAACTAATAGATAAATAGAATAAATAAACTAGATATTAGAATAATACCTAAAATACTATATAAACTATAATTAAAACAACTAGATATTACTATTACTACTAGCGTAATTTATATATAATAGTGCTATAGGAGAAAGTATACTTAACTTACCTTTCTACCTTAACTATAGCTACCAACCTACTATATACAGCAAACTACAAGCAGGACTATAAGCCCTAAAGGCTGTAGTAGATATCACTAAGATCTATAAGATCTAAAATAAAGTTAAGTAAGACTTAGAATTCGTTAGATAATAAATAAAAAGATATACTAACACCTTAAGGATTAAAGGACTAACCTTTAAAGAGGGGGATAGCGTGTATCTTATATAACGAAATATTAAAATAAAACGACTAAACGATAAGTTGGATTATAAAAAACTTAGACCTTTTAAAATTCTTAAAAAAATCTTGCTAGTTAACTATAAGCTTAAACTTCTAGATATAATAAAATACTACCCCGTTTTTTACATCTTACTCCTTAAACCAGCACTATAAGGATCTTATATAGAAGATTATATTATTATAGAACTAAACGAACTAAAATATAAAGTTAAATAAATTATTAACTACTATATAGAAGATAATAAAGAATAATACCTAATTAAATAGAAAGGCTATAAGTATAAAGATAATTTCTAGAAACTAATTAAGAACCTCTAATACTCCTAACAGGCACTTTAAGAGTACTAAAGTTAAAATCAGCTAGCTTACTATCTAAACCTATAGCACCTTAATTAATTACGTTAAAGGCGCTAGTAGACTACACCTCTTAAGCTAAAGGAGACTTAAAGGATTCTACTATAGGATCCTTACCTACTACGTTAGACACCCCCTAACCCTTCTTAAAAACTATTTACTTCTCTTTTTATATATACTCCAACTTTACAAGCGCTTTATTTATATTAGCCTATACTTTTTATAAAGCTTTTATTCTTTTATAAAACACTTCCTTAGTAGCTTCTTCTTTAGTATTAAGACGATATAACTCTACTAGCAAACGCTTAACTATAAGGAAAAATCAGTAAGAAAAAGAACGAAAAGACCTTAAAAAAAAAACCTATAGGTGTAAATTACATCTTCTAACGTATTACAGACCTTTATAGTCTTCCTGGAATAAACGCACTTACTGTAAATTAAGGATCTAGGTAACATCTTGTAATAATACCCCTTTAAGCGACAATAAGTATAAGGTATAACGTTAATACCTTCCTTAGTAATCCGTAAGGAATAATAAAGACGATAGAGGTAAACAGCACTAGTGTTAGAAGACGGAATTATAAATTCTTCCAACATGTTGTTAGCAGCATAATTAAAGACAATAGCAAAATTTAGTAACCCTCTAAACCTAGAAGGATACAACCTACTTATATTAGTCTAAAGGACTAGACCTTTTAAGGAGAAACCTAATGTTACAACCTATTAGAAACAAACATAACCGACTAGGGTACACCCCACTAGGGAACTAGCAGCTAAGCAGGATATAAGCACGAAGAGTAAGCAGGTCTCACTTAGATACAAAAGAACTATAGTACAAGTTACATAGAGATAAGATAAGGATAATAATCGGTTAAGTAGGGAATCTATAAGCAATTATAGCTTAGCATGTATAAGCGCTTATAAAGTAGACCTATAAGCAATTATAGAATACCTACAGTAACGATTACTAGATTACGCTAAAGGGTAATTAAGGACTTATATATAGAATAAACTCAGGTAGGCTAGAGATTAGACTTCTATAGCTCTTTAGTAATCAACTTGTGATTTATTCTTATATAACTCTTAATATCCTCTATTAGTGCTATTACTAGTACCCCGACCTTGTCGATTGTATGATTAATCACTATACCTTCTGAAGCCTAGATCTAGCCCAACAACTTACAGCACGTCCGACCACTGCTCTTAGTATCAACCTCAACGCCTGTTAACACAAACCCTACTGTCGGATATCTAACTGTAACAGTCTGTTTTGTTACCCGGCTAGAATACGACCAGGAGGTTAAGCGGCAGGAAGCAGCAGCAGCCGGGCTTAGAGATTCTATTACTCACTTTAGTAATGGTAATCAACTTACTTGAAACCTATTGGATTACTCAGCCAGAATACAGGGAGCTGGCCAGCAGCAGCAGCCGGCCGCGGCAACGGCCGCGGCAGCGGAACCCGGAGATCCAACCTCCGGGCTGGCAACAGTGATATCTTCACTACTGCTGCTGCTGCCAACCTACCTACTCTTCTACAACACAAGATATACAGAAGAATACAGTACCAGTTTGATCCTTTGATTACGTTCGATTACTCCCTTACGGGTAACCTGTGATTCCAACAGATTCGATATATTGGCACTTTTGCATAATTGGTTAGCATAAAGACACAGATTAAGCATGTAAGGATCGCGAGGTTTGATATAATTCAGCATCTACTACTTTATGTTAATCAAGCGCTCTAGATAGCTCCTGGTAGAGTCTCTGGGATAGCGACTGGCCGCATTCTCGTGGACAACCCCCCCTCCCCCTAAACTCGAAAGGAGACGGACTCAAAAGTTGAACTTCAGCCTAAATATTCCCAATACACTCACTAGCATTGTAAAGAACTAGATTAATGCAAGAAACGAATGCGAATAACCTAAATTTGCTGTAGAAATCGAACAGCAATAGCCGCTGAAACTCTTGTTCAAGATGGAGGCTAGATGCATCTCAAGGATGCATGTCACTCGAAACAGCCTATCTATACACTCGAAGCTTTTGCCATTTTTAAAGTTCCATCCTTATCCAGGAACTCAATCACCTTCTTCACCTTAGACCCATCTTCATTGAAGTACAAGGTGAAACTGCACTCAAAGGGGTACGTCTCTTCAGTCTTGACTACAAAAACTTCCGAGACAGACGTGAACGCAGCCCGGCGGGCATCAGTGTCGATGACCAAGTTCGAGATGACGCCGTTGCGGAACTTGAGGAATTTTATATCCTTCGCATAGACCTCTTGGAATGTCGCATTGTCGATGCTGAAGTCTGCCGGCAGGCCTAGGACCTCAGGCACTGATAAAGGAAGTAGGTGGCGGGTGCAATCCGGTGTGACGTTGCGATTGATGATGGCGGGGTCGTTCTGAGTTGCACCGTCTTCGTATGATGCCAAGAAGGCTTCAGCTGTAACCTTGATTGACTTTCTGATGTCTGAAGAAGATGGAGTGGAGGCCATGATGAAGCGAGCGTTTGAAATCTTGAGGGAAATATGGATTGTGGTTGAAGGCAGTGGAATAATTGAAAGACGTTGGGCTTGCCGTCTATTTAACTTGAACATGCGGCAGGATGGTCTCCTTATTATCTAACATCAGCTAATTGGAAACTTTGCAGTCAACCTGGGTGCCTGACTTGACTTTCCCTCAAGGGGCATGGATGGGACGAGCAGCCTGCTTGGTAAGCTGCGACAACTGATCATAATGGGGTTATGCATACACTCGTAGCAGATACTCTTGGCGCTGTTAACTTCGCCACTGCAGTTTCTAAGCTGTATTTTGTATACAGTAAGAAATCAAAAGTCTAAATAAGCTCCATTTTACATATACCTTCTTTAGTGCCCCTTTCAAGACAGTGGGGCATCAGAAAAAGAGAACAGTAATTGTATATCGCGTTGCCTATTCAGGTTTCAAGCGGAATGACATTGTTACTATCCCACATTTACTTTAGCTTCCGTGTCATCCGAGCCATAGGACTTTCCGGCGATAGGGGTAAATCCACGAATTAATGCCGTTCTATGAATGATGCTTCACGGACAAGATCAATTGATATGATCCTCATACTCCGTACTGCCATTAACCATTCACATCGCAGACCCATGACTCGTTGTGATGACTTTTTAGCCCCTTTCGGCCTAGTGTATCTTCTACTAAAGTTTAATAAGCGGCCCGAAGCCCCCTTGGTTTTGTCCTAGCTTCGCTCGATGACATTTTCTCCTTCTTAAGTCTAGCTGATCCCACAGACTAGGGTTCACGCACGCATGGTGCGTACCCTTGTCTAGCTTATGTTGATTGACGTTGTTAAGTGCACGACACATTTCGACTTTGAAGACTAGGCCCGGTCGGTTTACTTTCTTCACTGCTTACCAGTACGTTTTAACAACGACACAAACTAGATGCCCGGCAATTAAGAATGATGAAAGACTCCGTTATTGTGTTTTCTCCGTCCCTAGGCGAGGGCGAAGCGGACAGGGTCGGCGATCATCCCAACCACCTCGACGCCGACGCCGAGGCCAGGGCCAACAAGCAGCGCAGGAAGCTTCAAAACCGGAGGAACCAAAGAGCACACCGTGAGTCTTTCTGTCATTGTCTCAATCCATGCTGAGCTCATAAGCTTTGAAGGTCTGCGGATTAAGGAACAAGACCCGGGACTTGTTCAGACGTCGCCCCTATTCCAAGTCAAGCGCTGGCGCCTCGACGAACCTGATGATTGGCCCCCCCAAGACGCCTCTTCAGCATCTCAAGGCCCAACCGCCACGCATGTCTCCCCCCGGCCACCTTACGCTCACGGCAGAGCATCAAGGTTCACACCTGAACGGGCCTGTGTCCTTCGAGGGCCACCGCCCACCGCCGCGGTCCATGCCCAGAAGTCCCTAACACCCCCGTCCTTCGTCTTCTCCCTTTCAGCGGATCATCTTCTCCATCTTGTCCAATACAATGTCTTTCGCGCCTTCGTCTCAAACAAGCGCACGCTCAACACCCTTCTCACAGGGTGGACCGATAAACCTCCCTCCCCAACTACCTGTCCCATCAGCGGACCGTACCGTGACGACACATCCGTCTACCCTCTGAACCCCAATATTCCCTTTTCCCTCGTTCCAACCCACCTCCAGCAGACCCGCTTACACTCCCTGTGGATCAACCTTTTTCCCTTCCCATGTGTCCGTGACAATCTTATAAGGCACGAAGGAAATTTCGATCACTGGGAGCTGCTACAAGATCTCATCGGTGAGCTCATGAGTGTCACACCAGCTCAAAAACGGCAGCGTATACCCATTACCATCACTGTCTCCGACCCCAAACCTATGCGGACACTGCCCCTCACAGCAGGACGTGATGAGGACGAGGTCACTGCGGGCCGCAAGGGACTTATTGTTTGGGGCGAACCGCATGACATGCGAAACTGGGAAGCCACCCCCGGCTTTGTTGCGAAGTGGCCGTGGGTAGTGGAGGGATGCGATGATCTAGTTGAAGCTAGTAACCGCTGGAGACTGTTCAGAGGAGAGGAGCCTATGCGTCTCTCCAAGCCGACAAGGTAGCCGTTATGCTAAATATATCTCAAAGAAAGTGAAAGATGGCCAGCAAACGGGTAATAGGAACTATTCTTATAGTACTGTTAACCATGGATTATACCTTAGCTTTAAATAGGCCAACGGCGACCCTGAAAACGGTTCCGTAAACTTCCTTCAGTATCACAGGATGCCCGTGTGAGTGGAAAATCGACGCAATAAAATCAAAGCTGTAACCTGGTTCTGTATGTGTGAGAGAGAAAAGCAAGCTGCCCTGGTGCAATAAAGCTTACAGGACCCGAAGACTAATGGAGTTTTACGGTGGCACCACGGTCTAGCAAATAGGCGCCGCGTAAGGCAATGGCGGTATCATTTAATCACAAGAGTATCACGAATTGTATGGCCCCACGATTCATGGGGATATTTTTATCAAAGGAAATCATAAGTTTGACTGCATACTCAGAGCTAAGTCCCTCTTGGTTCCCTACTCCTCATCCGGCAATCCTACAAGCTTAAGCGAGTCCCTCCATAGCCGCTTCGCCTTTTCCACATCATAGGCGTGCTGGGCATACCCGAGCGCAGAAAATTTGTCATCCCCATCCTGGTACGGCTCTGCCACAGTGCAGTTGACAAGGTACTTGCCGCCTGCATGTTCCCATGCTTTGCTGACAGCCGCCCACACCGAGGTTGCAGCACCCTGCTCGACACTCTTCATGGTGGGGTATAAGAACTCCATCCCCTTGAAGGCATCCGGAGGCATGTGCTGGGTTAGCCCTGTCTGGACAATGCCGGGATGGACGCTCGTGGAGTGTAGGTGGCGCGAGCCATAGCGACGCTCGATCTCGTTGGCCATGTAAATGTTGGCCGTCTTGGATTGGCCGTAGGCCACACTGGCGTCATAGCCGCCTTTCTGGAAGTCGTAGTTGTCGGATTCATTGATCCCGTGGACGTTGTGGGCCGAGGAAGAGAGATTGACGACGCGGGACGGGAGTTCGGGGGAGGCTGCAGCGAACAGAGCGGGTTCCAAGAGCTTATAGAATAGGAAGTGTGATAGGTGGTTCGTGCCGAACTGGAGTTCGTGGCCATCGGCGGTTAGGCGCAGGTCGGGAATGGCCATGATGCCAGCATTGTTCACAAGAAGATGGATCTTGGAGGTTTTGGCGAGAATTGCGGCGGCGGCGGCGTGGACGGAAGAGAAGCTTGCCTGGTTCATCTCGATAATCTCCATGCGGGAAGGTTCAAAGATACCAGCGAGAGCGGATTTGGCCTTGGCGACGTCTCGGGCCGTGAGAAAGAGGGTGGCGCCAGTGGCGGCCAGGGCGCGAGTAGTTTCAATGCCGATGCCAGAAGATGTACCGGTGATGACAATGACCTCGCCTTTGAGCTTGTCTTCAACGCCCTCGTCTTTGATGATTTGCAGGGCTGTTGGGCGCGCGTCGCCAGGGCCGTTTGGCTTAGCGTGGGATTCAGCGTAGCGTGACATGATTGCGTAGGCGAGGGGTTCAAAGAAATAATGATGAGAAACAACACTTGCTTATTATCACAAGGGTAAATGGTGCGATATTGAGGAGTTGGATTCTAAAGTCGAGTGGAAGCAAGAGAGGAAAGTGGTTCACTTATGTAGTCAACTCACTTAAGAAGTCAACACGGCGCTGTGGATCCGTTGCAGGAGAGCATTTACTTGTGAAGATATGACTTACAAATCACCGTACGCTTTAGAGACCATTTCCGGCGATAGGTAAAACTGAAAGCTGTTAATGCCGACTCTTTATGAAAATTCTATGGATTAAAATTGATTGATGTGTTGTCATATTTTGTCATTTCTTCGTCCTTCGCCATCCCCATCACTGATTCATGACTCGCCCTGATGACCTTTTTTCTCCTTTCGGGCTAGTCACTCTCTACAGATAGTAGGTTCCAGGGACGGAGGGTCCGGTTTTAAGCGTGCTTACCTTATGAGACTATAAACCAAGAAATTTATTACGACTGGTGGCCTAAAGCCAATATGTCAATTTTAATAATGACTACTCTGGTATCTGGGCAGAGACGTTGCTGCACGTGGCTTGAGCCTATCAAAGAAGAGAAATAAAGACTAATGAAGTTAGATGCCGGGATTCCGGGAACGCCAATAAGTACCCTTTCTCCGACCTCGACGACAGCCAACTCAGGTAATCGAGAAGCCCAAGTCCCCGGAGCCCAAATGGTCGACAATTGCCACTCTTTCAGCTTTGTGAAGTCCGGCGATGGCAGGCCACCGCAGACTGAAATGGCATCGCGCTGTCCCAATTCATCTCATGGCCCACGACTTAGGTTCGTTTTTCATTTTTAAAAAAACTCTTTAATTTTGATCTCATTGTGGTATACCAAATCCACGCAAGAGAGCCGTCCACTTCTTAAATGACAACGAGCGACTTTGGTGACCATCGGTAATGACTGGACTGTGGGAACATGTCAAAGTTCCAATCGGATCTTAACGTGGAATTGTTGTCGCAAATCAATGCATCGGTAAAAAGCATCCGTTTGGTTACATCAAATCTAATGACATATATCTAGTATCTCATTAACTACCCTTCATGAGTCTTCCCTTACCACACAAGGAGCAGTCTTTTATTCTCTCTAACATGTAAAGTCAATTGGGTCCGAGACAAAACTGAAGCATTTTTGGAGACATACAAAAATGCGCGGTGAGCCGCGAAATCTTTTTCGATCCGTTAAACCAGTGATCTGCCCAGAATTATTTGGTGTTTCTCTCTATCTCTACATGATAATCTTTTGAATTGATATTTTGCCGGAAAGTCCAAGCTGATCCGAAACAGACCCAAAACTGGAATTTAGACTCAGAATTGTGTGGTATGCAGCGCAAGAGCCCAGGTATGAATCAGGGCTTATTCCGAGATCTTGTCATATCTGGCAGATTAGCATGGAATGTTGCCTAGAAACTCAGCGAAACTTCACTAGTCGTTTACTTCCAGCGGTTCGGTCCGCCTCGAGGTGTGCCGGACGAGTTAAAACGCCCACTCTGTTTCGGAAGATAACCCTCTGTTGGAATCACAGGGTACCCGTACGGGAGTAATCGAACATAATCAAAGGATCAAAACTGGTGCTGTATTCTTCTGTTGTCTTGTGTGTAGAAGAGTAGGTAGGTTGGCAGCAGCAGCAGTAGTGAAGATATCACTATTGCCAGCCCGGAGGTTGGATCTCCGGGTTCCGCTGCCGCGGCCGTTGCCGCGGCCGGCTGCTGCTGCTGGCCAGCTCCCTGTATTCTGGCTGAGTAATCCAACACCCTCAGCTGAGGTTCTCTACGCCATACCTCATGAGAAACCTCGCATTCTGTTGAAATTTATTACCGAAATCAACCAAAACAAACAATAGTAAGAGAATGCACTGGAAAACAAATGAGGCCCTTCATAATTATTAATAAGACATTGCCTCTCCATTGTAACTTTTCAAGATTTTTTTTTACTTATGTATAACAACAGAGAAGGCTTAAAGCATAGCCTCCCAGCCCCATGACCACTATTTTCTTTCTTTTTTTCCCACATTTAAAAATCCAGTACTCATATATTCTAAGACCCTTATAGGGTAGCATTTGACGTATACTATGTCGACACTGAAATGGATAGCTGGTATTATTGCCATGCTAACTGTCTCCGTTCAAGCTGCCCCAAGACCAGAAAGCTTTTCAAACAGCAACTCTCGGTGCAGAAAGACACAAGTGGCCATACTAGGCGCAGGGACCGCAGGGATTACCGCGGCGCAGGCTCTCTCCAATGCATCCGTGACTGATTTTGTCATTATCGAGTACAACGATCGAATCGGTGGACGTGTGCTCAATCGTCCATTCGGCAACCGTCCTGATGGTAATGGCAAGTACTTCGTCGAGCTGGGCGCGAACTGGTAATGCAGCATTGATATCCATCTGAGCAAATGATGAACAGGCAACTGACATGCATAAACAGGGTACAGGGCACTAATAGCTCAACCGAAGAGAACCCAATTTGGACTCTGGCAAAGAAACACCAAATCATCAACACCTTTTCAGACTTCGAAAGCCTGAAGGTATTCACCGAGAAGGGGCAAGTCGACTCCGGCGATGTCGAGGACGTGAATGAAAAGTACAAAGATGCCTATCGGCAGTATGAACAAGACGCTGGCTACACTCTCCGCCAGAACCTCCAAGACCACAGTGCCCGTGCGGGGTTCTCTATAGCCAACTGGAAACCTGGAAATGATCCGCTCTCCCAAGCCACTGAATGGCTTGCTATGGACTTTGAGTATGCGAACCCGCCCGAGAAGACGTCCCACCAATACTCGGTCGTCAGCTTCAACACCACCTTCTACCGCTGGGCCGAGGAAAACAATTTCGTACATGACCCCCGTGGCTTTTCTACATTTATAAAACAAGAAGCATCAACGTTTCTACTAAAGAACGATACCCGATTAGTACTTAACACCATAGTAGAGGACATCACCTACACATCCCAAGGGGTCGAAATTTACAACAACGACGATAGCTGCATAGTAGCCGACTATGCCGTTTGTACGTTTTCATTAGGTGTACTACAAAAAGAGGTGGTAAATTTCTCGCCGGAGTTGCCAAAGTGGAAACGGACCGCTATTCACTCCATGACGATGGGCACCTACACGAAAATATTCATGCAGTTTCGACAGAGCGATATCTTCTGGGACCATGGTACCCAGTTCTTCTTGTATGCTGATTCGTTGCAGCGAGGCTACTTCCCACTGTTTCAGTCGCTTGATCACTCTGAATTTGAACCTGGCTCCGGTATTTTGTTCGTTACAGTTGTTGAACAACAGGCATATCGAGTCGAGTCGCAGGACCTCGAGACTACACAGAAACAAGTTATGACTGTTCTACGACGCATGTTTGGAGAGAATATCGCTGATCCCATTGATTTCTTCTACCCTCGGTGGAGTTTGGAGCCTTGGGCATTCGGGTCATATTCAAACTGGCCGCCTTCCTTGACCCTGGAAATGCACCAGAACCTGCGCGCCAACCTTGGAAACTTGTGGTTTGCTGGCGAGGCAACTCATCCACAGTATTTTGGATTTCTACAAGGCGCTTGGTATGAAGGTAAAAATGCAGGTGAGGCAATTGCCGGGTGCATTGCGAATAAGGATTCGTGTACTCGGGAGAAGGCTTACGAAGTGTTGAATGGAACAACTAGCTTTGATGCATACTCCAAGGTCAATGGGTGGACAGCGGATAGTTTTATCAAGGATAAAAGTTCCTAGGAGCATAGCATATAAGTGTTAGTAATCAAGGGTAACATGTTTCAATTTTTTTTTTAAAGTATTTATTCAATTTTGACCTCATTGTGGTATGCCGGATCCACGCGAGACAGCCGTCTATCTTCGAAGTGATAACGAGCGACTTTAGGGATCATCGGTAATGACTGGACTGCGAGAATATGTTGAAGTTCCAATCGGACCTTAACACATAATTGCTGTTGCAAATCAGCGCTGCAAGGGTATCTGGCATTAATTATGCCCAATCCTCACTTTCTCATCCTTTCTGCGACATCTGACCCTCCCGCATATCATCAGTCCTGCGTCACATGCGGTTGGTCGAACCTGATTTGGCTAGCGCTCGTTCGTGGCCGACTAAGGCTGCGAGGTGGGATTATTCGTGGGATGTTGAAGCTTCGACGAGGCGATAGTTGGGCATTTTGTCTAGCTTGCTGTAGACCTGACTCGAGATCGGGGTATCTTATCTTCTCATCTGCCACGGTTGAGTCGTCATCGCCCATGTGGGACAGTGACTCGGTAGAAAGGTTCGGTCGTGAGAAGCGGTTGAATGCTATAATAGTGTCTCTGCCGGCCTCGACAGCATTTGAAGGTGGAGGCACACGGACTGACCGGCGTCTGAGCTGTACGGGGTCCTCTTGAATAGGCTGGATGCCCATGTACTCGTAGATGAGGCTGAGAATAGGGATTGAAAGTCCGTGGACGATAATCGAGAAGAGCGCAAGCCAGTAAACTACTGGTCCTATCGCACGGAGCAAGTCGGTCACCTCGCTATCCCCAGCTGCTTCGTCGAGCTTGGGGAACAAGTGACGGGCGTGCTCAACATAAAATGCAGCCCCAACACCAATTGGACCAAAGTATCCCATGAAGAGTGCTTCTTTCCAGTCTTTGATAGTGTTCGGCATAAGCTTATAAGTAAGAAGCACGGCGGGAATGCGACGGAAAGCGAGGACAAGCGCACCAAGACCGAAGAGGCGGCCAGGGCTGATGCCGGTGATGTCGGAATTGAACTCGCTCCACGGGATAATGGTGCCAAGGTAGATGAAACCGCCGAAGTTGAGAAGCACATCGATGCTAGCGTTCACTTCGTCGTGTCGCTTTTGCGCCTCGGCTAGATATTCTCCATCCCAGTTGAGGGCGCTGCCAGCGACGAAGCAGGATAAAAGATCGTCGGTTCCGATGGCTCCAGATGTGCCCATCATGAAGAGCTATTGAGGTGTTAGTGACTTGGAAGATCTTCTCCTTCTCTGACTGCTTACACCAATGGCGGTTGGCACGAGCACGTAGCTCTCGGAGTCGATCCACTTCCTGTATTTCTATTAGCGCCGCTGCGCTGCCTCTTCTGTCTCCCGATGACTTTACCTTTTGACAGAAAACTTCAGAGCAAACCTAATCATCGTTCCCACCACGACTCCATAGGCTATGCTCATCAAAACGAAGTACAGCCAGGTTTCGAGGAACCAGTTTGAAAGCGCGACACCGACACCACCGCCCTGGCGGGCAACATCTCCTGCTCGTGGTAGGAGAGTCCGGGCAACGGCATGCAAAGTCGAGTCGTCGGAGTGCACATCAGCACCCTCTGCGTGCCGCATGAGATATGTGGCAAGCATCAAAAATGGAAACCCGAACCCGTCGTTTGCACCGGCCTCCGAAGAAATGATCTCACGCAATGAGCGTCTAACATACTTGTCGGAGAAGGGACCCTTTGCTACAGCCTGGGACAAGACTGGGTCGGTCGAGGTGACGCAGGATCCAATGACCATGGCTCCCAAAAGGGTTACTTTCGGGATGGTGGCAAGAATGCAGATGGTGGTAGCCAACCACATCAGTGTCATGATGGGGATCATGAGAACGAGCATGTCTTTCCACTTGTTCTTCTGGTATTTCGCGGGAAGCTGGTAGCCCGCCATGACAAGCTGGATACCAATCATAACTCTCATGAGGCCCTATGAAACGAAGAACCAGTCAGTACAATAGCCCACAACCCGGTGTTCCCATGTTACGTCTGAGAACCTGGTGTGGCTATACGTACGAGAGTGATGTCATTAGTTTGGCCAGCAACGGCCGAGCCCCATCTCTCGCTATCGAGGAATTTGGCCGCTATTGGACCAAGGCAAATACCCAACACAACGGCCGGTACTGTAAAAGAAGCAACATATCAGCGCATGTTGGCTTGTCAGGATGCATGTCTGCATCTTCAATGCAAGAGTGGCCAGGTTAAATAGATCGTCAGGGGACAGCTTACAGGCCTCGCCCAAGTACCACGCATTTTTAATCTTCACAGAGAGAATTCCATAGAGAATGATGAACCCTCCTGCAGAAAAAAGCAACGATTAGTCAGAGTCAAATGGTCTAAGGCTTGGGGTACCCACCAAAGACGGCAAGCACAACATTCAGTTCGCTAGGATCAAGAGTAGGCATCTTGGCTGTTTGATTGTGGCTTCACCTCCAAGCTTTTGGATCTCCGTGTGCCCAGAGGCCGTGGTGTGTGAGTGATGAGGTATGCTGCCTTGGCCGGCAAGGGCTTTGAGTAGGGGGAAGATCTCTTTAGCTGGTGCTCATACGATGAATGCTTGTAATGTCTGGGGGAAAGAAAAAAGACAAGAGATTTCAACCAGGTTCTGAAAGAGAAGATAAAGGATTATGAACAGTGTGTCTAGAGAATGAAGAAAATCCCGCAAGATATGAAGTCAGAAAGCAAAAACTTGAAATGACGAGGGACATAGACGTTTCCTTTGCTCCTTGTGGTATGACGGTCACCCGGTACCCCAGCGCTGCTGATGGATAATGGTCTGGTGAGCGGCGGGAAGGGCGAGTGATTCCTCCTCAGCGCCGAGAGTCGGTCTATTTAACAGTGGTATGTTTACCAGGGACGCACTTGGCCACGGACCAAAAGGGAGCGTCTTGGCCGCAGATCGCGGGGGGGGGATGTTATTTTGGAAATGGAATATGGATCACAAACGCTTCTGATTCAGAGCCAAGTACACCCCGTAGATCCTGATAGCGGATTATTGCTACCTGTGGCTATGAACGGTTTCCTCGGAGAAGCACGGGAAGACAGGGCCTGGTCAGGTACCTAGGTGGGAGACACCGGCTATTGCACCTCCCACTCGGAAAGAGGGTCAGAGAGAAAAAAGAATGAGCCAAGAGCGGCGCTGTCTGGTTCACCAAGTCGCAACGTCGTCTGGCGAAACGCCATTGCTTACGAGTCGAGATTTGGATTTGCCATCCTTCTGGTCAATTTCGGACACTAGGCTGGAGGTGTCTTACATCGAGAAGTCTCGTCAGGGAGGCGCTTGTCATTGTTGGTGTTTCCGTGACGAAAATCCGTGGGGGGCAGGGACGCGTCTTACCTCCCGCTACTGGACCTTGAAGAATTTGAAACTGGCTGAAGGCAAGGAGACGGCGGATACCGCATAAACCTCACAGAGTTAAGCCAAGATGGCTGGCTGGCAGTCTGGGGTTGATGTCAGCGTCTATAGTGCTTCAGAGAGGTCCGTGACAGGCCTTCAGATGGAAGCTCGCAAGTGGACGGCGGTAAGTGTTAATCTCCTGGGAGACCCGTATCTATGTGAGAGTGTGGAGTTGAGCAGATTCTCCTTGCTGTGGCATATGAGAGATTTATGAGTAGCCAAGTAGCTTGGCTCACTGTCCATGTCTCCGAGTTCAATCGAATACTGCAATGGAGTTGGCTGATCATATTTTTGAATGTCAATGCTTTGAGGTCAAGTAGAATGTCGTTCCCCGGAATGCCAAGAAAATTTTGGGCGGCGGGCGGAGATGGCGACAGGTGGGAGACGGGACGAAGAGACGACCACGGGGAACAGCGCGCAATACGCGCGGGGAGGGCTTAGGTATGGGAAACTGGTACAACATTACTTCCTTGAGGCAAACAGATTGTCAGGTAACTGTCAATAAGGGGGGGCGGCCAAAACCTGCCCAGAGAAATAGAGTGGACTGCCCAGAATGGCGAATATTGGACAAGAATCTTAGTGTCTTAACAAAGTGACTGGGCGTCCAGGGCCGTCGGCGGATAGCGGAGTCGTCATTGGACAAAATGTCGTCAAAGTAGGCTTGTGGCCCGCCCTCAGACTCTCGGCGGAGGAGCCCGTATTTCACGGCGGTGTCACTGCAGCCTCGGCGCCAAGCGGAGGGAGCAGGTCCTGTTGTTGTTTTCCGCTAGGTGGAAGTGGAGCAAGGGCGGCGTGGCTGGTTAAGCCGGGCAGCGCTGCCGATGTGACGACCACCGTTGAACCGGCCAAGGAGGAATTGTCTTGGTCGGACATTGTCATAGGGCGCCTGTGTTCTTGTGTGTTCTTGGGACTGCTTGGCCAGCAGGGATTGTTGGATGACCTTGCGGCCACCTGGCGCTGGGCGCTTCTTGGTGAGGCTCGGCGCTTCGCGCTTGGCGGCTCAAAGTCAGGTTACTTTTGCATCCCGCCTTCTCGTGTCTTCTTTTCCACAACGACGTGACCAAGGTGACAAATTTGTTGAATATGACGAGTAACCTCGGGGTAAATGCTGACGGTTGATAAATTCCCGTCCTTAGAATCTTCCTATTTAGACTCTCGAAAGCGACACGCCTCATCAAATATTCACGGCCATCGTGTGCTGATGACATGTGAACTACATTTTAGGATGCGTTGGACGTCATCGACGGACCGACAAAGCAATATACGTAAAAATTCAAGCGAGACTAGGTCCTCTGGTCCCGTCTCAGCTGCTGATCCTATTCAACCCAGACAGTATGGAATGAACCTCTGCCGAAGCTGCCCTTAAATCCGTTGTCTACTTTTCACTTTTTATGTGATGACAAAAAAGATGACCCTTCCATTCATAATCTAGGGGTCAGCGATAGCGTAACCAAGTTGCTCCAGCTAGGCCCTGTCATTCGTCTCCTGGCTCACAGGTACACCATCTCAAACAGCCGCGAGTTTCTGACCACAGACTGCAGCGTCGATCAAGCAGCCCAAAGAACGCGTAGTGAAAAGCCATACTCGACAGGGTAGGTATTGATTTCGGTTACGCATTCGGGGAACTGTTACTCTTCGCGAGGAACCTCGGGTCACAGTCTGAGGCCTACGGTCTTCGGCGAACCGCCAGGGTGGCTACCTAGTTATGGGACGCAATGGTCCTAAGTCACCACTGAACAATTTTGACGTAAGAAAATAATTGAACTTACTGAGGGTATAGTTTGGTAGTCTATAATGCTTCGTCACAGATGACATCCGATGGTCCTGATTTAGTCACCCATGGCAGCCACTTAGCACAAAAGCTGATGCACCACATCCAGGTGCGGACAAGGAACATCGAATAGTTCAATCAAAAGCATCAATGATTTTATGTACCTGTATGTCGATAATCAAATGACGCCCTTCATCTGGCTCGCAGCTCAATGTGCAGCATCTGTCCAACGTATCCCAACACCTGAGCGTTGCACGTTGAAACATGGCAATGATTGGCACAGGATGCAGTCTTGACAACGTCAGCCTTCATTCCCGTCTATTATATAGTAAAATCTTTAATATAGTTCCGTGTAACTTCGCATAGCATAGCAGAAGCTGCGTCTTTCTAGAGCATGTGCTATTAGCACGAACGGTTCAGAATGCCTTTTCTTTTCCCATACTCGATCGATCACCGCAATCACTCCATGCCACTTTTGAGACTTACCAAGTTGGGGACACTTTGAAATTTGCATCTAAAACGTTTCAACAGATTGAATCAAAACCGCACATGTCACCTGATGCAGGCTGATCTACTTTTGCGGGACAAATGCCGACTCAACACTTGCTTCTGTTGTAGTTATTCTGCAAAATGACACATGTGACTTGAAATACTCGGCATAACATTCCAATCCAAACGCTCAATAATTTCCTATTGAGTGAACCACGTAAGAGAGACGGACATAGTCTTGTGAAGCCGAGGAAAGGTTATGTGACATCGGATACGGCCAAAAGGCAAAGCATATGCTGCCATATAACCTTCAAAAGGTCGAGTCCGACTACCAGTTCAAACATAAATATAGCAAAACGGCCCATTCATCGTATCGAGCAGGTCACCCAGCTTCACCTTTGGCGCGTTGACGGCCAACTCGATATCATCGTTCAAAGTGCCATTGGGCGCCCCGAAGCCACCCATGCTCGTCGTGCCAGACACCGCCGTCAAGCGAGTGTTGAGATCCTGCATCTGCCAGATCCACCAAGTACGGTCAATCATACCGTGATGAAGCCAAAACGCCGGGTCAGCTGGTGAGTTGTAGAAGTCCTGTAGTTGGCCATGTTAGCGCGGCTCTTGGTCCCTATATGATAGGCGGTAGGCCTGAACGGCGCGACTCACTCCGCCAGGATCACCAGAAATGGTGAAATGTCCGCCGCCGTGGACGCCGGGGCTGCCTTTCTGCGCCTCTCCTTGCATCACAGTCTGGAACCAATAGATGTCGCGGTTCTGAGTGATGAGGTCGTACGTGTAGGCCTCGGATGTGAACTTGGATGAGTTGGGGTTGATGTCGCGACGGAGGCAACGAGGATTGTATCCCAACCCGTCCTGGCGTGGGTTGCGCGGCACGTCGTTCAAAACCGGAGCCACCGGGCCGAGGTTTGTTTTGAAGCTTCCCAGCACGTCAGTTTCGGCGATGCAAAAAAGCACATGCGGAGCAAATGTAGCGAAGACGTACTCTTTGAATGGCCCGTTCATGATGCAGCCGCCGCCATTTGCTGGCTGGATCGTCAAGCTGCCAAAGGCAATTCCCGGGTGGGCAACCTTGGACCCATCCCCGGACATGCTTGTCTCGTTGCCGTTAAAAACTGGTGAGTTGAGGGGGTCGGAGGCATAGTAGGGCCAATGCTCATACTGCAAAGCCTTAGTGCTGATTATACCCAAAGGCCATAAACACGGAGGAATTGACTAACCGGCTGGTAGCCTTTGTACCCACACTCTTCTCTCAACGCTTTCTCGTAGGCCCAGACATAGTATCGATGCCATGACAGGAAGTTCGCCTACGCCGAGCCAGATCAATACACATCTTTAAAGCATGGTCAGCTTTCAAACTTACAGTGCCATGGATACTCATCGTCTGCTGAATGTGTGTAGCCACAAAATCATCGTATCGGCTTCTTGATCCAGGGACGACTGACGAGGAGAATTTCGGGGGCGTCGAGGCGAGACACTTCACAGCCGAGATGTATTCCCTCCGCTCATCCAGTGTAAGCGACGACCTGGGTCATTAGTCTGAAAGCTGGATTACAATGCGGAACTTGAAACCAACCATTCTTTCCTTTTGATGGCTTTCTCGATTGTGCATCCATTTTTAGGCGGGTGTTGCGCCAGATACGTCTTGAGCTTCTCCAGGCCAGCATCCTGCAACTGGTCGACTCTGTCTCGCGGGTACGGGCCAGCGATAGCTTGGCTTGCCAAGGCCAAAACGAGGCCAACGGCCGGGATGCTTGGAACCAGCATACTGGAAATACGATTTGAGGTTTCTGGTATCAACGTTTACGATTTGCGCAACCTCGTAAGTAAATGAATCACACAACAAAAGGAGAAGGACCCAGGCTCATCGTTCGTTTTATCAACGGATGAAGAATGGTCCAAGCCATTGACTTAAGAGCCGAACGGGGCCCCGGTTTCATTTAGGAACTTCTGCCGTGCCTATTCAAAGCCGCATCGGGTTACATTGCCGTTGAGCCGGAATGAGATTTACGTTATGGTGTTCCCCGCAAGTTATAAATGCAAGATATTCCCAGAGTACCCAAATGGATTCGAGGGACCATTGCCTGTATTTTTTATGTGCCGACTTCTTTTTAAGCATAACAAAGTACCCATAGCCGTAATGGTCAATCTGAGTTGGTCTTCTGATAGACTCAACTAGGATCGAACCCTGCCGGTTAACGAGTAAGCTTTCAGGATTTCCAAAGGCTGTCAGGCACCAGAACCGCAGCATTCAGATGAAACCATGTCCGAGGCGAGAAGAGAAGAGTTTTCGAGCTCGATGTTACTCATTGTATGCATCTGCAGCCAATCCCGTCCTGTGACACAAGTTCTGCTTTTGGTTGACATAGAGTGAGGTTGCAACCGCTTGGCTTTTTCAAGCCGGCTAAAAGGGAAAATAACGCTACATATTGCATTGGATTGATTTCAACGTTATTTTTCTGGGGATACGGGCCGAAATTCTTGAGTAATGGGATTACCAGCCTGCATTACTACCAGCAGTGAGAAACTCGCTTGTAAAGCGCGGCAGTAGCAGAAACGACTTTAGTCATTCGACCCGAGGCATTTCATTTCAATCATATGGCAAGGTGAGTACTATTTATTGTCGGGGAAAAGGCTCTGTTTCTAGAGTGCCATTGTCCGGATAATACTCAATTCATATCAGCAGGCCTTACACTACCGGCTGAACAAGTATTTTTAACCGCACGGAACTTGAGGAATGAGGCTCATACCTTGGTCTTAGTCAGATGATTTGAAATGGCATTTAAACTACGTATGAGTGGCTATTCTCTCATAGATGCATATTGGTATCCTTAATTGCCGAGATGAGTTTCTTGTGCGAACTACCTTAGTTCAACTGCCGACAAGCTTCAATGGATTCCATGCTCAAAGGAACGCCACCGTATTGGTTGGGTCCTACTTCACCCTTCATGCCCAGTAGCAGACAGTCATGCCGTGGTTTCTAATTCATCTATCCAACAGTAAATACTTGAACAGGACTAAGATGACCGGGTTCAATACCGCCACAGGCATTGTAAGCCACGCCCAGGGGAGCATGCACAACCATCGCCGCCCAGTACTAGTTCTTTCATTTTCGCTTTCTTATAAGTAGCCTGGAGGTCTGATCAGAGATTTGAGAGGACATACAGCACGGCAGGCGGGCTGCGGCAGGACACAATCTAGTTTTCCAATCGCACGAGGGACGAATGTGTAACAAACTCAGAAACTACAGTCGGAGCGCAACAACCCACCCCCTTCCAAGGCTCTCTACAAAGTAGCATATGATAAAAGGAACTTTTTCTTTCTTTCTGATATTCATATAGACCAGCAAATCTACGGGCATCATGTACAAGGTGTATAGGGTAGATCAAAGGCGGAAACATACAGCCAGTAATTCCCGGGACCCGCAACTTTGAGTGCACGGTGCATGAATGTCGATAGGATAGGATGTGTTTCAGCGTGTTTATCTGGCCGTCCTAACATCGCAACGCCGTATCCGTTTTGTTGCTTCGATTTGAGGGGACGCCAAATCCCATGTTGAATTGTAGCTCCGACACAGGCGCTTCGGCTGATGCCAGAGATGCTATACAGCATATACTGGCTTCCCCAGTAGCAAGCGGACAACATGTTGCAATGCCGCTCGACTGACGAGAAATTGATATTGGCAACTGCGACGCCATGCATGCCTCTAAAGCCATGCTCGCGTAGCAACACAAAGGTTCATCGCGGCTCAGTTAGACCGACGTGTTCAGCCTTGCCAAGGTCCGTCCGAGGCCCAGCCTTTGACGGATTTCCACAAGTCGTGTCATCCTTTCAGGATGTCTACTCGCGACTCTGCAGCATGCAACTCCGCATGATGGAAGAACTTGGGCCGTTAGGCGTCCATTTGGGCCCCCAGCAACGCTCGCCAGCGCGGTGCGGAGCCCGCCGTCATCGGAAGCCGTCTTCAGACGGTGAATGGGCACAACACCATGTGTCAAACAACGCTTGCGTACGCCGACGAACGGCGGCATTACCCAGCCGTCCAATCGAGGCTCCGTCCGAAGCTGTGAAGAATCCATGCTGTACAACGCCAAGGAAAAAAAAGCCACCATGTAGAGCCACGTCTCAAATGTCGACGGTTCTAGACCTACAGCGGAATAAATAGAATAAAACACAGGACGAACCAAACCGGCCCCCCCCCCCCCCCCCCCCCCCCCCCCGTGCCGTGCCGTCGGATGCAAATCCCCCCACCCAAAGCCCCTTCCGAAGCAAAAATCAGCAACCTGTTGTCGCGTCGCCCACTGCAAGCCGAAACGGATCGAGCGGCGGGTGCAGGCCACGCCGCCAATCGAACGCCTGCCAAGTCGATGATCCCCCCTCCCCAATGCGAGGCGGGCTTGCGTGTTCCATGCTGACATGTCGAGCATCCTGCCCCCTCCAAACCAGAATGCTCCCCCGAATGATTCGCCCGCCCGGAACCGTCCTTCTGTCCGACCCAGAACTGCCCCCTCGGGCATCAACAGCAAGGCAACACGGCCAAAGCAAGCTCGGGGTTGCGACTGGCTATGCGAGTACGTGAGAATGCGCTACTTTCGCCTTCCGTCTCCAGCCTTATCGGCACTTTGGCCAAGGGGCCTTGTCCCGCTCCGGCCCCTCCCTTCATTCCCGTCCATCTATGTCGTTGCTAGCATCTTCCTTGCAAAACATGTTGATGCCGGCTGCTCGCTGGGAAGTTAGACAGCTCCGATGAGGCCCCGGGCGCCGAAGAACGGGCTCCCCGGGACAAAGCCGTAAAAGGATAACAACCAAAAAAGGAAAGTGGAAAAGGATGGGGAAAATGTTCGATGAATAGGTAGTCCCGACAGCGGCGGGTGCTATTGAGCCCACGCTGCAACCTCGGGGCGGAAGGCCGGGGTTCTGTCTCATGGACTTGATTTTGTAGCTTTTCCTCCCTTTTTTTCTTTTTCTTTTATCTTGTCTCGCTGCAGACTGTGTTGGTCTGCATTGGTTCCCGGTATCTCCAGCACAGCGGACCAACCAACCGCCGTCCCTCCGCTTTTCTCGTACCCTATTACTTTGTTCACCTCCTCGAGTCTGAAACTGGTTTTTTGGATCCTGTCGGATACATCGGGGCGGGAATCTCGACATGATCAATGTCCGACTACGTTCCGTCCCCCCTCCCCCGCCTGAGCTCAGGAGCTCCTCGTTAGATCGATTGTACCGGTAGTGGTAAACGTATGAAATAAGAGGCCAAAGCATTTGCAGCCAATTAACGTCACTAAAACAATCTTTTTGACATCGGTAGTTGGGGTAAAGGTGTATTTTGCTTTCGAAAAGGACAACACTCTATTGCTTGCCTGGCGTTCTCCCCTCCCCGACCCCCTTCGGCAAAAGTAAACCCCAATGGCCATTTGCAGCCAGCGACTCCAATACAACCCTTCCAGAGACAAGCGTCGTCCTCAACCAATCGCAAAGGCAAATAACACAAAATATACAAACAAACCACAAGCGCGCGACCCCGACGAATGTAAGCAGGCAAGCGTCCGAGGAAGATCCCGGTTTCTTTTGGAGATGAACAGCCGTCGGGCAAGTTATGGGACGAACCACTTGCCAGACAAACACCTTCCGCCCTCATTCTCTTCAAAGTTTACTTTGGTTAATAAACCCCCACACTGCATTCCTTTTGCAGAGAGAGGAAAGAGAAGCAGAGAGCGAGACGGGAGTGAGTGAGTGAGTGAGTGAGTGAGAAGAAAAAAAGGTGAGCCCCAGCCAAACACACAATAAGAAGGCCGCCGCCGCCGCCGCCTTGCCCGAGTCGGCAAGTCCAAGCCCATCCCCCAAAACTCACCTCCCCTCCCTCCCACTCACACACACACCCGCACCTCCTACTACATCCTCCGACCCCGTCAGTCAGTCAGCTGACACGAACTCCTCCCCCCTCCGACCCAATCACACAAACACAAAATACTCACGCAAGCACGCACACACGCCCAAAGACAACCGGCAGGCAAACACGGACAGCTCCACCCGCCAATTCTCTAGTGCGGGACCAAAAAGAAAAAGAAAAAAACACGCATGAACCACAATCCCCGACGGACGTACTGTATATGTTAAAGTGGGGGGAGGGGGAGGGGGAGGGGGAGGGGGAGAGATAGGGCGAGGTCTGATTCGATTCACGAGCTCTCCCCGAGCTTTGTTGTTCCTTTGGAGAAACCCTTTGTCCCCATGCCCCTGCCCCTGCCCGTTCCCCTCCTCGTGCCCCTCACAACGCGCGCAAACTTGGCTTTCTCGGAGAACTGGGGAAGGCTTATTTATCCTATTCAACCCGACCTGGCCCATCCCATCCCATCTCAGGACATACCCCCCACCCCCAAAAAATAACAAGCTTGAGTCGCAGAAGAAAACAATGCCGAATGAATCAAGAATAGCATCATCACTCAAACAAGTACGATTCCCATTATATTTCTCGGCATCTCAAAAATGTACTTATGTGTCTTGTCATATTACCATCAAAACGTAACTATCCTACCACGAGACGAGGGTGATCAAAATAAATAAAAGTCAAAATAAAATGAAGGAAACCTCGTCTCTAGACAAGAGTTCACCAACAAATGCTGTACTGACAGGTTGATGCTGTGGATGCCGTGCCGTTCTCCACAATGAAAGGAGGATCCCCCCCGTTTCGGCAGTTGTTGGCAAACCTGTCGTTCCAGCAATCTAAACCCCTCTCCCAATGTCAACGTCCCTTCAAAATCCTTTCCACCCGATAACGACGATCATGTTATGGACTGGAGGGCACACAGCTCGGATGAGGGTTGACGGATTTTGGCGAGCGAGCCTCTTTCAGGTTGTCAGAGTGTGGCGGGAGCAGAAGCGTTCATGCTGAATTTAGTGCTGTATAAGGAGAAGATCTTGTCAGCGGCTCGGTTCCATCACGGTCATGGTTGTGTGGGGATGGGATGTCTTACGGAGCAAGAGCCGCAGGAGCAGGTGCTGCAGGAGCCAGCGCAGCTAGCACCGCAAGACGAGCAGGAGCTGTATCAGTCAAGTTAGCACCGTCGCCGAATATAGGAATTGCTTGGCTTCGCTCTCATTTGCGGAGCTCAAGAGACCAGAATCTCAGCTGGGAAATTCGCGGGCTCTTGAGCTCTCGACTCTTTTTGGAGCAGAAGACTGCGGGGCTGCCACTCACCAGGGGGCCATTTTGATAATGTTTGTTGGGTTAAGCGAAAAAGCTTGAGTGTTTGGTTTGATATTGGAATGTAGTGATGAAGCTGATGAGTCGGATGAAGAAGAAAGCTCAAAACATCCAGAGATGTCCTGGGGTTTATATAGCCGTCAAGCAGGATCCCCCACGCGCAGTCAGCTGGGTGCCAGACGGCTATCTGACGAGGAAGCGCGATTTCATTCGCGATTACTGGGAAAGACGGGCGTCTCCGAAAGAGGCGTCATGGCCCAGGATAGCTCGAAGAGGCAAACCGCGAATGCCGCGCGAGCTTCCTTGGGGGTAAATTGTTGACATGGCTGTTGTGTGCTACCGCATCAGGCTGGCACTCCCATGGATTGATCCATAATAGATAGGTGCCTGCGGTCTAGGAGCTGGCGGGTTCAGACCGTTAAGGAAGCGGGGTTTGGAACCGAGTCTACGGGTGCAAGCCTCGACGACATGTGTGGTCGGATGTTGGTGAGCAGGGTGCCACGTTCGGGATGGATCCACCCGACAACGGGGGGCACAGGCTGCTATGATTGGACCGAGGTGAGGCGGGCTGGGCATCCACGCGCGAGGGTTCGAGATTCATGGCGAGCCGTGGCAGGGCGACAGGATGGAGCGTGCATGGTCGCCATGGTCTTGTGAATGGGATGATGGATGTGACTTGGAGCGATCGCCGACTACTGAGTGGACGGAAAGGGCTAGACGGGGTAGCCCCGCCCGTGATCGGTCAGACATTCGGCCTATGGAGGACGTGGGATGGTGGGCAGAGCCGGTCTGGATTGTGGACTGTCGGGTGGATTGATGGGATGGCAGCTTTGGGGGCACAGCGCCTGACTGAGGAAGCCGGAGGCGGTGTTGCTCGTCGTGGTTGGACGTGTGTGTCATGGTGTATGCACGAACAATGTATGTAGGACGACGCAGAGGGAAATCTGCTTGTGATGCGCTTGGCAGCGGCACCCGCGCGAAACAGAGTTTGTACCATGCCGCACTTGGGATTCCAGGTGATGCGACCCAGCCATCCCGTATTGGCCAGAGACGGGGCTAGCAGTTATCCAAGTGGGATCCGTCTGCCTACTAGGCAACGTTGCCGAACAGATGCAAAGAATAGACACAAGAGCTGAGGAAGATAGGAAAGACAGCAGACAACTCCACGCCGGATGACCTTGTCACCTATCGTCATGGTGAAGTAAAAGCCTCAAAAAAGGAGGACAGCTCAGAGCTGGGGTCTCGCCGGCCAAACTATAGGCTCTCTCCACCAATCCTCAGCTCTTACTCGGCTCCGCCCTTGGGTGAGCATCAAAAGAACCTTGTCAGAGAAGAAGAATCCTGGTAAAATCCCTATCGGATGTTCTGTGAACAAAGGAAGGGAATAACTCTTAGCTAAACGGTGCAGTTTGTCCAATCATCGAAATAGCCGCCGGCGAAGCCGTACAACTCGTGATGGGGCCGTTTGCCCAATCAGTTCATACCCCCGGTCTCGAGGTGAAGAGACCGGTGAGTAGGGGGGGAAAGGAGGCGAGGGAGGGAAATAACAAGAATGAGAAACTGTGACTCGTTACCGTGGGGGGCTCTCAGAGTCTTTGCCCCAGCCGAGGAAGCCGACTTTCCGAGAGAGGAAATCATGAGGAATCAGTAGACAGGGACGAAACCCAGACTGACACAGTGTGCATGTCGTCTCCCTCTTCTCCATCTCTTCAAGACAAGTCTCTCGCCGCCTCCCTCGGTGGCCAGGTGACAGACCTTGGGCTGGTCAGCTTGAAGGTGTCGCGGGTGTACAAATGAAGAGATGGCGAGAAGAGTGTGCCAAGTGGAAGAGACAGGACGATGGGCCCCTTTTATGTGCTCAACCAACTCTCTATCCTGGGACGTTGAAATGGCGGTGGAAGGGAGAGACGGCATTCCCCAGTGAGAAGGGGACGCAACGCGAGCTGGCCAGCAAGAATTGTCTCATCAAGACAACGGTCCATCAGCATCCGTCCCCCGTCGCCGACGCTGAGTCCTGCCGCCTGACCGGATCGTGCTTGGTGGATGTGCTGGCTATCTTGCTCGTTTCCAGCGGTATCGCGAGCCATGGTTGGTGAGAAGGCGATGGCGGAGACCGATTTTGTGTGCGAAGGGAGGCCATCAAGGTAGGCCATCCGGGTTCCTGAGACAAGACCCAATTAGGCTCTTATCAATGCAGGTCATCAAGGTTCTCAGTCGTTTGCGCCGTGTGACCATTCTCGACACTCTCTTGTGAATTAAAGCCGTCTGTCTGTCTTTCAAAACTGGTGGAATCGAAGTAACTCCTTTCTTCGGTAGGAGGGAAGTAATCAATGTTGGCGAGTGTTTCGGTTGTGCTGGATAGAGAATGCAAAGCCACCGCTGAGTGTCGAGCTGACCCAAGTCGGTGAAACTCAATCAGATGCGTAGGCATCAAATCCCTCCAGATTTATCTTTCGCTGACAGACAATCGGAACAGCGATTTGGCCACTGTAGCACGAAGTATATGTCTATGTTTCGCTTGGTTAGAGTTGTCTCGATGTTGTGCAGTCTAGGCAATGTCCAAAGCAGTGCAAAACGCCGTATCGTATCCATTAGCAGTTTGATGGCTTCTTGGGCGTATAAGGTCGATAGTCACTGTGTCTCCGCCGTTGAATGAAATTGATTGTTGAAAGTTGCATCAATCGAGGTCGTTCACCGTCGGCTGGCAAGAGAGAAATGTAGCGTGCTGCTTTCCCATCGCACACTATGGGGTTTGGTATAACAGAGCTCTGGGAGAATGCTAGAGTTGACAAGCGGTCAAGATTAAGTTTGTGAAATCCCCCAATGCTGGATAGTCGAACATTGCGCTGCGGTGCCAAGTTGACGTCTACACAAGCAGGGTCCGAGGGATATGCTGTCGCCCGTCCGTTGGGGTTCCAACCGACTGCCGGGCGACGAGCCCGCAGCATCGTGAGGTGCATCTTGGAGGGCATTGTCCAAAATCTCAAGCCCCCAAAACTCCTGGACATCCAAGTCGACGTCGGAAATACGAGCCTATTTCAAGAGCAACGGTTGCGCAACTCCACGAGCATCGCGCCAAGTACCCCATAATTGCGCCATCTGGGGCAAGCGCGCCCCTTTGAGATCGTGACTTGAGATCCGATCGGACCCATGGGGGGCCCTGGACACCCCAGCAATGCACTCGGTGAGCTCCGCTCGAGATTATCTCCGGTGCGCGGGCCGTTCCGCCCTTCTTCAGCAATTGTGCATCTCGAAACGGCATTGGTTCGGGATGGCGAAGGAGGGGGATGTGTCTTGGCCTGCCGACATCCGTTTGGCCCGGGAGCGGTGTATTCGACGCGGGGTTGTACCCAAGACAGAGGAATGCAGCCGGGGGCGCCGGGGCCTCTGACATGGTCTCGTCTAGTTCGGCAGACTTTCGCGAAAGTGTCGTCCCTGAGGTGACCTGCATGGTACTTGCATGGGCCCAGCGAAAGGCGCCCCTACGAAGTTGATCGTGGGCCAGAGCAGCGGACGGGCTGCCTCGGCCAAACGAGTAGCCGAAGCTTTTGAGGTCTGTACAAACAACATCAGCACTGACCTGACTGAGTCTACGGGAACGTGTGCTGGAAAGCAAGCCAGACGAGCTAACAGGGAGCCAGGGGCCTAGACTGAAGGGAAAATATTGCAGGTTGGCGACAACCGCGGAGAGATTCTGCCCACCCGACCGGACGGTCTAATTACGAAAGACGACCTCGAGAATGGATCCAGCGACAGCCCGACGAGCCGCTACCGGAGAGTGTGCCCACGTGATATTGCCGGCACAACATACAGATGATTGTTTTCATGGGGTGTTTTCGAGAAGCACAACAGAGAGAGTGTGGAAGGGCGGACCGTATTGCTGCTGTGTCGAGCCGACTGCAAGGGCAGTCGATAAAACTTGCAGGATGGGAAAGAGCCATGGCTGAATAGCCAAAGCTGTTTGGCAGGCCGTAAAGTGTTGGCTGGCAGTTTTTCAAACGAGATTCTGAAAGTGCATTTACCCTCCTTTGGCAGGGACATTGGGCAGGCAGCAGCAAGTCACGAAAGCTGGAGGGGGATATCACGACTTTCCACGACCTGGCCAATTCCAAACTCGACATCGACATCCTCTCGCGTGAGCCATCAGTTCTCATGAAACTGACCGTATACCCAAACACTTGTCCCTCCAATGCAGAGGCATTTTGGCCGCGTCAACGGGAAAAGGGCGGAAGGGGGGGGGGGCTCTTATTTAACCTCGCTGTCAAGCCAAGCAACCACTTATCCTCTCCTCAATGGTGATGAACAGAAAGACTAGACCGATGCCTTCCTTGATTCAATACATCTAAGGATTCCTTCCATCGAATGTCGTATTTACCAGCCGAAAAAGCAAGGAGCCCCACGCATGAAAAAACGGGGGGCAAGTACGCCAGCAGTCACTGCAGAAAGTGAGAGATGAGAGAGAGGGGCATGGAAAGCTGGTTAGACTAGGCTTTCCAGTCATCAGTGGATCTGATGTATTGACCGAACCATGGAGGGTTAGTGACCCCGAGTCATTTCGACATCATTCATATGCCGCGTTGGAAGCAGTGAGGGGAGGCACAGATTATCAGTTCACGCACGGCAAAATCATCAATTGAAGCTCCCCACTCCTAGGATGGAAACATATGGGTTCAGCTGAAAGCGAGTTCTAGGAATTATTAAAATGTCGAACCGTGTTGCAAATCTCATTCATTGTTGGTTGCATTGAGGAATTAGGTCTCCCGTTGTCAATGAACTCCAGGCCTATATATGTATGATGCCGCAAAAGGAGATGGAAGTCGTAGCTAACCCGTCCGATAAGAAATCATCACAAACAAAAACCCAACTTTGACACACACACAATTGGATATCCACGACGTCCGTCTCATGACTTGCGCTAGTGTCCTCGATCACTTGACCGAGGTATGCCATCCCTTTAACCTGTACGCCGGAAACCCCACAATGGTTCATAGTACCTCCTTCTTAGTCTACTTCGTAGTCTTGAGGTTTCGCGTAAGAGCAATCTAACCCCCTTGGGGGGCTGCTGCTTGGAGTTCGAGGCTCCTACGCCCCGCCAGCTCGCGCCGCCAGAGGCTGCTTGTTTCGCCGACCCAACAGTGTAGCACCGTCGAGGCTCAGCTCAAAAGCTCCCTTCTGCCGGTTCCGGTCCCTAACCTGCTGCCGAGCAGCAGCCGTGATGGCTGCAGAGTGCTGGCCGTAGCCCTTTTCGTTCTGAGGGGCCTGCCGCTCGCGCTCGCGTCCGCGTTGCTGTTCTTGCTGGTCTTTGATCTGAGCATTGCGCATGCTTTGCTCGAGCGCCTGCGTGGCCTGCGATGGTTTGTGGACGTATTCCGCCTCTTTGCCGTCCGTCATCTCCTGGTCTTCCTCATCCGACTCCTCGTTGAGGTTGTTCATGAAGCGTGCAGGGACACCAGACTTGGTGCCAACCTGCTTCCGGCGCTTGGCCTCTTCCTCCTGTCTGTGAACAGCGTAACCGACATCGAAAACTTCACGAAGGTTGACGGCTCCCGGCGAGCGGAAATCGTAGCGGCGGTCGCCATCGGCGATTCTCGTTGCGTCAAAGGCGCGAAGCATGTCCGGCTGGTTCTTCTTCTCGTCTCGGGGTGTCGGGCCAGAGCCCTTGACCCAAGGGTGCGCGAGGAACTCGGTGATGGTATATCGCTTATCGGGATCTACGGTGAGGAGATGCGAGATGAGGTCTTGGGCGGACTTGGAGATATCATCCCACCAAGGGGACAAGAACGTGTACTGTCCCTTGGCAACCTTCTCCGTCAAGACCTCGATGCTCTCGTCGTAGAATGGGGGGAAACCACACAGAAGCGTGTAGAGGACGCATCCCAAGGCCCACATGTCGACGGACTTGGAATACCGCTCATCCTTGACAATCTCGGGGGCGGTGTAGCCGACGGTACCGCACGGCGTCATGGTCTGGTTATCCCAGACAATCTTGGACAGTCCAAAATCGGCGATTTTAATCTGGCCGATGCCACCAGCGCCAACACCCGGAATAAACTCGCCCTCGTCGATCTTGTCCTCGTCACCGGGCTGCTTGGGTTTCGGGGTCTTTGACGGCACCACGGGGATCGGGCTGAAAAGGATGTTTTCCGGCTTGATGTCGCTGCAACGATGCGTTAGCGAGCCGCACGACAGAAATTACGTCATCGGGGGGGGGGGGGAGGTGCTGAGAAGGACTTGGCCCCTCAGCCACCGAGGCATCCCCGCACAGCGTCAAAGACACAGCGGGGTCGCCCGAATGACGGGAAATGCTCGAGCTCCATGGACATACCGATGAACAACGCCTCTCTCCTCGTGCAAATACTCTAGGGCCTGGGCGACCTGGACAATGACGTGCCTCGAGAGCTCCTCGCTGAAGTACGTCAGGCGGACGATCTGGTGGAAGAGTTCGCCACCAGGCGCCAGCTCGAGGATGATGTAGTAGTACTGTCTCGATTCGGAAAAGTCGATGAGCTTGATGATGTTGGGATGGTCAAGTTGCCGCATGATTTGCACCTCTTTCAAGATGTTGGCTCTCTGCTCGGAGGTCAGTAACGGTGCCCAAGAAGTAAATGGAGAGCCATCCTCGAAAGCGACAATAATGACGGAGCAACATAAACGTCGAAAGTAGTTAAGATGGCCCAACGAGAAGACAAATGAAAAATGGAAAGTTTTCGCACCTCTGCAGCCTTTGGGACCTTCTTGAAGTCCGGGTGTAAATGCTTGTTTCCCTAAGTTTGGCTTTGGTTGGTATGGGAGCGATTGGAAGAAAAAAAAGACAAGAACAACTGCATGCTGAAAAAACAACGAGAAAATCATGGTCGCGGCCGTAACCACCCAAGCGTCAACTCACCTGCATGCTGTTCATTTCGTATTTGCGGACGACCTTGATGGCGCACTCGCCATGCTCGCCCGTGGTGTCGCGCGCGCGGTAAACGTTGCTGAAGGCGCCATCGCCCATCTTCTCGACCAAGTTCCACCTCTCCAAGCCAGGGTATTTGGGGAATTTGCTCTTGCTCTCGTTCTCCTCGGCAATGAGCTTGGCAATGTGGGTGTTGTCAATGTTCTTACTCGACTTCGATGTCTTGTTCTGGTTCGGCTCGACAGCATGGGCAGCAGCGTGGCCGGCTTGCGCAGCACGGTTCTGGCCATCGCCAGCGACCGAGTAGGCCTCGGGCAGTTGTTGGGCTGGTGCGGCGGCGTTTAAAGCGGGCTCGGAGATGCCCACGTGTGCCTTTTGGGGAGGCGAGTGTTGTTGCTTGGCTGCCGGGTCGTCATTGTTGGAGGCTCGGGCTTGCTTTCCTGCAGTCAAACAAGATTAGCACCGTTTGGAAGACGAGGAAGGGCGGATTGAGCGAGGCAGGGCGAGGCTGGGCAAGAGCCAGCCGTCACGAATGAATCTAGCGAGGGCGAAAGGACTGGAAGAGGAAAGGGGAGAGGGACGAGGGATTATCGTACCGTGCCGGATAAAGTTCTTAAGCTGCTGTATCGTCGACATGGCGATAGTCTGGGGCCGCCGAGAGGAGCGACGACGAGATGTGAGGGTATTCGCGAGCGTGTGTCAACGGAGCGCAGGTCGCAGCGGGCGGGCGGGAGAATAGAATCAGTCGAGCTGCCCCGGTTTGAGGGGGGAACTCTTGCAGTGATTGGTAATGAATGCGGAGGCGAGGCACGAGTCGTGGAAATGTCCTTTTGCTTTGTGCGCAAGGTATTCTTTCTTACATGCAGCGGCGGGCGGGCAGAGTGGTTGGTGGTGGTGGATTGATTGAGTGTGTATCACGGGAGGTAGAGAGAGGATTGGGCGTATCGAGTCGGCGGGCGAGATGAGATGCAAGGTTGCTTCTTTGTGAATCGGGAGGGGGAAAAGCGGCCGAGAGGGAGAAATTGGTGCGAGGAGGAGGGATTTGTGGACTACGGCGGCGGCGGCGGTGGTGGTGGTGATGTTGGCAGAGGGGCAACGTGGACTCGGATGACGGAAGTTGAAGGAACTGGCAGATCGGGCGGGAAGGCGGGCTGCAGCACGTTTGTCTAGGACGGGACCAAGCCAAAGCAAGCAAGCAAGCGAGTTTGAAAGACGCTACCGAGCAAGCAAGGTGGGAGATGAGAGATTGGCCGGGGGTGTGTGTGGAAGGTTCAGGTCGACAGGCAGGGTCATGCAAAAGGAGGGAAAGAAAAAAAAAAAAAAGGGTAGACAATGACGGAGCACTGTGCGCAAGGACTGGATTTGGCGCCGTTTGGGGGGGATGCTGGCAAGCGATGATGACAGAGGTGGGAAGAGGGGAGGACGTGCGGTGGTAGTAGTGGTGGTGGCCGTAGCAGTAGTAATAGGTAAGGTAGTGTGTGTAATGGACCGGTAGCGTTGTTGGAGCTATGTTTGTGCGAGGAGTGGGCAGAGGGAAGGGAGGGGGAGGGGGGAGGGGAGGGGTGGGATAGTCAATGGCACGAAATGTGGCTTGTCGACAGCAAAAGCAAGGAGAAGGAGACGAAGAAGAAGAAGCAGACGAAGAAGCCGGCGCAGAAGCAGAAAGTCCACAGTCATCCATCAATGGCATCAGTGGGGTGGATTTGGACATCGGACGCAGAACACACGCACAGGGACCGAGTACCTACATAGGCATAGGTACACTACCAACACGTACGCACACGTACACTAGACCACAATTCTACAATACAGCCAGCACACAGACGATGCAGTTATGGGCAGGAATTTCGTAGGGGAAAAGGGAATCTTTTCTTCCTTCCTTTTTTCCCAAAAAAAATTTTTCCTGCTCTAGTTTTTTTATGGTTTCTTTTTCTTTTCTGCCTCCTTTCGTCGGGTGTGGTGGGCTGCGTAGAACCGGGCGTAGACATGCACCTACCTGCACTTGCACTCGCACTTGCGCCCCAGAGCGGGCCGTTTCTTGGATGCTGGAACGGCTGAATGGCCGAGGTGAGAGGTGAGTGAGATAGATACAGCCAGGAATGAGAGAGTCTGGGCTGGTTCAAAAGCTCAGCTAAAAATGCTAGCTCATGCTCACCAACGACGAACAGGCGAAGGCGGTCAGGTAAGTAATTCGTTAACCAATTAATTAGATAGCAAGACGAGCGCTCTGTCCGTCCTTGCTCTCCAGCGCTGCGACCCGTACTCTTCTTTCTCTACACAGGGACACAGTATGCGCTGATGAATTTCCCTCTCTCTCCCTCTCTCCATGTCTCTGTGGGTGTACCTGTGGGTGTGCCTTGCTTTGCCGAGGAATTCCTGACCAGCCGCGCCCTTTTGTTATTGTTGTTGTTGTTGCAAAGAAAACGCTCCAGGCCATCCACTTGCCTCGTGCCACGATCTGATCACGACGTTTTCGGCCCAAGACGGCCGTTTCTACCGCCATTGACTGTTGCTTTCGTCCCAAGGCAGAGTTCGCAAACCCCAGACACCCCCCCATCTCATCTGGCATGCACCAGGAAGCCAGGCCCGGCGGGGAGGGAGGGGGCCACGCCAGGACAGGGCTAGAAGCAAGCAAGGGGTCATGGATGTGGCTCCGTTGGCGTTTGAATATCCGCGGGAATGAAGGCGAGTCCCGATCTGCGCTTGCTGGCTCACATTCTGCAGGTCCAAGGGTCGGGGTCGGGAGAGTCATGACATAAGGCATTGCAAGACAACAAGACGGACAACGACAGCACCTCTCTCGCCGGTCTACGGGTACAGTGTGCGGTGCACGCAGCCGACCGACGGTGCTTTGCTTCGCGGCCCATCTGTCGTCAAAGGGCCGCCCACTACCGCTACCATCCAGCCAAGGAACCGAGACTCAGGGGCGCTCGCTGCGCTAGGGGCGCCGAAGCGTCCTCCTCGGCCACCCTCCACAGCACACGCTACTCGCATTGATGGATTGGGATGACACTCGACGCGGCACCGGCACCGTGTGTGCGTGCCTCTGACAGCGGTGTCACTGCTCTCTGGCTCGGCCCTGTCATTCTTCGCATGCAAGCAAGAGGCAGGCGGGCCGGCGGCACCCTTGCCTCGCAGTCCAGTCATCATCATCCAGTGCACGCTACGGTATATACATATTACATAGTATCCGACACCCGCGTCCTCTCCATGTCCGTCTAGGACGCCCAGCTGGCAGCCTGGCTAGGTAGACATACCGTACCAGCAAGGGACGCAGAAACAAGAGCTGCAGAAGCAAGTCCGAGTTCCAGGTCGGGAGTCCCGGGCTGACTGAGCATGCAAAACCGCCCGTTTGCGTCTTCTGCCGGGCCCGTGTTTCCCATTTTCCATGAATTGGGCAGCTGGCTGCAGCAGCCAGCTGCCCACGAGCCGGTAGCCAGGAAGCCAGGAGCAAGCAACAGGGGAGCATGGGGCATGGGACCTGGGGCAGAGCAGGGCAGGGTGCTTACTGCGTACACCACAGCATCATAGCAGCCCCTCCACCCATCCATCCACATCCCTTCCAGGATCGGAGCCTGTTCCAGTCGCTTGGATGGCGGGGCCCCCATTATGACGTCTGCTCTCTCGTCATATCCGCTTCCTGCAGGGATGTAATCGCTGCACCGCGCTGCACCATTGGGTAATGACGAGCCCGCTCTCTGCCTGAGGCCTGCATAGAAGCAATGGTGCAGAGACGTCGTGGCTCGGCGCCAGTCAGAGCCCATGATTCATTCCTGTCCGGGACATCCCAACAATCGCCCATCTCCAAAAATGTCTTTTTTTTTTTGCAGGGATTACCCATTTTCACACTCTCTCACTGTCTCCCTCTCTCTCCCTCGCTCTCCATCTCCATCGCCCGTCTCTCTCGCTCTGCCAAACCGGACTGTCTTCCCCAAAAACGCCCAGTGCCGTTTTGTTTGTCCTTGTCTGTCCGTCTTCCCACATCATTGCACCGCATGCATGCGCCCTCTGCTCATCACCCCAGCCAATCACCTTGCCCGCTGTACCAAAACACCCCGCGACTAACCACATGCCTTCAAATGATGATGCGCGACGATGTGCAAGCCACACACGCCACGTCTATTTCACTGACGAACTCTTGTCCGTCCGGCCTACCAATACAGAGCCGATGCCGATGAGGATACAGTGTGCTACCTTGTATCAGACTACGTCGTGTGCCTACACTACCAGTAACTCCTGAATCCTCAGCGGCGCAACTTATGCGAGACCACGCGAACCCTCCCGCCGTCATCCACCCGACGCAGGAACCTCGCTGGCTGGGTCGTCTCCATCATCATTTATTTTTGACTTGGCCGACTTCCTCTACTACTGGCTGGCCATGCGTTCGTTACCTACTTAAATTTACCAGCCGCGCACTCATACCGTCACGCGTCTCCCCCCAACCCCAACGTTCCTAGCTGCAGCTCGGCTTGTTCACCTTACGGCCGCGACGCTCCCCCTCTTCCCCCTTCCTCCTTTCACCTTGGCTATATCTGACAAATGGCAAACACCAAGGTTTGAGCCCGATCAGATCGTGGCCCTACTCACCCGTAGCTAGCTGGGCGCACTTGTTCAAGACACCCGCTCGCGCCTGCAACATTCCGCGCGCAGAGCACCAGAAAGCCATGAGCGCCTCGTGGACTGGCCTAGGCCCCGCCCCCGCTCGGGCAGCCTTCTTTCGTCATCCATCCTGGCCTTCCTCTGGCATGCCTGCCCCCAGTGGCCGCTTGCCATTTCCTGGACCCTTTCTGCAGCGTACGCCACAGGCACAAGCCACCCTCCTTGGTTGTCCCCCCTTGCCTTGCCTTGCCGATACCACCAACCACGCCTCTGAATGCATCCGTCTCACTTATTCCAAACGTCGAGCCTCGTCCCGCTACGAGACATCCCCTCGGCCGACGATGATTGTGTTTCGCATCGGGGCATTCCTGCAAGAACGCTAGCCAGCCCGCAGTGATCCTTTGATCGGACGCCCATATTCAGCCCTTGCCCGGTACTTACACCCGGTGCTTAGTTCAGTCCGGGGGTTTTCTTGTTTTGCAGCTATACCTGGCCTGGCCTGCTTCGGCTGGCCCATGCGCGCAACGGGCAAGGTGAGTTCTGAGTACACCATGGCCAAGGGGCGTCCGCCTCTGCCAGGGTCGGGTTCTTTCCACCAGGCGCTGGACGGCGCGCATGACATGGCAATCAGCAGTAGAGCATGAATGGCATTCGCTGCCTGGATTTCAGCCCGTCCTACGCCCACTGCGATTTCAAAGCAAGCCGACCTCAACCTGATATACAGGCCTGCTGACTCGGTCGAGATTGTGACACGTCCTTTCACCACAAACATCACAGTTACGGGCCCAGTACCGGTGCGTAGAACGCCACCCCGATGTGATCGTCGTGCCTATTAGGAACGGGCCCCGGTGGTCGCCGCATGCCACACAGTACCGGTACGTCTTTCCTTCTAGTGCTGCAAGTTGTAAGCGCGCCGAATTGCGAGAGAATCCCGCAACAGCTCCAACATCATGCAAAGCAACCATTGACGTCATTCGACGGTCTGACCGGCATGCCTTCCCACACGCTGCCGCAGGATGTGTGGCCAAGAGCCTCTACGGAGCTCAAGTTGGCACGTGGCTTGCCATTGTGAATGTGTGGAATGATTGGCCATGGCCATCCCGAGACGAACGACCTTGAATCGGCTTCTCAAATGAGCCGTTTTGGGCGGTTTTGGTGAGCGACGCACTTCGAGAACTTGGCTCTTTGAAACGCAGCCTGGCTATCCTGACGTCTTGAGATCGTCCTTGGCCGGCAATCCCCCGGCCCTTTGCGACCGTTGCAGGTTGGTTGCCATGTTACAACCCGTGTGCCCTGGGTCTTCCCGGCCCCGGGGCCGTTAGCCAGAAGCGTTTCCACATTTGCAAGGCTGCAAATGCCCACAATGAAGTCATTGTGGTCAGGGCGGGTTACCCATCTTGTTTGCCCCTCCCCGGAAAATGCACCTGCTTCCCGGGATCTCTAGATTAGATCTGTTTCCCGACCAACCAGCTCACGGCCGGTCCTCTGCTGGAGTCTCATTCCGAAATTCGAGCAATTTTAGTCTTGACGTTTGGCAACCAGGTTTGGTCATGGCCCTGAAGCGTCAACGAAAGCCCGATCATTGGGCACCAACGCGCGCGTTGACTCTCTCACACAAAACACAATCCACTTTCAAGTGATCGTCCCCCTTCTGAAGCAGGGCGCGGGCACGGGAGGGTTTTCCCCTTGAAGACTGATTGACTACATTATACTACATGAGGTGTCACCTTCTTTACTCCCCGTGAATGACGACTATGGGAAATTATCAGGTCAGGTCGCAATTACTACTGGTACGGACACCCGCTCCACAGTTTAGGCTTTCAGTTGTGTGTGCACCCGCGTTCATGCCAAAAGGAAGTTACCTGCCAAGAAAGCTAGGGCAGTAAAGACGTTGTAAACAGGAAGGGGGGTTAGTGGTTAACAAATTGGCTGAGCCAGCTGCGGTTGGAACATGTGCGCGACAACTCACATGAGGCCGACACCGCGGGCCTACGCCTGTCGGATCCGAGGCTGAGTCGGCGGTAGAGATTCTGGGAGAGGGCCTTTTATTTTGCCCAGGGGCCGTCCTTTCGAACCCGAGCGGCTGGAGAGAACGGACAGCTAGGCGATCGGTCACTCCCCGCCGGCGGAATGATATCCACCGGAAGCTTCTCAGCGTTCCCGCCCAGGGCCTCTCGGCATCCGCTCCATCTTTGGCAACGCCCCTCCGCGGAGGGCCGGGCCAGCCAAAGGCTTGTCTAAACTCCGTGGAGCGTAAAAGCAATTTCACCGGGGACCCATTTGGGGGGGAGGATAAGTGACCTCTCACCGTTCAGACCGTATGCCCCGGCATGGCGTCGTTATGACCGTTGCTGACTTGGACGCCCTCGGGCCGCAACACATCCTATTCGGCTGCACAGTGTTGCCGGTTCGTCCCCTGCCTGCCTGCTGCGAAAGACCACAACAACACCCGGAAGGTTGTCTCCGTCATTTCTACTTTCTCTCTCTCGCTCTCTCTTCCTTTGCCTCCCTCTGTAACGAATCAAAAGGGGCTAGAGGTGTCGTCCCAAACAAGTTGGAGCGTGTGACAGGAATATCAGGCACAACAAGAAGGGGGCCAATCCGCCCCCGGATGCTGATGAGATCATTGTGAAATCACACAAGCAGCCGCCTCCCAGCCCTCGCCCCCCCCCTTCTCCTCCACCCTTGTCCATGTCAGACGGTTAAGGATGGTGATCCGCTCTCTGCACTAGTAAATCAGTGACCTCGATCGTCGATGGAGGAGAAGGGGGGTGTCGTTGTTGTTGTCGTTCCCGGGTACGAGAAAAAGAAGACCCCCGAGGCAATCGGCCAGTGAATCATCCCACTCTGCGTTCCATTCCTTGCCTACGTCGCCATTCGCACAATGTTTAGGCTCTTGCTTCCGGCCCCGTTCCTGAAATGCTGGAGATTGTGATCTGCTCGACAGTATCTGGAAGGGGACGAGGCTGTGGAGGGGCAGGTGAATGGGCGACTTTGCCGTCCCCTTCTTTGCTTTTTTTTTCTCTTTCCCTTTTCGTGAGGCGCGGCCCCGGCGGATATCTTCCGGTGGGGAGGGGCTTGGGTGCTTGGTAATGAAGGACGTTTGTCTCTCCTCCTAGAAGTCTACTTTGCGGAGCGGCTCGTATTCTTGTCTCCTGTGTTCTGCATAGGGAGGCAGGCTGGCGACAGAAGAACCTTTTGCTGGCCGAGTATCGCTGCCGTTCCCGGGTATTCCCACGTTGAATAAGCCCAATCAACGAAAAGAAATCATCATAAAGTCACGGTACGTCGTGCATTCCGGCCTCTAACAAGTCCCCCCGGCTTGGTCTAGGTATCCCGCGCCTCCCATCTTAAACCGGATCAAGAGAGCGCGGGTTTCCTTTTTTCTCTCTCTCTCTTTTTCATCCGCATGGGAGGGAACCGGGGAGAGAGAGAGGGAGTTCCGTCAGCTTTGCGGATTGTGATGTCTCGATGATCTTGCGGCGTCTCACATGCATGCGAGGGAACTGTAGGGACAGCTGGCCCAGGGGGGGGCGTAGGTGTATGCGTGTGCGCATTCCCACTTAAAGTGTCAACGGCTTCCTATATTGTGGCTAGTATATCTCTGGCTAAGAAAGAAGCGGTGGGGGAGGGGGCTCCTTATAGATGAGATGTCTCTGAAGAAGGCGTGTGTGATATGTGAGATGTTGTATTACGGCCAACATCAGAAGTATCCTGTCATTCCACATCCGCTGTCCTCTCTTGACTTGCAGAAACCACAGTGAAAGGGGGGTTCGAAGGGGGTTTAATATGGCAAAGAGAGCGCCTCAGTCGGTGAGCTTGTGCCAACTCGAGACTCTCATGTCTGATTACAATTCCATCGAAAGGGGTGGGGTGGGCATGGGCATCATGGACGGCGACCTTGCTGGGGCAGTACCTATGTTTGAATATCTCAAAAACTCTCCCAGAAGAGGAAATCAAGGGGTGAGGGAGGGGGTCCCATCGAGATCAACGCTCGGCGGGGAGGGACGGGGGAGCATCGTTAGCGTCAAGCGGGAGGGCTTCAAATGTCTGTCAATCCTCTCTCTCATTCCAGAGTTCCCATCACACAGGGGGAAGGAGGGCGGTGGGGGCGGTAAATAGAGGATATGCGGGCTCTGGATCTCGCATTGCCCTTCTTGTCGGCCTGCAGCAGATGGCTTTTTGGCAATGGGCTTGTGGGAAAGCACAGCGTGTCCGGGACTTCCGGGCGCCGTACAGATTCTCGGTGACATTTTTGACTTTGGATACCTTGGCGATCAGGGTAACATTTGGGGACGGGGGGTTTGTAGGGTTTGTCGGGATTCTAAAGAAATAAGACGAACAGGAGGGCGATAGAGTGAGCGATGGGGGGGGGTGGTGGATAGCCACCATGAGGACGAGCAACTGCCGTCTGGTTTTTCGGGATACTCTCTCATTGCGGTAGCTTCGAGGCCGGGCCGACTGCGTTCCCATCCGTACTTGCCCATATCTCATTTCCTTCGTCTTCTCTGATTGCGGGTGGAATTATAGTTTGGAACTTTACTGCAGTGTTACCCCTGCGGCGCGCTGATTGCTCCGAAGGAACCCCAGATACTGCCCGGCGCGCGAAAGTTTCCCACAGCTCGAGGGGCTGACCGCCCTTTTGGCTCGCGAGTGACCGGCGCCCTGCAGTTGGCTTCTTGTAGTCGTTCCTGCAGTTGCTCGCCGTGGTTCGGGTTTGGGGACGATGGCCCTCAAAGTGTCCGATGCTGGCGGCCAGTCTTTGTGTGTCACCTTTTTGTCATGTGAGGAAGGCGGAACCTGCAGGGTTCCTTGTCGTGTATTAATTGCAAAGAAAGTTATCTCTGGTGTGGAGCGCCGACGGAAGCAATACAGTTTTCCATCTCGGATTTGAAAAGGATTGGTTGTACAGTTCACCTGGTTTAACAGGTTGATGCGTTTGTTAGTTCGCTGTACTTGAGTGTTCAATGTACTTGACGGTTTATTGCGTTTATAGTTCAAAGTCTATATCGGCTTTTGGCCGTTAATCTCTGGTAGTCTCGACGGAGTCTCTGGAACGAATATGTCAGTTGCAAAGCCTCACGGTAAATAAAGGCGGCACCGTCGGAGTAGCACGATCTATGAATCCAATCCATGGTCGAATCTCGGCAGCTCAACTGGTAAAACCAAGTATCTCGTATTTCACAGAGACCTGCAGGAACCATGGAACAAGCCGTGGTTTCGGATTCTTGATGGAAGCTATATGATCAGATTTCCCGCCATCCAGTACATTTTGACACGGAACAAGCAAAATTTGAGCAAAAAAGAACAAAAAAGATCTCTTGAGAGTCTAGGCATTTAGGGTTAGGGTTGCTTTCTCGATACACGCCAGGGCCGTGAGCCGAAGCAGAGGCCAGAAAGTCGTCCGTCCCAATCGATGAATCCAAGATATGCTGTCTAAATGGACGCTGATTTCAGGGTGAAAAGGAAGAAAAAGAAGAAAGAAGACTATCTTGGAACAATAAAATACACGTGGTTCGAGTGAATTGCCCGTCTGGCAATGACGCTGTCTAACAAAGAATAGCAGCGCAGAGATCTCTTGTTTTACAAATCCACCAGGTCTCTGATGTGAGGGCTCTTGGGCTCGACCGCCCCTGTCTATAAGCACAATCAAGTGCCCATCGCCGACACTTCCAGCTCGGCAAGTGTTTACGGCGTTGCGTCTCAGCGGCCGCTTGCATAATGCAGAAAAAATACACTTTTGGAATGCGCCGGTCGTTTCAAACATCATATCTGCACTTGTGTCTGTCATTCACGTGCTCCCCGGCCAGTGAATGTGCGTCGAGGGAAATGGTTTCCAGGCAAGAGCCGGGAAACAAGCCGTGCCACCTCTAGAGCAGAGTGGCATCAGCAAAAGCTTTTTGGACCTTTGAGGCGGGAGGGCGGGCGGCATCCTTGCCTCGGTGTCGTCTTATCCACGGAAAACGAGGTCCTCGCCGCGCATCCCGAATCCGACCTCGAGTGGTCGGGAGTGGGGTCGAGATCCGGTGCCGGACTGACCCCACCCAGCCGAGCCTCCTCCGTACTTCCTTCCGGATCTATCTTGCGGTTTGCTCCGATTCGATGTCTGGGACAATGGATCATATTCTCATGCGCTCTAATAGAGATGAGCCGGTGAAATTTACGTCACAGCCGCCATTTGTTTAGCAACGCCGTGTTTCATATGAGGCTATGCTGGGCTCGGTGAGGTGATGACAGGCGAGGAAATCCTACCAAGGCTCGTTCGATCCCGCTTGATGGCCAATTTCTGGGTCGTGGTCCGGGAGGTCGCGCAGTTTTTGGGGACACTTCCAGGCATAGGGCATGGTTTGTCGGTGATCCAGACCACACCCAAGCCTGCAGACAGGCGCATGTCGCGCACAGCCGGAAAGAGAGCATCACTACTGAGCATAACGCTCAAAGACCTGTTCCCTCGGCCACTTCACCGCCTCGAGAAATGCCGGGTGGCCCGCCAGGTGCTCGTCGACCTTGGCGAAGAGCCTCGTCGACCAGCCCCTCATGAACCAAAAACCCGGCTCCAGTATGCGCAGGAACACTGCGTAGTACGCCAACAGGACCATGGCGTGCGGGGTCGTGGCCTGGATGTCTGCTATGATGCTGTCCGAGATGATGTAGGGCCAGAAAAGGACCATGCCAAACTCGATGTTGGCGCCGGCGTGCGCCATGAGGTAAACGGCCTTCTCCAGCTCCTTGGTGGCGTCAGCGTACTTGTCCCGACGGTGCTCTTCCACGGTTTCCTGGAAGAAGGTTGACAGGTCTTTCAGGGCCTCGAAAACGTCTCGTGGTAGAGGTGAGCGGTGTAAAGCCGGGTGTCTGTGTGCGTCGCTGGTTAGTGCGAACCAAGTTAACGAGTAGATATCCCATGGCCGACATACAGGTACATGGGGTCATCCTCCTCAATAATCCATACGCCGTAGGATAACGGGGCAAAAATCGTGTTTTTGAGTTGCTTTTGAAAGGGTTCGAGAATCACCCTGACGCCTCGTATAAAGACAAAAATGCTGAAAATGTCCGACTCTGGTTTCGCCTCGCTGTCCATACATACGGGTAGGGAGGAGACGTAAAAGACCACGATAGAAGCGAAGCAAAAGAATGGTTTCCAATTGCCGTCGTCGATGGTGTGCAGCAGGGCGCGGAAGCCCGCGAGGCCTGAGTTCTGATGGGACGTCGCGAGCTCGATATATCTTTCCCTCTCGGAAGGTATTAAATGCGCCTTGTGCAGTGCCGCCAATGTGAGGATGCCGTGCATCAGGAAGGGGGAGTCGTATGCGATCTCCGGGAAGATGACGCGCCATACATACTGCATGTCAGGACGTATCGAGGTGGAATTGGCAGTGACCACGGAGAAGTGGTGCATCAGCTCCAAGCCGTGACCCCAAAAGTCGATGGGCGGCGCTGGCGGTGGAATCTTGGTTCGGTCCACAGCCACATCGAGGAGTTTGTAGCATATGTCTAGGCCTTGGTCGTCGGTGGATGGCGTGGAAGAAGAACGGTGCAGGGCGATATTGGCTGCTGGCTTTTTCGAGGTTAACAAGCTGCAGACGAGGCCGTGCCTGTTGCAGTTGAAGCAGGATGGGTAGGCCTCATCGCACTGTCGCGTTTGGTGAGCATGATCCCAAAGCTGAATTCGTTCTGGAAGAGGCCAGGTCGAGCTTGCCGCTCCGGTCGGAGTAGATGGGGCGGAGCCCTTTGGCGCGTGTCCGACGCCCACTGCCGGGTAACGGCAGTGTCACTCACCTTGACTTTCCTACGCTTACAGTCTCGACAGCCACTGCGGGACTTGGTATGGGAGCGACGGGTTGCCATTGGGTGGTTGGGGACTGGAGTCTGCAATGCTCGAAGGGGGGGAGGATCGTCCGTCCAGGGTTTTAGAAGGAATCTCCGCCCTCGCGTACCAGATCTTGGAGATAGGCGACCGGATCGAGTGAGTCTATCTGGTATGCAGAAGGAATCTGGGCGAAAAGGGAGTACGAACCCGCGGGTTCGCATTCAATAAAAGTGAATGCGGACGGGGAATTAGAGTTGAGAGTGGAGCCAATACGGAACACGCTATACGAGACAAAAGCGAATACTCGCAATAGCGGGGCCCTCGTCTGCGCCTTGTGGGTCTTCCGAGGCTTACCATATGAGGTCTACCGTTCCCGGGCGTTCGATCGACCCGGCCCCGGTTCTCGTCACTCGCTGCGCCCCGTACAAATGCACAAGCCGTACTCCTCTGTTTATGATTGGTGCCGTACAGGATACGGCGGTACGGCCGGGTCGTTGTCATCTCACCGAATCCCATCGGGACGTATACTCGGAATGATGGAGCCCCGTGGCGCAGTGATATTCGGGCTCTAGGGCAAACCAATCAATCTTCTTAGCCAACCCTACGCAAGACATCGAGACCTACCGTTTGCCAGTAAGATCAGCCATGGCCTGCGCAGGCGGCAGGCGTCAGGCTTGAATTCTATCCCTTTTCGATGCATCCTACACGTGGGTCGCCATCCTTGAAGAGAACATAAGCATAACCTGTTCCGCTCCGCAGAGCCACAGACAGTTCTACCTTTGTCCCTGTTCAGTCAATAAGTAACCCAGACCACCTGCGTCAACAAAGCCCACATTTCAGACGTTCATTTCGAATCCTTTGCTTCTCTAATTTTCGCTTTCGAACTTCCATCCTTCCCATTTTTGCCGATTCGACTTCCTCACAATTCAACGAGTCCCAGGTGGCACTTGACGATTGACGACAATGGCACGAGAGTGCGTTGCCGATTATGTAAACGCCGAATGGTCGTTTTATCGATACAAGCCTTCCACAGCAGCGGCGATCTTCTTCTGTATCGCCTACATCCTCACCACCTCGCTCCATGTCTTCCAACTGGTGAAGACAAAGACATGGTACATGACGGCTTTTGTCGCCGGTGGACTGTGTAAGTCAATCAGAAACCCTGAGCTGTGCTCGTGGACTAACGTCATTGGCTATGTAGGCGAAGTTATCGGGTATGCGACTCGCGCAAAGAACACGCAGGAGGAGCCAGGATGCTGGACTCTCGGCCCGTACATTATCCAGAATGTCTTGCTTCTCATTGCGCCGGCACTGATGGCAGCCTCCATCTACATGATACTCGGACGGATCATTGAGTTGACCGATGGAGAGGGTCACGCGTTGATCAAGAGACGCTGGTTGACAAAGGTCTTCGTTTTCGGCGACGTCGTGTCTCTCCTGCTCCAATCTGGCGGTATGTCATTGTTGCGCCCAAGATTTGTCCGTCATTCAACTTGCTGACTGAATTCAGGTGGTGGCATGATGGCCGCTGCTGGCAGTGGCAACAACATGATGGAGATTGGAGAGAACGTAATCATCGTCGGCCTCTTCACGCAACTTGCCATCTTCGGATTCTTCATCGTCACCGCCGCTCTCTTCCACCGCCGAATGGTCCTGATGCCGACGGCGAAGTCTCACCAGCCAGACATCCGCTGGGGCTACTACCTGCTGACGCTCTACGTCACCAGCGTCTTGATCTGGGTTCGAAGCGTCTTCCGTGTCATTGAATACCTGCAAGGCAACAAGGGCCATCTCATGACGAACGAAGTGTACGTGTTCATCTTCGATGCCACGTTGATGTTCCTCGTCATGGTGTGGATGAACTGGTTCCACCCGAGCGAGATCGGCCTGCTGCTTCGCGGCGAGCCGCCTATCAAGAACGGGCTCGAACTCGTCATGGTTGGAAGAAGGCCCGGCAAGCTGCTGAGCGAGAATAGCATCATGAGCGCATAGACGGTTCATCTGTCAGTTGCAGATTGGATATAACGGCTCAATATTTAGACCGGGGTCCTGATATGGCAAGGGTACTTTGGGATCTGGATGCGTCGCAGTCGCAGCCATCTCCAACAGTCCACAACGCCGATAGAGTTGTTTGGGCGTGGATGGAAACGTTACTGCCATTATGATTTTTGGGACCATTTTCTTTTGTTTCTTTTGGGCATAAAGAATTGTGGTCTGAGAGCGAGACAGCGAGTTTAGATGGGGTTCCTCTCACGCCTTGCATCGTGATCGAGGTCAGACAGAGTAGGATTACAAGTGCAAGCAGACACATAGGTTAGGGTTAATAGAATTGGTGGTCTTGCTGTATCGCCCGTACACTGTACAGCTCAATCATGATCAAGGAGAATTGGTGTGTGTGATATGTTGGGGGGGGAAAAAGACGGGATGACAAATGACCGACCCCAACAGTATGAAGTTGAGTGTGCCCCAGCATTTAGGTGTTTGGAGGTGCCTTATCGTTATCGCGAGACGTCTCCGATAAGATTTACGGACAATTAAGCGAGCGTGAGCACAGCCCAGGAGCTTCTGCGACGGGGGGTGGGATCTACAGGGTGACAGGCCGGCGGGGTTCTCCATGGCCGAAAACAGGCATAATCGGCAGCAGGAACCCCGCATGAGCTCACTGATAGGTTCGAGCTTCGGCAGCCAGCAGCCAACGAACGGAAGCTCTGGGCAAGGGGCAGCTGCAGCCTGGCAGTCAGCAGAGGTCGCCTCACCTCTCGTGCCCTCCTAGCCTGATTTTGGCCGGGCACTTTTGAAGGTACCGTCGTCCATCCAGTGGCTAGGCTCCTCTTGCTCTTGCATCAATTTTTCCATCAAACCTGAGGCTCTCGACGGTACCTCATCTTCAGGTACTCGGCTGCTTTTCTTCGCCTGTCCTACGCTAAAGCAGGCTGCACCTTCTGGCGACCACTCCGCGTCAGCTCAAATCGCCGCCTCAGCAGCCACTCCAGGGATCTCTTTCATTCTTTCTGCCGTTCTTCGTCAGCAAGAAGCACCTCGATAAGACGCACCTCAACAGGACGCACCGAGCAGCACGCACCCTGGCTGCCTTGTGCGGACCATCTCTGCTTTTCCCCCTCGGCTCGTTGGATGTCCGACCTCGTCTCTGTACTACCACACCACACTTCTTTTCTTCATCCCGCCCACCATCAGGACTGACCTTTTCAGCATCGTCAGCCCCCAGTATCTGGCACCATCGTATCATCATCTCTTGACCACCAGCAGTATATCCCATCTCCATAATCACTCAGGCTGTCACAGAGCAGCCACGAGCACGCAGTCACCATGGCCACACGCCATAGCACTGCCAAACCGGCACTTGATGATGACTGGGAAGAGGTCGCTGACAACTACTCCGTCGTGTCGCTGCCGAACTCAGACGACGAGCAAGACGATGCCCCGAATGCGTCGTCGTCCTCACCACCCCTTGAGCCCCCTCCCGTCTACACAGATGATCGAGCATCACTTCCCCCCGATGGACAATCTGCTCGTCCACAGATCGGACGAACTAAGGACCCGCAAACACGTCTTTTCGACGCACTTTACACGACGGTACCATCTGATGTCGAAATCGGACCTCAGTCAATTCCTCGAACATCATCGAGCCCTTCCAAACTACCTTCAAATAGCTTCCAACCATACTCCCCTCCGACTACCCACCTAAGTCAAGGTTTCCGGGACGCCTCTCCAATAGGCGAAGCCGATGCTAGAGGCATTGTCGAGCCGGTATATTTCTCCAACAATTGTAGGGCAACGGAGGCAATCAGGACGCCTATATATCACCCTACACCGAGTCGACCCTCGGCCAATACGATTGAAGCCACCAACCAGCATTCACGTATTCTCGACTTGCTAGGAGCACCGCTCCGTCGCCAACAGTTTACAACTCCTGCAGGGTTGAGCTTTGGTCACACAACCAAGGAGGGCGAGACCTCAGCAAGCAAGCCATGGGTCTCGAGAGACGTTGAGCAAACAACCCGAGATATCGGTGGTCTTACACTGGGAGCAAGCCCCAACGCGGACGCAGAGTCATCAAACAAACGAGAAGAAACTCTGGGCGAAACTCTAGACCTCAGCGAGTCCTCAACCGACCCTGTATCTATCAGCAGGACCCTGGAATCCCTTGGAGACTATGTCGTGGAGACATTCAACCGTACCAGGAGGGAACTTGCTGGGTTCGATCAGGCGGTAGTGGTCAGCAACAACTGTCAGGCTTTGATGGTCCAAGTTAATGAGCTACTTCCCATCCTCGCCGAGTATGCAACTCAATGGGAGAAGCCCATGGGTGACGCTAGGGACATACCGCTCGATCCTAGCCTTACCTTGTGGATGTCGTCTCTGAGAAGCATTCTGTCGAAGCTTCGAAAGAAAAGCAAGCTCTGGTGTCTACACCCCAGTGGAGCAGAGGAGAGAAAGGTTCGGTCTTCGTTGGCAAAGTTGGCAACTGCGCTCTCCGACCATACCAGACAGATGGATGACTTCCTGCCTATCATACAGGTGTAAGTGTTACTCCTTCGCCTCACAAGACGTTTGATCACCAGCTTACCCGTGAAAAGTGACTTTAACGATTATCGGACGAAGAATATGACTTTTCCAACTGAAGAGATTGACGACGTAGGCAGTGGTCCCAGTCGAGGAGGCAATATTCCACGGCCCACAAACAATCTTTCGAGAGTGCGAAAAGCCATGTATGCCTTGAAGGACCAAATCGAGCAGACGGTCCATGTTTTGGCCACCAGCCAGGCTTTTCTCCCTCAATCTGCCTCGGACACAGTCTCGGATGTCGTTCGATCTCTGGGGTCGACTTTCAACGCTGCATCGCTTGCCTTGACAAACAACGGCTCCGAATGGATAGAAAGCGACCTTGGCCGTGCCCAGATGGGACTGCTGTCGCACGCCGAGTTCAGCAGCCTCGATCCCACGACCCTAGACGACTTGACGCTACGCCTCAAACAAATCAGCGACTTGGTTTCCTCGGACCCGGCGGATCGGTGGACTGAGGATATGATCCGGCGTCACTACGTCTGCATGTTAGTTGACCAAAATCAGCTCGATGCACTGGGAAACATCGCGTCGGTCTTGGAGGAGATGATGGTGCCAAACCACATGAAGACGAGGACGGAGTTTGAGGATTTCCTTAAGGAAATGTGACTTGGGAAGAAATGCATGATTAATTGACGGGTTATGATTCAGTGAACGAATTGGACAAGAAAAATTGTTAGCGTAGTGCGCAGCGGTAATATTGATATTGTTTATTCTCCAACTCACCTCCGGCCCGGGGTTAGAAAGCCCATGGGTAGCGTGAGAGAGTCTTGCAGGAGTACTTCTAAATGAATCTGGAGAAAAAAGGAGTGGGTGGTAATGATCTGGGGGGTCGAAGATGTGGTCACGATGCCACGATACCTGTGATGAAGCCAACCATAGGAGGCTCAAGTTTGGAGCACTTTTCAGTGGTCGACCCACTGCTTCGGACGACGCCGGGCAACCACAGGCTTTTGTTTTCAGCTCAACTGCATGCAACGGCTGAAAACACAGACCCCGGGATCCGTGCCATGTCGACGGGCAGACAATGGCGGTCAGGGGGATTGTAGCTTGGGCGTGGGGGAGATTTGGGCGCTTTTGTGGCGTTGTTTGTGTAGGATGACGGAAATCGCCGGCCGTGCAGAGTGCGAATTTGTCTTTGGAGGGTAGCATCAGGCCATGGTGCGTTACAAGGTCAAACGACATGATTCAACACGATGCATTTCAAATGCCGGATGTTTCGCCGGACCAGCACATTGGGCGGGCAGGTGTGCAATCTCAGCGGGTCGAATTTCCAGAATCAGGAGAGTCGGGTAAGAAAGTCCTCGCCCTCCCGTCGTGGCCGGCGCAGGAAAAGCACAGACGCTAGATGGAGGGGGGAGAGTAATTAATCTTTGAATTCTTCGTCCCTTTTTTTTTTTTTTTTTTTTAGAGGGTCTTGGGTTTTGGCAGGGCAAGGAGGGAAAGACAGCCATCAATCACCACCCTTGGCATTTGGGTGAGTTTCTTAACGCCACGACAAGATCCGTCTGTTCTTGAAGGCGTCGGGATCCTTGGGAGAGTTTTTTTTCTTCTTGTTGGAAACGGCGGTGCAGCCAGGTTGGCTGTAGCCGAGGCTGGAACGTCTAGAGGTAATTAGACTTATCCAGACCGTCGGTATCAAATTGCTCGACCTTTTTTTTTCTTCGTTGATGATAATTCTGTAGGCAAGATGGAAAAGCAATCGTGCTGCAGCGCGGTGCAACGCGCGCGCTATATCGGTCTCTCTCTCTCTCTTGCTCTCTCTCATTCCGTGCCTTCATTGTTTTTTCCCACTCACCATTTCCAGGGTCTAGGTTCTTTGTCTCTTTGTCCCCATTGTTTTCTTTTTTTGCCCGCTTCTCTTTCTTCTTCCCTCCCCCCCCCTCCCCCCTCCCCCCACGTCCTTGCGCCTCGACCGTTCGCGCGGGTTTTGGGACCGCTGCCCCTTCATTGGATCAATAGAGCTGGGAGCACGGCGGCCCGTGTGCTCTCGCGAGCTAACTTGACTAGCCCTCCGACGATAATAAGTTGGCGCCGTTTGCGACGCACCAAGGCCGTTTCGCACTCAGTTGGGACGCTAGAATGATCGGGGGGGTGCCATAGCATAGCAAGCTGCCGGACTGATTGCCGCTTTCTGCTGTACAAGGGCGGCTGCTTTGCGGCATGGGAGGGTGGCGAGCAAGACATGCGGCGGTGGTCCGGCGGGCCATGCGGGATCGGCAGATTGGTCCCAGCTGGTCCGCGTGAGGGTGTCGTCCATGATTGACCCTCGCCACCGGGTGGCTCTCGAGCTTCCTGTGTCTTCTGATCAGGGTTGCAACGAGGCAGCTTGAAAAGGACCAAAATGAATATGTGGTAAAAATCCGGCATATCTCCATTGAAGGCGTGGTTCTTCTTGGCATCGAAGAAACAAACCTCGGCCATTGCCACTGCCAAGGCACTTACATTCTTCCCCACGCCGGCCGCATCCTCTGCGGCCCATCATCCCCAACCCATCCTCCCGCGACAAGCTTTCGTTCATTCTGGCAGGGCCTTCTTGGCAATCACCAAAAAAAACAACCAGCGCTGTGCTACGTGAATCTTGCTGCATGCCAAAGCCAACGGTGGTGTTGTTGCCTCCGCCAAGGACGTTGCGGCCCGCGGCAGCCGTAATGCGCACACGTCCTCTCCCCCCTCCCACTGCCGCCCCGTCTGAACGCACTCGTCCGAACACCAGGTCAACGCTTATCTCGTCGCTTTCCTCGGCCGGCCCGCAATGCAGTGGCCTTGCGAGAGCGGCCGTGTCCGTGCTGCATCTTCCATGACTACCGCGGGCTCGTTCTGGCCCCACGGCCCAGGGGGTTTCTCCTTCCGCTAGAAGCTCTGGTGCTTCCACTCGTCGCCGGGCATCGACAGGACCGTGTTGACGGAGAAGGAGGGGTGGGTGGGGCCCCGGAAGGGCTATTGCTGTGGTCCTGCGGAAATGTTGCGGCCGGGTCCAGTGCCCCCCCGGGGGGAGGGGCGGGTATGGTGGTCTCTGCTGGAGGCTAACTTGTTTGTGAAACTGTGCCATCAACTCCTGTGACGGTGCGTGTCTCCTGTGGTGGGTGATGTTGTTGTATCCAGGCGGTCGCAATGCAATGATCTTCATCGGCCGCATAGATGGTAGTGCCGATTTATGGGGTAGATCGCAGACTTCCATTCGCCGGGGTCCCGCATGCACAACCCACCTATCTGAGCACTTCTGACCCGACTGTTGTGAGTGTCCCCGGTCAGCAGGTAATCAATTTGTAAGGAATCTACATTGCTCTACTGTCTCTCTGTACGAAGTAGTTGCGAGAATTTCCACGCACACTTTGTAATCATGAAGTATAGACAACTCGGACTCGTATGTACACATTTGACTGATCATGTCCATAGCTCGAAGCTAAATTATTGCTGGGCAGGCGGCCCTGCTCGGCCACAATGCAAATGATATTTCTGATTGCTCTTAACGTGCAGTCAAGAATTATGTAATGGGTTAAATGTTCCTTTTCCTCCGCTGTATGATGATTGTTGTGACTGGTACTCGGTACGCTACTACTTCCTGTAGTCCTTGATTAGGTTGGCGGCTCTGCCACGTGATCGTCCCCACCTTCCGATTTTGGTGACTAGCGATTTTATACAGCAATGAGGGAGTTCACATTGTACAACCGATTCCTTTCTCTCCGGTCTTTTAAGGTGCCTGTTAATGCATACTATCTGCTCTTTGGATGTTTCTGAATGTGATCTGGTACCCCATTGTATTGAAATGGTCCCACTTTGCTATGTGTGCTGCTGGTATTCCAGAATTAATACGTGGTGAAATATATTTTATTGGAAACGTATTTCTTAAGTATTTTGAACATTCAAATAGTGTTTGATGCTTGTAAACTATCAAGAATATGAAATAGGCAACGTAAAGTTATCACAGAATGGCGCAGCATTGTTACAGCTCAATGTATGACATCTTGACAATTTACTGTTTATACGATAGACATGTTGAAACTGGCTGAGTTGGTTGACAAAGTGGTTGCGGACCTGTTTGACAGCTAATTGCCAGCAACAGACAACCACAAGTACATTCAATCATGATTCCGTCGCTTCTTCTGGAGTCTGATGTGTGTCTTTAGAGACAAATTCGACCTTCAACAGCCTATACATGGCTTTTCCTAGGTACTCGATTCCGTATTACACCCACACCCTATATATCCCCAACTAAGCTTGGCTTTCATCAGTCACAATCAGTTTCCCAGGGATTTCAAGTAGAAGATGATGAACTACGAAGGTGACATCTCGCCAATACGACGCTGTTGCATTTTTCATGCTCGGGTTTACGAGGATTAATAAATCGGTTGGGACTTGTTCAATATGACGTGTATTATAAAAAATAGTCACGATGACATATTACCACGACTCAAATATCGTAAATAAATTCGTACGACGATAAGGAACTATATTCTATTAACATCCTTTCCCTTGCTGCTTTCATCGCCCTTTCGAGGCGTCCCATCTGAAGTCACACGTATGTTCTAAACCTCACGATCGTAAATATATTTTTCTGTTCCCATATCTCAACAAATTGACTGTGAGAAATCAACAAACCATGTATGCGTCTTATCTGCCTCCTGCATGCAACCCTGCTGGGTGGCCCCCCTTCCCCGCGATTTTTTTTACTTTATCCGTTGCAAGGTTGGACGATTGCCCCGCAAGAGTCGGGCCATTGTCGAAAGACAAAGACAGGGGCCCTTGATTGGCTACCACCTAGCCACCCAGAATCACGAATTCCAGAAAGCCATTCATATTATCATCCGAGAAATGATCGATTTGCTCCCAAGGAGACCAGGCCGATGCATCTATTTATCCCTTGAGCTTCAAACCTAAAATTGTATTCTTCAAATGCTGCATCGGTTTCGTGTATTTTGGATATGGGTTGCCATGATTGAACAGTCTTCACTCGAAATTTACCTAAATTTACTTACCAAAAAGAAGCGTAAGAACGATCATACCCACAGAGGGGGTAAAACACGACTGAATCTAACGAGCCTGGCTTCCTCCTAGATACTATCGCACCTCACTCAGCTGGTCGTATTTTAGAACAGATAATAGCCTGGCTCCGCAACCCTGCTTGGATTGCCATACACTCCCTCGAGGCCCTAAAACAAGGCGAATATTCCGACTCAACACATTCATGCCATACTGCCGCAGAATTTAAGAAGCGACTGCACGCTCTACACAAATTTTCCTGCCTGTGCTCTCTGTCCATTCAAGTCAACTGGCTGACGATGGAGAAGAAAAATTCACCAGAAGCACCCGGCAATCATAGTACGACAAAGAGTCGATCCAGCGATCATTTTAATTTGTGACTCAAGGGAGCTTCCTTCGCTTCCGAGATTGATTCATTTGCCGAGCTGCATAGATGTGTTACTAAGTTTGACTGAAGTCCAAGTCCTAGTTTCAGCACATAATCGGGGATATTCCTTCTTGTTTTGGATCCGGCCAGAAGTATTCAAGACAGTGATTTCAAAATACTGAGGCAATGAAGCGTTTGGGAGTCGCCCATTTTCTCTTTGCGGCCGTGAAAGGCTCCAGCCCTTGGTCTTAGACGGGTCCAGAAGCCTCGCAAGGCTTCGATTCCCAGCTCTGGCCATACGTTGGTAGAGGCGAGTGGCTAGCCTTGCCTCAGGAAACACCGAGTTGGCTTCAGCCGCAAGACAGCGCTATGAAGCTAGTATTGACTGCCGTACTCCTGATACCTGATCGCTGATCCGTGGTGGGAAAAAATAAGGAGCGAGTTTGAGTCGCGGGAGCGGCTGAAAGTTCTGTGCACAAACGCACTAATCGAGTCGCGAGCCGGGCAACCACGTTTGGGCACAACTCTTGCGCAAGGGAGATTTCCAGAATTGCCAGATATGACAAATGGAACACGCCCGATGCGGATTGGATGCGTGTGTAATTGATTGTGGTTCCTTGCATCGCTCCCATAACAACCGTACCGACAACAACAGCCTGAGCGGCGTAAGGCCGAGAACCTGCAAAGCCAAGCGATGTGACCAGTGCCGTGTTGCATAAGGTGGTACTTGATGAGGCCCCTGCGTAAGCTAAAAACCCATCCGAATTATCAAGGCATTCCTTCTGAACTGTTCGGCCGGACACCTGCCAGGCTTGGGATGGCTGGGCTGGCCCTGACACCTGGGCCGCCCCTCGAGTGTCTCGACATGGAAGCCTGCAAGGAAGAGCTTATTATTGCTAGACTTGCATGCATGCTAGTGCCGAGAGGCAAATGCCCGCCCAATTTCTGAGAACTGACTCGGCGGGGAGATTCGGAGGCGTGCAGGAAAATGGCGCGTTCCTGTTTCAATCCAACAAGATCCGCGCTATGTCTTCAGAAAAAGAAACGGCTCTGCTAGCGCGCTCCGTGGCTGCCTCACCACGCACGGTTGCTCATTTGTCGTGCAGCAAAATGGGATTGTGTTCAGATGTTGAGCTCGTCCAAGCACAAGGCTAGAGAGGAGGAAGGAACCGCACCAGAAAAAATAGCACAAGCAGCCGGCGCGGTTTGAGAAATGTTAGCTGTTGTGGCCATTATCCATACACGTGAGGATGGCACTACCAGCTAAGATTATCTGGGGTAACTCAGGGGGCCAGTAAGCAAGTCAAAGCGATCGACACGGCACAGTCGCATGGATATATAAGCTCTGCACATCGTCCGCCGATCTTGAACTAACAGAACAGCACTCAGCATCCACACAACAGCCTTCAGCCTTCAACATCATCTCTTACGCTCTTCAGCAACATTCGCTACCAGTCTTTCTTTGATACACTCGCTCAGCTATCAAAATGCAGTTCTTCACCACCATCGTTCTCGCTGCCGCTGGCGTCATCGCGGCCCCCAGCGCCGACCTGTGCGCTCGTGAGCTCACCACGGTCAACACCATCATGACCACCGTTCTCAACGGCATCCAGTCCCTTGACGGCTCCATCCTCGCCTACACCGGCGGCCCCGGAACCGAGCTTCAGGACGCCTCGGCCACTATGCTCGAAATCATCCGCAACGCCACTAACAACGCTGCGGCCATGTTGCCTTTGAGCACCGATGAGGCCATTGCCTTCCAGCCCCTCTCCGACCAGCTCAACGCTGCCGGCGACAAGCTCCTTGTCGACCTCGAGAGCAAGGTTCCCATCTTTGCTCAGAGCGACGCCTGCCCTACCGCCCTCTCCTGGGTCGCCCAAGTCGGTAAGTAACAGCCTTTCCTAGCAGCAATCATTGGCGCGATATCTGACGTCTTCTTACAGGCAGCAACGTCAACACCCTCATGGTCACCATCTCCACCAAGTTCCCCGCCGGAGGAAAGGGTGGTGATGAGATCGCCCACTTCAACGGCATCTTCACCACCATGCAGGAGAAGCTGACCGCCTGCGACCCCAATGCCACTGTCGACGACGCCGCCGCCACTACCACCAAGGCCGCTGTCCCTGCTGCCACTGGCTCTACCACCGTCCACGGAAACGCTACTGCTGCCGGCACCCCCGCTGCCTCTTCCACTCCCACCGGCACTGGCACCGGCAACTCCCGCCCCGTCGTCACCGCCGGCGCTTCTTTCATCACCTTCTCCGGTGCTGGCATCGCCGCCGCCATCGCTGCCTTCGTCCTCTAAATCTGCCCTGCGCAGCTTTAATCGACCAAGCCCCGAGGGTCTCCTGGCCGGAACATTGCACATATGTGTCCCAACTTCTTGTTTATAGGGGGTTGCCTACGTACGCGCGCACCTCAATGAAGTCATGATTTTTCTGTCGCTGGAGGGGCCTGTTCTTGCAAATAATGTGTAGTCAAATAGTTAACCTACAAGAGTGCCTAATGAATTTATTCCGTACATTAACCATGATCTCATGATCTTTCGAGAATCCAGTGTTCCGGTGTTCGTATCTTATCTGCACTAGCAGACTGCAATAAGAAAAACCGCCGCCCTACATAAAAGCTGAAAGTGGGCTATGCGCGTAAGAATATGAGTCAGTTTCACATTCGCCCTGTGTGAAATGGCCGTGCCCGAAGACATACGAGCTGGGAAAACACATCAAGTAACGATGCCAACGATCGCAATCCAAGATGCGGAGCACAGCGGGAGAACCAAGACCTTGCCGGTCCCAGTACGAAACCATCTCGTCTATTGCTCTAGCAGCACACGGCACGTCTTGTGGCGATTGTAGGACAGTGCCGACCACGAAAACCAATTCTCAATCAGGACGGTCAAGACACCAGACTCTTATAAGCCTCTTTCGCTAACTTTCGGGCTAAATAGTATGGTGCCAGACAGTCTCTCCACCTCATTAAACATTCTTATCTCGCATCACCACGAGGAAAGTTTACCGGTTAATCTTGGCGACTTTTGCTTTACGTCAGTCAACAATAGCAGTGATCAAGTGAGTGTGTCGAATGGCTTTCAATAGATTTCATGGTAGCCTGTTTACATTGACTATCTACTTCCACAGATCCTGCTATTGTTTTGAGCAAGCTTTTTTTTTTTGAGCTAACTTTTTTTGATTAGCCCTTTGATGCATTCCCATTTCCAACTAGTGTCATGGAGGTGTATTGTACTTTGTCTTATGTAGTTGATTTCAGGCTGAGGTGCGCTGTATGAGACACTTACAATGGCGTCGGGGTCGCAATGCTCAACAGACATACAGGCTGTGTGGCGGATGATTGAAGTGTTTGTATTTGGTTTACTTCGCCTCTTCTGTATTCCGTTCCTAATGCGCCAATAGTGCAGTAAGTGGGTAGAATAATACACAGAAAACAACCGACGAACCCAAAAGGGTCCGAACGAGACAAGAGGCTGTCTCGGACACAACGTGACGCCAGGCGTCTCGGGATTGAAACCCGAAGCCTCACCGCCACCAGCAGATCGTGTTTTGCGGTTGTCTCTGCTCCAAAAAAGACCTGGGCCGTTCCGCTGTAACCGAGCCAGGTCGTCCCGTATTGTTTTAGTCTCTGCTCTTAGCTGGGCTGCCCGCCCTATGTCACTTGGTTGCCTCTTCACACATCGGCTTTTTTGCGACTGTCTGCAGGAAACATCACATGGTATTGTTACACGGAGATTGCCCTCCAATCTCCTTTCCCCCCTAATAGCTACATGTTTTACTCGGCAGCATTGCTAGCGCAAGTCCACGGCTTTGAACCAGAGTCACTGGTCGCAATAGCCTCGATGGACACCCAGAGCCCAAGAACACACAGGACTATTCCCACGACCAAAAGCAATGATGTGGCAGCGAATCGACAGGTTTGCTTCCAGTTGGTGAACCAGTTTCCATGGTGCATCCAAAGCCAAAAGATTCCTGGCAGTCCGAAAGAAAACCAACTGGCGAAGGCGGCGGAAACGAGCCCCAGCAAGTTGTTAAACACCGGGATGGACTCGGAAATCACCATGCCGACTCCCCAGATACCCAGAGTGATGAGAAGCCAAGCGATAGTAGACACCCTCGTTCTTCTGACGACATGCTTGGTGTTGCCAAAGATGCGCGTGAAGACGTACTGGGATGCAACGTGGGCGTAAATCACAGCAGCAATAGCAATGGTGGGGATCGCGACTCCCCAAATTGCCTTACGGATAGTAGCGCTACCCGCCGCAGACAGCGCTGGGGACGGAACATCCGGCCCGACGTAGACGTAGATGATGACCGCAGCGATGATGTAGAGCGTTGTGTCCGTGATTTGAAGAAAGGCGAGCGCCTTCGGCCAATCATCGGGGTTCTTGAACTCGGCGATGACGCTGAAGAAAATAGAGTGGCTTGCTAAAAAAAGAAACATTGTTAGACTTTGAGTATCATCAGATGACGTGTGGACAGCAGCCACTTACAAAAGGCACCGGCAATGTTAGTTACTGCGAGGAACGCAGGAGAAAACCCGAGCGACTTGAAGACTTCGATTGACCCACTTCCGATGGGCTTTTCGATGGCGACGTCGATGACTGTGATGAAAACGGCGACCACGATGGAGACACAAGCTTCGAGAGGATCAGTACTTATCCAGGGAGACCAGCAATGATGGCATCAACTTACATGTTGCCGACATCCAACTTGTCCACTTCAAGGTCCTTGGCACGTTAAAGACCCAGAATACAAACATGCCGACGGCCGCCCAGACAACAGTGCAAGTGGTCCCGTTCGTGAGGGTGTTCATGCAAATCGTCCACATGAGAATGTGACCTCCCATAAGGAAAACCTGGAGGATGGTCTGCGCCCATCCGAAGACTTCCCGGAAAACAGACCCCATACCAATAGGCTTTCCAATCAACTCAACCGCATCACCAAAGTTCTGGACAAAAGGATACTGCTTGCGAAATTCGGCGAGAAGGAGGCCGGAGTAAGTGGCCAAGGCGCTGATTACACAGATGAGGATGACACCAGGGACAAGACCGAGGGTAGCGAGGACGGATGGGAGAGACAGAATTCCCAAAGAGACAGTCTCTGCGACGAGCACGATGCCGCCTTGTCTTTACTGATGTCAGCAGGTTCACGTGTGACGGGTGCCCGATTGGGCAACTCACAGCCAGTGTAGTGTCTTGAAGTCGATCAGTTCTCCTTCCTCTTTCTCCATGATGCCAGCAGAATGGCTGGAAAACGCAGGCGGCGCAGTCGAATCTTGCTCATTGTCACGGTCCGCGCCCTTAGAACCGAGATGGTGATTGGGCACGTCCTGGCGCTCGGGGTCAACAGGCGCCCTCATCGCCTCAGCCTCGTTCCCCATGATGACTTTGTTGGATGATCCGGGGTACAGATCGGTAGGAGCCGACTGGTGTGGACTGGCGGTTGGGCCAGATCGCGATTCCCTCGCAAGTTGGCTTCCGGGAACGCGGAGAGGGTGGAACCTGTTTCGCTCGGTGGAGCGGCCAAAGAAACGAGAGCGAATTCAACAGGGCGACATGAAATGCAGGTCAGAGCGGTGGAGAAACAACTCTTGCATGCAGCGTTTAACTTTGAGGGGCCCCGGATTCTGTGTTGATACGGTACGGTTCTCGTCGGCATATGTTCAAGGGAAGGTTGCTTTAAAGGGACGACATTCCCATCTCTCCCGTCTGGATTGACTCACTCGCAGTCCTCGCCACGCCACAAGACCCCCAAGGCGAGAACATCGTCGGCGGCACCAGTTTTTCTGACACGATTAAAAGCAGGAGGGCTTACTGGATGCGGTACCTCCGCCAGAAAATCGGACGGCGGACGAAAATTCAGCAGTTCTTGTTACGTCTTTCAATCCACTTTTGGCCCGCACGGGACCCAAGGCCCCTTTTCCGGCTGGTTTGGCGGCGCGAATCTGGTTTGACCCAGTTTCTAGGTCCATGGGCTCATTGTGTCTTGTCTAATTCTCTCCAATTTAATGTGGTGTGGCGCGAGGTATTTCATGACGTTTGTTACTACTGGTTTACCCCGGAGAGTGTAGTTGGATGGTTGGCTTGGCATCGCAGGTGGCGATGCGAGTCGAAAGAATCTTCTTTTGATCAGGTGCATGAACCGCGAGTCATGTCCTGAGCTTATTACAACATACGAAATGCTTCCTATTGAACACAATGACCGCACATCTTTTTATTTGCATTTCTTTAATTTTGACAAGATTATCAAAATCTTGACCATGTTGCATTTTCGTTCTGTCGATGAGGTTGAACCTGCCGATCCCCTCTTTGAGAAAGACTTCAATTTCTTAAAGTGCTGACATATTTCAAATCGAACACTAAATTGGGATAAGCAAGAATCGATGAGTGGATCCATGTAGTTCTCAAAAAACCAAATGAAAGCGGTCACACTGGCTGGAGAGGATTATGGTCAGATACCTTGATCAAAAACCTCAAATTTCTTGTACTAGTCATCTCTGTAGTGACTACGCTAACATAGAAGAACATTCGCTCCCCCCCAATTTCTATTGTGCACTGCCAGGACATATTCCTGCTACCCCCAGAGCCTACAACCATCTCTTGGTGCCCAAGTGAGAGATATAGGCGCCTCCATGCCCATTTTCAAGGCTAGAGTTATAGATGACCTTCATCACATCGGTGACAGATTCCTCCGTAGTTGCCGGCTTAACGCCAGGAGCATACTCATTGAATTTGGCACCAGTTCTCATGAGGCCCTTCATTTGGTGCTCATTCACTGTGTGGTTGTCAGCTACAGTTTATGCTTAGGATTTCAATTTCATCTGTTTCTGTGAACTTACAATTCGCATCATGGCCGGTGTCGACCAATCCAGGGCAGATGCCCATGAAGAGGACGCCGTCATCAGCGTACTGGGCATGAAACTTGCTAACAGCAAGATTCAAAGCGCCCTTGCTGATGGAGTAAGGCGCGCCAACATCAAGACGGTACTGATTGGTGAGATCAATGTCCGCCATACCCGAGGTGATGGCGATGACTTTCTTGGCATTTCCTTGAATGATAAGGGGCATGTAGAGGTTGAAGAGATGAACATTGCCGACAACATTGACCCTGAAGCACTGCAGAAGGTCTTCTTCCAGCTCTTTGGGAGTTTCGCCACTGTAAATGCAATTTGTTAGACGATACCATTAACGTAATGCAACATGCGCAACATAGCAACAATAATTCAAGGTAGACTGACAGCTTGCCAATGGGGTCATAAGCAGACCAGTCCGAGATCAGCCCAGCGTTAGCAATGATGTAGTCAAGCTTGCCGCCTGTTATCTTGGAAACTTCATTGACAGAGGCCTGTATAACTCGAGTTAGCCCTTTGCGTTGGAGAACCCCCCGACGTCAACTTCAAAGGTTTTCTGGCTTACCTTGATGCTGTCAAAACTGGCCAACTCAGCTTCCACGATGTGGAGATTGGGCCTGTCCCCTAGTTCATCGGCAATTTTCTTTTCAATCGACGATTTATTGCGGACGGTGCCAATGACAGTGTTATTGGCGTCGTCGGAGATCTGGCGGAGAAACGACCACTAGTTGTGCCAGACGATGTTAGATTTTCTATCGTGTACCGGTTTGAAACAGAAAACTTCTTTTAACTTACACCAATACCGCGGTTTACACCAGTTACGAGGTATGAAGGCATTTTGTATTTTGATGCAAGGCTCTTGCGTTGATTTTGCAGGGAAGTCTTTTCGATATCGTCGCTGTAATGTTCGTGTTGAGCAACTGGTTCAAACAAAATACGAGCTTGTAGAGAGCCAAAGGTTTATATACACATCTGGCAGCTACCTTTCCATACTATCATTATGCCTGTCGTATGATCATTATGCCTGTAAAATTGATTGATAATCTATGATGCCTGTGCTTCGCAGAACTTGCCCGAAGTCTTGTGATACTTGACGCTCTGCGGACTTCGGATCCATTCTAGCTTCGCAAAAAGATGCATCGTACAAGTTGCGTCCTATCAGAATCTAGTATGCTTCTCGGCTTGGTGCAAGGCCCTATTGGCCGGCGCCTGAATTAGAACCTTGCTGATTCCCGCACCTCGCAAATAGTTGCTGGTCTCCGCTAGAGGCTAGATGCTGCCAAGCACTGTTTTTGGTCGTACCAATTAGATGCCACATTACCCCAGCCAAGTACCGGATGCGGGCGGGGAACAATATGAGGCTGTAAGCACTAATCTCACCTACCAGCTTAGAAATCACCTTCGATACCCCCCTCCGTTGTACTCAGGAAACTTTTTGCGAAACACCAAATCGTTTGTTCTTCCTATCCTCTCACTGTTTAGATGTCCGATCAAAATGGGGCCGACAAAGAAACAAGAGACTGGGGTCGATAGACCCATTGTATCGAAGAAACGATGCGGGACATGCATAGGTATGCCCGGCAGGTGTTGCTCATATCCCCATACAAAAAACTAAGCTAATTGAGTTTCACTTGCTCAGACCGTAAGATTAGTTGTGACCGCCGGCTTCCCAGGTGCTCCAGCTGTATTCGATCGAACCGGATCTGCCAGGGCTACGGGCTGCGTTTATCCTGGCCGCGAGATGGCGACCGTAAGCGTTCCGTCGTCGGCCAAGTCGTTTCCCGTCCGGGAAGCTTCCAGCAGCATGGACATGGGTCAAAACCACTTTACATGATCAACGCGACATCTTGGGACATTGAGGTGTACCATTACCTCAGCATGAGGCGCAGCGCTATCACTTCAACCCCAAGATATGCCTTATCTTGGTCATTGTCCGGAATATCTGCAACAGAAAAGGATCTTTTCCAGTTCTGTAAGCTAATCTCGACGCATGAAGGGCTTCGTCACCGCATGAATCAAACTGCTAACTGTGGAATTGATCAGTTCAGCGCAGCGTCTCAATCAAGCTGTCAACTTTTAGCAACCAGCCACTTGGCCAAGTTCTGCTCCGGGTTGTCTCGTCAGGTGACACTCTTTCTGGTGGCGCTGCGCAGCGTGCATTGGTGGCTGTGGCTGCCCTGCAAAGATACGGTCCTGGATTCCGCGCAGAAGAATTGAAGCTGTCTGCGCTTCGTGCTCTTGCCGCTTCTGCCACTGGCGCACTAGAGGTCCAGACTGCGGCTCACCATGTTGCGGCTATGATGGCTCTCTGCATGTTTGAGGTCTGTTACTTCCCCATTCTTTCGTCCGTTGTTATGTAGTCTTCGGAAATTTTGATGTTCCGTAAACTTACCTTCGCTTTCCCTGTAACCGCCATGCTAAGTTGACGTCCTGGACTCAGCAAAACTCAGATTCCCCAAACCAATGGCTATGCTATCTCCGTGCCGCAAGAAATATCATCAATAGCATTACGGTAGAACAATTTTGCAGAGACGCAGACGCTCCGGTCTTGCTAGAGTGGGTATACTATCACGAGATCCTCGCCCAGTTCAGCCTGCGCCACTCCACGCAACCTAGCCACAAGGTAGCATGCGTCAGTACGCTACGGAATGACGTGGAACCAACATATCCATCAGACGTATGGTCGAGGAATGATAAGGAGGCCAGTATGATCCATGTGCACAGGCCTCTCCTGTTTGAACAACTCTTTGAGCCTCTCCATTTGTTATCCGAAGTGGTCGATGCGATTCGACCGTTTCGGGACCCCACAACGCATGGTTTCGAGTACAGAGCCAAGATGCGGCGCCTGAAAGAGAAGGTCGAAAGAGTTGCAATCCCCACGTCGTGGATTCCGGCATACCACGAAGCCGAAAGAGCCGCAGCCAAAGCAGAGGTTTACCGGCTTTCGACGCTCGTGTATTTGAACCGTGCAACGGGACAGGACTTCATCCAGGCCCCCGAGATGTCTGTGTTAGTGGTCAAGGGCTTGGAAATGATGGAGCATATAGGCACCTGTGAGAGACCGTTGCCGTTGCTTATCCTTGGCTGCGAGGCGAGGACAGACAGCGAGAGGCTACGCGTATTGAAACTTATCACGGATACTGAAAACACCAATCCCGATCGAGGGCTCACTTACATACGGAACTTGCTAGACGCTCTCTGGACGCAGGATGACCTCCACACCGAGGAAGATCCCGACTCTGGTTATTTGGAGAAGCTGACGGCTGTATTTAGTTCAACCAAGTTGCTGCCCCATTTCGGTTAGACAGCAGAGTTTAGAGCACTCAAACTTTTGGGCTTAGAGCTATGGGGAATCTTGTTTCATGTAATGATAGAAATCCCACGAGAAACCAGCAAAACTTTAGGTTTTCCTTTAATAAAGTCAGTTGGGGACATTTTACGAACAACCCAAGAAACACGCTGGGATCCAAATTATCCGGTTTTCTACTAGTCTTTGTCAATACTGAAAGTCAGACCGAGCTTTGAAGTTAGCCAAGCCCTGTTGGTACATCCAATCAAGGAATATAGAATTCCATCGTCAGCATATGTAAAATAGTATGACTGTGCAAAATATCAGCTATGGAATTCCCATCGATACTGTGATAATAGCATCTGGCTATAGCCTCCACCTCTGCATGCATCATGTACTGCCATGACATGTTTAATGTGCTGAGTCCGAAGCCAGAAACGCTCCCTATCTTGCAACGCAAACTAAAAAAATGCGTCAGTAAGATCCATTTTCTCCAGAAAGTTGCCGTTTTACTGATGGGCCACTAGCTGCGCTGTGCTCTGCACTACACTTTTCTACGGCTCCGAGTAGGGGGCCTAGGGCCTTGCGAGATGAGTTCTACCGTCATGAGTGGGAGATGGCCCTCCAAATCAGCTTCATGAGACTAGATGCACTATGAAGCACTGGGTATTGTGTTCTTTGACACATAGCATGCTAGACTGAGTAGTCGGTCGGTTTTTTTAACTACGGGGTCGGAAATCTCATTAAGAATGAACTTTCGTCTCAGTCTGATTCATCGGTAACGCTATAAGTTGGCCGAGGCTAGTCTTCGTGGGTAGCATCCTCTATTTTGATGTATGACCGTTGTCACTGAATAATGAATAGGCTCATAATTCCATATCATAGTCGAGAGCCCCAGTTGATCTCAGCACAGAAAGTCAAAAAAATTGGAAGCATTACAATTTTTAACTCGTTAATGACATTGTCAGGTTCTCTGTTTTGAAATTTGTATTAATGCTCGCTGGATAGTTCACCGTGTAAAATCTACATACTTGAATGTGATTAGGAGAAAACTCATCAGCAATGATGTATTCAAGCGGAAATTTGATATTCAACAACCACTCAGTCATAAGATGCATCCCCCGCTAGGCTTTGTAGATAGGGATTCTGTCAAAGGAAAGCTGCAAATAGTTGAAGATAACGGTTGGAATTGGAAACCTCCGACTCGTCCTAGGAGTCAAACCATAGCATGAGTTTGGCCGGAAGCAGTGAATGGGTGGCGAGTCAACGGTACATTCACCAAAGTGCAAAGATGACTATCTCGACCAACCCATCACCGCATAAAGTCAGTCTTACGGGTCTGAAATCAAATGGTTCTCACTGAAAGCATCAGAATGCTCAACCGGACACGCGAACATGCCGAACTGACGATTCGATCCTATTCCCAGTCTACAACATAAATCTCATCACAAACACGGGCGAAACCCAGCCGAAGAAGGATCGGACTCGGCATGTGTCATCTGCTTTACCTAACGGGCGAGTTCGAATGCCAACACATGGGCGTGTTCTGGAGAAACGAAGAGTGCCGCCCCGCGAGAGACAGAGGACGGCCATGCCGGCGGAGGACCACGGCCCACGAATGGAGGGACGGCGTCTTTGACGTCCAAGGCGTTTGTCGAGATTGTCAAGGGGAGGGGCTTGGGGCGGTGGACATGTTGGAGGGACGCGAGCAGCGCCGTCGACGTCGACACAGGCGGCAACGCAACAGAGCCGAGCTCGAGCGAGCGGGATGGCGCCATTGAGGAGAAGACGGATCGTGTCGTCGCCGGAGAAGGCAGGTGCGCAGGCGGAATTGAACAGGAACGTCCCGTCATCTTTTCCGAGAATTGCGAGTTCTCGCGTGTTACATGCGCTCTTTTCCATTTACATGTTCTTGGTATTGTGAAGACATGAGGAGGCATGCCCGCCCCAGAGCACGATGCGGGCTTTTGTCGTTGCAAGCCACCAATGGCTCGGCTGCGCGCCGAGACAAATAAAAGCCAATTGCGTGTCACCTGCTCGCCCCATGAAGCAGGTGGTGAGGCTTCAGCTGACGGGGCGCCACCGGCGTGTCGTTCCTGCGACATCGATTTTGGAGGGGGCGCGCGCTGACAGCGGCTAGGTGCTGACTGTTAAACGGACAGGCGGGCTCGACCGGATCGTATTCCGGCTCCAGTGCTGTTACATTGATCCAGACTCGGAGATCTTGGCGCATATGGTGTTTTTTTAAGCTCGGCGGTTGAAACATGTCTCGGGGGGGCATGTGAAGAAGGATCGAAATAGTCCGTATCTCCGGCACTCCGGGTTCGTCGATTAGCTATGATGCCAAAACCAAGCGAGATCGTGTGACGATGGAGTGACAAGGTCTCGGAACGAAGAAGTCTAGCGCTTGATGCAACTGGAAGGTAGGTAAACCTGACAGTAGGCCGCTTCTGCTCGTAGCTATCCACAGTTCATGGCGGCATCACGAAGAGTACAGCGTGAAAGGGAAGGTGTGTAGACATGCTGCTCAGGGGTTGGGCTTGGCATATTGGATCTTGCAGCGGCGCGCGGCGGGAATGCTCAAAGGCCCTGGCAGAGGAAGAGCCAAGCCGCTGTGAAGTCCACGAATGCCGAGCATTCCTGGTTGGATCGGCCAAGTGTGGCAGGTGGGCAAAGGGTAGGCTGGGTCTGGAGAGCATGCCATCGCTGGCGAGGGGCAGAGACGCGGAGCGTCATCGTCACCGAGCTGCTGCAGCTAGCTACCAAGAGGCCCATTTCCGCCCAAACTGCCCGCGCGTGGTTCCAGGATTGAGCCTCACCCTGATGGCCACCTCCTTCTTTGAGCAAGCGAAGACATCGTGGAGTGTCTGGCGCCAGACCAAGTCACGCCGGGCTAGTGCAATGCCCAACCGCCCCCGAGCCATGGACTGGGTAATGCAGTCGAGAATGGCAATCACACATTAAATGAGCTTGTGTGACTTGACTATTCTGGTAAGGTTGCCGTCGCTACTACTCGACCTATTGAAACGTGTGCAGCTTGAAAGCCGATGCTGTATAGAATGTTGTCTGCGGTTACCCAGCGAGAGAAACAGGAAGAGAAAGAAAAAGCGAGAGAGAGAGAGAGAGAGATGCCAACACGGCGAGAAATGTTCAACATCAGCCGAGTACGGCTACATGAAAGTTGGTGAGCTGATGAGCAGGCAGATGGAAAATGAGGAGTGAGGAGTGCAGCACGGCCACGTCTTTCGCCCCACGTCCAGCAGAAGCTCGTCAGCGGCGCAGACGTCGCCGGGGGGGGTTCAGCTTGCCTGGCATCCCTCACATGAAAGGTGCGCACCCTCCAGCAACTCCGTGCCGCCTTGCCCTGCCTTGGGTTGCCTGCAGGACATGACGCTTCTGGAAGGACGTTAGAAGATGGCGGTAGGCGCCAAGTCGGTGTTTTTGATGAGGTTCGCAAGCCTCGGCGTTGTATCACCGCATAGTGTCTGCGAGCGAGTATACTAAGAAGGACTACGACGGGTAAAGCTGCAGATGTGAGGTTTGGATTGGGGGCCACGGATGAATGAAGGCAGCGCTAGATTTGGGGGTCTCCATTGCCCCACGGCATCCATCCCAGGTCAGGTCAGGCGGGCCCGGTAGCATTCGAGGTGGGCTTTGCTTTCACAATACAGCTCAGCACAAGCACAATCACAAGCTTCAAGGCCAGGATAAGTATTCCCGTCAGCTTCGGTTAAGTATCCCGCTAATTACCCTGTCGCGTTATCGGGGCCTTATCGTAGCGCTTGGACCGTCCCGTGCACCTTCCAGGCTCAAGACCCCCCCACTTGCCGAACGGGAAATCGGGTGCGGCGAGACCCGCCACTGAAAGTGGGTGAAGCAGGGAAAGTACGTAGTCGTGGTACGTACTGCAAAGGTCATCGACCGGGTTGATTACCTTATCTTTGCAGTGCAGTGCAGCGCGTTCCATTTCCCTAGCTTGCCTCTCTTCCACCCTTCTTTAGAGTCACTGCGCAGATCGCCGTCCAAGTAAGCAAGTAAGCAAGCAAGCTTAAGCTTGTGGTTGTGAACACGGTGTTCGTCTTATGTCTCTGCGTTTTTAAGCATACGCAGGCAGCAAGCCACAAGCCACAAGCCAAGCAGCATTGGGATACCGGTACACAGAGTCTCGGCCAATCCTATCTGGAGCTCCTGGACGAACAAGCCTGGGGGGCTGCTGACTGCGTACATGTGCTAGTCTGGCAGACAGGGATCCTGATCAGGTACCAGGGGCCTCTCACGGATGGCGCCCATTGAGCAGCGAGAGCCAAACCACCTCACCCGGTCGCTTGCGTTGATGTGAAGCCGCCCACATTAACACCCAGGCCAACACCCCCAACACCTGTCGGCCATCGGCACAGAAAGAGCAGCTGCCGAGATCTGCCCTAGGCCAATCGATTTATCTCGACGTCCAGCGGGGGAACCCTCACGAAGGAATCCTTGAACAGAGGAGGAGGGACTTGGGACGGAAGGAATCTGCGGCCCCCATTGCGTGCTGATACTCACACCTAGGGGGTGTGCTGCTCTGGGGGATCTTCCATCGCGCTTCCTCTTGCTCTTTATCCTCTCCACTTGACCTACCATCCATGAGCGTCTCTTCTTCCCAATTAAATCTCGAGGATTGCTTGTTCTGATTGCCTTCGCAGGCTGCCGACAAGGATGTCGGCCAAGCTCGCTGCCGCTCATTCAGGATTGACCACCGCCGACAATGCCTTGCTACGCCGCCGGTACTCAAACCTCACATCATTGCGGAATGAATCTCCTCTTGCAGAGAGTATATCGGAATCCTGCAGATGGGCACGTCGATCAACGTCTGTTGTTTGCAGCCTGCCTACCGCAAGCGCGTCTGCATTGCCATTACTACACCCATGCAGCAACGCATACACATCAACAAAAGGCGACGTTCCAAAAGTGTTGCGTGGGATCGCGGCGCCTCAATCATCTGCGCCAGCCATCACGACAGATTCGCCATCCTCTGCTTAGTCCTCATCATCTGCCATGTCGTAAGTTAGCAGCCCATAGTTGAACTGTCCCCAATCCCCCATACCATGCCATCCGGCACCGATCGCCCATTGTCACGCTCCACGGCCCACCTCCGAATGGGGAAGGCGACTTAACTCACCTGGGGTTACATCGCCTCTACGCGCGAGGACCAACCCTCCCCCGACGAACCACAGCTTGTTACCACTCTCGATATCGTGTCCCACCCACCCCCCAAGTCCATTGAATTGGCCTCCAAAGCCCCGTCAGACATGGGGTCTAAGGCGGGGGCGCAAGGCAGCCCGAGATCTAGGCAAGTTGCTTGGTGGGTGCTATCAAGAACGTTTTCCAATCCGGCCGTGACATGCGTACACCGGCTGCTGTCGTTTCTTGCTCAAAGCTCTGTCCGCAGAAGAGAGGGTCTTCGGGTCCTCGGCCAACCAACAGGGGGCCAGGCCCAAGAGTGCAGGAATCCAGCAAAATCCTACTTTTATGCATAAAACAGCCTTGGCACTGCCGTTGCGCCGGCGGTACTGGCTGTAAAAAGCAACTTGCTCATGCCCAGTAGCGTCTTTGGCCACATTCCATCATTGGTGGCTTTGTGCTCCGGTACCTCTAATTGTGTCTCATAGCGGTCGAAAAGCAACGAAGCCTAGTTAACCCCTTCCAACTGCCGGTGTTGTCGCCGCAGCATTCCCGTCGTCAACTGCAAGCCATCTATCAAGACTCCATTTCCTCGTCCCCTCCCACGAACCCCCGCCGCATGCGCAACTCCCCCAACCTTGACCTTGATCCGGGTTGCTTTTTGCCTGCCAGGCTCAGATATCCCTGGCTACCTACTTTGCCGCCTTCTATCATGTGACAACGCAACGCTCGAGTTTGCTATCAAAGACCCGTATGCTGCCCAACCTTGCGAATTCAAGGGCGACCATCTGATAGCCCTGTTGCATTGCCAAGCCGACCTAGCATGCCTCCTCCCTCTGGCCGCTTGCTGCATCACCGGCGTCAACGTCAATCAACTTCCTCTTTTTGAATCCATAGCACAAGCTTTCGAGATGGTTGGAATATGTCGCCACATGGCGCCATTCGTCCTCTCCTTCCCCTTTCTGCATCGTCTTATCGACTTTGTCTCGCCCGCCCTGCAACACCATGGCCTACCCAGGCCCGCATATCCAAGCTTAACGTTGCCCATGCTGTCTTGGACCCTGCGGTAGTGGCTGGTTCGTCGACAAGGGTCCAGGAACAGTACGTACTGCTTCGTGAATGACGCACCGGGAATCTTTTTGCAAGGCGGTACGCACCACCACACCATCGAGGGCCTGGATGGCCCAAGCCACCTCCATATCCAGCAACGGCGGGAATACCGCAACATTTGCGAGCAATATGGAGATGGTCAAAGATATAAAACGTCGCGGGAAAGCCCACGATATTCGTTCTATTCTCCCTCACCTCGCATCCTCTCCTACAATCCCATCTCCAAGCCCAGCACCTCGGTTCACCATCGGTCAAAATGGTCGGTTTCAAGCGCTTTGCCCTGCTCGCAGCTGCTACCTGCGGCCTCGCCGCTCCCACCAAGAATGCGGAGCGTGGCGAGTACACGGTCCAGACCGTCCCCAACAGCTACATCATCACCCTCAAGGAGAGCGTTGGCGTCGAGGGCCTCACCTCTCACTTGAGCTGGGTCGACGACGTCCACTCCCGCAGCCTCGACAAGCGCCAGTTCTCCGGTGCCGAGCGGACCTACTCCATCAACAAGTTCCAGGGTTACTCCGGAACTTTCGACGATGCCACCATCGAGGCCATCAAGGCCAGCCCCGAGGTGAGTCCAGCCGCTTCAAGAATCCGCGCGTGCCTTTGTTTTTGTACTTCTTTTGCTGACATCGCAACCAGGTTGCCTCCGTTGAGCGTGACCAGATCTGGACTCTCTTCGCCATTGTCACCCAGACTGGCGCCCCCTGGGGTCTCGGCACCATTTCTCACCGTACTTCGGGCTCTACTTCGTACGTCTACGACAACGCCGCCGGCACTGGCACCTACGCCTACGTCGTCGACTCTGGCATCAACACTGCCCACACCAACTTTGGTGGCCGTGCCATCCTCGGCTACAACGCCGCCGGCGGTGCCCACACCGACACCCTCGGCCACGGCACCCACGTTGCTGGCACCATCGGCTCCACCACCTACGGTGTCGCCAAGCTGACCACCCTCATCTCCGTCAAGGTTTTCACCGGCAACAGCGCCTCCACCTCGGTCATTCTGTCCGGCTACAACTGGGCCGTGAACCACATCACCACCAACGGCCGCGCCGGCAAGTCCGTCATCAACATGTCTCTCGGCGGCCCCTCCTCCAGCACCTGGACCACCGCCATCAACGCCGCCTACAGCTCCGGCGTCACCACCGTCGTCGCCGCCGGCAACGAGGCCCAGAACGCCGCCAACGTCTCGCCCGCCAACGCCGCCAACGCCATCACCGTCGGTGCCATCACCAGCACCTGGGCCATCGCCTCGTACTCCAACTACGGCACCGTCCTCGACATCTTCGCCCCCGGAACCTCCATCCTGTCCACCTGGATCGGCTCCACCACCGCCACCAACACCATCTCCGGCACCTCCATGGCCTCCCCCCACGTCGCCGGCCTGGTCAACTACCTCCAGTCCGTCGAGGGCCTCACCACCCCCGCCTCCATCGTCGCCCGCATCAAGGCCCTGGGCACCTCGGGCAAGATCACCGGCACCCTGAACAGCAGCCCCAACCTGATCGCCTACAACGGCAACGGCGCGTAAATTGCCTGACCCGGCACTCCGTACGGTCAAAAAGAAGCAGCCGGGGGGCGAGAAGTCGACCCCGTCCTCCGCCGGCCAAGAGTGCTGCTCGCACGATTTTGCACGCAGGAGGAGGAGTCGGGTGGGGGAGACCCCCCTCGACATGGACGAGCGGAGGCTCGCTTTCCCTTGCGATGGAACGAGGACCGCTTGTCTCAAAGACTTTCACACCTTGGTGCTAGGACATCTCATTCCGGAGATCTTTTAGTGTCATTTCTTTTTGGATATATTTGATAGGAGAAATATAAAGTTGATGCATCAGACTCTCTGTGTCCCCCCTCTCCCTGCGCCTTCGCATTGAAACCTGTGAAGTTGAAAATAAGATAAATACCCTCGTCCCAGCTATCAGGCAAGGGGTATCGTAGATCACCGGGCCCCGATATTATCCTTTTCTTGGCATGTGGGACGCTGGGCTGCGAGGGATTTGGTGTGAGTTGCATTCGTCCCCGCCTGCGTTGACAGGGCCGTCGTAGTGTATATTACCAGGTGGGCCCCCCCGGGCGGCGTCATGTTTTGCAACGTCTTGGCCCGCTGCGACTTTTCATCTGGCCCTCTAGCCCGGGATAACAAAGATGGAACTGGTGATCTTTTCCACGTTGGGTGCCCAGGCATGAAATCTCCTGGGAGTCGACGATCTGCGTTCCCGAGGATCTGGGTGGCCCTCAGAACGACAGCGTTGTAGTCCTCTTTGTTCCAGACCGTGCACATGACTGATGTTTTTGGTTAAGTATTCGTCGATCATGTTTTGGCAAAGTGTGAGACAGGAACCTCGTTCTTGGGATAAGATTGCTGCGGCGCTTGGTTCACGCCACTTCACCACCACCCGGTCTTCTCCGAGTAGTCGTAAGAGCGCGGTTTGCTATTCCAGCCGTGTCGACCCCAGTAGTCTTGTGAATCTAAGCTGGAAGGCAGAATGGCACACCGGATTCGGAGAGGCGATTCACTGCGAAGGTTAAATTTCTCCATGCTCAACTACACTACACTAGTATACTTGTTACTATAGCTACCTAGTTAAATCAAGCACGCACCGTTACCTGGGTTGTTAAACACAAGCAATGCTCTTAAGATACTGTACATACGTGACTATATACATAACCTATTTAGGCTACAGGGAGAGTAAATGATTGGTTGGATTGGGGAAAACCTCCTCGCGGCCACAAACCCCTCCCATCTCATACGAAAAGCCTCTACTGGCTGGAAACAAATATCTACGGACGATCGTGAGCCAATTTCAAGGTTTGAAATACCCCGTCCAGAGCTTCCGCAACTTTCCATCCGGGTCATACTTGGATGCAATGGCCCGAAGCTTGTCCTGGTTCTTCTTGCCATAGCTTGCAATGGCGTCTTGCAGTTTCCCAGAATAGTTCATGTACTCAAAGCCGGCCCCAAATCCCCTCTCCTTGGCCATAGCGTCCAGGTCCTTGATAAACTGGTTCGTCCTGGCGTCAACCATGTCGTCGAGGGCCGCATCGCTCCAGGCCATGGGCAAGGAGACGATGTAAGAAGGGAACTCCGCAGGCTCAAGGCCCAGTGCGTTGCCTCCATTCCTCTGCATTGCCTCGAATGTGGGGTTAGTGAGGGGCTGGAAGACCATGCTCGCGTTGAGAGAGTCCCCTCGAGCCTCGACGTCTGCTCTGAGCTGGTTGGCGAAAGCGGTGAAGGCGCCGGTGACATCGTTCATAAAACTTTCCCCGTTCACGCCGTCGCGAATGGAGGTGGCGTACCATGAATGCCTCTCGCCAAAGACAGTTCTTGAGGTGGTTCGGATCGTGCTTGAAATGTCCGTGACGAGCGTCTCGTTGGAGAGGGGCTCCGGGAGCTGCGAGAAGCCGTCCATTGTGTCGAACTCGCCGCCCGGCGCATGCGGGGAAGAGAGATCCGTGTGAAAGCCGTATACTGTTGGGATGGGTTCGTTGGCAGCGGAGCCGACGTAGGCCAAGCCGAATATCAGGTGCGAGTCCGGATCTTGTCCCGAGTGCACCTTTTCCCTGGTGATCCTGGTAAAAGTGTTGATGACGACAGCGGTATCCTTCGCCTGTCACACGGACAGCCGGCTCCAAACGTCGCCCTGCTCGTAGGCTTCGAGGTCAAACCGGGTAACGATGCCAAAGCTAGACCCGCCGCCACCTCTGAGAGCCCAGTAGAGGTCCGGGTGTTCTCCCGGGTTTGCGTTGACAATCTCGCCCGATACGAGGACGACCTGGAAGTTCCGGACGTTGTCGCAGCCCATGCCTCGCCTGCCGGTCAGGAACGACATGCCGCCTCCCAGAATGAACCCTGAAACGCCGACCATAGGGCTGCGGCCGCCCACCACCGCGATTCCAAGGGGCGTTATGGCGTCAGTGACATTGATCCACCGGGCACCCGGGCTGACTGAGACCGTGGAGCGGTCGGGTGCGACTAGGATGCCGTTCATCGAGTCCATAGCAATGACGACTCCGCCCTGGATACTGGATCCCCTATCGAACGGGGTATGTCCTCCACTCCTGACGGTAAAGGGGCTGCCATGCTTGGTCACAAGCCTCATGGTCTTCGAAACCTCCTCGGGAGATGCGGGAAGGACTATGCAGGATGGCTTCATGTCCTGTCTCCCTGACCAGTAGACGTTCGACGTGTTGTATGCGGCCGTGTCCGGGAATGCCACCTTGCCTGGCAAAACGGCGTTGATTGTCTCGCACTGCATGCTTTGTTAAATCCGTCATTGGCAACATTCTCTTTGAGACGTTACTTACTATCGATGGCGAGCTGCCGGACGGCTTTGCGAGACATAGCAAGCCATGAATTAAACCTGGCAGAAGGAGTTTGGCAATGGGTGCCTGCATTTTCGCTGTTGTACTGAAGCAGAACCAATGATGGACAAGTATAGTAGTGATAGCATAGGTTTGGAGAGTCTGTACGATGCTGATGGTGCGAACATGCGATATAATTTATAATCCAGAGCACCACCAGAGTAAGAAGCACAGCCACGGAATGATTTCGCCTCATCCATGAGTCGAGCGGACGAAGTGCGCTGCCAAGACATCAGAGTCGTATTCAAAATGGAATAACAATGCTTCTATTTGCACACATATCCCGCCTCAGCATCAACGGGAGGTGATGGATCGGCACCAGCATCATAATTTTAGTGCACCCCTCAGGTCATCCGTTTAATCCGAGATGAGCTCAACTATGCGAGAGCACGTTAGCAGCTAATCCTTCTCCCTACCTGTTGCCAAGGCAGCATAGAAGAGGTATGGGGTTTGGTCGTAAATTTTGGCTAGGTCGAAGCGTTAACGATAACGATAACGAGACAAACACTGCCTTTGTAGTGGGGACCACTCACGGCTTGACCATCATGCTTGACCTCACCAAAACAATAAGGGACGCTGCTACAAACCTGGTAGGTCGGCCGGTTAATCTTAAACTGTATACGTCTTGTAAATATATTTCTATGGGTCATTCATTGGGCCTCTGTAGAGTGATTCAAGTGCGGCCAGGGATCGATAGCAAGGCACTTGGTACCCTATCCATTCTACTAGCAAAGCCAATTGCATGTATCGCTATAAAACAACAGAAACACCCCCATGAAAGTTAACAGAAGGAAAAAGGCCTGACTAAGTAGTTATTAAGCCATGGAATTTCCTGGGCTACCCCTATAACCAGATTGCTGTTAACGTTTCCCAGTGACGTGTGAACCAAACAGAATGGTACTCTCCCAGTCATTACTGCAATGTCTCGGAAAAGTCCAGGTCCAGACTCTCCCAGTCCCATGGAACACTCAGGTCACTTATATCTGTCTCGAAAATATTACCAAAGCTTAGCTCCTGTGTCGAACCTATCTCATCGCCGCCGAACACCGACAGCGAGTCCAAGTGGCGAGAAGGCGGAGTGCTTCCCCATGACAAGCTTGCTTCAGTGCCTATCGACGACGTTTGAACCGGAGAGAGGGAATTTGCGGGTGTTTGGTCCGTAGTCTTGGCCCTCTTCTTCGTGAGGTCTTGGTCAGAGGCGTCGGGCGACGAAAGCCTCTTGACGAGGCGCGAGAGGATGCTGTATGATGCCGAGGCCGACTTTGTAGCGTTTTGCAGCTTCTGCAGCATACTTAATGCTGATGTGATGGCATTGGTTATGTCGTTACGTCGTGGGAGAAGGTGGTTGGTGTCGTGTAGCAATGCCGAGCACAGAAGTGCCCCTGTATCGAAGATGGAGAATAAGACAAAATGAAAGCGTGCGTCGTGGGGGTAAACATAGGCGAAGTACTGTTCGAGCTTTTCCATGAATAGCAGGCAGTTGTCGATTCCTGTGGCTTTGATCTGCTGCTCCAACTCAGACTCAGCAGAGGGAGAGCGTCGAACGAGATAAGACTTTGCCGGGCTAATTTTCATGATATAACCTATAGTGTAGAGGTATTGGCGATGCAAAACCAGCCACGGATATGTCTCGTCTTGCGTTGTGTCTGGTGTAATGATGCTGAATTGGGGTGGGAAACTTTCAATCCATTTCTCAATCTCTTGTTCATATCTTTGAACGTCAGAAGGCAGCATAGAATTCCCTGTCTTCTCAAAACTTTGAGACAAAGTCCTAATTAGTTGCCCTTGTAGCTTTATATGCATAATAGGGGACGGCATATTGCCTTCGAGCGAGAGACTTGGAAGATCTACTTGGCAGTCGCTGCGATCTATGATAAGCGGCCGTGATAACAGGTTGGAGATTTGCCTGTATGAAGGATTAGTGAATAACGCTCGGTTTCACGACAGGGTCCCTTTTTCCATACCAATCCCACGTGTCTAAGATACACCAGATTCTTCTTCTCATCTCCTGATCAAAGTCGCTCATTGCCCGTGATACGGTTTCTCTGTGCATTCCTGTAACAAGTCTGATTAATGGCCACATAACAGCCCCTGTTGGGAGCAGGGTAAACTTACCTAGCTCTTGAGCTTCTTTCACAGCAGCGTTCAATGCATGCCAACAGTCCACGTAGCGCCCCTCGGATTTGTACCAGTAACAAGAGTGAATAAGCTGCTGGACTTGCGTGAACCCTCCACGGCCGCCTGGAACCGCACTGCTGAGGCGCTGAGCAGCGTCATGATACCTCTCGGTTAGGCTCTGCATGCTCTCACCCAGGTCGTTTTGAAACGTTCTTTTCAGGACAGGGTCTAGATATTGTATAGTACAGGCACACACGGTTATCAAGAGACATGTCCATTCAAGATCCAGCGGCTGTGAACTGGTTCTGCTGCCCCACCACTGCTTATACTCCTCCAGGAATTTTGGAGGATAAATGATGTAATAGTGATAGTTGACATTGTCCAGAAATCGCTGAACGAGGGCATCTGTGAGGGTGTTACGTGTGCGACTTGTTCTTGCCTAACTAGCTCTGACCTACCTGTATAGGGTCGCGGGGGGAGGACGCGGATAGCACTCTCAATCAGAGAATTTGTGTCGACACCTTGGCTACCCGGCTTTGTCTCATGCTAAGGAAGAGATGAGCTTGATTGTACAGAACAAGTTTCCTTTGGTCTTGAAAAGTTTCACCTTGACTACGTCTTCTAGACCGAAAATAGGGTGAGAGCGCATGTAGCCCATGGTCTCAAAGCCATATTCACTCGTAACAGCTCCTGGGACATGATGATCACTCCCTTCACTTAAGCTCCTTTTCCGACCGCGTAGAGGAGCCAGAGGCTTCTCTTCAGTCTTTTCCTGACGGAAGCGACACTGACTGGCTACTTTTCGCTTCTGACAATGGTTGCAGGGCCATTGGCGATCGCACTACGGAGCAGGCAGTCAATATTAGCACTTGGCCCGCTTACGTTTGTCTATTGCGAGGCAACGGTCAAGCGCACCTTTTGCTTCCGGCGTTGGCATTCACTACATGCCGGTCGACTAGGAGATACTGCCCTATCATGGAGATTCATCATGCGTAGTGGGCAGGAGGGATAATGCAGGTTTGCGGATGTTTGTAATAAGAGTTAAAATGCAGTGTGTCCGATAGCGTGATTGCTTGCATTGGTGGTGTCTTGGAAGAGTTATCGCGTACCCCCAGCTTTGGCCTAACCAAGTGGTTTTGGTGGGTCGAATCGGGATCGGAGCGGAACAATCTGCCCCGAAAAAGTGGCCTGTGAAGCCTATAAGTGGCCTGAAACCAGGGATTGGCCCCGAAAGTACTGGCGTTAGAATACTAGGGTGCACAGTTGCAAGTGATATTAACATCTACGAGGTAGTTTGCAGTTGTTAGTAAAATCTCAACATAAGTCTACAGTGGGTTTCGACTCTTGTATAAGTAGGTACACTGGTCTGCCTGACGATTTTCGTTCTCGATTCACCCAGACCCTTCCGAAAGGCTTTCTTAGGGCAGCAATTGGCATGACACCTGTCGTAGTCATTCAGAAGGATCTGCTCCCATTAGCTACAGATAATCTACCTGCTCCTACAGAGTCTACTAACATGCTTCCGCAACATGTTTCTTTAGACACAAGTGTGTCGTCATGGGATATAAAGGGTCCAAGATGTACGCAAGGAGCACGAGAACGAGCTCTCCAATTCAAGAAACTATGCCATACGCAGGCATATACATGCTGTGGAAGGTGCGATCTTCCCATAAACTGACTGACTCTAAATTACAGGAAAATTAAGTGGCCAACGCCTTAGCCATGAAGTCGACAAGCTTCGGCATGCTGATAGATGTGTCGTCATACAGGTCTACGTGTGTCTTCCCAATGATCTCAAAGAGCTCCTTGGGCTCTTGAGCCTTCTCCACCGCCTCGACGCTGACATAGCGAGTGGCTGCCTCGCTTCCCACGATCATTAACAGTGGCCGCGGTGAAATAGAGTCGATATAGGTGAATGAGGAGTAGCCCACTAGCAACTCGATGCTCCGCGCCAATTGTAAGCCTGTAGAGCGGGGATGTGCGCCCCTGGGGGTCTTGTAATAGTCTGTTGCTTCTTTTATGAAGGCAGACGTGTCTTCGGGTAAATCTTTCGGATCGTCAACAAGAGTGGGGATAGTCCGTGGCGCCTTGCCTCTGGCCTCCGCATTTCGATCTTGTCCTGCTTGTGCCAGCATCGCCTGCAACGTCGCTTTATCCGGCCCTGGGGCAACACCGCGGATTCCGTCACGGATAACTGATCCGAAGCACCCGGCACTCACGGTCGCAACGGCTTTGATGCGTACGTCTGTCTGGGATGCAAACGTCACGTACCCTCCAGCCGCGCAAATACCCAGAGCGCCGATGCGTTCAGGGTCGACGGTGCCGTCTTGAGCCGTGGCCAGGAATGAAACGGCGCTTTTGACATCCTCGACTCGCTGGTACGGGTCCTCCAGGTTCCGCGGCTCTCCGCCGCTTTCTCCTTGGTAGGCCGCATCCCAAGCAAGTGCCACGAAGCCGGCCTCAGCGAGCTGTCGGGCGTGGAGACCCGCTGTCTGCTCCTTGACGCCCGTGCCAGGGTGGCCGACTACTATGCCGGATTTCTTGCGATCCGGTGCACCAGCTGGCGGAATGTATAAGTGGGCAACAACGTTGATGCCCCGGCTGGAGAAGTTGACCTTGCGTGGCTCGATGGAGGCTGACATGGTTTCGAAAAGTTGTTCTGGTTTCTCTAAAAGATTGATTTTGTTTGATTGATGATAGGCGATGGATGATTTGTTAAATTCTCTGCTGAGTCTACGGTCCATCTTTGCTTTATATATTCGTGGTCGTTTATGACCACTTGGGGTATGCGCCTTTGACTGCCTCCGAATTCTTGCCCCCACCCCGAAATATTTCGGTAGTGGGGCCGACACCCAGTAATATCGGCATCCAGGCGTCGCGCGATCATCCCTGTCCCGGACGCTGATCTTCCAAGTCCGAGTTGTGTAATGTTTACCTTGCCATATCTTTTATGCATACGCATGCAATGCATTACTTGCAGCGCTTTCAGTTTACAAAGCGGTTTAGAGGTCCAATGAACCTCAAGATGCGACATCCGTTAACTTCTAGCACTGCGAAGGTACTGGCGCAAGCCTGGATGACGAAAATGATGCATACTAATCTATTCAATATCCAGAATCCGGCAGAGTATTGCCATCTTGGCGAGTGCCGCGTAGAAGGGGCTTTAATCACAGAGTTACTCTTCGGAAGCTCATCTCCGGACCTGGCATGTATTCACCCACATAGATTCGTGACTGGAAAACCAAAGACCTGCGAGCTTTCAACTGGCCAATGTTCCAATGGCGACGGTAGAATAGCAGCGAGATTTATGATTCAAGATATGCCATGAGCAGTCGAAGGCTACAAGTAGTGGATTGGACCGGCTTCTTTCAGTTAGTTACCCTACTGTTTCTCTTGAATCGGACGTAAAGGAAATTCGCGAAGGGGGCTTGCTGAATCAAGGCAAGGGCGCAAAGGCACAGAGAGGTAAGGGCGCGGGTAAAATAAGGACTTGCAGGTTCTAGGAAGGGTAATTACCTCTCTAGCGTTGTGGATTAAGTGGAGGGGACATGGAGTCTCCGAATCGTGCAAGTCAGTCTCCATAGTTTACACTACTTAGATAGGGCTGACTCGTCTCTTCAAAGAATTTTTACTTTTGGAATAGATACCAGTACCCAAGCCTGCCAGGCCCTCTTGACCAAGATCCCGGCATGCACTCCGTTGACCGAGTAGTCCGCGTGGAGTATTTCGCATTTCGCACTGCATGGCGCCGCGACCGAGGGCGGCGCGCAGTTCGCAGCCTGGCGGCGGGACCACTAGCCCGCCGAGCTACGTGTGTTCCCCGGCAAGTACGTGCAAACCGACGGACCTGGCGATCCTGTTCAACCCGTACAGGCCCACCCCGAAGAGTTACACGAACCCCGGCCCGCTCCGTTCACCTGCTGGTAAGGAGACGAAAAAGAAGATATATAAAACCGTGGTCGGTGTCAATGGGCCCACCTTCCGTCGCAGGGCGTTGGCACCGGCCGGCCGCCCATTTTCCGTCCCTAGGAAAAATGAATTCAACCGATATTTAGGTTGTTGAGCGATTCAGCTCGTTGGGTAGCGGCATGGAAGTGCCGAAAGCCGGTGTCGCAAAAAGGCTGCTCACCCCAGAAAATGCAGTTTCCCGGTGGTTCGGCATAGGAGTCCCCGGGGGTTCGGTAAGTCAGTGAGTGCAGCGGACGGACTCTTTCCTCCTGATAAGCCTATGTTTCGGGGGGAATTTCCTTGCTTGGAACGCCTAGTTACCAAAGCTAGGTCCGCGCGTCTTGCTTGGCATGGTGAAGAGGTCAGATCTTCGACCGCCACTATGCAGGGATGGGTGTGATGTCAGGAATTGCGGGGACTTGTACGTCATCCGCGCGTGGCCGTGGCGCGAACGTCGAGATCTTCATCGCCCTCTTGCGCCTGTTTATGGGCGCACTCCCGCCCATGCCAATGGGGCTAGCTGGTGTCGAGTTAGCTGATGATGCATCTATTTTTCGTGCAGTCATATTGAAGTAATAACCACTGATCGAACACTGCCCATACTCTGCATTGACAAGCCATTGAGTCTCCCCCTAAAATACATTCTACGCCGCGACGAGCTCTGCCATCCAATCTTCCGCCACAAACACCACCTAAACCAACATTTACGAACACCACCAAAACCAAGTTGCGAATTAATTCATTATTCTGAAAGTAACACATGCTGTCGTCACAGCCCATTCAGCCACACGTCAAATACTCATCAGAACCTCATCCAAAATAAATGATGAGAATGTCGACAGTTACGCTAGAAGAGTACGAAGCCCCATGCTTCTCCCACGAGAGCATGCTCACGCCGCCGCCCGAAGCGGAGAGTAAAGCCACAGACTTTCCCGGGCTCAAACCTCCCCAGGCCAATGACCGCACGAAGAGCAGGAGCCCGAGGAGGAGAAACGGCGACGGGAAGGGTATCCAGGTCGACATTGGCGCCCGCCTGCGCGAATACATTGACTGCCTCAACAACCGCAAGTTTGACGTCATCGGCAACCATCTCGCCGACACCATCGACCGCAACAACCGCACCCAGACCCGTCAGGAGCACATTGACCGCCTGCGCTCGCGCGTCGAGAGCCTCACCGGCTTCAGCATCAAAATCGACACCATCCTCGTCGACAGGAAGGCCCAGGCCGTCGCAGCGCGCTACGTCAACCGCGTCACCGTGGCCGAGCCCATGATGTACGTCGACGCCGTCGGCAAGACGTACGAGTTCGACGAGCAGTGCCTTCTGTGGTTCAACGAGAGGGGCAAGATTTCGCGCATGTTGACGCTGCAGGACAACGACGCCGTACGCCTGCAGACGCCCGAGGCGCAGATGACGCCTCGGTTTCTGACGCGGCGCATGCCCGAGGAGCCCGTCGACCTGCGCGCCGTGTACGTCGCCTACGTCGACAGCATCAACAACCGCACCATGGCCAGAGTGTTCCCGCGCTGCTGCAAGAAGGAGGTGCGGCACAACAACCGGCAGCTGGCGCTCCACGACTACTGGCGCAGCATGGAGGCCAGCCAGGAGGCGATCTCGGGCCTGAAGTTTGAGATCCAGGAGCTATTGGTGGACGAGGAGACGCAGCAGGTGGCGGCGAGGCTGGAGATCACGGGGACGCCTGTCTCGGAGTTTGCGGGCGCGTCGCCGAACGGGAAGAGCGTCAAGTTCCACGAGCACTGCATGTACCGCTTCGACAAGGGGAAGATTGCGCTCGTGTGGGCGACGATGGAGCTCGATGCCTACCGGAGACAGCTGGAGGAGAAGCCCGATCGGAGAAAGTCGTCCATGCTGGGCATCAATTGAGAATTGTACATCAGCGGAAGCGTGTGTTCTGTATTACAAGTCAATTAGAGCATGTACTGTATTGCTTTGGGTTGCTGGGATGGAAAGGTTCAGAGCGTAGCGTTTCGGCGCTTGGAGTTTTGGATTTTCCTGGGCCAGACACATGTTGCTCAATAATAATTACTCTCATTCATACATACATAATTGGCATACATTACCTGAATAAAGAGTCAAACAAATCACATCAAAGCCAATGGTTGTTCTTTGAGGCGACAATATGAGCTTACGCCTTTGCGTCTGTTGTTAGAATTTTGATAACGTTATTCCTAACAGAAGAGCAGCTAGGTGTGATTGGAAATCGCCGCAGTAGAAACAATCGCGGCTAATTGGATTATTCAGCAAGGGTTACTACTAATGGTTACTACCGTTTCCCTCGTAACCCGTCCCGGAAATTGAGTCCCACCACACCCAGCAGGGAGGTGGGCATGATTCAGAACGGAAGGAATACACAGGTCACGTAACCAAGAGCCATTAGCACGATGCCCATCTGTTTGAAAGTGATCACCTTGAGACACAAGATCGAAAGAGAGACCATCCCCTTGTGAAATTAAACCCTCAGATGGAGCGAAAAAAGCCTGTGCGTGACAAAGGCCCGCAGAGACCGCAATGCTACTCCCGGCGTAGACGTAAGAGGCTATTTGTGACCACAGATCGGGCTCAACTAAAACACACTCGAAAGCAAGACGCAGCAAACGACAGGTTAAAAAAAAAAAAGGTAAGACCAATACTATAGCCACATACATGTTTTCGGCTCCCCTGTCCCCCCCGACAAAGTTTACAACATCTCACAATAATTCTGACAAGTCCGTTACAACGCCATGATAAAACACAGCCACAATAAGAACCCAGCATGAGGCAACGATGATACCCAGAGGTACATTCGAAGGTGCATAAGATTCTGATGTAGCCTTTGTGAATGAATACGGAGCGTTTCTCTTGGTCAAATGTGGTTTGGGATCATATATCCCAAAACTAGCCACACATCGTTCCCCGACCACATACCACGACTCGCTACCTAGCAAAAAGAGGGTCATCAAAACCATCAAAAGGATGGGTATCACCAGATAGTCGCCGGGAGTCGCTGATAAAATCACAAAGACAACGCTGGGCATATTAGATGACGCAATAGCTTTTTCGTATGGTGATAACGTTAAAAAATCTGGATAGTATCAGGGACTCCAAGACACTGATTACATCAGCAAAATATGTGCTTATTCCGCAGGGTACAGGGAATACCCCTTTCCCTTCTGCAGACTTGAATAGATATTCTACCTCGCTTGACCACAAGCTGACGAATGGCTGGCGTTGCTCTTAATTTTAGCATTCTGAATAACGTTATGCTGTTTCTGTATGTCTTGGTGGTTCTTATTAAGGTTCAGGTGTGCATGACAACCCTTTTCTCTTATCTCCCTCTGCGATCGACAGAGTACATAGGCGTGAAATATCTTAAGACGAACTAGTATAGATAGATTCAACCCCCTATTCGTCGACTCTAAATGAATGTAGAATGCTAGATGGTCTAAGTGGATAGCAGATGATTGTGTCGTTCGAATGACGAAATCATTAGATACCCATGTACTTGCGTACTTTTTCGATCGCCTACCCAGGCACAAGATCATTCCTGTGTAGCTTGCATGGCATTTCATTTGACAATCACTCCTGTTACTAAGTAATGATGATAATAGGAATTATATCTAGTTAAATAGCATATAAGAGAATATGGCTTGAACCGTTATCGCACGAGTAATGTAAACACATTGCGACGCTTTATATGCAGTAATCAAATGACCCTGCTTCGCGGGAGTTTTATCTATACGTCTATACCTATTTGGACAATAGCATCTTGATTTGTAAACCGTCAAGGATGAGGATAATTAAATATCCTAACCGTTACTTAGGCACGAGGTACCAGAAGCTGGTGCCCCCCCGCCCTCACCGCCCTAAGAGCCTCTCCGCTAAAGCCAAAGAGATTAACATGTTTTCTACTCACACGCCCATACCATTTGAAATGTTCTGCTTAGCTACAATCAAACGTTAGCATAAGAAATAGAGTCTCGGCTCAGGTCCTGGAACCCTTGACAGACTGATAAACTTGGCTTCAGAGTTTCTTATGGTGCACCAATACCTTATTGTTAACTCATGCTGACAAATTGATATCTTTGCCGATTTCAAAGCATAAACTAAACCTCAAAATGTCAACCACGGTTGGGTAGCTCAGGTGGTATGGATTGATGTATATATTAAGCTTATATGCGAAGAGGTATCCTGTGATGATATCGAATTCAAACATCAGATCAGCTCATCCAAAATGACGACCAGGGACCTGTCTCAGCTAAGCAAGAAGACTTTAAACGTCTCGCGTGGCTTCAACTACACCTATTATACCTTCCCTGCTCAAAACTCTCAGCCAACTCTTTTCCTCTTTCACGGCTGGCCAGACTCAGCACGCCTCTGGGCCGGCTTCGTCAATGACTACCTAATTCCTCACGGCTACGGCGTTATTGCCCTGGATAACCTTGGCTTTGGCGACAGCTCCAAGCCTACGGACCCTGCGTTATTCGCCCCGAACCACCTCACAGCGGACGCCATTGAGATACTTGAAGCAGAAGGCCTGGAAAGCATAATATCTGTTGGCCACGATTGGGGATCTCTGATTGCCCAGAGACTATACAACTTCCATCCCGAGCGCGTACGTGGTTTGGTTTTGATTAGCGTACCCTATATGGTACCAACAGATCATTTCGACCTCGACGCAGTAAATGAAATGACGAAGAAGATTTTCGGCGCCGGCATCTTTGAGTACTGGCACTTCTTTACTTCTGAAGATGCGGTGGATATTATGAACCGGAATCTTGAATCCGTCTACAGCGTGGTCTTCGGAGAATCCGACACCTGGCTTGAGACCTGGTGCGCGCCTAATGGAATGCGTGCATTCATTAGTGAGGGCCGCACCCAGCCCGCCATCTCATTTGCCACTCCCGAACATAAAGCGGATTTTATGGATCGCTTCGGAAAAGAAGGAGGATTCGCGTCATCCATGTGTGCTTACACTGTGACCAGCTCTGGGGTGCGGGCAGAGTCGGACAGGATGTTGACCGACGAATCGATCAAGGTCAAGGTTCCGGTCTTCTACTGGGGCGGCAAGCAGGACTATGTTTGTAGGCCTGAGCTATCGCAGCAAGCCGTTGCTGCTGGCGTGCTGCCGGATATGAAGACTGTTGTCAGGGATGGTGGGCACTGGGCTTTTCTTGAGAGGCCAGCCCAATTCGGACAGGATATTCTAGCTTGGTTGCAAGAGAGGTTCGAATAATGTAGATCGCAAGCGGGCAGCTGTTTCTTTAGTCCAATCGAGTCCGAGATCAAATTAAAGCTTGAATTACCAACTGACATCATGATTGAACGGATGCAAGTCAGTTTCATCGATGTGATGACCTGAGTAAGCCACCCCAGCAAAATTTGCAAATCACCGTGAATGGAATATCTGCTTTTTCTTTGTCGATATCACATCTGTAAATAAAAAATTTAACAAGACCTAACAGAATCTATTAGAGAACAGCAATCTTGCGAAGGATTCATATTAAAGAAAAATATTTCAGTCAAGAAGGAACCCGTTGTATTAGCATAATTACTGCGGACCGTTTCATACTTTGCTCTCGTACGTTGCTCATTGGGCTTTAACAGCAAATTTGAACATACTTGGGGATATTTGTGAGTCATCCTTTTTTAAAATGGCATCCTATCTATCAGTCTGAAAGAGAATTAAGTTGTTCTCGCTTGTTACGACCCTGTGATGATGTACTAGTGTGGAACAGTCAACACTCATCCCCAAGGTAGAACCAACAGTCGCTTCCTCACCACACAGGGGTCTATGTACTCTGGCTCTGTGCAGCTCATTAGCCCATTATGCGGGTTTAATAAACAGACGACCTAAATTCATCCGTTGATTCCGTGTTACAAAAAAACCTGGAAATAATCGACTCGGGTTCCTGTCTGATGACTCGATACGCCTTGGTGGGCTTTAGATTGGAATAGCTATCAGCAGGTAGGACTTTTTTTTTGTATCTTGAAACTATGGATGCTAAGACGGAAATATCAGGACGGAGCGCAGACATAGGAAACTAGGTCGGAAACAACTAGAAGCGTTCAATATTTCCAAGGTTAGTCATACCTGCAGGTTATATCTCCCACTATCTCCGAGAACTCTTCCTACCAATTTTGTTCACTCTGAGTTTTCTGACTTGAACTCTAGTCGGAGCCAGGAGTTATCGCCACCTGTAGAAGTAGATGGTATGAGTTGTTCTCAGTACTTATTCTTACAGGTAGTAACATACACCCAGCAAACTCCTTAAGTTTTCAATGTATCAGTAGAAGGCTTAAAAATGCATGTATCCTCCTCTATTAATCGAGGTAGCTTTCATTGACAGTATATAGTCTCTAGATACGAGCGCCTACCCGTACCATTTCATATAGCATCGATTGCTTTCAGAGCCCTAGGTAACGCTATCTTTAGAACACAAACTCATAAGATAATGATAGATTGATGTGAATGAAATAGTATTAACTAATGGAGTCTTTGTGTAGAAATAGAATACAGTTGGGTGTTGATGGTAGGAGTGTTGGTGAGGGGTCTGAGGGTGGTCCTGAATTGAGGCTGGCCCAGAAGTGGGTGACGGATGTTGAGCTGGCATCTACCGATACAGTCCAAGCTGCCACCACTCGCACCTTTCGTTCGCCGCAGGATCAAATCCTTGCAGAATTCCGTCTGTGGTGATACGCACCACCTTTCCATCCTTGCCATACGGCACCATGTGTCCTAGCCCACCCGTATCGCTAGTGGGAACCCCATTAACAGCAAAGCTGAGCATATAGTCCTGTAAAGTGGAGGCCATGGTCTCATTGACGGTGGAGGTCTCGGGATAAAAGTAAATGAATGGCGCATCAGTTCCATGGAGGCCGAAAGAAGTCTCCAAGACATAGCCATACGCGTTTGCATCGGCCTTGGCAAATCCTCGACCGAGTGCAGAAGCAGCGCATGTGAAGCTGGCTTCTGTTACCGTCAGGCCCATCCGCCGCATCTGATCCGGATACAGTGAAGAGTTGAATTCGGGTGGGTAAATTGAATCAGACAAGTGGCGAATGACAGAATCGGCAGCGTGCGGGAGGAAGGCTCGTAGTCCTTCAAGATACTCGGCATCGTTGGTAGCAGGTGGACCGAATCCGAGTCCTTCGTTAGGGTTGTGACCAAACAAAACCTCGATGGATTTATCGAAACGGCCTGTATCGAGTAGTGCTCGGGGGTCGTCGCGGACCAGCTTACCGTCAATCGTAGGACCAAATTCAAACGATCCCTGTCTAGAGAGGGAAACGCGAAGAGCATTAGCCTGGATGAGCTGCGCGGAAGTCAGGCTTCGCGCCTCAGATACGTTGCTAACATTCGCAGCCTCTAAGAAATCGTTGAAACTTTGTTCCTGTCCCAGCGCAGACGGTATAGGAAGCCAGCCTGGAGACTGCGGAATGGCCCTCTGGAAAAGGCCTTTGTATTGGCCTTTGTATTGCTCGCCACCAAAAGCTGTGATCTGGTGAATAATCGAACCGGCTCCAGCAGACCCTCCGAAAACCGTGACGCGGTCTTTGTCCCCCCCAAAGAGATGGATATTGTTCTGCACCCATTCAAGTGCCAGCCTCTGGTCAAGCAACCCGGCGTTTGCTGTTCCGTCCTTTGAAAATGTCGGGCCCGATAGGAAACCAAAGGCGCCGAGTCGGTAGTTCATCCGGACGTAGACGATCCCATCTTCAGTGAAATCGGTGCTACGGCGCAAGAGACCACGCGGTTCCGATTCGGATTTCGAGCCAAGTACATAACCACCACCTGGAAACCTGTTAGCTTAATTGACAACTAACAAACAGCTTGAGCGAGACCGCACCATGTATTTCGACCAAGACAGGAGTCTTTTTATCTGACTTGTTGAACACTTCCTTTGGAACCAGAACGTCGAGAAAGAGACAATCCTCATTCTCTCGGGGATCGCGTGCCAGCGCTGGAGAACCGCTGTCCTTGGCTGGTGCATCCGCTGGACTGGTAAAATTGGGCAAAATCCCCTTGGTGAGATACGGAAAGAGCCACTGTACCGAGGTAGTCATCCATAGCGGCTCAGCCTGCGGGCAGATGCGGAAGTCAAGACCAGTTTGAATAGCCGATCGATTCGTAGCAGGCGGCACCGGCGCTCTAAACCGTAGCTCCCCCACGGGCGGCGAGGCGTAGCGGATATTCGAGAAGTTGTAGTAGCCCCCAGCTTCCTACACACGAGGTCAGGGACTTTCAGAAGTAAGGTTGTTTTTCTCACTTACGTTGAAATCGGAGGCCTGGTAGAGCTCATATCCAAGGTCGACTACAGGAAGAGACGCAGCCAGCCCGCTTGAGAAGATTAAGGGCATAGCCCCGAATAGAAAAACTCTGCGCATGGTCAAAACGTTTTCCCAAATTGCCGAATGAAAACGATTGCGATGTTACCGTCAAGCACGGAGACGCTGCGAGTTATATTCGATTGTGAGCCAGGCCTATTTTGCGTTGAGCATGGCTATACGCCAACTCATTCCCGCATCTCGTATTCACCCGGCTGAGGCTTGGATGGATTTTTTCTACGACGTAATAAGGCGGCGGATAAGCACATAGAGCTGGTGCACTGCCATAACTATTTTGGGGCGATCAACGGCCCACTTGGGATACCCGTGAATCAGTCAATCAAAAGAGGTTTGCATTGACTAAGGTATGTTGAGATTCATTCAGATTTCCGCTGCGGGAGCCAGTCCCGCCACCTTACCCCTTAAGCTTGACACGACACGTAAATTTGGTGATTGGCCAACTGTAACAGCAGCGGCTTGGTTGTGCGGGTGCCAGGTGGCCGGTACCCTCTAGATTGAGGGACTCGGTGGAGTGTGTACCGGACGCTGCAGGGTTGGGCGCCCTAATGTCGCCAGTTAGGCGGGGCAAGCCAATAAAAAAATATTCGTATCACATACGGAAATTCTATAACTTGTTGCATGGCTCCCCCCTGATGACAGGATTGATAAGCAAGAGTCTTCGTGGACGACACTAACCAGAACTAACCGTCGGCAGGTCTGATGAATTGTTTGCCTGATCAAGTACCATTCATTCCAGCTGAGGTCATTCCTATTAGCGTGGGCGGTATCTGCATTAGAAATATGGGCCTGATGGCAGCGAACGTTGAGAATCGAAACGCTGGTGAGGAGCTGGCTTCAACGGCGCGGCCGTGGCTGGCTGCTTGCATTGGCAGCAGAGCGAAGCAGACTGTGGAAACCGATCGGACTATACGTCCAATGGTTCTCATGAGCTTTTGGGCGCTGAGGGGCGCTGAAGGGTCAGGTTTAAGGATATATGAATGCCCTTGCTATTGCAATAGGGGGCTACCCGATGAGACAAGTAGACATCCTCAAGGGGATGGTGTGCGTCGCTTGTCGTGCTGTTCATAGTATGGCGAAGACAGGTAATCTCCTAAACCAGATGAAAGACCTGACTGCGACGACGAGAGTCGCAGGTTCCGTCTATTCGTCATCTCAAACTCTGAACCTCAAGGGTCCTGTCAAATTGTTGACGGCGAAGAAAATGCCAAGATACCTAGCCTGTCGGTGTTTGAAATCCATGTATAAAGACATCGTATATTATCACAATGACAATAGCCCGCGCTTGGGAGAACATGGAACAAAACTGAATTCCCCGCCAAGTGTCTATTATCTATCCTGTAGTTTTCTCAAGCCTTCCTCACAGCATTGGCAACACACTCCATCTCTACATCGGTCCCATAGGGTAGACCCTTGACGCTGACGCACGTCCGGGCCTGCGGCAGCTGTCAGTCACCATTCAAGGGGGCGGCTGTTTGCTGTTGCTCCGCAACTACGGTCATAAACTTACGGGTCTTGGGCTCTCGAAAAAGGTCTCGTAAACCGCGTTCACCTCGGTGAATTGCGACATGTCAGTCAAGTAGATATTGACTTTAACAACGTCCCCTAGGGTTGCCCCGGCAGCGCCTAGCACTGCCTGGAGGTTCAACAAGATTCGTCTCTGCCGTGTCCCGTCAGCAGTTTCTTTTCCTTGTTTTCGAGCACTCTTTAACGCTTACAGTCCGGTCTTGGATGGTGCCTTCGATAAGGGCGCCTGTCTCCGGCTCGGTGCCAACCTGACCCGAGCAGAAAATGTGGTCTCCCGACACAATGGCTTGCGACAGGAAGGTGTAAGGCTTCGGGGCCTTGTCCGAAGTGACAGCGACGCGTGAGTTGGTCATTTTGATTTTATCAAAGGCAAAGTTTCTGTTACTGTGTAATGCGTGGGATGATGGGTACTACTGTGAAAGGAGATGCTGAAAAAGAGCATCCGACCATTTGTATTAACTTCTATGTGACGAGAGCATGAAGACGCCCGCCGACGCTACCCGTTGCCGGGGTTAGGGATGTAGGGTTTTGTCGCCCAATTTGACAGCGCAGTCCCAATTCCCCCTTTTTACCATTGGCAAATGTCACCGTCCAGGCTTTCTTGGAATGAAATGTCCCGTTAGGCTCCGATGGTTCCACTAGCAGAAGAACCATTGAGTTACAGAATTTCGAGTCGCATCATTATTGTTGATATTTATCAAGGGCCCCCCTCCGTTGATTCTGGCAAGGCAACTGGTAGTCAAGTCTGATTTTGCTCGGTGTTCAGACCACGATACCGCATCCGCCATGACGATCACTCAGCTCGACTTTGTCACCCTCGACGTCTTCACTAAGACCCCCTACAAGGGCAACCCACTGAGCGTCGTGCATCTCCCTCCTCCCACGGCTGCGTCCCCCGCTCTCACCCAGGAGCAGAAACAGGCCATCGCCCGCGAGTTTAACCTCTCGGAAACCGTTTTCGTACATGATGTAAATCCCAAGGACGACCCGGACCCCCAGACGCGCCGCATCGACATCTTCATGACCTCGATAGAGATTCCCTTCGGCGGCCACCCCACTATTGGCGCAGCTTCTTACCTCCAGTCCAAGGGCATCACGAAGATCCTCACCAAAGCCGGTCCTGTGCCTATCACCGCCGGCCCAGACCAATTTGTAAACGCTTCGATCCCGCACGACACGTACCTTCACGCCAAGACCATTGCAAGCCTCGACGCCGAGTTTCGCGCGGGGCTACATCCCTCTCCCGAGATCAGGGAGGCGGAGCTCAGCGCGCCTCTCTTCAGCCCCGTGCGCGACATCGCCTTCGCCCTCGTCCGCTTGCCTTCCCTGGATCAGCTGTCGCGCATCTTCGTGGGATCTTTCGAGTTCAACGCCCTGGAACTCCTCGGCCCCACGTGGAGCAAGTCGTTCATGGCGCGGTCGTACTATGTAGTCACCGACTCGAGCGTCTTGGGCTCCGTCAGGAACGTCGAGATCCGCACGCGCATGATCGCTCCTGGCAGTACGTATCTCCCCTACCCAATCTTTCTAACGCTTAAGAGATGTCACACGTTGTCGAGGGAGAAGCTGCTGATGACGATGCGCCCTTGTCTATAGTGGAAGATCCTGCAACAGGTGCCGCGGCCTGCGCGCTGACCAGCTATCTTGCACTTCACGAGTTTGAAGAACTGGAGCTGAGGTACGAATTGACGCAGGGTGTCGAGATGGGGCGTCAGAGTGACATCTTCGTCACCGTCAAAGTCGCCGTCGATGAAGAGGGGAAAAGGACGGTTGAGGAGCTCCGCCTAGGAGGCACGGCGAGGGTGATCATGAAGGGGACCCTTGAAATACCACCCCTGTAGCCTTTGGATACAACAATTCAATACCGTGGGGATGGCGAATGAAAATTCTTTGTTTCCCGTAAAGCACAGTTCCAAGCACTAATGCACCCGCTACAGTTTGGAGCAGAACCATCTTCCGCTTTACAACACTCACTGATTTTCTGAGCATGTCCCACACAGTATTCGTGAGGGATAGACATGGCACTGTATACACCAGCATCCTGATCTTGCGACTTCTAGATGTAGAACAGTACATAGCTAAGCATAAGGAGGAACCCCCCTTTGCGCACGTGATCGAGTGATACAACTCCTGTCTAATACCGAAGTGACTACTCCGTCATAGCTTTATATTCATCATGAACTAGTGCAGCCAGATTACGAATAAGTCGGAACTATATATGCGCTTAAAATAGCTATACGCAACAAAGGGATCGTCTCAAGAGAACTTAAAAGAATCCACCAGAAAGATAAGGGTGATACTTAGCTCTAAACATCAGAAATGAAAAGGTTTGCCCTCCCAGACCCTTCATGCGGCACGCTATGGCAAAGTATATTAAAGCTATGAGGGAACGCTTGCTGGGTGTGGTAATTGTACAGTTTCGCTTGGATCACAAGATCGTAGCCATAGCCTGGATCACACGTCCTGATGAACAGCCAATGAACATCACAGAACCTCTGACGACTGCCACCGATGGCCTGTACTCATTAGGGAGCCAGACAACCTTCTCTTTCCCTTTCACAATCCAGGTCTTGTCAGGACTAATTCCGTAGATATATGGAGATAACACTGGTTCCTGAGGCCAGGGCGTTCCGCCTCCCAGGGAGTCCATGACCAGATCTACGACTCCGAAATCAGTAAGCAGTTGTTTGCTGGATGATAGGTCGAATGCGAGACTGTAAGTAGAACCTAACTGGAGCGTCTGCTGGTGTGCGCCCGTTGCGGTGTCCCAGAGCCGTACTGTCTTGTCGCCTGAGGCTGACGCTACTACTTGGCCATCTGGCGAGAAGGCTACTGCGTAGACCCAGTCGCTATGGCCCTTAAGCGTCTGCTGGTGTGTGCCTGTTGCGGCGTCCCAGAGCCGTACTGTCTTGTCTTGTGACGCTGACGCCACCACTTGGCTGTCGGGTGAGAAGGTCACCGCGTGGACCTCGCTGTTATGGCCCTTAAGCGTCTGCTGGTGTGTGCCTGTTACGGCATCCCAGAGCCGTACTGTCTTGTCGCGTGACGCTGACGCCGCTACCTGGCCGTTTGGTGAGAAGGCTATCGCATGGACCCAGCTATCGTGGCCCTTGAGCGTCTGCTGGTGTGTGCCTGTTGTGGCGTCCCAGAGCTGTACTGTCTTGTCGCGTGACGCTGATGCTACTACCTTGCCGTTTGGTGAGAAGGCCACTGCATCAACTGAGCCGCTGTGGCCCTTGAGCGTCTGTCGATGTGCGCCTGTTACAGCGTCCCAGAGCCGTACCGTCTTGTCGTGCGACGCTGATGCCACTATCTGGCTGTCTGGCGAGATGGCTATTGTATAGACCAAGCTATCATGGCCCTTAAGCGTCTGCTGGTGTGCGTCTGTTGCTGCGTCCCAGAGCCGAACCGTCCTGTCATGCGACGCTGACGCTACCACCTGGCCGTCTGGCGAGAAGGCTACCGCGTGGACTAAGCCGCTGTGGCCCTTAAGTGTCTGCTTGTGTGTGCCTGTTGTAGCGTCCCAGAGCCGTACTGTCTCGTCGCGTGAGGCCGACACCACTACCTGGCCATCTGGCGAGAAGGCTACCGCGTGGACTGAGTCCTTATGGCCCTCAAGTGTCTGCTGGTGTGCGCCTGTTGTAGTGTCCCAGAGCCATACCATCTTGTCGCCTGAGGCTGACGCTACTACTTGGCCATCTGGCGAGAAGGCTACTGCATAGACCCAGTCGCTATGGCCCTTAAGCGTCTTCTGGTATGCACCTGTTGTGGCGTCCCAGAGCCGTACTGTCATATCATGCGATGCTGACGCTACTATCTGGCCGTTTGGCGAGAAGGCTACTGCATCAACTGAACTGTTGTGGCCCTTAAGTGTCTGCTGATATATGCCTGTTGTAGCGTCCCAGAGCCGTACTGTCTTGTCGTGTGACGCTGACGCTACTACCTGGCCGTTTGGCGAGAAGGCCACTGCGTTAACTGAGCCGTTGTGACCCTTAAGCGTCTGTTGGTGTGCGCCTGTTGCGGTGTCCCAGAGCCGTACTGTCTCGTCGTATGATGCTGACGCTAGCACTTGGCCGCCTGGCGAGAAGGCCACCGTATAGACCCAGCTATTGTGGCCCTTAAGCGTCTGCCGGTGTGCGCCTGTTGTTGCGTCCCAGAGCTGAACCGTCCCGTTGCGCGACGCTGACGCTACCACCCGGCCGTCCGGCGAGAAGGCCACTGCATCAACTGAGCCGTTGTGGCCCTCGAGCGTCTGCCGGTGTGTATCCCAGTTAGACTTTACGCCTTGGACATGAGGAAGATTCGGTAGGAGTTGGTTCCAAAATCTTTGCCTCACTTTGCTAGCAACTGGAGAGAACAATACTAAAGCTGCATAAATTTGAAGAGGTGTCCGCTCAATAATAGACCCAAAACTTGCAATGATTTTGCTAGCATCCTTAACAAACTCACTCAGCTCTACAGGTGTATCAGAAAGCTGCTTTAAAAAGGGTCAGCTCAAGTATAGCACGCAAACAGCTTGACTAACCTGGCATATATTAATGAGTTGCCTAATTGCGAGGGCCCCATCCGAGAGCTTTCCTATAAGCGCTAGGACTTCTAACCAATGGAGAAAGTGTTCATAGAGAAACATACAAACGTCATCTCCTAGAGACCGTCCACAACGTTGCAAATGGTAAACCCAGTAGAGGCAGGCATACTGGAGGTCGGCTGGGATGTGTGTATCTATCACTTGCCTATCGATCTTGTCTCTAGGTATATCCGGCTTTCGAATGTAGCAGATGTCCCGCTTGAGTCCCGCTCTCATGCGCTGAATACACTTAGCTGCTAGCATGACGTGTGTTTCTACAGCGTCTATATGATAATTGCTTGTCTCTGTATCCTTAGGACTGAGGAGAAAGTCGCTAAACGATTTATGCAGCAGTCGTATAGGGCGATGAAACTCGGCAGGGATGTCTAGCACTGCATGCAACTCTGGAAGCCACCAATTGACATCGTCCATATCTATGCCGAGGAGAACAGCGAGAGAGACAACCGAAAGCGGGGTAGCAAGAAGAATGAGAGCACCTAGGAACTGCAGCTGCTGGCAAGATTCCGCTTCCTCGTTACCTAGGAATACCTGACTGAGAATAGGGTCGTAGATCTGATGTAGCTGAGACTTGTTGTCTTCGCACTGCTTAAGCCACAGCTTCAGCTGGTTCTTAGGGTTTCGCGGGCGCTTTTCATCATAGATAAACCGGCAAAGAGTTGCAGCATAGATAAAGAGGGGCTCGGGGGTTGTAGCTAGTTGAACCAAGCGATCTAAATCTTCAATAGTGGGCCAGGGATCTTGTTGCACCTTGCGCTTTATTCTGATTTCTGCGAATCTCGTCCTTAAAAAAACCTGGATGTCGTTCTTGGTATCTTCGAAGAATGCGCGGTGAAGCTGTAGGCTACAAGCAGCCTTCTTTTTAACGAAGGACTTAAATGCATCGCTAACCTGAGGAGTAGACCTGCTCGTAAACAGAACACGCAAGCGTATTGTGTTGACATTGCAAAGCTTGCCTAGCAGTGCTATAACCCATGAGAGATGTTCAGGGCGCTCACATTCATCTAAGGCATCGATAATAATTAGCCCAGGCAGTTGACTTGTGTTGATGGAAATCAGATCCACAAGGGGATTCAGGATGAGCTTGTCGAACTGCGCGTCAAGGCCCTTCTTTTCCACTGCGTTCCTATCAAGACCATCGAGAGAGCTCCGAAGATGGTCCTTAAAGCGGGGAATCGTATCAGCCAGCTGCGTGGCAAGGGTGGGAAACAATCGAGTGGTGTCATTGCGGCCCTGTTCTCCTCTCTTGAAAAAATACCCAGCAACTAGTCGTTTCTTCTTGGCCATAGAGTCTGCAATTGTACGCGCGATAGTAGATTTGCCGGTCCCTGCTGGGCCCACGAGCCAGAAGAAAGGTTCGCCAGAGTCGTCGTCTGCCCAGTGGGTAATCGCCTCCTGAATGCGAATTCGAGTGCCGCACTCGCATTTTGGGCTATTCTGAAAATCGGCACTATCGTAACACGCTTCGACAACAACGGGAAGGTCTATAGGGCGATCCTCGAGTATTTGACTGTATAGCTTTTAGTGTACGTCTTTGAATTGGGAAGAAACCTACTTTGTGCGCCTAGATTCAGCTAGGTGCTGAGATGAGATATCGTAGTGCTGCGTGGAGACTTCTAGGTGTTTTTCCATGACTGATAGTAGTGAACGTATGTTATTATACTGTTGTTGTGCCACCTTATCGATGTCATCTAGAGTGTTGCGCGAAACCATAATGTTCGTCATGCTTGATTCTTCCCTGCACTCTGTTGTAGGTCCTTGATCTTGGAGACTTCTTCCTTCTACCTATTGGGGCATATCACATCCTAGTCCATTTAGGTAGTAAACGAAATTTACTTACTAGAGACTAACGGTGGGATAGGCTTCTCCTGTAGAACCCGATCTGGCGGTATAACCGAAAGAAGCTCCTTCGCAAATGCTGCAGCCGTCGCAGCTGCGTATTCTTGCCATGTTTTGTTTTTATGAGAGTCCGAATAGTCACAGATACCACGAATAACGAGACATAGAAAGTCCTGTAGTCCTGCAGCTTCCACCTCAAAACAGAGTGCTCCGAGTTCTTTAGCCATTTGATCGCGTGTCTTTCCGTGCTTCATGACCCGATTGCCTGACGCAATGGTTCCGTAATAAATGACTGGATCTATGCTGTCTCTTATGTCGCGTTGAATTATGTGCATCCGCTCACACTGGTCACAAGTCGAGTCTTGCTCAATATGTTCGTACTCAGCTTGATAGAGACAGTCGTTTAAGGAGCCCTGATAGCTGAATTTCTTCTTTATCATCTTCAGGAATTTCTACACAAGCTTAGACAGGTATTAGGGTATTTTGCTGTCTTCGGTCATATAATCGGCCTGCAAGCGACCTAAGGCTGTCAATAGAATCTGGGGTGGGTTGTTGAGTGACCCTATACGTTGGAACTCCCCATCTTGCACTATCTTGCCCCGATCATACTAAATGGCGCCCCCACTGGATTCAGTTGGTTGGCTCACCACAACATCGCCCAGCCGGATGTCATTTGTTTGCGAAGGCGCACCCCCTCCAATGCCGACAAGCAGGCCAAAACGAACGGACTTGAAGGTTCGTAGCAGGTCTTTAGCGACAGTGGCTGCCGGTGTTGTTCCATAAACGCCTGCAGGCAGACAAGCGATAACGATATTATGGTTCTAAATTTGGCCTAGGATGTAGTTGTTATGATCGGCTGGGTCCTGTCGGTCCAGGTCTAGGTGAATCTGGTCGAGCATCCCTTTCGCAGCGGCCATCTCAAGCGGGAGGGCGCACACGCAGCCCACCGTGTAGTCTCCCGAGGTTATCGCAGGTCTATTGTCAGACTTATCGATCGTGCGGTTTCGCTTGGTCGCTCGCGAGTTTGAATCAACGACGCCCTCACCTGATGCTATGCTTATTAAGTCCGTGATCTATCAGCGCAGGGATAAGAAGCCTTACAGAGTTCCACACTAGCGGTTGCGCTTGGGCCCGCCTGCCACATTAGCCCGTGCGGTAGTTCCGACGTCATTGTTGGGCTTAGTGTCACTACTTCCATCGGCCATGGTGTTGAGGTATATCTGGATAGTATAGTATGTTGTCGGGATGGAGCTGACATTCTCAGCCGCAGGCATTGGAGGCAGTTCCGCAATCACTCACCTTCTGATGGCACGTGACATAAGCAGTCCAAGCACCTCGCCGCCGACTCAGCTGTTGTAAATTCATGTCCCCCTCTTTATGTCATCTCATCCTTCCCTGCCTGGGCCCCGTCGGCCATAATAGCACTACTCCTGATTCTCCTCATCTTCGTTTCCTTTACTATCCGTTTACTTTTCGCACAAACCGTCGCTCAACTCTAACTAACTACGATAACAGGATGGCAAGCCCTATATCCTCTCACTTACGGTTGGTCCCACCCTTGACGGCGACCTTCGCTCTAAAGGGTATACCTTTGTATCCAAGACCGAGTTCGGCAGCCTTGATGACATGCGCTGGTACGACAACGTCTGCCCCGCTCACAACAGAGTCAAGGACGTCGTTCGGGAGCTCGGTCTTGGCGCGGACGAGATCTTGACAGTTTATTTCCAGCCTACCCATGTTGCCGTGTTGTAAACGGCGTCATCGAATGGTCTATTTGGGAGAAGGGGAACATAAGGTACCATGGTATTATGCATTGGCCTTTTTTCTTCATTCTTAAATAGAACTTATTTTAGTAAAATGGCTGGTAAACAGGTGAACTGATGGATGAAATACCAATACAACATATTTAACCTTGCTGCACACCTTGGGTTGCATCTGCCATAGGACGGTTTACACCCATATGAATACTTGAATGGCACTGGAAATGGATTGGGGAGATTTAAGGTGACTCTGAAAGAGTCGCGGTGCACAGGTAAAAAACCACAACACCACTCAAAGCAGAACATGGGTTTCTGATAACAAGTGCCTATAGGTACAAGCTCGCCCTGATCAGACAAGAAGTTCCCTATCTCTCATGTTCACTTTTCCTCGTGACTGTAAACGAGGCCGTCAGGTCTACTTAAACAGCTCTAGACTACTGCTCCTGTGACGTGAGCTTGATCCGGGTGCCGTGAGTCGTATCTAATCAGAGCGGCTAATCGGCGGGCTGATTGGAGTTCTTGACGCCTTCAAGTGGCCCTGATCAGGGTCATTATAGCGTTAGAAACAACGGAGGATGCTGGAATTCGCTCGCTCTCTCCCAGAGAGTCTGATCAAGTACACGGAATGGTGATATCTGGGTCTCTGATCTGTTTCTGATGGTTGAACTCCTCTAAGTCGAAGCCTTGATCAGGCTTATATCTGCCCTTGCACGGGCTCTAGACTAGATGACATAAGAAAATAAAGAAATACCGTCCCTGATCTGGGTGGGCACCTGTAGCCTCACCCCATTCCAATACAACAGAGCATAATATACTCTCAAATATATTGGAAGTTTGAGGGCGGGGACATTAAATGACCCCGAATGCCAATGGTTATCGCACATGCCTCCTTAAGTTTTATGTGAAAACCGTCGAAACGCACTGAGATCCATAATAGAGCAGCCAGATATACTTTTGACCGAACCAGAAGCTTGGGATAACGTTTTTGTAGGAAAAGGCGGTTGGCTACCACGAAGAGGAAGCGAGCCGAACCCCTTGGTAGTAAGCATAGCAGAAGCGTACTACTCCCATCTCCGTGACGCGCGACAAATTTAATATGCTTTTCGTATTACCAACAGAAGAGGTTGCTTGACACAAGGGTGCGCGTAACACGATCCCTGATGAGATGTTTCCTGTTTCGTATGAGATGCGGTTCTGTTATTTTATAACCTACTTGAAATGTTGATATAATATTACCTCCCGTTTGCAGGCATCGTCACCTCTACAGAAGCGGAGTTGGCATTAACAAATGCACGTAGAATGCAGCAGTCCAGATTTAGGATTTCCTGTGTAATTGTTGACAAGAAAAACTTGAATAATCTAGGTACAAAACACTACCAAAAAGGTCGACTTTCAGATTGTGGGCTCCCTACGTTAAATTAGAAGCAACATTTGTTGAACAGAAGGCAATTATTGATCTTTTCTAATCCTTCCCTAACAGATCAGGCTCATCATACTGTGGGACTAAACTTATTCTAATTTGGCGCCATAGGCCAAGCAAATCTCTAATTTTATCATTGGCATCTGTCTGTTGTCCGGGAGCAAAGTTCTCAGGCTGCCGCCGCGTCGTAGGTAAAATTGATAAACATGTAAGGGTGATGTAACCCCACCTGTATCCGTTCCTGCCACAAATTATTGACGCTGACATGAAGCAGCAAGTCGAAGTGTCATAGACAGTATTACCAGCTGTATAATTGGCCAGAGACTAAGGCATATGAAGACGCTCACTGAGGCCGGCCTGAGTTTAATGGGTAAGCATATTAGCCCGGTTTGAACAGATTCCCTCGTTGTACTTATGCATCAAATAGAGAGCAGGACTTGAAGAAAATCCACATTGATTTTGTATTTGCAAGACTCATAAAGTTTCGACGGTCTCTCTATAAATGTGTAGATATCAATATGCGCGTACACGAACATTCGTACAACCACCCTAGTCCATCACCCTCGCTTAGAAGGCTCTGCACTCAATCAGCCCCTTCTCGTAATCGGAGTAAACAACTCCATCGCAAGCCAAGAAGCCCATGGCAGCAAGCGCCGCCGTGGTTCCTCCGCCAATCGCAGCGACACCAGCCGCCGCAACACCACACTCCATGACCTTGAAAATTGCTCCTGAGACGAGCGTATCCATGCACTTGTTGCAGTCAGTAGCGGGCTGCTTGACGCATCGCCGCTCCTGAGCCTCCTGGACACGGCGTCTGCGAATCTTGCCGACGGACGAGGAGCGGGCCGAGTTGAGCATGTTTTGGGCCAGGACCAAGTTCTGTGTCTCCATGGCCCCGGCAACCTGTCGGCGTTCATGGAAGTTGTTGGCGTTGGCAGCAGAGTCGAGTGCAGCAGAGGTGCTGACAAGGCTGCTAAGGACGAAAGCGGCGACAGTAGTGAACTTCATGTTGGCGAGTGGGTTTGAGTTGAAAGGTGTAAGTCGGTTAAAGACAGTAGATGTTTTGAAAACTTGGAAAAGAGTGTAGTGGAAGTGAGACTGTAATGATTGAAAGGAGTGAGTTGGATAAAGAAAGAAGGAAAATACTGGTGATAAGCAAGTGTTTATATAACTTTTAGAAGCAGCAAGTATCGTGAATAGTTACTATCGTGACTTGTGTCGCTCCACAAAAGATTCACATAAATCATTTGTATCTATTTCTAAGGTTTCCGCAAACGACATTTTCCGTATCTTCCGAAAGCGAGAAAAGTTACAAATAGAAAGATACACTGCCTTACAGCTGACTTGGAATACAATATATGTCATCGGCTTGGCAGGGGCTTATAGAATACCGGTGCGCTTGTAATTCGACGGGTCCTAGTCATGACGAGAAGATAAAGCCAGCTATTTTGATGGATGGCAATACATGGCTCGTGTGGCTGCGCGCGAATGGTGTTCCGGGCGGGAGACCGGGAAGGGGGGTTTGCATGACATGGCATAACCTGGATGGGAATCTTGAGGTGCAGCGGGCGTCACGAGAAGGTGGTGAGCATCCATAGTAAGCCCGCCTAGGTAGGCCAATCCTAGCGCTCTGGGATCGACGATCCGGAGCGATCCGAGAGATCCAGTCCTAATTGAGCACAGCATTTCAGTTGCTGGGGGTAATAGCGTTGATGTGGCTTAGCGTCATCCAATCGCGAGTCATAACGAGGACGTTTCATCTGAATCTAACGGTAAAGTTTAATATTGTCCGAGGCTAGATACAAGCTATAATTAACTTTTGTCAACAGTAAACTCAACAGCAACTTGAGGGTTGTCATCCAATATTTTACCAAGTCTGATGTAAATTCCCCAATGCCCCAACACCAGCCTTATGATGTATCTAGGGTCTTGTAAGCATAATTCTTGGCGGTATCTTCCACGTTATTTAGGTTTTTAATTCATTCTATCAGAAACATGGGGTGTAAAGATTACCAATCTGTCTTCGTGTTGTTGGCGATCATGCTGCGTTACGCTTCTCTAGCAACGACTCACTCTTGTTTGTTGCTAGAAATGTAGATATCTCTAGAAGTCCCTCAAGTCTATAAAGGGAGGCCTTTTTCTCTCCATCTCCATCACAGTTCATCATCCACTCTCTACTACATTCATCACAATCACTACAATCTTTCAGCTCACTCAGCTCTTTCAATCTTTTCAACACACTCTCTCTTTCTTCACTTAACCTCTTTTTCAACTTCAATCCACAAACTCGCCAATATGTTCTCCAAGGCCATCATCGCTATTATCTTTGCCTCTTCTGCTGTCTTTGCAGCTCCCGTCGACGCTTCCTCTAAGGAGGTTGAGGGTAGACAGATCAACCAGAGTGTTACTGTCTGCAGCGATAAGGGCATGGCCGACTGCGATACAATCAACTTCAACTTTGGGTTCTGCGGTTAGTCTCATCTCACTATACGCCAACCATTCTTCTAACATCTGCTAGTCTCTGGCATCGGCCGGTTGAACGACAAGGTTAGCTCGCTTAACGCCAACGGTTACAACTGCATCTTCTACAAGTAAGCAACAATCTGATTGTCAATGTTTATATTCTATATACTAACAATCCCATTAAAGTGATACTGGATGCCGCAACGGTGGTGGTCAAATTGCTACAACTGGTGAGGTTAGCGATATCCGAAGCAACCCCCAGTTCAGCACCATGAACGATGACGTTTCTTCCTTCCTGTGCAACATCTAAGGCAACTCCGCGCTACTTTCCTAGCCTTTTTACCCTTACGCAGCATCCCGGAATTCAGCCAACACATGCCTTGTTTGAACAGCACTTGAATTTGGGACTCGGGGTTTTCATAGATCGTTAGCAATTGAATTTACACTTAACCTCACGATATTCTTTATGATGACCCACCTATGAATTCCTGTCTTGGTAGCCCTTAGCTTTGATCATTTTTGGATCAACGTTGAAGAACCGCTGCAGATACGAGCTGAGCTTCGAAACAGCCTTGTTGCACGTTTGTCGTGCTCATGAGCAATGACTAGGCCAGGTTGCACTCGGAGCATGGATCCTGACCCAGCTGAATTCATGTCCTGTAACAGGCAGCAGCAACGAGACTCAACGAGAAAAGTTCGAGCCTGATGCAACATGACATGTTGAACATCGAGCTCGGCCGAACCCGAAAACTTCATGCATTAATAGTAGTCGCATATAAATCAGTGAGTTATTAATTCTTAACGGGTGAGAGGTGTTCGGGCGGAAATGCTTGTGAGGGTGTCATCCGAGGAATCGGACAAGAGCGATCAAGTCTGTCTGAAGATGACCAGGACAAGGTGTCAGGGTTGATCAACCGGAAGGACCCGTTCGACCCGCAAGCGGAGTCTTCTCCGCAGTCCCAGGGGAATAAAAATAAAGTATCACCAGAGTGTGGGCGTTGAATAAAGCAATGGGTACGTATCCCGCTAGCTTTGCGACAACACTCTAGTGCAGATCTTGGCGTGCACGGATCCTGGAGAATACCTGCTGTAGGGATCCCGCCGTGGGGGCCAGACTGGTCAGCATTAGAAGGGTCTTCCTTGCCGCGATGCGGACACGGAAATCTGTGAATGCCGTAGAGGTCGTAAAGAAAGGCTGAGCCATGACCATCAACCCACGACGCAACAGGAGGCGGTTTTCTTTTCATCGCTTTGTTTTTATCGCTGTCGGTGTAGCTTCGCGCTCTGCTGCTAGAGCGCGAGGCCGAAAGTCCGGCCCCACCCCCTCCATGCCTGACGTGGGCGATCTTTGCTTTGGGGCACTACAACTCAAGTTCAGAGCCAAAAAGACGGGAGGGGACGTGATGTCTATCAAGCATTGGATCGACAACCACACAGGGCGGCTGTGCTCCGCTCGGCCGCGGCTAACTAAAACCAAAGCTTGGTCTTTCCCACGCGTCTGGCACATCCACAGGCTGACTCGTTGGAACAGCCCGGGCCCTCCCTGCGTCTTCACCGCCCCGCTTTATTTATGAATCCCCCGCCATCATCGACTTGGCTACACCCTTGCTTCCAGCGTCAGCTTCGAGTCCAGAATCGGTTTCGGATGCGGACTTTAGTAACTATACCCATCCCGTTTGTCTTGCCAAGAACCTCGGCTTGCGCAGACTTTGCGTCTGTCACTTTGAGACTGTGCGGCTGTTGTTCCCCGTCATTCTTTCTGTCCGAGACTTGGCAGTTCCCACGCTCTTCATGCCCGTTCTTGAACGACCTACAGCTGGCATGAACTACAGCTGGCAAAGCCCCTGAAAGCGCCTAAGTTTTGACACATGATGTAGCACAGGTGACTCGTACCCAGAGTCAGATCGATCCTGTCGCTTGTATTGATTCTTGACTACTAACCAGTGAAAAGGAGTAGGGAAAGGAGTTGGTACTTCCACTTTGTTAAGCTTGGCCGTAGTCAGGTAAGAGTTTAAGTTTGGTCTTCGGCCCTGAGATAGATAGGGTTGACTCCGTCTCACCGAAGAAAACTGCATGATGTAAACAGTTGGAGGTATATGCAGGACACTCAGGGGGTGCAGAGACAGGTTCTATAGCTTGTGGTTTTTATTTCTTGTAAATAGGGATTGTAATTATATTTGGGCAGCTACCTTCACAACTGACACATCTCGAACGGATGCCCAAATTCCAATTGGTATTGTGTCCTGAGCATGTGTGTCCATTTTCCCAATGTGACCAAGACGCTGATTTAGTTTGAAGCAGCATGCTTAGCCTGTATCAGGAGCAAGTGCCTACTGAACTTAATCATATGTGAACAGCGTTATAGATAAACTTGGAAAGTTGGCGATTCGTGATACTTTGAAACTGGGTCATGCTGCTAGTGGAAAAGGTGAACTAACGAAATATTTTGAAGATTGCCTGTCCCACTTGCGGGAAAGCCTGATTTGAATTCTTGCACTGATGCAGAGATATAACAATCAAAACGTCTCAAGAATTGACTAGGAAATAATCTATGACTATATCTGCACTGGATAGCATGTTGCGTGATAGTTCTTGATGATGCTCGCATTCCCCACTCCAAGACCACCAAAATCTTCCCTAGGACTATTAGGGAAGTTTTGCGGAAGCCCAATTTTTTTTGTTTCGAGCAAAATCGCCAATATTTTCCTGTTGACGGAGCCAAATCGGGGACGTTCGATTATGATCCCTATGGCTGTGGTGTGATGTAAAGTTGTTGCTAAGTCGTGTTGGTACAAGTGGAGCAGCTGAATGTTTGGGAGTAGCTGGGAGAATGGCCATAATTGACATTGGAACTATAGTCTCAGTCCTAAATCCAGAAACATATGTATGTTTGCTCAAGGCACGCGGTGCCGAAAAGCGGATATGGCTACCTGGACTCAGCACTGGCTAGCATCAGGACCCGATTTCCCTGTCAATCTACCCTTACGCTGCATTGTAGCCGTGCAACGAAGGATGCCTCATGTTTATAGTTGGCTGTCTTTTCTGTTATGATACAAAGAATCTAGAATGATGTAGCCCTCAGCTACATTTAGTTGTCCTCCGCTAGTCAAATCTAAAACACCATGTTGCTACCTCAAAGGAAACAGCACCGAGAACGTTGACATTTTCTCTCCATATATCTACAGCTTCGGGATCCTCTGTGACTACCCTCAGGTGGATTTCACTGCTTGTCCATGGTTGACAGTATATCGCATGCTTTACTTGGGTGCTTCCCAATTGCTGTAGTCCCTCTGCCCATAGGTGGTAGTGGCGCATCTGTAAGCGGGACCGATGGATCTCAGGATCAATCCGTATGCCACCCGTCAAACGTATAAACTTTTCCGTATCTTCAATACTTGTAGGATAAGCAAAAGATATAGTTGTGAAAGTTACCGTACGTTGAAACGCGCTGAAAGCAAAGCTGTAGCCGACTTCTAATGGAGGTTGAACTTTTTCATCTTGAAGACGAAAGGCGTTCATATAAAGAACATAAAACGACGACCTTAAGAAGTTATGAAAGCACTCCTTGGATTTCCAAACTAATATGGAGTTAAAATACGAAATTCTATAAGCATACATATCGAGTGATGGATTTTGGGAGCAGCAGAGTTTATGTAAGATAGGACATACACGAAATAAAGAGGACTTCTTCAGGACATTCAAACATCCTGGCGCACTGCGAGGCCATGAAACCTTCATATGATTGTAACGGCTTGATGTCTTCCCACCAGACAGGTGTGTGATCATTTGACGCCCAAAGTTTCGGAAGCGCGACGCCAAGAGGAAGTCTAAATCTCGTCCAGACCATCCACCGGTTTTCAACCGCTGGTTGTTTTCGACTTAATCTGGACATTGTAAGTACTAGAAAGCATACTCAATTGGAGGTAGAAATATGTTGTAAAATGCATCGAAGAAAAGATGTTGGAAGTTTGAGAGCGGGGAAGGAGCCAATATTTATGCCCGTCCAACATCATGTGGACTTACACGGTGCGTATACATCAAGGGCACTATTTGGTACCTAGTGTGCTTTAAGCCTGCCTGATTCGGTCTCCTGCCGTATTCGTCGCACGATATTGCAGCGGTTTGTTGGTGGGTGATCCCTCGTAAATTAGGCTGCTTTGCCAAATGCTTGAAGGATCCCACAGAGTCATTAAAATGCCTATGCTGCTGCTACCAACACTGCTGTAGAAATAATCCCTAGCAGGAACACGCTTCCGCACAAAATCATAATTTGCCAGTTCGAAATTGTCTACAACACGTCACTTTGTTCGCTTTTCGACCTTACTTAGCTTAAACTACCCTGAGGCATCAAATCCGAGAATTGCCCTACAGTTGGCTGTTTTTGTAGTTGAGAGGGTCACCATCAAGCATGCAGGGCTCTAATTTCGGTCACCTTCCTTATCACTGGTTGTGCTGAATTGGCTCTCGTACGCAGGTCTTCAAATGCAACGATATTCAATTAGTTTGTAATTATTGTCTAAGTTAGGTTCCCAGTGCAGAGGATTCAAACCACGCCCTCGTACGTGGTCAGAGTCCACCACTCAAAGATTAACCGAGCACCAGGTTAATCCCGAACGCTTATCGCCGATCACCCCTGGTTGCCTTGCTGCGTACGGCGGTCATACCAAAATGTTGTTCCAACAGGTTGTTCATTTTGAGACTTGGCAAATGATAAAACGTTGCCATGATTGGCTGGTGACACCACGGCTCTGTTCAGCCGCATAAGCCTCGCTGAACTAACCCCTCAATTTCTGGCATATACACATCGACAAGTGAAAACTGATCTGCTAGACATTCTGTTTCCTGTCGGCCATCTAATCCGGCAATTTTTCAAGTGTTAGTTATTGTCGCGCTCATTGGGTTCGTTTAGCTGACATGGAAGCCGGGCTTAGTGTTTGCAACTGGACACCGGCGCCATCTCCGTCTCCCCTCAACCATCAAAGCTCGGCGATAATCGAGACACGCGTAGACGTGTGTGACGCCCGCAATGCCGAAAAGACTGGACCATCAAGACTACACAGTAGGGTGGATCTGCCCGCTAGAAGTAGAGCAAATTGCGGCAATGGAAATGCTGGACGAGGAACACGACAGGCTACCACAACCGTCGTCAGACCACAACGTTTACAGCTTTGGGAGCATCCATGGCCACAATGTCGTCGTTGCAGGTCTCCACCAAACTGGAAACTGCCCGGCCGCGACGGTTGTCACTCAGATGAGGATGACGTTTCCCAACGTAAGGTTTGGGTTGCTGGTTGGCATAGGCGGTGGCGTCCCACAAAGTACAGACAGCGGGATAGTCCGACTTGGCCATGTAGTAGTCAGTAAGCCGACTGGCATACACTCCGGTGCCGTGCAGTATGACCACGGCAAAGCAAAGGACGGCCGATTCGAACGCACAGGTAGCCTTGCACCACCGCCAGCAGTGCTTCTTAACGCTGCGCAAGCGCTAGCAGTGAAGCGAGCAAGAGAAAGCAACGACGTATTACAGGAAAACGTCAACAGAATCAAGACCAATAACCGATTCCTTCGGAGATTCAAATTTCCCGGCGTAGAGAACGATCATCTCTATAAATCGCAGTACGCTCACAGACAACCTGGGATTTCTTGTGCGGAAGGCAAATGCGAGCCGTCACAGCGTATCAACAGGGACAGTGACGATGATGAGACTTATGTCATTGTGCACCGAGGCACCATTGCATCTGGGGAACTGGTCATCAAGGACGCTAGATTGAGAGATGAGCTTTCTCAACAGTATGGTGTATTGTGCTTTGAGATGGAAGCCGCTGGAGTGCTAGTCGACTTTCCTTGTCTTGTCATTCGCGGTATTTCGGATTACTGCGACTCGCATAAGAACAACCAGTGGCATGGCTATGCTGCAGCTGTAGCGGCAGCATACGCAAGAGAACTCTTCACCTATATGCCTATCGAAAAGATTCAGAGGTTGGTGCGCAATGCTGAATTACTTCTCCAGTATTTAACTGATATTGAACAGCAGGGTTGAAACCGTACTTGTAGACGCAGATGACTATATTCGCAAACACTGCTATGGTGCAGAAAGACTCAAGATTGAACGGCTATCTGGCGATACATTGCCAATTGAACAATGCTATATAAATCTTGCCATCGTGAAGCTAGATGGCAGAAGCAACCATCCCAAACACAAAACCCAGCGTGCCTCACAGTTCTCACTATTGGAGCGGCTGAAAATCGAGACAGCTAGTAAGGGCCTTCAGATCGAACTGCAAGACATATTCAACCCACTTAAAACATACGATGGTAAATTAAACGAAGTCTGCAGAATCTTCATCCAAGGCCGTGCAGGCATTGGAAAGACGACTCTGTGTAAGAAGATTGTCAACGAGTTTCTCCATCATCAGATGTGGAACGAGAGATTCAGTCGCTTGCTCTGGATACCATTGAGGAATTTAAAAGAGCGAATTCGGCCTCAAGGTTACAATCTTGAACAGCTCTTCTGCGACGAATATTTCCCCAACAAGTGCAGCAAAGAATACGCCAATGCATTATGGGACATTTGCGAACAGCCCAACGGCGGCCGCAGCCTTTTTCTTCTTGATGGGCTGGATGAAATCTTGACTGATATCACGACCAGAAGTGATATGGCTCAATTTCTCAAATATCTTGTGAATCAACCAAATGTTATTGTTACTTCTCGGCCAACCACTGTAACTCCTCCCGGTTTCAATCCCTTCGATCTCAATCTAGAGACGATTGGATTTGACTCACATCAAGTGAACACATATATTCAAACTGTTGAACCTGAAGCCGCCAATGCCATCAGAACTTTTCTGGATGACCATACACTTGTCAGAGACTTGGTTCGGATCCCTATTCAACTAGATGCACTTTGCTACTCCTGGAAGGATATAAACGACAACGTCCCAGAATCAATGACCGACCTTTACAGAGCTATTGAGATAGGGCTTTGGAAAAAGGATATCTTGCAGTTAAACAAGAAAATCGACGGCCAGCCCGTGACTGAGCTAGATATTCATCACGCTAGCGAGGTTAGGGAAATCGTTTACAACGAAGCACGCCTGATTGAATTTCTTGCTTTCACTGGGATATACAACGACGTGATCGCCTTCGACGCCTCAATTCGAGCTACTATTTCAAAGGAATTCTCACCGCTCGGAGCGACGATCGACCGTACTCTTCTGAAGGTTTCGTATCTACGAACCTCGGATCCATCGGCCACAGAAAGGAATCAATCATACCATTTCCTCCATCTGACTCTGCAAGAGTATTTTGCGGCACGATACTTTGTCCGGACATGGCAAAGTCAACAGCAACTGGTGTGCTTGGAATTTGGCTCCAAAGAATGCATAGCACCTAGCAACAAGCATATCCGACTTTTGCCAGCAAAAAGAAATGAACTTGATTCAAAAACTTTTTTTCTCAAACACAAATATTCGGCAAGATATGCTATTGTATGGCGCTTTGCCGTCGGCTTGCTGGGCTCGGAAGGAGAAGAACATGAGAAAGAGACGTTATCATTCTTCGCTGCTATCAACTCGGAGCCGCTCGAACTTCTAGGCCCAACGCATCAGAGGCTGACAATGCATTGCTTAAATGAGATTCCGCCTTTATGCGCTTCAGTTAGCATTCAATCACTCCAACAGGAATTACAAATACGGCTATTTAAATGGCTAGCTTTCCAAATCAAATCAAATCAAAGACGAGACGCAATCAGTATCGTGCATAAGATGGAGTTTCCAGAAACATCTCTTGATTTTATTCTCCAACAGAGAGACTATGAGGTTACTGGTGCTCTATTGGACTCTTTGTTTCGGACCAGTAGAGTTAAAAGTTCTGTTGTAAGAATTTTAACTTCTTACCTTCAAGAGGATGTTTATATACGTCTGGTACCATCAATACTTAAGATAGCGGCTATATCGACTGAGCCGCTCGATCGCACTGCTCTAACAACAATAATAGCACTTCTCCATGATATCAACCCAGTTATTAGGGGAACTGCTGTCTATGCTTTAGGTCGTCAGTCATCCCTGCTGTCAAACGTCACAAGCGCGGTAGTGACACGTCTAGACGGCCAAACCCCAAATTTCAGGAAAGCTGCTATCAAGTCGTTAAATTGCCAGTCAACTCTGTCATCAGAAGTCGCAATCGCTATAGTAGCACGTCTAGGCGATCAAAACCCAGATGTCAGGAAAGCTGCTATCGAGGCGTTAAATGGTCAGTCAAGCCTGCCATCAGAAGTCACAGGCGATATAGTGGCATATCTTAGTGACGAGGATCTATATATTAGGCGGATTACCTTTAGGGTCTTAAGTCTCCAGTCAAACCTGCCTGGAGAAGTTGCAAGCGCTATAGCGAAGCATCTTAACGATAAAGACCGATATATTCAGCGGGCTACTGTTAGGGCCTTAGGTCGCCAGTCAAGCCTGTCGGAAGAAGTCGCAAGTGCCTTAGTAGCATACCTTAACCATCAAGTCCCAGATATTAGACGGGCTGCCATCATGGCCTTAGACCCCGGGTCAAGCCTGCCAGTAGAGGTCGCAAGCGTTATACTGGCACGTCTATACGATCGAAATCCAGGTGTTAGACGGGATGCCATTAAGGCCTTAGGTCGTCATTCAAGCCTATCAGAAGAAGTCACAAGTGCTATTCTAGCATGCTTGGACGACCGAAACCCAGGTGTCAGATGGACTGCCATCAATATCTTAGGTCGCCAGTCAAAGCTAACAGAAGAAGTCGCATGCGCTATAGTGGCATGTCTGGACGATAATAGCCCAGTTGTTAGAACGGGTGCCATCGAGGCGTTAAGTCGCCAGTCAAACCTGCCTGCAAAAGTTACCAGCGCTATAGTTACACGTCTGGATAACCAAAATCCAGACGTTAGGGTTGGTGCAATCAATCTCTTCAATCTCAATCCAAACCTGCCAGCAGAGGTTATAAACGCCATAATAGTACATCTTGACGACCAAGATCCAGGTGTTAGGCATGCTGCTGTCGATACCTTAAGTTATCAGTTAAACCTGCCAGCAGAAGTCACAAGCGCTATAACGGCATGTCTTGGCGATCAAGATCCAGTTATTAGGCGGGCTGCCATCTTTGCTTTACGTCGCCAGTCAAACCTACCGGCAGAAGTTGAAAGCGCAATGATAGCACTTCTGAACGATGGAAGCGTAGATGCTAGGAATGCTGCTTTAGATGCTTTAGGCCGACAGTTAAGCCTGTCAACAGAGGCTGCAAACCATCAAGCTTTGGATTTTATACAGGCTGCCAACGATATTTTAAATCAAGGAGCACCCTTGGCGATGTTTTACCCTATTTTTTTATCACTGCCGCGAAACTCAGCTGTTCCTGACAACCTTTTGTTTTCCATCTTAATCCTCGATGAAGAATGCTGTCGTATCTGTTTCAAAAAGTTCAACATAGAGCGAATACTCACCGTCTTGGCAGAGAATTCATTTACAGACTATCTGGCTTTATATATTCACGACGGCAAGTTATATCTTGAAACGCAGAATGAAGTTTATAGTATAGATGACCCGATTGCTATTGAGGAAGTTACTAAGCAGGCGCAACTATTCTGGCTCTAGGTGCAGGCAGCCATGCAGGAAAAATTATAGGTGTTTTATTACATGTTTCTAGCTACATCTTATCATCCAGGACCTCAAAAGTTTTGGTGGTAAATATTCTTATATAAGAATTAGGTTCACAATATTTATAGAAAATAGTCGGTAAATCAACTGAGCTGGGAAGGTAAAAGTAAAAGCTCGACATTAGTGGTCTTTCCAGCTCGGTCAAGAGAGACACACGCAGCCTAATGTAACTCTCGTACAGAAAAATTACCCAAGGTTTGTATCCCAGGCTACAAAATTATCTGAAATTCATACTTGGAAAAGCAGATGTCCAAAGAGTTCACGATTGGAAATGGCTGAGAAGTTCACCCGATACCATCGGAAGGTTTCTGCAACTGTCGATAAATCAATTATAGCAGCTCCTTACACTTTCGATAACACTTTTTACTGCTTCAAAGTTTTTCTTTTTCAAAAATCACAATGTGTGTGACGAGAGCATCATTCAAACAGTTTCTTGAGAGATCGGAGCTATGTGCTTGCCACGTCTAGCGGCACATGACTAGCTAACTGGAAGCCTATAGATACAGGCTCTTTGGTCCCTTTCAGCTAAGAATACAAGGAAAATTCTCCTACAAATTTCCTATGTTTAATGCGTGCTCTTTCCGGTGATATGATGAAACAATATACATTGCTAATCAGTTATTTCATGCAACATGTACATAATAGACGGAGAAGTCTATTCCCTATATGTGAAAATGATAGGAAAGGTGAGAACCAGATAATCTCCAAGCTCGCAACTCTGCCTAGGCTCCTGGAACTGTAGGAGTTTCCTGCTCAGTTTCGCCTGAATCTTCTGGTTTACGCGCGTAGACGACGTGACTGTCTCAGGTTAGCTGCATGACCAAATATGAACTTTGGATGACTTTGATCCGCAAAACAATTAACTTACAGCACATAGTAGGTCTGGAGCTTAGGGTCTCTAGAAGCTTTCCGCATCTCGCTCATAAAAACCAGGATCTCTGCATACTCCCAGCCCATGACCTCCTTCAGAAGGAAAGTTCCGAACCCCTCCAAAGACTGGTCGACATAGTCCAAGTTGCAAGCGCCGACTTCCTTCAGCTTGGGGTCCGATGGCCATTGCCCGACAGGAACAGGCCATTTCTTCTCGACAATATCAACAAAACCAGCTGCACCTAGAGCCTTGGCTATACCGTGGTCGCGGGTTTGTCTCGCTGTCTTTCCAAGCCTGTCTAGGGCCTCAAACATGACATTGGCCCATCTTTTGAAGATATGATCGTCGGCCAAGGCCTCGCCCTGACTCTGAGAGCGACTCTCAAAATCGAACTCCTTAATCTCAAAGTATCCACCTGGTTTGAGATGCTCAAAGGCTTGTGCATACGTCTTTGGCCAATCGGATATGCTGCCTTCGAGGTTACGAACGTGGATAAAGTCAAAGTAATCAACAGGCCAAGTCCATGACTCCTCAATATCATCGATCTGGAATTTGCAATTGGGTGGAACCCACCCAGGTTGGATGGGGGAGATGTCAACACCGGTGACTTCGGCAGATGGGAACTCATCGGCAAAATCGCTAATATCTTGATAAGCTCGTTGTCATTCAAGATCAATTCCAGCTGCCGCTGGGCTCGAGGGTATTCAAAACTCACATGGCCCAGATACCGGTCCCGGTGCCGAGGTCGAGAACATTCTGTGCAATTTGTGAGAAACCAAGGTTCTGATGGGCTTCCAACCGAGGGAGAGATGCCTACGTGTGCATTGTTGCCGATTGGCGCCAGGAATAGTTTGTCGTCAAGGAACAGAGTCTGCCAGTAGTGACTTCCACGTTGTTAGAGTAGCATTCCCTAGGAGGCAGGCGATTGCAACATCGTTTCTGCATAAAGGCGATGCAGTGTAAGAAAAGAGAGTTTACTTACTTGATTTCGAGTCCCTCATTTTGCTTCTCGTCGTTCGGGCCCCAATAATCGGTCTTCTGCGTATAAGTGCGCCCATGGAGTCGGCGGTACTCGGTGATGCTTTCGCTCAAGGAAGCAGTCGAGGAAGAGTGGATACTGCACTCAGTTGGTAAGCTTGGAGCATTTATGATCGATGTGGGCTACCACCTCTGTGTTTCTGACTGAAGGTCATTCTCACCTTCGTCGTCGGCAACGAGATCCTGTCATGACACCAAGTAAGCCTAAAATACACACGACACTCTCATATTCCAAGAGCAAACAAAACCCATTGAGGTTGCTCACTGCGGTAATCGTGCCTTCAGCAGGCTCGTTGGCAACATTGGTAGGGGTCTGGCCTGTCGCCGTTGCCGAACTTGCGACTGTCGCCATATTGACTTGAGATTGTCGAAGGGCAGCCGAGGGCAAGAAATTCGAAGCTGGGCAGGTTGGAAGCCGAAACGTTGCAGTCAGTAAGAGCCACAACAAGCCCACGCAAGATTGGACTGGCGGGCTTGGACGACACCCCTCTTTTAAATGGATTTTTGTTGTTGTTGGTCCCAGGTTTTACCAACCTCCAGTGCTGTCGTTAACACGCCTTCTGCAGACTGGGGTCGGATGCGCCAAGGGTCGAGGCGAGAACCCGCCTCCGCGGACGAATGAAACCAACCAATTCTTCAATGCTCGATGCATATTCTAAGCTAATTGTGGAAGGTATGGGGTTTCTTCGACGTCCAACAGCATAGCCAACATACCACAATGGCAAACAATGTCGGATGGAAACGAACTGGATGCGTCTGCCCCTCCTCAGCTCGCCTTATTGGCTGGCACGTTGAGCGCTATCCGGGCAGCCGCGCAACCCACAGCCAATTCACAAATGTGCCAACCAATCCGTTCATCGCTAATCTCGGCCACGGCACGCAATCCGGAATACACAAGAGCACTTGTCTTTGAGAGGTTGACCCAAGCTTTCTTCCCTCCAATCCAGTGTGTCATTCTCGAGTTCTTGTCCTTGCTGAGCTCGATTATCCCCGACACCGCGTATTTTCTGTGTTCAACATAAAGCGAACAGACACCGCCTGGATGGAGGAAGCTTCTAACTCGATGCTTATCGAAAAAGTTGTTGAGCAGGCGTGACTGCACCAGCTTTAGCTTCAGGCACATAAACTAATCGTAGTGGAAAGATCCCTCCCCAAAAAAAGATGAAACGTTTTGTTATGTGTTTCTCGTTGTATCTTAGTATTCAAGCTCCTTTTCACGGCGCTGGATGAGAAACTCCTCCGTGACTTTTACCGCATCGTTTTAATTTCACGTCTCATAGTCCGCCTCAACCGTTGGACCAAACGCGAATGGATCCCTCGTTTGAAGAAAAGGGGCGTCTCAACGTTAGTGCTGGTTGCGTTCCCTCCCCAAACGCCTTCTTAAGACCCCGTAAACCAACACTGTCACGAGGGATCTCGACTCATACCTGTCGGCCCGCCGCAACTTATGAAGCCGATCTCCTGAACATGAGAGTTCGCCCGACCCAATGTCCATGAACGACGCTGCGCAACTCGTGCGCGTGGCTACAGCTGCAGTTGATGGGGATGCCGCGGCATTTTGGACCACATGGCGACTGGGTCGGGGGCACGCGTGAGCGGATATGTTGGATCCTGTTGCCTTCGCCTTTGTTCCACATTGAGTCGTCTTGCTTATCACTTTAGAAAATGAAACGTGAACCTGAGCCATGTGCGGCTCTGGCTGTGAGCCAAGGTTGCACTTGTGTGCTCTGCCAGCCTAGGGCAAGGAAATGGACGACAAGACCTGACCTGCGCGGGATTCGTCCGGCCGGCCGAGTAGTTGGACTAGCAATAGCTAGCCTCCAATTCTTCTGTGCACCAAAAAGGTGGTCTGGGGCAACCGATAGAGACTACATCGGCAGGGCACAAAGCTGGCATGCCGACATCACGATTCCGGGGACCAGTAGAAGTGTTTGAGATGTGTTTATCGTCTACGAAATCACTGTACTAGACTACCGGAGATATCCCGAACCGAACAGTTTCATAAATCCAAAAAATGCAAAAAATAGCAAAATAACGCCTTAAACTCACAACGCTCACTGATTTTTTTTAAGTTCAACCCACCACGTGAGGGACGCCCCTCTTCCACTTGAGCTCCTTGCCGTGCTTGCTCTTGTGGTGCCGGGACACGTTGTCCCTCCTCCCCTCGTGCTCGCAGCCCGGGTGCGGGCACTGGCGGATCTCGGACCGCACGTTGGCCTTCTCGGCGACGTCCTTGTGCCGCGCCTGCAGGTGCCGCTCGAGGTCCCGCACCTGGGCGAACTTGTGCTCGGTGCGGTGCTCGGCGCGGCAGATTGTGCAGACGAGGGCCTTGCGGTGGACGCGCTGGTGCTGCTTCAGCTGGGCCTCCTTGCGGAAGGTCTTGGTGCAGCCGTCGGTCGTGCACTGGTAGGGGTGGGCAGCGGCGCTGGCGTTGTCCGAGCCGGGGGAGGTGGTGCCGAGCGGCGAGCCGTCGGCGCTGGCCGGGAAGGAGGAGGGGGAGTATGACATTGCGGCTTCGGGGAAGAAGTCGAGGGCTGGCTCGAAGGGGGAGGTGTTGGTGCTTCCGAGGTAGGACGAGACCTGGTCGGTCCCGGACAGGTAGCCGGAGGTGGAGAGATCCGGGAGGGGCCCGTTGAAGTCGAACATGTCGGCCCGGAGGCTCTGTTCGACATCGTACATAACAGTGGGGTCGTTGAAGATGTCCTGGGGAGAGCTGGTGGTTTGGTAGTCGGTCTCCATCTCGGGGAAGCTGAGGCCAGCCATGTCGAAGTCGTTGGTGGCAAGCATGTCTTGCTGCATGAGCATGGCCCAATCGTCCATGTCGTCGGGCATCTCACAGAGCTCGGAGAGAGGCGAGCCGTGCTGAAAGATGTTGTTGTTCTCCATGGTGTCAGGTGCAGCCCATCCCGGCTGGCCCATGTAGGGCCAACCTGAGGTTGTAGCCGCCATTGTGAAAAGGAGGGGGTTGATTTCGGGGTGTGTAGTGTTCTCGCTTGCGTGTCTGCCAACGTCGATCGTTGCAACAGACGTATCAGTCAACTCCGTCTCTGAAGTTGAAGGCTGCTGGTTAAAGTGGTAGTTTTGGTAGATGGTGGTTGACTCGGCGATTTGCTGAGCTAGATGGTTTACAAATGGCGTTGGTTGTGTGTGAGCTTGTGGACAGGCGCTATCAGGTTTAGATGGCCGATCGAGAAGTTTTACGACATACTCAGGTCCGTGGCCAACCTGGGGGCCTTGGTTAGTTACGTGTCACAACTGGCGAGGCACGAATAGCAAGCTTACCAGTGCGAATAACCATCATCATCGTCACCACATTAGACAGCAACCGACAACAACGTCGGCGTGATGCTATGAGACAGCATCGGGACGTCGAGGTAGTCGTCCGAAAGACCAGGCATCCAGTCCATCTTGGTATCTGGAAATGCGCCGAGGCGCTGTTCAATCGGGTGAGACTGTCCACGAGTCATCTTTGCAGCGTCTGGCTCAAAGACATAAGTTGTCTGCCCAATAAGGCTAGAGGCAATGTGGTGCATGTGTTGCATCTCGCAACTGAAGTCCTGGGCCTTGCACGAAGTATTTGCAGGTTGGGGCTAAGTAGTGTTAGCCTCTCGTCATGAGAGAGAAAAGCATCTTCTATTTCAATCGTTAACTAACCTGATCCGGTCGGAACCGACGCGGTCGAATTGCTTGGTCCCATGTTGGCGAAGGAGATTGTTCTCCGACGATGAAAGGAAGGTCATCCACGGCAGAATGAAGTTTCCTCAGGGACGATATATAATACTGGTGAGATCTTTCAATGTCTTCCAACAACAGTTGAATTCTCGATTCGCAGGCCTCAACAACCGGGGCAAACTCGATAGCGAGTGTCACGGCCGTCCAAGGTTCGATCGGAAATGCAAATGCAGAAGGGATTATGTCGTAACGGCCACCGTCAGGGTCGCCGTCGCAGTCATACAAGCCCCAGCGGTCGTCGACCGGTGGATCTTTCGAGAAGCCCATGTTGGCTGTGGTAGAAGCTGTTGCTACAACCAGCGCATCGGATGGAATTGACAGGGGATGCTGCGAAAGCTTTGGGGGATTCAAAATCGATGATTCAGGTGAGGTGTGGTGAGGGTTAGGTGTGATGAGGGTAAGGTAAGAAGAGGTTGAAGGTAGTCGGAGCGGATAAGGATGAGAGAGGTTCAGAGTCGAGATGCGCGAGGGATGCCTGGGGATTTGAACAATCCAGTGACTCAAGCCCGCAGCCTCTAACTGGCTGCCTGTGCCGGTTTCCCTGGGGGCGCAGCGATTTGGCCTCAGTGGCCCGTGCGTTGACCGCAGCCAGGGATCACCTGGCAGAGGTACGCCCAGAGTGAATTAAATGTTAAACCCAGTATGGCCTATTGTCTATGGTATCTCCCATATTGTACTTGACGTGATTTACCCAACTGTATTGAGAACCCAAAGTCTAACTAAAAATTGCATAGCTGCCTTCTATTTTATCTCTTACTTTATGACTGTGTCCGGTGTAGATAGCTGTATTCACGGCATCTTGATGGTCAGCATCGAAGTACCGATCTGCGCCGGCCGGGGCTGAACGGTGGGCGGATTCCAACCCATGAGCACCATTGGCAGGCGAAGCTTGTTTCTGCTCCACCCTGGCGCAGCCAAAAGATACAAGGTACTTGAGGCCGCCGCGGCATTCCCCATCCTTTTCCCATGTCATCGCGCCATTGCGCATGTCCCGACAATGGGTTCTCGATGGGAATGATGCAGATTTCTCAGGGACGATGCAATTGCTGTTCAATTATTGGCCGCCTTGCGTTGAGTCACTGCGGCGGGGGCAGCTTGAGCTTTGGCCGTCCAGCTGCTCTTCATAGGGGCTTCGTTGCGCCCATCTCGCCGCCATCAGTTCTCGCTCACCCGTCATCGTCATGACGGCACAGACCTCGCAGGCTCAACACGAGGTTGACCTCGCAGAACGCCTTGTTTGAGGGGTTCTCTAGTTTCAATCCAACACGAGACCGAGTGGCCCTCGAAGAATCGCTCAGCACCGACACGCGCCATTTCGCAATCGATTCCCAGCATCAGTCCTGCTTACGCCTCAATGAGCGGTAGATAATATTGGAACATCAACCGAACGCTGTCGATATCTTGTCACGATGTATTCGCACAATCAATCGCACAATCAAGATCAAGATTTTCCAGAAGATGAAGGCTGAGCGTACGAATGTCACGGCGAACCAGGGCGAACCACGACGCACCCGTTCCGACGCCCGCCGCAACTGACCGATAACATGAGCGGGTCCTGGCAGCTCGCTGCGGCCGACCACTGGTCGGCCACTGTCTCAATGTCAGTCAGGCAGCGCCCAACGCCATTTTTCGTCCCGGTCACCAACTCTCTGATCCTGATGTTCCCGCTTTGAGAGGTTCAATTCTAGGCCTAACAGGCGTCGCTCGCCTCTATGCTACGTCGTGACCCGGTCGCCCATTCAAGCTCGATCATCCCGACCCCCTTCTAGGCAACTTGCGACAGCCGACTCGATCCAAAACAAGACGAAAAAGGAAATGCGCACACAACGAACCGAATGATTGACGGATGCGAGCAAAAGAAATGCGTCGAGGGGGAATCGAACCCCCGGCTCCCCGACGCTGCTGGATGGCAACGGAGAATTTTACCACTAAACCATCGACGCAAGTGGAAGCTGAGTCAGCTGATGAAAGGCAGCTGCAAAAGAGTAATTATGACCCACACCTACCTGTGCACGGCTGTAAAACCACGACCAACGAAAGAACATACGGCAACGGGAGGTGAAAGAAAAAAAGAGGCGGGAATTGCTAGACATTGCTTGTCGACAGAATTTGTTCAGTTTTGAGGCACGGGCCAATAATCGTGAGGGTGACACAAGCTGGAGGTGACCGCAGACGGACGTCACCCGTTGCAAGTCGAGCGAGCAAATGGGGCCATGTCCATCTAGTGTCGGCCAGTTGAATGCCGTCAGAAACAGCCCCAGGAGCCGGCGGATGAAGTCGAAATAGAGCCGGCAGCGGGTCCGGCCAAGGTTTGGATCTCCCCCTTTGCACGTCCCCTCTCCCGGCCTCTGCGGTGGGCTGTGTGACGTGGAACCCTCCAAAGGGGGCTGTGACAATTCACATCGAAGATGGGTGGAGATGCTCGGGGCGGGTTCCGGGCGGCGGGAAGGGGTCCACACCGTCCCGTGTCCGGAGCTGCGAGCTGTTTCCGCGTCGGGATTACGGCATGTGTTCAAGTAGGGGGGGGTAGTAGGAGAGATGGCTGGCTGCCGAAAGCACATCGACAGCACATCGACCTGGTGCATCGGCGCCCAACCAACGCCGTTGCCACCCGCTGAAGTTTCCTCCCTTCCTCTCCGCACCCGACGATCTTGGCGCAGGGCCAGATCTTCCACGTTTGAACCGCAACCTCAAAGACATCCGCGACCAGCCACATGTCTCTGCTGCCCGCCACGTCACGAACGGCATCACAAGGACGGCGGCCAGCCTCAGAAGCCATCGCAACGACCCAGCGACCCTGATGACACAAGCGGAGCTACCTCTCTCCCGGCGCGCAGTCTCTGTCTCGCCGTCCGTAGGATTGTCCCGACAACGAAAATCCCGCCCATTCCAGCCCGCATAGCTCGTCCCGCATGTTTTCCGACGCCGTGCCCAAATCCCGCGCATGCCAATCTCCCCCCAGCACCAAGCTCCCCCCATTCGGGCCACGAGTGCGGGAGTTTGAGCAAGATACTTGCATCGGCGCACCGCGCTAGCGCCCGCCCGCACCCCCGCCCCGGCCGTCTGATTCGTCGCCCAGTCAAGGGGAACCATACCCGTCTCTTTGAGCCTCTCTGCCGTGTACGCTCAACATCACGCCCAAAAAAGCCCACCACCCCATCCATGGCCGTCGACGTCCAGCCATCCCATCCCAAATCTGACTGGATTTGACCTTGATCCTCGGGCCTAGACAGCTCGTCTCCTCGCTAAACGTAGTCCCCAAGTGCTCACCCCCGCGCGTCAGTTAAATAAACTTGCTCAATTGGCGCCATCCATTGGCTTACCTTCCCGTTGCGGGACTCCTGTTGTCCTTCCCAAGGATCGATACCCCTCCCCTCCCTCCGCTGTTCTCTCACACCCCATTGCGGTGAAGAGCTGGGCCACGAGCCAAGGCATCTGCACCAGAACTGGCATAGGGCGTCGTGAGAAACGCAGTCGTATAACCGCATAGCAGCGGCCCTCCATAGGCCCGCTCGCTTGCCCCGACACGCCGTTCCTGCTTGCATTGTGGCGTTTGAGGGGGTTTTTCTCCCCCTCGTGCAGAAGAAGCTGAAGGTTGGGCTAGCCTCCGTGTCATTACTGCCACCGCAGCAGCTACAGCTAACATCCTTGTTCTACGCATTTTTCTTCCCTTCCCAGAGGTAAGGATAAGCTACTGTATTAGGATGCAATGCATGTTCACTCCTCTGCGGGGAGGGGTGGTAGTGGCGGTGGTACTGGGGGGGAAAGTGTTTATATAACTGCCTCGCTCGCAATACATGACCCTCCACGACACCTCACACCTCTCCTTCTCCCTCCGTCTCCCACGTCTTGGCAAGAGCTCCATCTTTGATACCCTTGATCCGCATCACGAAAGTCAAAACAGAGTAGACCACCCCCCCGTCATCAACAATGGCCCCCAAGACCCTCCTCCTCGCCCTCGGCGCCGCGAACCTCGCCTCCGCCCACTTCGGCCTCAGCTACCCGGAATGGCGCGCCGACACCCTCACGGCGACCAATGTGACGGGCTACTCGCAGTGGACATACCCTTGTACGACTCCCCCTTTCTCTTTCCCCGTTTCTCCAATTCTCCATCAACCGCCCCTACCAGTTACCCTCGAGCTCATGAAAGCCCGCTCTGGGGAAGCCCTTGACCATGACATGACATGACTGACCTGTCCACCCCCAGGCGCCGGCGTCCCCTACGGCTCGGGTAACACCACCGACTGGCCCCTCGACGGCGGCTCCATCAAGCTCGACCTGCACCACGACTGGACCTACGTCTTCATCAACCTCGGCATCGAGTCCGGTGGCAACGTCACCACGCACAACATCACCCTCACCCCGCAGTTCTGGAACGCCACCGGCTCCGGCACCCTCTGCGTCGAGAAGCTGGCGCTGCCCACGCCCGCCAAGGACGGCCAGAAGGGCAGCATCCAGGTCGTCACCGTCGGCGAATCGGGAGCCGGCTTGTACAACGTACGTTCCTCCACCCCCTCCGTTAACCCCCGTCATTCACGAGCGTGTTTTTCTCTGTTTTGCGCAATCCCGCCGGAATTGTGTCATGCCAGCTTGTCTTGGGGCTTACTATGATACCCCCGTTCAACGCGGTGGACCTGTGACAACGGACGTGATTGAACTGCAAAAGGACAAAAGCTGACTCCGGATCGCAGTGCGCCGACATTCGCTTCACCTCCAACGCCACGGCCCTCGCGGCGGACCAGTGCAAGAGCGAGGGCGTCTCCGTCTACCCCATCAAGGAGCAGAGCGCCAACGGCACCAGCGACAGCGACAGCGGCAACAGCACCGGCAACTCCACGGGCGGCGGCGCGCCCAGCGACGCCCCCGGCCGCAGCGCGCACACGGTCGCCCTCTCGTCCGTCGTCGGCCTCAGCATGGCCTTCGTCCTCGGCATGAGCTTGTAAGAGCCCAGCCCCCCAACCACCCCGCTGTCCCAAGAAGAGAGGTCTAGGTCCGGGGCGGGGGTCGGCTGGCATCACGTCTATAAAGGCAGCGCGACGAGAAATGCGTTTGTTTATACGCGAGCGCGCTTGTGTGTGAGGCTGTGCGTGTGTGCTACTAATGTACATGAATGCTTTGATACCATATCATCCCCGTATGATGCTTCTCAAATGATAATGAAAAGAAAAAAAATCTCACTGCTATGCTCATGTGTATGTTTATAAATGGGTGATGTGTGACATGCCAAACATATCAGACCATGAACACGACCTGATCTGCATCAATGAGATGTGGCATTTCATCGACGCCCATGAATGACAACAAAACCCACTCACCATACTCCCAAATAATCCATGCTCTCTCTCTGCCCTTCTCTTTCAACATCAGTGGTATCTCTCGCGCTAATATCATCCAACTCGTCGCTACAATCAGCGCCGCCAATCTCGACGACGCATTTGCGCGTAAACAGTTGCAAAAAAAAGTCCAAATGCAAAAATCAAATGCCAAATGTGGAAAAAAAAAAGGTCAAAAACAACATTAGATCGAGAACATTCATCTCTTGGCGGCGGCGGCCTGCTCCATCAGGTAGAGCTCTCGCACGACCCGGGCCATCGTGATGCGCTGGCTCGGGACGGGTATCAACATATCAGAGACAAGCCTCTCGAGCTTGTCGCGCGGGTACAGTTTCTCCCTCGCCTGGACGACCTCATTCAGCCAGATGTACATGAGGTCCACCGCATGAGTGCACGGCTGGTTCTGCATCCTCTGCGGCTGCGGCGGCGGCCGGTTGACGTCGGCGATCATCCAGTACAGCGCCTGGCCCCTGTTCCCCTTCCTCGACCGCGCGTCCGGGAACGGGAGCTTGCCGAGGACGTACAGCATCGTCACGCCCAGGGCCCAGACGTCCGACGGCGGCCCGCGGAGCTTCTTGCCGATGAACTCGGGCGGGATGTAGTACGGCGTGCCGCCCGTCGTCACGGGGCCGCTCGTGTGCGTGGACAGACCAAAGTCGCACAGCACGGCGCCGCGCGTGGGCGAGTACAGGATGTTCGCCGGCTTGATGTCGTTGTGCACGAGGTTCTTGCTGTGCAGGTAGTTCAGCGCGCCGCTGATGTCGCGCATGATGGTGAAGGCGTCGGCGCGGTCGCCCATGAAGCTGTGGTCGACGTGGTTGCGCCACACGCCCTTGGCGGACAGGTCCTTTGCGTCGACGTGCTCCATGTACAGCGACAGGTAGCGGGCGTCGCCGCCGTACAGCTTGACGATGGACTCGTGGTGGAGGTCGTCCTGGCTCTGGTACTCGCGCAGCCACATGTCCGCCTGGCGGATGACGTTCCGCTCGTTGTCCTGGGGCTTCGCGCTCGGGTTCGCCGAGCGGGTCTTGAGGACCTTGACGGTGACGATGCCGTCCGGCACGTTGGAGTGGTCGGCGGTGAAGACTGACGAGAGCGCGGTGGAGGCGATCTGGTCGCGCTTGCTGACCGTGTACTCGTCAATCTCGCAGCCGCCGGGGATCACGACGGTTTCGTCTTTTTGCATCTCGAGCAGGGCGTGGCCGTTGGTGGTCACGATCTCTCTGCCCTTGGCCTCGGTCGGGAGCGGGAAGATGAGGGGCTCGGCCGCGGGGCGCAGGAACATGATGACGCCGTCATCCTTCTCCCTCTTGACCGCGGTCTCATCCGTTGTCCGCGCCTTCTTCTCGGTCCGCGGCTCGCCTTCGTCGGCGGTAAAGGACCTCTTGCCCGAGGCGTTTAGCGCATCCGAGCTTGGGGTGGAAGGGAAGTCTTCTTTAATTGCGGCATCGGCTTGCTTGAAGAAAGCGGGCCGCTTCTCCAAGATCCTAAAGTCAAGCACTTCAATATTTCGAACGTTTATCCTCCAAGTGCCCGGGGAGAGGGCCTTGGGGGTACCGGGATTGACGGTCCAACTAGCGCTAGAGGCGGGACCGTCGGATATTCTCGTTAATGAGATAGGCACTTCAGAGCGGTTCAGCAAGATCTGGTTGTCGCTGGCCGGGTCGTAGTACAGCTCGCACCACAGCGGCGGGCGCGGGGTATTGTCGTCCAGGCGCTCCGGCGGGATGCGCACGGAGAACTTGATGTCCCTGGAGGTCTGGGAGACGGCAAGGACCTTGTGCTGAGGCTCCTGCTCAGAGGCGACCTCGGCGCGGAGGGCGAGCCATTGGCAGTTGTAGTTGCCCGGGCTCACCGAACGGCTCCGGGTGAGGGGTCGGACGAGGATACGGATGCCCTGCTTGTGATGGTGCTCCTCGACGCGCAACTTGTCTAACGGCACGGCGTCGGCCTGGGGCAGGTCGAAGGGCTCCTCTACGCGGATGCTCCTCAGGCGGGCATCGAGTTCAGACTGGGAGAAGGGCTCCGTCTTTTCCTCCGAGGGCTCCTCCGAGCCGCGGACTCGGCGGTCTCCCATAAAGCAAGGGAAGGTTGACGATGTTGCCTAACCGTCGTGGCCCATGCGCGGTGCGACAACGATGGCAGGCAGGCAGAATACAAAGACTCAAAGACTCCAAGGCACTGGGATGGCGGTTGGAGAAGGAGAGTCGTTGCGGGTGGCAAAAGGTGGGTAAGGTCAGCCGGGATAGGATGGGATTGGGGTAGGTGAGATAAGGTGAGAGATGTCGTTTGTCGCCGGGGTAGCCAGGCAGGCAGGCGGGCAGGCAGGCAGTTGACGGTGCCAGTTGGCGGGCAGGGCGGAGGGAGGGTGATGGTGGTGAGATAGATACGTTTCGTTGCGACGAACAAGGATAAGCGGTAGGGTGTCTGTCGGCAGGTTGGCCGAAGCGGGATAAATGGGAAAGGAGACAATGAAAAGGGAAAGAAACAATGTCTGCGAGGTACGAATGCAGGAACAGCACGTAATTAATGAGCCACCAGGGCACAGCCAACAAGCAGATTGTTTCGAGCCAGGGCGGATTGGACGTCAGATGAACAGATGGACAGATGAGCCAAAAGTCAACTGGAACCAGCGACGGGGACGGGGACGGGAGAAACGGGGAGAGAACGGGGTGGACTTGACGGGGGGGAGAGGGACCTTGGGACCTTATGGATGGCCTGCTGATGGAGTCTCAGCCTCGAGTCGTTTATCGGCCGACGCTGACCAGCAGAGCTGCTTATGTATTATAGCAGCAAAAGCCGTAGCAGCAGCGGCCGTGGTGTTGGTGGTGGTGGTAAGAGCAGTTGGCATTCATATGACGGTCAGCACATCGATATCTGCGCCGAGACTCTGCAATGTGTGTGAGCATAGGTTGAGTGCGCAACGAGTGTATGTGGGATGGGATAAAGAGTCATCGAACCCTGTGGGAAGCCACGGGTGCCTGGGGCCGAACGGGCATGGGGGGTTAGGTATTCTTGGGGGGGAAGAGGGGGAAGAGGAAGATGGACTGAAATGGTGAGCTGAACTGCAGCAGGCAGGCATATTTTCGGACGAGGGTAGCGCTTGGGGAGGGGAGATCGTTCTCATTTGAGATCTTGCACGGCGCCAGCCCCCGGTCGATGAGAGGAGCAACACTGCAAAAGTACCATGACTGCACATGTGCCGTGTGGAGTGACATGGACGGCGGAACATGGGCGTCTACGAATAGTCTACACCATCATCTCCTCACCCCCTCCATCGAGACGAGACCCGGCAAAACGGTATGTGCTGCCACAACCCAGCCACAACGCCTCTAATTAGTAGATAAAACGGCCCAGAGCAGAGCGAGCGGCGGTAGGCACTGGGACTGGGACACTGAAAATTGGGAGGCATCCAACGTTTGGGCCGACGGTCTGCAGGTCTGCACTGCCAGCCGGACCCTCGCCAGTTGACTCAACCCGGCCTGAAGACGACCTGGTGAACGGGACAGAGTAACGTCACTTGACCCTGGTTGTCTTTCACCTTTCACGCGTCGAGATCAATCGGAGAGGAATACTGGAGACGCAGAGACAACGGCCCGTCCGTGACTGGGACAGGTGCGGACAGGGTCTCTTATGAAGGAGACGGTGTTGTGGGAGACTCAGTGTTGAGGGTCAGGCTGGCGGCTGGCCTCAGAGCCTGACAGGGCATGTGTGTCGGAACAGGGCGATGACAATGACGAAGGAATGGCATTCAGTGAATCTTGATGAGTCGAAATGTGCACCGAGTGAGTGAGAGCAGCCGTCGGCCAAGGCGTCACGCGGTGATTGGCCCACCAAGCGAGGATTGATGACTGAGCCGTCCTATCGAGGTCTCGTTCTTCGCCTCGCGTCATCCGCCGGCCCCTCGCTTCTTCCTCTTTTCCACTTTCTTTCGGGGAGTGGCGCTGTCCACGTTCACCCTGTTCCAGCATTCAGCAGCCCCTCGAGGCTCCTGCGCGCCCAAGAGCACCCCCAAAGCCCTGCCTGCCTTGCGATTCCCTATGATTCCCTGCGCCCGGATCAGAAAAAGTCGTCTCGTGGCGTGCGTGGGTGGACACACTTTGAGACCTGCAGCCTTAGTCATCGTTGTTATTGGCTGCCTTTGGTATCGCCATGCCACCCTGCATGCGCCCTGCCGACCTTATTGGCTCGCTAGAGTGGCGGAGTCTTCCAGCCCAGGGATAGCCCGGCGCTCGTGTCCCGATTTCGTCGGCAATGGCAGGGATCTGTCGGCACTTGCAGGGGTTGTGTTGGCCGCTAGCGCTGTTGGGTTGCATTCCCCCCTGCTCTTTCCCGTCATCTCTGCAATTCTCTCCGGCTGCACGTGACTTTTGGCGATGTTTTGAATCGGCCTGATGTTCGTCCGACTCTGGCTTCACCACATTGCGTTCCGGCACCCCCCCGACTAACTCATTCCCGCACTCCTCAGTGTCTCCACGCCCTGAAACTGTCCATTGTCATCACCATCAAGCCCGTCAAACCCAACTCTCGCGTCCTCGCCCTCGCCTATACACACAATGGATACCCTCTGCGGTAGCATGATCTGAATGCCTCTCATGTCGTCAACCAAAGCCCACAGTAACTACGAACCTGCAAACCGAAGCCAACGGCCTCACCCCAAACCCTCTCCCTCTACCTCTCCTCCCCTCGCCCTCCTACTACCCGACATCCTCTAACCCCCGACCGCCCCCGACGCTCCTCCTGTTCCTCGCCTTCACTTCGATTCTCCTGCATTAACATGGACGACGAGCCGGGCCTTGCCTGGCCGTTTTGGAAGTTTGGGATGAAGAGAGATGACCTCTCCACCAAACTGCAAGACCAATACAACACCATTCCGTCCAGCATCCAAGACCCCCAGGCCTTCCACCACGATGTCTACGAGATCTCCCACGTCGCCGAGACCGCCGACGAGTTCCACCGTCTCATGGCCGACCGCAAGGAGCAGCGCCTGAAGGAACTCAACGCGTCGCTTGATCTCGCTGCCGTCGAGATCATCGCCCACCCCAAGCTGGTCGGCACCGCACAGTGGTCGTACGCCCTGCAGCTCTTCCGGACACGCTCGCTCGACTCCCTCGTGCGACTGTTCTCGAGCTATCTCCCCGACGACTACTCGTGCACGCAGGGCTACTACACGGCCTCGTCGACCGGCACCTCTCTCAGCGACCGATGCAGCACTCGCTCTGCAAGCACCAACTTGAGCAGTCTCGATGACAACGACGGCCCTTCATTCTTTTACGACGACGATGAAAAGCCTATTATGACGCATGAACCTTTACATATCAACACATCCATCACATCTTCCGCCATCACCACGGACCTACCTCCCTCGCCTCGCTCCATGACCATGCGGTCCGACACCTCCGTGTCCTCTCCCGTCGACGAAGACGACTATGTTCGTCACCGCCTCACACCCGCTCGGACCTTGTCTTTCTCGGGCTCCGAATCCGGCACATTCGAGGGCAGACGACTACAGTGTCTCGTTGACGACGATGAGGAGGAAGACACCTCGCAGTCCGAAGACCCCGACTCCCTGGCGACGTCGGTCTCCGACTTGGAGGAGCACCGTTTGACGCGTGAATCTACCGTGGAGGAGCAATCCCATACCGACTACTTTGAGAGTGCTATCGAGGAGGATGACTGCGAAGATGAATTTCCCACCACCCAGCTTCCCTTTGACCTCTTTGACGACCTGATGGAGTCCTCCGAGACCCCAACACCCAGGCAGGAAACAACAACAACAACGGCGTCCTACCTTGATAGCAAAACTTCCTTTCGTTCGATACCCCATTCCTTTCGCGCATCCTCACCAAAGATACCCAACCACCGTCGTCGCGACGCCAGCCCCGCGAAGAGCAGCAGTAGTAGGAGGAGTCCTGAAGAAGCAGCGTGTCGTATACAGAAGCCGCACCCCGACGCAGCACGCGTGCGGGCCTTGGCGGCTAGGGAGCGCCGGAGAGAAGTGGACTAGCATGCAGAGCGGCCAGGGAAGGCGGGCGCTGTATATATGTCCATCCAGTGTACATACATCTGTATCATGAGTTCTAATCGTTTCTTACCAGATTCGTGGATCCCCAGTTTTAAAGCGATCATTCTGCACTCCGGTCTCTAGACACGATTGCGCCGTGATGAACCTTTTGACTCGGGAGCGCGGATACCATTTGATGGCTGACGTCCAGGATATAGGTATGTTTCGAGAATAAACCGCGTGCACTGACCGATCCAGGCGATTCCGCACCGTTTTGGCTGATCCGCGTACGCGTTTCTCCCCCGGCCAACGTGATGTCGGTGTCGGTGTCGTGATGGCTGGGTTTCTCGGTAAGCCGCCCCCGTCTGACCGTGTCAGGTGGCTTGCTTGTACCCTGCCCCGTCTAGGTGGTGTCGAGTGACCTACCCGATGACTAGCGGTCCACCTTTTCTTGGCTCGTCTCCTGTCTATTTTTGCATTCACTCACCTTGGGGGGATTATGACGTCAAATCACGGAGGTAAAATGATCTGTTTTTTTTTTCATCTTCTCGTTGCTTCGGTTTCCGTGTTTCTTTTGCTTATGGAGCGCCGGGTCATGTGGCTTTTACATGGGTGGCGTTTTGGTAAGTCTTTCTCGGTTGGGTTTTGGGTATGATGACGGATGGGGAGGGAGTTTGAGGCCATTCACGCTGCACTCACTGCGCTCACTGCACTCGTCATAACCTCTCGTGCACCTTTTTGGCGGGTTTTGCATTTCCGTACATGAAAGTTGCAGTGCATGATATACAATAGTTAATGACATTAATCTGAAGTTCCATACATACATTTCGAAAGACCTTTCTGACCTTGCCCTTACTGCAACACCGTACACGGTAGGCAGTTCGCGTGATTTCATCGTGGATTGAACTGCCCATGGACTTGCTTCAGGAACCTGTGATAGATGGTGGAAGAGGCTGGGCCGCCAGTTGGTAAACTGTTTAGTTCCCGAGACAGTCGACTCGAAAGTATCTTCTAAGGACAACGAAGCTCAGATCCGCAGGGCTTGAAAAAAAAGGCGAAAATGGGGCCAGCGCATCCAGAAGGACCCTAGCGGCGCGTTGTTCTCAACACCTTTGCAGAGTCGACAGTTCTCGCTTACTGGATCGAACAGTTGATGCTCTTGGGTTTAATCTAGCTACTCGCGCAGCCATTCAACCATGTCGGAAAACGCAGGTTTTAAACCAACTCATGCAACGCCCCTGAGCTGCAGTATTTAAAGCCAATAGAGTCAGGAGCTTCCGAATACTCTCATACCATTCAAATATACCAAAAGACTTATGCTCTGTAGTCTATTCGCGTGTGACGTCGATCTAATAGTAAAAGCACCGGGCAAGTATATCTCCAAATTCGATATTGCCGTAGTCATGAAACCCCCAACCGCTGCCGACGTCGTCTTTCGCGTCTCGACAGCTTCTTCTTTTGATTTGGAACCTCACTGTCACCGGCTAGCCCGCTGCAACCACCCCATGGGCTCTGGTCCGCAGGCCAGCCTTTGATTGTGTTCAAGATATCGTCCCTAATATCCCTCTCGCGCTTAGCTCTGCCCGCATCTCGTAGATGTGAATAGCGTCGAGCTATCGTCTCTTGGACCTGTGCCGCCCTCGTCCGACACTCACGGTCGCCCGTCCTCAGCTTCTCCACCACATTGCGCAGCGGCTCCCAGCAATTGGCCTCGTCTTCCCTGTCCCAGAGGACGCGCGCCAGGTATTTGGAGGCCACCACATAGCAATATGTGGCAGAGCTCCATGTCTGAAGCGTCGATTCATCTATGCTCTCGATGAGCTTGCCGGCTAGAATCTCTGCAAGACTTAGGTTGCCTCGTTCCCTGTACGCAGCAAGCATGTAATCCGAGACAACCAAGAGACCCCTCGAGTGGTAGTTTTGCCCTTCAATAATGGATGTTGCCAAGCCCTGGTACTTCTCCAAGGCTTCAATGCGAAACTCTCCAGGGAAGTGACTGTGATAGTGGCTCCACATCCGAAGGACCACGGGGTGCTCTTTCATGTTTCCGTACTTTTCGAACTCGTGAATGGATCTCTTGTAAAGAAGCCCAAGAGTCATCTTCAGGTCTTTCAGAGGTACTTCATTTAGTAGGGCAAGAAGCCGAACGAGTGGGATGGTGTTGCTGTACAGGTGGAAGTACAGCCTCCATAGATATCTGATGAAGCGTTTGACGAATGATGCGTACGGTGGGCGGAGCCGGTCGCTGATGCCTCTGATGTACAATAGAATTTTCCAGATGTAGACAGCCACCCACGGATCATGCTGCTGGGCAGCCGTGGCAAGTCTTTGATAGACTTTCTGGATGGTCTTGAAGGCTTTCAACTGGTGCTTCGTTTGGATCAAAGACGACGCCCCATGGCACTGATCGGCAATTGTCTTCCATAAATCGGAATAGTTGGCCGCTCCGGCCGCATATGTGACGCCAAACTCGTCCCAGGCCCAGAGTTTCCTGGTTGTATCAAGGTGGCCTTTGACATAATTACCAACAAGCAGGAACATGTCTTCGAGACTCCTAGATTCGTCATGACGAGGCCTAGGAATATCCGCAGCCAGAGAAAGAGATCTGTACGCGCACAGCGCGCTAGACGCCCTTGGAGGCAGTGCTTTTGCTGGCCTTCTTCGTTCTCCTAGGTTTGGCTGTGCTTGTTCTATGTTTACGTTCGTTCGAGATTGGCATTGGTTTCTTCGAAGTCCCATGGTCTTTAACAAAGCTCTCACGGGACCTTGCCTGCAACCTCGTTAATGACCATATATATGCAAGGGATAAGACAGAACCTCACTTTACTCGGATGCCGTGGAGTATTTCAAGGTCCGTGAGAAAATCGTCGAGGGGCTGGTTGGTTTGGAAATAGCGCTCGAGTAATGGCTTCAGCCTCCTTACTTCTTCTGCGGACAGGCTTGGAGGCCGGCCTCGTGTCCGGTTGACACTCTTTCGTTTTGGGCGGTATTTCCATTCTCGGATGGTCACGTCGATTCTCCGCGGATTCTCGTTCAAGGTACTGCCTCCCATGACAGGCTGCAGAAACGAGGCATCTTGAAAGCATGTAGGTTGATTCTGGAGGGGCTGCGTAACAGGTGCTGAAAAATCAAACGTCTCGTAACCGTAGAAACCAGTCTCGAGATATGTCTCGATGGGTGGCAACATATCAAGCTGCGGCAGCCAAGTTGGGGGAAATGACATTTGCTCCAGTTCCAGACTGTTGATTCCAGATAGCGTACTGCTGTCGCCAACCCAGTCGTCAAGGGAGTCAAAGTTCGCCTCGTATTCAGCAGACATGATTTGTGGTGTCTCGTTCTTGTCTGGTGTTGCAAAGGTGCTGTGAAAGTTGTAGATGATAGCGCCGGCTCACCTCAGAAGAAATCAATCACTGGGCCTTTGGTCACCATACTCTGATGCGGTCGCTATCCGGAGTCAGCGGCATGTCCAGAAAAGTGGCGTACAGCTCAAACGTGACATTATACCGCCAATGCCATAGTAGTCGGACGAGAGAGCGGGGCTGGGAGATGCAGGTTTTGCCCAGCCTATCAATTCCTGCTCATCATACGCGGGCTAGGTCATAAATCCAAGTTCACAAAATACGAAAATGCACCTTGCATGATTAGCGTCTCGATCCAAGTCTAGAAAATGCGAAAATGCGCCTTGCATGATTAGCGTCCCGATCAGCCAATTCTTATCTCATGTTCAGTGAGGGACCATAGTCAATCGTCTAATGGAACATGGTTGACCGTCGATGAGGTATCTGCGCTGCCTTTCAAACCCGCATTCTCGGCCTGTGGTACGGCGAATCAGTCAATCACTCACCATCACAAAGTGTTTTACGCCAGAGCATGGAACAGCCATTGAAGAGTGAAAGGCAACCGAGAAAATGGTCGCGAAAGATATAAATATGCTGTCTTTTCCTACCCAGAATTGGCTCGTATCTAGTTTCTCAGCAGCAAGAACATCCCAGTGCAACTACCACACAAGCCCATTAACATTTCAGACCCTGGTCTCTACTTGACATCTTCACCCTGATTTTCAATACTTTTCACAATGCAAATTCCCTCGGTTGAGATCAAACAGCTATCCCCAGAACTTGGGTCAAGCTCCAATACTAGTCTTGCTGGCGACCATACTCATGGCCCTGAGCTTCCACGCCTTCAAGAGGGCAGCATGTCTTCGGAAGATGGCTTCATGTCAGAAAATGATTCAGAGAGCTTTGAAACGACAGCCGCCAACACATTGGCCAGCCCTGCCACAAGTTGGAAGTGGTGGTCCTCTGAGCAACTCACGCGGTTGGTTGCCAAAGCCAAAGGGGCTGCTTCAGAGGCGGCATTGGCATTTATCAAAAGCTCGTAAGTATCCACAAGAGTCTCTAATAATGTTCTTGTCTCAAATCATATAGGATGTCAGGTACAAAGTTGATCTTTGTCATGGGCCAGTCAGGCACTGGCAAGACATCGATTCTCAGAGAATTGACTGGACTGGACCTTCATGTTGGCAAAGAACTGAAGTCAGGTAAGCATGACTTTTCCCCTTGTTTCATTATGGCTCCAGCTGATAAGTTCTCTTTCCGATGAAGGAACTTTGCAGTATTATGTCTGCCCGGCCGTTATTGACGAAGAGCAGTATCTCTTTATAGATACAGCTGGGTTCGGTGCTGCCGACCTGAGTGATGAGGGGACCTTTCAAGACATTATGAATTGCCTCTTAACCCTTCGTCCATTTGTCACAATTGCCGGCGTACTATTCGTTTACGGGCCCATAAACGATCGGCTTTCGGGTCAAGATCAACGAACTCTGCGATGGATTGAGTGCTTCTGTGGTCCGCAATTCTTCAGCAACATCACGATCGTCACTACAAAATGGGACAGATGGAACCAGGACTCATTTGAGGATGAGTGGGTTAAGATTGAGTTATTCAAAAAGGACAGTGACGTCAATCACATCTTGAATCCGTCGGGCCGGTACCACGGAGGCACTATTTACCACCATGGTCTTCCTGGAGGCACAATTACCAAGGACTCATGTAGTCTTGTTCTCAGCGCTAAGAGCCGAGCTGCTGAACGAGGTGACGAAATTCGCGATCTTATCCGACGCCGATACGCAAATAAGGAGATCCCCGAGCTTCAAATCGTTCGGGAACTAGACCAAGGCATATCCTTGTCCAAAACACAGGCGGCAAAGGTTCTTGTTTCTGATATTCAGAAAACCTTGGTCAAACTTTCAGAGGGGAGTGCAAATCTGGTATCTTTAGACGGATTGCGACTGATCTCCGACTCCGAGGCTTCCAGTGCACCTCCAAAGGAGAGTGCCAATTTGGGTCCCAACCCTCCCAAGCCGGGTACCGATAAATCAGAGAATCAGCCCAAGGCACAGCCTAAGAAACAGGCCACATGGTATGAGAGAATATTTCCCTGGCTGGTAATCATTCAAGAGACAGCGGAGTTCTTCGCAGAAGCACGCACATCGGGGTATCAGTCTGGCAACAAGGCAGGAGGTAAACCTGCACCAACTTGGAATATATGGGAAAAGGTCCAGAAGTGGTGGACTGGGTCGGTTTAAGGCTATTCTCTCCCCTCCGGCCCACAAGTACATGGTCGAATCATAAGGCGGCGTAGCTCGGGGAGGGACAAGTACAACCACTCGTTTACGCTTCTACCGTCTTTGGAATTTCCTAGAACATTGAAATATATACTAAGTCTTGATCGAGGAGACCTTCCAGATGGCTTTGAAATGTGATCAACAATTGAATAAGATATATTCAGATGTTCTCCTTAGGGAAAATAAACTTTGCGAACAAGGCAGAAATTGACACCTTACATCGTTCCGGTTGCCCGTGCCTTTAAATATTAATTGAAGCCGGTAACTAACTGAAGATCAAGAATCAATGAAATTGACTTATAAGGGCGCCCTGTACAGGCGTACCCTGGAGGCTAGGACCATTGATGAGGGGTGAAGCTGGAGTTTGAGTTGGTAAAATACTCAGGCGTACTTCGGCAAGCTAGATAATTCACATCAAGGATAACCGAAGCAACCACGTGGGCCGGCTTACAGGCTCTCGATCACCCCACGAATTACATCGTGGAATAGAAGGACGTGTGCTTTTCAATAAAGAAATCAATTAGAAACTGTGCCTCCATGCTGGTCATTATGAGGTTCAAATTTATGTGCAACAAATTTGGATTAGTGTGACGGCTGATTTGCTGACATGGGGTCCATATGCGCCAAGCACAAGTATTGTTCGGGGCAAGGGAACTTCACTTTTGTTGTTGAGATCAGGTTGACGAATGAACCCCGCCCGTTTTCAGCCATATTAGCACCAATTCTTGGCCTGGTGGTTGTCATTGCTGGATTGCCGGAGGTGAGATCTGCCGTCGTCATGATAACGCGCGAAATCCGCAAGAAACTAGTCCGAAGACGCCCATGAGGGCTGTATTCTAGGAAAGTTGATCCCGAAAAACAAATTAGTGGAACAGACCCTACCTGACGGACCTTGTGGGCATAAAGAACCGGCTAATGGCGCTTTACGAACCTGCTACCTCGAATAATGATGTTAGCGCCATAGTGATTTCTGTTTTCTACGTTTCGTTTCTCTCTTGTAGTTGCCAAAATTCTTTTAGGGCGAGAATCTGACCCGGTAATGTTATTGCATTATTTTCTTCTTGGGTGTTATTTCAATCCCAATATGTATGGCATGTTGGCTGAGGGGTTCATCGAAAATCAAAAGTCACTGTTATACAAGCGAAGATCATGAAGTTAAACTTTCTGTGTAACTTTCGTTTCGTGCCATTGCCGCCACAACCGTAAGGCCTATATGAAGCATAAACGCACCAGTGCAGTTGCGGTGGTATCAAAACACCGAAGGATACAATACTTAACCTGTAGTGGCTGCGACGTGCATACCTATTGCGTCTCTTTTGTGACGCGTCTTGAGAGTGGACCATACTCCTAATTTATGACCAACCACGGAGGAGCCTATGCCAGCCGTCCTTTACAATGTCCATGAGATTCAATAAATGATTTCATTGTTCTATTTCTCACATGTTGTTTGACTCCACAACCTAGTAGCAAAAAAATAAAACGGTAAACCAGAATGATCCTTGAGCCATTTCGGGTTCGCATGTAAGGTAAATGTCAAGTAGAGCAAGCCTGTTACCATACTGTTCATCGGGCCGAACCAGAAATGCAAAAAGAAGCTTTCTCTTGGGAGTCTCCCCCCCGCAGCCCGCTCCGAAATGGTACGGCTTCCCCGCATCGCCCCGCATTGGCGGCAGTAAACAGCCAGCCGATCGACAACACACAACCTTGTCATAAAAACAAAGATCTTCCACAATTCTCTTCATGATTCGTGCAAAATCCACCCGGTCGAACGGCTCCGATGGAACATTGATGCTACCCTCGGAGATCGGGCGCGAAAGCATGCCGCAGCTGCCAGGATACGATGTTGATGTCGCAGCGACTCGGCCGGGAAAAGCCCGATTTGACGATGAAAGATGAGTATTCAATTCACGGGGCCGTCGTGGTTTTTCGGCGAAATGACAGGGCTTGCAATCGTTCACCAGTGCTCGAAATCAGCCAACAGGTCTCAGTTTTAACAGTTTTCAAGACCCCACTCCCCTTGTCGCAATTTTAAGAGGTTATTTCGGCCAGCTCAATCATGCGCGGTACTTGGGCAGTTGGCGTGCTTTGCACCCTACTCGCCTCTGCTTCGGGAGTCGCGGGACAAGAAGCGGAAGCAGCAGCAGGGGGCAGAAAGACCTGCACCGTCAACGCCAGCGGGACCAATGCCACTGACGATGCCCCTGCGATTTTGCAGGCCTTCAAGGAATGCGGTCGGCGCGGCAAGGTCGTTTTCAAGCCCACAACCTACTATGTCAACGCGGCCCTGAACGTAACTTGGCTGGACGACGTCGAAATTGACCTACAAGGCACTCTGCTGGTATGTTATTCTGCTTGTTGCGCACGCCAACATTACCTAGGGCTTTTTCATGTTTTGAGATGACGAAGGCTAACACGAGGCATCTAGTGGAGCACCAATATTTCGTACTGGCTCGCAAACTCCTTGGATGTCGGTTACCAGAATCAATCCACCGCTTTCATTCTTGGCGGCAACAACGTCCGTATCAATGGTCACGGCAGTGGGACTTTCGACGGCAACGGCGACTACTGGTATGAATGGATCCGCCAGCAACCGAACACGTCCAACTACCCTGGTCGGCCGCATGCCATCACGTTCAACGGGTTGACCAACTCTATTGTTAGAGGTGTCAACTTTGTGAGAAGTCAGATGTGGTACGTATCTTTCGGAACACCGGCGCTGCAATCGGATCCGATTGACAGCACAGCTGACATGGGGGCAGGACCATGTCAATTATTTACTCTCACAACGTCGTCCTGGACAGCATCCTTGTCAACAACACTGGAAATCGCTTTCAGAGCTGTGAGTGGCACATGACCTGGTTCTTCGCCTAAATCTGCATGTCTGAAATTTCTGACCTGGGATAGCAAACACCGACGGTGCCGACACAATCCGATCGTCCGGGATCAAGTTCAACAACTGGACCGTCTACAGCGGAGATGATAGCATCTCCCTGAAGGCAAACAGCACCGACATCAGCATTACCAACTCCAAGTTCTACAATGGCCTCGGAATCGCACTGGGCAGCATCGGACAGTACAATGACCAGTTCGAGACAATCGAGAGGCTGAATGTCAAGGACTGCTTCTTTGACAACACGCTCCACGCGGTTAGTCCACATGGCCCTCATGTTTGATTCGCGTGACGGCATCATGTTTCTAACCGAACCCGTTAGGTCTACTTCAAGACCTGGACCGATGACCAGAACGGCTACCCTCCCAACGGCGGCGGCGGCGGGCTCGGATGTACGTTCGCTTTAATCTTCGCATTAAACGCAACCACTGACTTGAGACCCCACAGTTGCCTCCGACATGTCCTTCAAGAACCTCACCGTACAGGGCATGCGAGGCGCCGCTTTCTCTATTTCACAATGCACACGGTTCCGCGGCGCACCTGGCGTGGGAAACTGCACCAACTCCCAGTTCCAGATCCGCGACATCACCGTCGACGGCATGACGGGCACCACCAAGTCATCCCGCGTCGCGAGTCTGCAGTGCAGCGCCGTCGCTCCCTGCACAAACATTGGTCTTTTCAATGTCGACCTTCGCTTTTCCAACGGTACGGCGGCCTCTTCGTATTTATGCGGAAACGCCGAGACCCCAAGGGGCTTTGAGTGTACCGGCCTGCCGTGCGTGGGAGGAAGTGCGACGGGTGAATGCTAAGCGAGCATCTGGACTTACGGACACTTGGCGAGGCCGAGAAATTCCCATATCTTAGCAGTACTACCTAGGTGAAGCCCAGAGAAAAGTCTCGTCTCCGGCAATGCCGCTAGTGTGGCGTGACATTGGATGGCAGTTGCAATGTGGGGGGAGTTAGACGCAAACTGAAGGACTATCTTGTCGACAGAATGGAAACTGACTACACCTAGCTCGTCGTCGATTGCTTTTAGTGTATTATGCTCGTCTTCAACTAAAGTATCTAGGCCGCATTCTGATTTATTTCAATGCAAACGACGCCCCTGGATTCACCCGAAACTGGACCTGCCACCCGTCACGTGAGGCTATAAAGCGTCACCTTCCTTCTGCGTAATGACTTTAATTAAGAAGGGCATGTATTGCCGACCAAACGAGTCCCCATTCGGATGATTTACTTAACCCTATTTCTCGTTTTCGGCCGAAGGATGGCGTGTTGTCCCATAGGTCGGTGTGCACATACCAGAAAATGACTCGTGAATTTCCCCTTCTCGGCCCGAAACTAATGCGGGCTCTATCTGCTTTATGATCCTCGCTAAGTGGGAGTTCCCGCGGTCGTGGTCTGGAATTGAGTTTCAATTTGCAATGCTTGGCGAATCGTGTACGTTGATTTAAGCACATTGCCACGTTCTCGAGTCTGACTCGGTCCCCTCAGCCACAAGCAAGCGTGATGATACCGTTTCTCGGCTCCAGACTAGGTTCGACACAGGAGTCCCTTGCCAGGGGACGTCTGAACTATAAGTTTAGTTCCCTAGCGCATTGCGACCTGTAGGGCTGTTGCTGGAGAGGTTCTGGACTGTGGCGCGCGTGCAAGCGCACCACCAGACCATATATTGCCGCTAGCCAACTCGGGGTTTATGAAGCGCCATCCCACTTCCCGCGACACAGCTAACCTCAACCAAATTTCAGCAAGCGCTAAGGGGGGTACCGTATTGACGAATTAGATGAAAAATTTTCGCTATCGGTTTTAGATTTGCAACTTGCGTGTTCTCAGCAGTCGGAACAGGACAAGCCCATCCCTACTTTTGACCAATTTGCCGAGTCGTAGAGTCAAAGGGGTATAAGGAGTTGATTATATGGCTTATTTTATAACCGTACAGAGGCATTCATATTCCCGGGCTCAATTAGAGCGGCCCTTAGGTGGTTTCATCTGTAACTGAAAGCTTCCAAGTGCATGCAAACAAGTCATGGTTTGAAGACTGCTGATCAATGGAAAACAAAAAGAAATTTGGACTCTCTTCAATGAGTTAGTCAGCTGCTGGTTCCACAAGTTTCCTCCAGCCCATCGAAAGGGGGGTTGGCATGTGCCAAGACGCGGGACAATTGGAACAACGGAAAAAATAATTCCCCCATCAGTTAACCAATTCGTCGTCAACTGTCAACGGCCAGCGAGACTTCAAAATGGTTGAGGTGCCAAGCGTCTAAAGGGCGTTAGGCCCTTTTTCAACTGTCGCGCTTGACTCGATGCTCTTGGCATTGTCCGTCCAATTTTACGGTACGGTTCGCAATTGCCCCCCCCACGTCCCATGCGGGGGACAACGGTACCAAACACGATACCATGGCACCGGAGCCTATGTACCGGCCGGCAGCTGATAACAATCTACCGAGACATTCCCCAGGTATTCCGTGCTCCGGGAATAGCTGACCAGCCTGTGTTTGTCAGATTGTTGTCCCTTGTTTTGTGGGGAGATTTTCCCTTTTCTTTTTTTCTTCTTTTTTTTCGTCGGCGCCAGATTCTGCGGGCAGTTTCTATTTACGCTTGAATTTTACGCTGCAGATTGGGCAGATCAGGTAGATTCTCGTGCCAAGTGGTCGAAATGCCGTTCCTCCAGATAAAATCAAATCTAAAGCGTCAGGCGATGATATTGGTCACCTGCCAGTTTAGCCATCGTTGCCCTCACCGTTGTTTAAGCTGCTTCCTGATGAAGAACGTTATAGCCTTACACCATTTTCTTGGCCGCTTTCTTGGGGTAATTAGCCATGTGCTGCGCGATGCCTCCTTATCGACCTTCTCTGCGCGCAACCGTTTCACACTATCATGCGACTAGCGCATAACACAACCCTGGCCTCGAGTACCTTGGCGGCGATTTATATGTGGGGCGCGGAGCAGCCCGCTTCTAAAGGGTCTAGACGTTCGAATTAGAGAATCAGGTCACGGACGTCGTTCCTCTGCGCCACTTGCTAAAGTGTCTCTTGGAGGACAACAATAAGGAGTTCACACACCATGGCACCCCCCCAGAACACAACGGTTCGTGTCCTCACCCCTGACGATAAATGGGTACGCGGAAAGGGGCTGTGTTCGAATACATTTCCCTACCTGGCTGTGTTGGTTATATTGTTTGCCAAGCCCTATAGATGGGGAGACAGCGGTCTTAGTGCGCTCTCATTGGCAAAATCACGCTGTTTACATGGGGGCCTGTCAACCACGAGTGAAAAGAGCGGGGGCTGCGATGGGCCCCTGGAGAACCCGCGAACTCTATATGAAGACCAGACGATGTTAGAACACTCAAAACCCCTACGCCTATTAAACTATAACCGTGCATCTTTTTTCGACTGCCGGGGCCAGGTCCGCGGTTGACAGCTCCCAGGGAGCCGGCTCATTGGTGGGCTGAGGGGGCAGGTGTTAGAGCGCCTGGGAAGGGACCTCGACGGACATCCATGTTCCCGGCCGAGGGACCGAAGGTGGTATGCCAAAGTCTACGTGCCTTTGTGGTATAGCGCCCTAGGCGTACGTTATTTCCACCAAGGAGATCCCTTGGTACCGGGCACTTGGGATAGTGCTGTGGAGATACGGTATAGTTGCTGGTGATTGTGCTGTACGGTCTAGACTCTCACGGCCAATTTGAGACCAACTCCCTTGGGCTGCGGTAAAGTGTTGTTCGCCTCCTAAGTGAGAAGCATCGTGATGTCCGGAAGCAGCTCAGAATCCAACATAAATACTCTCGGAATCCCCTCCAAATCCAAGAACTATTCCTCTCTCCTCACCACGCTCACTCAGAACAACTTCCAACAGCCTCTTCAACAGTCTCTTCCAACAGCTTCTTACTCCTTTTTATCTCAAGCTCTTCCAAGCCTCACCGCCTCATTCTTCAAAATGCAGTCCAAGATCTTCGTCTCCGCCGTCCTCGCCAGCGTCGCCGCTGCGCAGACCCTCAACATCCCCACCCGCAGCGGTTCCATCATCTCCCTCTCCGCCCCCAGCGTCATCTCCGGCGCCAAGGACTATGGCAACCAGGAGTACGACCGTGGCCGTCCCTGCGACAGCGACGCCGACACTGGCAGCACCTCCGCCGTCTTCATCCTTGAGAACGGCGCCACCCTGAGCAACGTCATCATCGGTGTCAACCAGCTCGAGGGCGTCCACTGCAGGGGTGCCTGCACCCTGAACAACGTCTGGTTCCGTGACGTCTGCGAGGGTAAGTTGATCCATCCCGCCCCGAGACACATGCACTAACCCCAGCACTAGATGCCATCTCCCTCCTCGGCAACGGCAACGTCCAGATCAACGGTGGCGGCGCCCAGAACGCCGTCGACAAGGTCATCCAGCACAACGGCCGCGGCACCGTCACCATCGACGGCTTCACCGTTGTCACCGCTGGCAAGCTCTACCGCGGCTGCGGCGACTGCACCAACAACGGCGGCCCCCGCAACGTCATCGTCAAGAACGTCAAGGCCCGGGGCGTCAAGGAGCTTGTCGGCATCAACTCCAACTACGGCGACGTCGCCACCATCTCGGGCACCTGCGGTGCCAGCACCCCCAAGGTCTGCCAGGAGTACAAGGGCGTCGAGAAGGGCCAGGGTACCTCCGACCCGGTCAGCACCACCGCCAACTGCAGGGGCCAGACCTCCCTCGCCGCCTGCTAAGCGGCTTTTTGATCTCGCCTGCTTCGTTCTATCTCTCAATGTTTTGAGTGAGGGGTTGCAGGGAGCTCATCGCCCTGCATTTGTATATATCTCCTCTTTGTGGCTGGACGGGCTGTAGCTTGGATGGCTGGATGAATTGTTTGTACATATTTACTTGGCTTTATCGGTCCTTATATATTGCTGCGTCAATACCAACTTGGTATAAATAAAAGAGACTTTATCTCAAATCCTGTTATTATCGACCGTGATCCTTGGTTGTATGGAATAATCCGACTGTGCCTTGACTTGATGTAATCTGCCAAGGCCAACAGAAGCAGAGAAGTGTTTATAGAAACTTCCGAGACGACAATACCTTGTAATTGGCTTCAGCCGCTAGGACCGACAGATAGATTGCTCGCAACGCAAAGTTCAGGACAAAAGTTCAGAAGTGCCGGTTGTCTCATTAGAACTTGTATAGAACCGGCTACATGAGTTTCTTGACTGAAGAAAGCTTAGCTGCTGTCTTCATGTTAGATGGAGTCCGGAGGGGGTTCCCTTTCCAGCACCATGTACTCGATAGGAAATAAACTTTACTGGCCAAAGACTTGCCCTACAATCCAGCCCCTTGACGTCCTACAGAGGAATTAGGAATCCATAATCCAAGACAGGCCTAGCAAACGCAGCCATTTGGGATCGCGAAATGACCCAATAATAGGCTCAAGCGGCAAAGGCACTCTTTTTGTCAATAAGACACTCTAGCCGTCCCATTCGAGTTGACCTTGGAGATCCCACAAGGTTCCATTGGTCAGCTCAACTTAAGCACAACATTCGGGAGGGAGCACGTGCGTATATCTTTTCCCGCCGGCATCGAATTCCGTTCTAATTCCGCTACGGCCGTAAACATTACGTTTCATGTAATGCCCCAGATGATACGTACCACAGTAATATGCAAACCACCAAAGGCGGCATTCGTAGTGACCCATGGACTAACATACGAATCAAAACATGGAGATGCCTCGTCGAACACTGCTGTTTCCGAGGCACCTTTAAGAATCCAAACCGGGCCAGAGTCGAAGAAACGAACACAAGAATCGATGCCCCTAGTTCATTTTCCAACATGATGCAAAGCGGCAAGGGGCCTTTGCGGGTGCGAGGCGCTGCGTTTTAAGGTTTGGTCAGGACGTGGGCCGACCAGCCCAAGAAGCTTTCGACTCAACCCCCTTTTTGGACCAAGGGACCGCCCGTCGTCGACCTGGGACCTTGGTGTGGCAGCGGTGCGAGTCGAGGTTCGCCGCGGCCGCAAGCAACGAGACAACAACACGCCGGCGCCGGAGGCCAAACAGAGCATATCCATACACGTACTCATAGATCACATAAGTGTATCTCGGGCATCGTCAAGTGCTGGGCAAGTCGTTAACGACCCCGAAAAACGCCCAGCGTTGCCGTGGACCGACCAGCGAGCCAGCAAGCCACCCAGAAGTTCGAAAATCCCCACCATGGCCCAAAGGCCATCTCCGTGGTGCCAGAGCGAGGCTGCCGGTGGTTCCATAGGGTTCATGATTTCCTTAGACTCTGTCGAATACGCAGCCTTTCTCCGATCACCCCCCTCGGGCCATACATAATCGTCTCCCCCTTCCTGTCCCGTCTTCCTCTCCTGCTCCTCGCCACAAATCACCACGTCAACCTTACTACCTCGCTCGCCGCTCCTCGTCTCTGACCCCGGATTCACGCTTGAGGCGCGCAGTCTTCGAGAAAGAAAAAAAGAAAAAGAAAACGATAGGAATCCGACCAGAGTTACACCGAGACGCTTCATCAACGAACATAACCCCTCCCCCCCTATCGCGGCTCACAATGTCTCAACGCCAGAAAAAGAAGGCCATCGTCTGCCACTACTTCGCCCGCGGCATCTGCATCCGCGGCCAGGCGTGCGAATACCTCCACTCGGCAGCACCCCCCGCAACAGACCCCGCGAGGAGAGGTATTCCGCCCCAAACACCCCGCGACGACCCCTGCCCCGCCCCCCAGAACCACGCGAGCGACAACAAGGGACCGTCAGCGGCGCCAGAAGCAGCTCTCAGCGAGAACGAGGCGGTGGTGCGCGAGCTGATGGGCGCGACGGTGCGCTTCGGCGCCGGCGCAGAGGTCGTCTCCGTCTCGCTGGCCTCCGACTTCTCCGCCGTCCGGCTGCTCAACATCCCCGAGGGCAGCTCCGCGGCCTCGGTCACCGGCATGCTGCTCAACCTCGACGTCAGGCTGCTGCCACACAGGACCAGCGTGCGCATCCGCGACGGCGACGGCCACGGCCACGGTGGCGCGGCTCGCTCCGCCGACGTGACGGTCGAGGACCCGGGCTTCGCCAAGGACGTGTGGGACCGCGTCTCGGCGTACAAGGTCGCCCACGGCTACGGCGGCGGCGGCGGCCCCTCGGCGGCCGACTTCGTCGAGAAGATCGCCCCCTGGATCCCCTCGCGCACGCGGTTCTGCGGCGCAAACGCGCGCAGGGTGCGCCTCGCGTGGCGCAGCCCGACCAGGCGCGCGACGCTGCTCTTCGACTCCCTCGCGACGGCCGAGGACGCCTCGCGCCTCTTCGCGCTGGGCGTCTCGTCGGTGCTGGGCCGCCTCGTCGTCGCGACGGCGCTCGTGCACCCGCGGTGGGGCGTCGTGCTGGAGATGGACAAGGTGCCGGCGCGCGCGGCCGAGGCCGACGTCGTCCGCGACATGCCGCCCGAGTACCGGCCGCGCAAGGTCGTCATGGGCGGCTGGGACTACTTCCAGGACGAGGCGTCGCACCTGGGGGCGTTCGAGCGGAGGCTGTCGCGGGTCGGGCCGCTCACCTCGGGCGTCGTCGTCGAGAGCATGGCCGGCGGCGAGACCGTCGCGACGGCGACGTTCCTCGACGAGGGCGACGCCCGCAGGGCCGTCCGGATGTGCGACGGCACCGCCCTGCCCTTCAACCCCCGCGGGAGGCTCAGGGCCACCCTCGTCTTCACGGCGATCTTCGTCATCCCCGCGCTCATGTACGAGCAGCTGGTCGCGTCGGGCCTCGGCTACCTCAAGCGGAACTACCCCGACGTCAAGCTGCAGAAGCACGTCAGCTCGGGCGGCGCCAGGGTGAAGCTGGAGAGCGAGAATCGGCTAGCCCTCGCCCACGCAAAGTGGGAGATCGAGGAGTCCCTGGATGAGATGCTTCCGTGCAGACACGACGACAAGGACGCGCCCGACCAGCCCGGCCCCCCAACAGATCCCACAGCGACGGACGAATCCTCCGCTCCCTGCCCCGTCTGCTTGGACGACGCGACGGATCCCACGCAAGCGGGCTGCGGACACGTCTACTGCAGGGAGTGCCTCATCCAGCTGTTCGAGGCGTCGGCCAAAGCAACCCAGGACGGCCGCATCAAGTGCATCGGCGGGCACGAAGGGTCCTGTCAGGCGCCCTTTCGTTTGAGCGAGCTCAAGAACCGCCTGCCGCGGCAGGCGTACGAGGAGGTCCTCGCTTCTGCCCTGGAATCGCACGTCAGGCGGAACCCCCACAAGCTCAAGATGTGCCCGACGCCTGGCTGCACGCAGCTCTACCGGCCCGCAGCCGTGGCCGACGGCGATGACAAGAACAACGACGGCGGCGACAGCAAAACCCCCGACAAAGGCAGCCCACGCACCACGACCCGATGCCCGGACTGCCTCGTCGTCGTCTGCCGCGTCTGCCACGTGCCGCACGACGAGGACGTCTCCTGCGGCCAGGCGGAGGACCTGGCCAACTCGCAGCTCAAGAAGGCGCTCGGCATCAAGGACTGCCCGCGCTGCCGGACCTCCATCGAGCGGACCGAGGGCTGCAACCACATCGCCTGCGGCGGCTGCGGGACTCACATCTGCTGGGTCTGCATGGCGCACTACGGGACGGGCGCAGAGTGCTACGACCACATGACGCTCGCCCACTTGGGCGCGTTCGCGGGTGTCCCGGGGGTTGATGTCTACGGGGAGCCGATGAGGAGGTGACGCGGGGAAAGGAAGTATACGGATACAAGGGGTTTTTGTGGATGGGTGGCCAAAAGGGGAAAAGAAAAGACCGACAGTTACAGTGTAAATGTTGTTGGATATCTCGGGAAGCAAGTCATGGTCACCAAGCATGCCTCGCGATTGTGGGTGTCGTTTGTGTGTGTTGTGAAATAAACATCATCAGAACCCAATACATGACGAAGAGAGTATTCGTGACATGATTTTGTTTTTTTAACAAGAACAGCCGTGACCTAGAGGCGTCGCAACTCGTGGCCATGGTTGTCTGTCGTCCCCATCAACAAGCATCAGCCAAAAGGCGGAATTCCCGAGTAAGTCGTGTAGGGGAGGTTGTAGGGCTAATCCGCGTCTGGCAATGGGGCGTTGCGCAGACACGCAAAATTACAACATGAAGAACACAAGGTGGACGCCGTTGGAACCAGGGGCGTTGCACTTCCAAAGCGCTTGTGCAATCATCTCACGGGCTTGAACCGCCCCAGATGGTCCACCTCGAGAGATTCATTTTCACCCGCCATATCCTCAACACTGACCAAGAAGAGAGAACCGTGCACCTCCTCCCGAGTAACCGACACCCGGAACCTTGTAAAAGTATTTAGCTGGCTCTGTTCGAACACGTCCTTGGAACGTGAAGTCGACACCTGGAACCTTGTAAAAGGACTTAGCTGGCTCCGTTCGAACACGTCCTTGGAACGTGAAGATGACGCCTCTGCAGCGCCGTAATCTTGGCTTTTACTGCACTCGTTGGAAATGCGCCGGACTACGTCCGGCGGCCACCGCTCGGACTCGGTTCTCACGACAGCCTCGACGTCCTGCAGCGACCACCCTGGAGGTACGGCCACCGCCCGGTTGACCATCCAGCCGGGAAAATCACTGAATTTGACGTACCAAAACTCATCTTTGAACAGAGACAGATATTGGTACTGCAAGATGAGGGCGACACTTTCCTGCAGTGCCAGATTTCCCTTGGATAGGCTCTCCAGGCTCACCACGATCGGGTAACCCAAACCGTACGATTTGGTCAGGCGCTTGGTGTAGGGGAAGAGGGACACCTTGTCCGCATGGCCCAGGTAATTCGAATACATGGCGCCAGCCCTCCATCCCTTTGGCAGGGTGCGGATCACGCAGCCCCGATTCTGGTCTTGTCCCTTCCTGTCATACCACCTGCGCCTTTCATCAAAGTATACAAACGCAGAACAGAGCCTCTCGGCCGACCAGGCTGACTTGGAAAAGGTGAAGAGGGAACTCGATGCCCGATAGTACGGCGTCCCCGCGTGAGTGGGATCCAGGCCCTTGTCCACCAGGGTGGAAGTTCGGAGGCACAGCGCGATGGTGTTGAGCAAGTCGCCCTTCCGCCGGCAGAGTAGCGGGGCTAAGAAGATGGGCTCGTACCCAGGTCCCCAAGTGGATGGGCCTTCCATCTGTAGCGGCGTGATGACGGCGATGCCACTATGCTCGATGCGTACTCGGGTCTGCAGGGTGGGGATCGAAAAGGGAATTATATCGCCCGAGTTCTCGAACAGGGAGGGGCTCTCTGCGATAAGGGGCCGCGGCCCCTGGGTTGCAACCAAGACGTTTCCTTCGGAGAGGTCGCCCCATGCAAATATGGATTGATCGTCAGTCTCGCGGAGGATGGCCTCCTGGAGTCTCCGGAAGGCCTTGGTGCCTTCCCCGTAGATCAGCGGCATGTTGACGTCAAAGATACCGAGGAGACAGTAGGCGAGGTCTTCGACGCGTGTCGTCTGTCTCTTGGCGGCCCAGCTCATCCGCTCGGCGACGCTCGCATTCGCCAGTCGCTGACTTCCGTACAGGTATTTGGCTTCAATCTTTGTTGCTTGCGCGATGGCGTCACTGTAAACGGATCTGCTTCCCAGTTTCTGCCATTCAGCCGAGTAGAACGTTAGGTAAACAGGAGCCAGCAGTTCCTGTAGGGTCCATCCGCGGGAGAACCAGCGGCTGCGGGCCAGGGCGGCAGCGCAGTCCTCCGACGTAGGCTTCGGGTGGGAGGCAACGTCGGCCAGGTAGGCGATGCACAGTGCGGCCTTCTGGTACCACCTGAACATGGAGTTGATGGCCTCGGAGAGTTCGCTGCTGCTGGACTTGTCTATGCAGCAGGTGTCGATCCATATCCAGGAAAATCCCAGTTCACGCGCCAGGCCGCATGCCGGGGTCACTTTGGCCCACCCGGCCGTCAGCGTAGGACCCCCTGGGAGGTCATGGAAGAGGACCTCGTCGTCGCCCCAGGTATGCGACAAGATGGCATACAGAGGTATCTGATCCTCGAAGAACTCTTTGGGCTGCAGCGTAGTCGTGTCGAGGAGTCGCATGATGAGTGCTAGCTCTCGGGGCGGACCGACTCCGGGAAAGCGGCGTATGTACGTTGTCGCGAACAGAGTCGGGGAGGATCTCGATAATCTCGACACGACAGGCTGGGGCTGAAATGCGCCGACGATAAGCAGCTATGCGGGGAAGAGGCAAGAGGGGCTGTTCCAAAACGGGAATGGCATCGTCAGCGCCGCTGCGGCACGGCATGACGACCTTGCATGAACCGGCCATAAGGATGCATCGCCTCGCCAAAGTGTTGAGTTCGTTCTAATGGATGTTTCAATGAAAGCCGTCACAAAAAAGGGAAAGAAAGATGGAAGAAAAAAATCAAACAGCACATCGCGTGACTGAGTGAAGTTGTTCAGGTGTCGGCGGAAGTCGAAGAGAGGCAGGTCATGGGTGGAAGCCGTCATTTGACCAAATCTTGTGTTGAGCCGGCCACATCGCGAGTAGAAGAGGACGACGTGTCGGTTTCAGTCGCAATTACATGGATATTTTTTTCCGCTTCGAATATCGTCATGGTATGTATCTCTTATGTATGCGCTCCTCGATGAAGTTCAAGGTTGGCATGTATTGGCGGCACAAAGGGGGCGGAGGGTGGTCTCGATCTAAGAAAAGCGGCGGGCAGACGGGCCAAAAGAAATAAAAACAAAAGGAGAATATGGGAAAAAAGCCGCTATACCCGTGTACCCGTGCTATAGGAGCGAGGGCGATCATGGCCCAAGCTCCTTCACCTTCCTTCCCGCGTGCCCCACGAGCTTAACAAAAAAAAACCGCCCGAACAAAGTCCCTGGAAATCTCTTGGCTCCGCGGGGGGCCGCTGTGGTGCCGCGCAGTGGCAGTGTACCGGTCGGTATCCGCGGAAAACGCAACAGCTGCACACGCCAAAGGGAAAAACGCCGATGATGTCAACACGGGGCCCTCCATCCTCCCCTTCCCTCCCGGGAAATCTTAAATCTTGCACAGGGTGGCGGCGCCGGCACTCGACGCACCCCAGTGACGGGTCACCACCACCACGCATCCCTATATTTTTCTTTTACATGCAGCCCGATTCCTTACATTTAATTCAACCGTATACCCTTTATTAGTGCTGATCTTCCCCTCTTCGTTTTCTTTCTTATTCTTTTATTTCATTCTCTTATAATTATAAGACAAGATCGGGTATATCCCAACATCCCAGTCCACCCAGAACAGAGACAGAGAGAGTGAACCCGAGCTTCTTCCACTTGCGAATTCAGGGGGTGGGCACGACCTGGGACAATATCACCAAAAAAGAACTTCCCCATCCATCATCCCTTCAAACAGCATTCAATACTCCAACAAAATCAAACCAACAAGATCAAGATATACCATCTACGCCCCTCTCCCTCCCTCGCCTTCACCGTAACAGCAACACAACAAAAAGACATGTCCTCCCAGATCCCAAAAACCTACTACCGCCTCTTCACCCTCGTCGACCCCCTCATAGCCCTCTGGGGCGCCTCCCTCTTCCTCCTCGCCCCCGAGACCGTCACCTCGTCCTACCTCCCCGCCGGCGGCTCTCCCGGCACCCCCCTCGACCCCTCGACGTCCCACCCGGCCGCCGCCGGCTTCCCCTCCCCCGCCTCCCTGCGCGCCTACTCCCTGCCACTCCACGCCCAGATCGCCGGCCACCTCCTCGCCACCGCCCTCCTCTCCGCCCTCCTCCTCCGCGCCGTCCCCGACCTCGCCGTCTGGCGCCTCTACCAGCTCGCCGTCCTCGTCGTCGACGCCTTCGTCCTCTACGGCACCTTCGCCTCCTACGCCGCCCAGGGCAGGCTGGTCCACCTGGCCGCCTGGCGCCTCGAGGACTGGGCCGCCGTGGGCATGACTACCCTGATCGCCCTGACGAGGGCCGCCTTCCTGCTGCGCCTGGGCTTCCCAAAGGCCCAGAGGGCCAAGGCCGCTTGATGGGGTTGGAGGAAGGGGGGCGGTGTGCGTGTGTGCGTGTGTGCATGTATGTGTGTATGAGCATGGGCATGGGGAGGGGCAGACAAGTACTCTTGCTTTCCCACTCGTCGGCGAGCAGCATCGTCACCGGCCTTCAAACTTTGAGAGCCGCAGCCCCGCGTTGCAAGAGACAAGACAGCAAGCACCGTGTGCTTTTTTATTCGATAGTCCAATGAACAGGGTATCACCGTATCCAGATCCAGTCTATCCCTTCGGCCCAATAACCAGCCATCTCGTCCTGAAAATCCAAACATGATACCCCGTAGTGTCATTTGTGTATCGTGACATGTTCAAAATTCGTGCTCCCCCCCCCTCTCTCCCTCCCCCATTCGCCACGCTGCCCTTGACTGGGCCGATTCTATGTTCAAAACAATTGACTCCTTGCGCGCCAGCCACATCGTACAAAAAAACATCTCTCATAAAAACGTCAATTCCTCCCGCACACATGTCTTTTATCTGAGCCCGAACGCACCCTTCTCGACGATGAACCGCACGGGCTTCCTTGCCCGCCTTCGGAAACTCAGCGGCCGTCCGCCCAACCCAACGTGGTTCGTAGTCGGCGACGGGCTAGGCAATGGCAGGGGTACTTGGCCCGGCGACAGGCCGTTGCCGCCGCGCTCGTCGAATCCCCATCGCATGACGCCCCCGCTCCGGATCCAGTTCTCGAGGTTCCGGCATTGGCTGACGTCCACCCACTGGATCCGGCCGCAGCCCTCTAGTAGGTTCTCGACGCCGCTGCCAGTGACTCGGACGCAGCCGCGGACCGAAATGCCCTCTAGCTCGTTCAGGTGCAGAGCCACCGACTGCAAGCTCGCATCCGAGACGGCGCTGCCGCAGAAGGCGAGGCGAAGCTCCCGCAGCTGCGGCAGGCCGAGCGCCACAACCTCCGTTGCCGTGTCGGAGAGAGCACAGCAGAAGGAGAGGTCGAGGTGCGTCAGGTTCTTGGCCGCGCCGACCAAAGCGACAACGGCATTGTCCGAGAGGTAGGTGCAGTCTGCCAGGCACAGGTGGGAAAGGTTCAGGAAGCGGTAGGGAGCCCATGACTGGAAGCCCGCGTCCGTGATCGACGTGCAGCGGGTCAGGGACAGCGACTCCAGGCGGTTCGACGCATGGCCCGCGAGATGCGCCATTGACCGATCCGTAATGTGCTTGCAGTACGACAGGTTGAGGTGCTTGAGAGCGGGGCAGCCAATGATGGTGCCCGGCTTCGGGATGTTGGCCGCCCTTTGCTGAGCATGTTGCGCCGCGGCCTTCTGAGGTTTTGATTTCGCCGAAGAGCTGGAAATGACGACCTGCTTGCTTGGTGCTGCCGGCGGCGGCGGTTCGGGAACCACCCAGCCGACGACGCGGGCTAGGAGGTTGTCACCAACTTTGCGACAGTTGCTCCAGTCGATTTCCTCCAAGCCTTTGGCGTTTTCGGCCATGTCCAAGATTTGGTTCGCAGACACGTCCCAAACGGAGCGCATCCGCCACCGCTTTACGTTGCGACCGCAGCTTTCCCAGAGACACCGGAAGCCATCATCCGTGATGTGGAAACAGTTGCTTATGTCGATCGTCTCGGGGCGCGTGCCGACGAAAGGGCCAATTATGTTTCTGATGACCATGTCTGTGACTCTCCTGTTGTACTCTGACAGGTCTAGATCCAGGCACACTTTGGGATGTGTGGTCAGCAGCTTGCGCCAGTGAGAGGAAATGAGACGCGCCCGCATCAGCTCGCCAATGTCCAAGAACCGAAAGACAGCAACGAGCATATCGTCGGGGAGAGCGGGGGCCTGGGCTGGGTGCGGCCGGCGCGGGAGCGTACGGGCTCGCTTGACGGGGACGTCCGAGTCGGGCGGGGACTGTGGAATGGAGAAACGGAGGGGGGTCGACTCGATCTGGTGCAGGCGGATGCCATTCATCCCTATCGGCGAGGAGTTATCGGACTGCGGGGTTGGCGGGGCCAGGGAATTGCGTCGCCTGTTCCGCATGTTTTCCATATCGACGCTTAGAAAGGGGTCCGGATCCTTGGGTTCCATGGTGTCGCTGTCGTCTTTGGTAGGGGACGGCGGCTTCGAAGGCGTCGTAAACGTGACGTGGGGCAACGCCTTGGGCGTTGTCGGCGTGGGAGGATCCGACTTGCTCGTTCGTTCCTTGGGATCCGCGTCCCCCATCTCGACATCGTCATCCGACTTTTTGTACCTCTTCCGCGCCGTCTCCTCCACTTGCGACTTGATGTCGGGCGGGCATCGACTCCATAGCGTGTCCAGGGCGGCGCCGGGGATCATCAAACACTCGACCGTTGTGATGGCCCGCACAGTCGCTGTCCGACCTTCCGATAGTCCCAGGCTGGCCACCTCGCCGAAGTACTGGCCGGCTTTCAGTCTCGGACGCACGTAGGTTGCGCGAGCCACTTTCTTGAAGGGCTCGTGTATTTCTGCCGACTCGTGTATAACCTCGGCCTCGCCGCGTACGATGAAGAAGATTTCGTTGCCTGCCGACCCTTGCTGGATGATGTCTGTGAACGGAGAGTAAGTCTTTGGTTGGGCGCTCAAGCCTAGTTGATGCAGGATATCGGGAGGGAGCGTCGAGAACAGAGGCAGCTCTCTTAGGGTTCTCCGCACATTGACGAAACCGCTCCCGAGGGCGCTTCCCGCGGCAGGGTCTTCAATGGCTCCCGGACTAGGCGACTTCCGCTTCTTCGAATTGACAGCCGCGCCCTCCTTGAAGGCGCCTACTTCGCCCGTAGACACCTCTCCTGGCGCCGGCTCCCTGGCTCCAATGATGTGTGTCGAGGGCGGCTTGATGGGCTGTCCTCCTTCTTGGCGCTTCTTCTTGAGAATGTTCAACCGCTCCTGGGCCTCGTGGCGGATTGCCTTCTCCATGTCCGGGAATTTCGGCAACTCCGCCTGGAGGTCCTCCTTCATCAGAACGACGAGGAGACATTTTGTTCGCGCAACGATGGTCGCAGTCCGAGGAACATCCATCAAGACACCAATCTCCCCGAAGAAGGCACCGGGTTTCAGTTCTGCGTAGATGGCTTCGCCGTCTCGCGAAGTGACAGCCACAACGCCGCGCACAAGCCAGTACATTGCTCGAGCGTCGTCGCCCTCGGTCAGGATATGATCCTGCGCCGCGTGGACTTGCGGCCTTAGATGGTTCCCAATAGCGGCCAGGAATTCCTCGGGGGCGGACACGAAGAGCGGGAATGACCTAATGCGGTCGACCAAGTCGAGGGGCATATCCCGTATGGTCGAGGCAGTTAGCGGAGAGGGCCGCATGGGCCGGGTAGGATTGGTGTCCACATTGAAGGACCTGAGGAGTGACATGGAATCCGGCACCGCGCCGGCACCCGCGTGGGCGAGGGCCCGGTAGGGCGAGGGTGCTGTCGGGGACCGATTCCGCCTCATGGTCCGCGAGGAATGCCGCGTGCGTGGTCGTGTCGACGCCAGGTTTCCGACGTGCCTTGCCGGCTAAGCTCTCCGCCCAGTTTCGGGGCAGAGGGCTAAAGCTTCCAGAGAGCTTCGCCAACGCACAGCCAAGCTGTAACCTGTGCTCCGCAAGGCAAGGCGGAGGGGGGGAGGGGATCCTCTCCTTGCCCGTGATATGTATTTGCTGCCTGTCCTAGACTTTGGAGTGGCCAGCCGAGACGAGAGAGACGGGACAGACGAGATGGAGATGGTTCATGCTACAGCCGAATGAACCTTCGGGTGTGCGGTTCGCCCTCGGCGGGGAACGCCAGGACAACAGAGAAATCGGGCGGCGTCGATACGATCGATTGGGGGCGTCGGTGCTTTTCGATCTGGACAATTTTTTTTCGTTTCTATTTTTCTTTTCGTCGTGCGGGGAGCAGACGCCGGCGGTGGCTTGAGGCGGGGGGCCGTTCAAAGAAGCTCTAGATGTGGGAGCTGAGGAGGTTGACGGCGTCGAGTGTCACAGACGGTATCACGTAATATCGCCGTTGGGAAGGGAGGTTTCTTCGTTCGTGTTGGAATGACAATGCGAATCAGGGACGGAGTGATGCTTCTGGGAGCGGTGGCACAAGCTCGCTGCATGGAGGAAGCGACGGCGGGGTTGTCGCGTGCTTGGGGCCGGATTCGCTGGGAGTCTGTTTGGGCGGCGGTCCGTCTGCGGAAACGGCAGCAGAGACACGGTCAGTTTTGCTGCTACGGGGTGATTCGAGAGGACGGGAGGGGATTCGAGACTTACCAGATTCCAGTGCACAAGCAGCCAAGGAGCCAATGCGGAGGAGGGCGTGCTGTATCTCGGGCTGAGGCACAGCTCTTGCTGCGGCGGATTCCCGGGCAGTAGTCGCAAAAGGCGGGCAATGCAGAGTCGAGGAGCGGTGGAATTAAGCTGCTGGGGGCTCACTGCGGCGGGATCGGAGACGGCGAGCGGTGGCAGAAGCAGTCGAGGGTGGTGGCAGCGCAGACGACGACGGGCAAACAGCGACGACGACGCAATTGGAGGCGCGAGAGTGGCAGCAGGTGGAGGCTGCAGGAGGGAGAAGAAAGGAAGAGGGACGACGATGAACGAAAGAGGCGGTCGTGGTTGGGAGGGACTGGACTGGGGCGACGGGACGGGGAGCGAGGCAGGCGATGGCGGGACGTGGGTGTGGGCGTGGGCGTGGGCGTGAGAGTGGGACGTGGACGTGGGACGTGGGACGTGGGGAAGGGAATTAATTCCTTCACGTTTCTCGCAAACCCCTAAGCGCAAGTGCCAGTGCAGTGCAGATGCGGCGGGTGGAGGGGGGAGGGGAGGGGAGGGGGGAGGTGCATGTGCAGGTGCAGGCGTAGCGGCGCGCGAGGCCCAGCAGATAGAGAGAGAGAGAGCAACCATCTAGGTGGAACAGAGGGACAGGGGGACAGGCCAAAGACTAACAGCAGCAGCAACAGCAACAGCGTGCCCAAGAAGGCGTCACGGCGCCAGCGAGCGAGCAAGCAAAGCATGCGAAGAAGCACCAGAGCAGCAAACACCAAAGCAGAACCAGCAGCAGCAGCAGCAGCAGCAACAGCACCAGAACAGCACCACCGCCAGCGGTGGAGATGGAGATGGAGAAGGGGCATGGAACGGCCCTAGAAAGCCTGCCACCTCCGTACGCTAGGTACACTACGCTACGCTACAAGCCCACGCTGCATTGCAGACATAGTGTGCGTCCATGTATAAAATCCGTACATGCTCCGTGCGTGCACCTAGCAGTCCAAGGGTCGCCTCCTTCAACTCTCGCCTCAACTCGCACGATGACGCTTCGAAGGTGGGGCCCGGAGCACGAAGCATGTACCGGCCAGGTACCGAGCAACCGCACACGGACGCTGGAGGCGGCTGTCTCGGGGGGTGCGAGCTCGTCATTGGCAGCGCGAGGAGACAAGCGAGTGACTGAACGCCAAAGCTTAAACTGCCTGCCCCCGAGGGCGGGCCGATGGAGGGAGGGGAGGGCGTGTACTCTGTAGGTGTTGCAGCGCCCCAGTGAGTACTGCCATGCTATGCTACCATGTGTGCGTGTATGGCTGGAGATATTTATGTATGGATGTATCTGTGTCGGTCGGTATGTACAGCATTGCGCCTGGGGTCGGCAGAGGTGAGAGACAGTCGGCCCGGACCAAGACACGGTATGCTAAAGCAATTCAACCGTCATGCATCGTCCAAAACTCAGAAGACGCATGCCTACTATAAACTGCCCAAGTGCGTCGACTCGACGAGAGTGCGCCGTCCCCCCCCCCCCCCCCCAACCAGGCAGGCGGGTGTGTTTGTCATGTCGAGATACGTACGTACGCATTACCATATATCTACGTATTTACAGTTTTCAGGGGTGGATTGCAGGACTTGGGTACCTCGTCGGCGGTGGCCCAGGTGGTGGTGGTGGTGGTAGTGGTGGTGGGGAGCAGACAGCCAGACGGGGGGACTGGTGGTGCATTGGGGCATGCAACAGACAAACTGCAGCTTCTGCGACTGCGGCGGGCGGTGTCCTTCCCTCCCCTCCCTCCCCTTGCCTTGCCTTGCCCAGGGACACGAGACAAACAGACGGAGCTGCTGCAGCTTCCTGGCGGAAACGAAATAAGGAAATGCAGGACAGAAGCTTACCGAATGCTGACGCCGGGCTGCCACTGCTGCCTCTTTGCCGTGGAGTCCCTGGAACCTTGCGCTGGTGGTGGATCGCGCCATGAAGAACAGGAAGAGAGACGAGGGAAATCATGACTGCGGCGGCCGCCAAAGTGTCGAGTTGCGATACAGGTCGGAAGCGTGCTGAAAGTCGGTCTGGGTCGGTCGGTAGCCAGCAATCGGACGCCGTGAGACGTTAGCCTAGGGCTGGCGCTGATGCCGCCCAAGATGCCACCTGAATCCGCGCACAGCTCCGGCCACCCGTGTCAAGAACGCTAGAACACGAGCTAGGACGTGACGAGGGACTTGCCTACCCTGGTGCTTCGGCACAGGCCCAGAACATCCTCTACCTTACCTCTCCTTGAGATAGGGCAGCAGGGCTCCTCCTCGGGGGGACGGATCCTTTGGATCGGCCGGAGACATGACAGAATAAGAAAGGAAGAGAAGAGAAGAGGAACAAGCAAAAAGCAAAAAATCCCGCCCGGCCGTCGGCCGACACACCTTGTTCTCTCGGGCTTCTGGCGTCACTTCCATGCCTGCTTCCATGTCCCATTTGGCCTCTGCATTTGCTTTTTGGCTCCGCCACTCCCGCGTTAGCCGGCCCGTTCGCGCAGAGTATCGTCTTGCCGTGCTTCATTTCCACAGCTTCGACGGTTTGCCATTCGAACCCATACCCCTAATCTCCTACCTCACGCTCGTTCCATCTGGCTCGAAATGAGGAAAAGGGGTCCTTCTAGAAGTTCGCTCCAGCCCCCGGCTGCCCAAACCAACTCGGTTTGCCGAAAGCTACTGTACCCTTGCCAAGGTAAAGCAAGCGACGAGGATCGATATTCTCCGTCGCAGAAGCGAGAGTCGATCTGCATTCTTCGTCCGTTGCCGATTTGATCGTATCGGGTTGACCATTGAGAAGACGACGACGACGAGGCCTGCTAGCCCAGCAAATCTAGCCAACCCGGTGGATTCACTCCATGGATGTTGTACCACATGGCTTTCGTCGCAGACCGCAGAAGACGAGCGAGGGGGAGCGTGCAGCGGCAAACAACGAACACGATGGCGACAAGCCGGCCATGCTTTTCGCAACAGAGCCGTCTTCTGCTCCTCATTCTCCTCCCCCCGTGGACACCTCGTCCCACAAGCTCCCCTCGCCTTGCCTAGGTAGGTCAGCCTAGGACGAAAACGTTCGTGTGTGTGGAGCGCCATCTCACCGCGTGTCTCAAACCTGCAGCCCGGACCCCTGGCACATCGGGCCCGAAGTAGCGAGCACGGTGCACAAAACGGCCCTGAAGGGGACCAGTCCACAGCGGCTGGGAGAGAGGATGCACCCGGTCAACCATGTCGGTGCTGGCCATGAAGCTGGGGGGGTGGTGGTCCGGGCGTTTCCTCATGGATGGGGGAGGATGCGTGGAAGGCTCGTGGAAGCCGCCTAGAAGCCTGCCAAGCCATCCACCAGGAGGCGCTGTGCCGCCGCAAATTGCATGCTGCATTCCAGCATGTTTGCGACATGTGCGTCGTCGTGCCCTTTGGGCGAATTAGCTGGGGACGTAGAGAAGTCGACTGGTGCGAGTTTGCCTTGTCCCGACGATAAGGACGCAGGGGGCATGAGATGTGGTGGTTTCGCAAACGACGAGACAGGAAGTTGAAAACTCAGCGCGTCCAGAAATGACTAATCCATGATTAGTAAATCAATGGATGGACGGCCTCTCTGTGCGACGGACGAGGAAGGAAGGTTCTCGGCAAACATTAGGCCCCTTCCTACCCTCCATTCTCTACCATACCTTACTCTCCTACGGTAATGCCGTGTTTTGGTCGCAGGTCACCCACCATTACAGCTTTTTTCTTTCTATTCTGATTATCCTATCGAGTGGATCGAGGCCGCTCGCTTTCGCTTTTTTCCTCCTTCCAACCCAACATCTGCTGTCGTCGTGGGGGCTATGTCTGCGCAGGCTTTTTGAGGATGTCGTCGTTTGCGCTTCTTCCCTTTCCCTTTCCCTTCCTTTCTTACTTGCTTTCTTTGTCTTCCCCTGCTTGGCACGCTGCTGATCCTTGCTAGCCCGCATACCTTTGCCCTCCAGCACCGTCAGTCGATCCGAGCCGAGCAAGCAGATGTCGAGTGCTTCTGAAGGGCTAACCCATTTCAGCCATGCCTCATAGCTTCCATCCTGGTGCTTCGTACTCGCCCTGCTTCTGATTCATCGCCTAGCTCTGCACCTGTCTCGGTCGCAGCTGTCCCGGGCCATGGCTACGCTCCCGGCTTCAATGCGAAATCCCTGTCCTGATTCGTCCCGAGAGCTTGCTGTTTCTTTCGGCTCAACTATATTTCCTGAGGGTTGCAAGACAAGGACAGCAAAGAAGATGAACCTGAGGCGCCAAGTACATAGAAGTCGCCGTCTGCAACCTCCAGCCCAACGGCGGTCAGATCGTCCGCGGGCCTCCGGTCCCGCACGCACAAAGTGTCTTTTCTTAGACTTCTGTGTGGTGAAACACATCCCCCATGTTCCGAGTCTAGGAACACCTCTTGAGCCCCAACGACGGTAGCCTCCAACCACATAATTTTCTCCGAGCTTATGAGTGTCTTCCAATAAGGCTACGCCTTCGTCTCGAGGGTCGTAGCTGGTCTTCTGTCGCCGGGCAGGGTTCGCTGGTCGCCAGGCAGTTGACCGCCCCGTCCACCACCCATGCCGCTCTTTGTTCATACCTTAAGCTCAATCCCATAGAGAAACTCAATAATTCCCACCACCTGCGGACGAGTTTTCGTTGTCCTTCTGGAAGGACGCACAGAACACGTTTCCAAACTGCTTCCTCGACAGCTCGCTCAGGGTCTCGCCGTGTATTGTGGCTGCCATTGCTCTCGTTTCCAATTGTGCCTCTAGCACTAAAAATAGTGCCGGTTCGATGCCGGCTGCTGTCCGTCTCTAGGGCCGTGGCCTTTGGCTCACCCAACGCCCAACGCCTGACCGCCAGCCACGACCTTAACATGTCAAGCTGCAATGCCGTTTCCTCGCCAGATCTAGGCCAAGGGCAGACCTTGGGGGCAAGCTGACCCGAGTGCGGGAGACTGCTGGGCTGCACGTGTCTACGTCGTAGTCTCGGGAGCCCCTGAATATCCCTGCATCGCCCGCAAAACGAATCAAACCATGATCGACACTTGGGCAAAGCAACGTTTCGTGATCCGGCCGACGGGTCCATGCTCCCTCTCCGTACTCGTTACCCACTATAACCAACAAAAGGTTCCTTCCGAGTGCCTCTGGCAGCATTGTAATCACGTCCCAGGCGATCCGCACCTCTCCAAACTCCCGTCGCAACAATAACCAGGCCGACCTCCGTCGGTGTGTGCCCCTGGTTGTTTCCTGTCAAGCAGCACATTGGCTTCGATAACACTTCTAGCGTCGGCCGATCCAGCGAGCCTTTGCGCATCAGTGTCGTCCTATATGAAACTTTCCCGGTCATGCAAATTGAGGCTACGGAACTCTCGAAGAAAGAATGGATGCCCAAAAGTGCTGCTCGGGCAGTCATGCTTCGTTTTGAACAATCGAATTAGATATAGACGAATTTTCGGGCTTGGGTGTGAAGACGCTTTTTGTTCAACGAAGGTAGGAGAATCTGCTCCGGTTGGTATATCCATTTACCGAGTGGCAAGCTCGCTCACGGCAACCACTTCTACAAGCCGAAAGACGGCGGCAATCAATAAGCCAATGGGACAGAAAACGTTAAGTATATGCAAAAAATTTGAATTTTTTTGATTATTGAATTAAGAAATAATGTCTGTCGCGACGGTCCAAATCCGGTCCCTCATTCGCTGGGTATCAACCACCCCAGCTTCAATCACCGCGGCATTGTGCCGCGCGTCGTCGTGCGCGACGATGTGTTACGACACCGAGTTCTAGACCTTTCGTGGCCCTCCTCCTAAAAGTACAAACCATCTCCATCTCGCGGCGTCTTACGGCAGAGTCATGGTTCTGCGTCCACCAGCCTCGATTGGGCAAAGTTTACTCCATGATCAGTTACACCTCGTGTCAAGGCGTTCCGCAGTATGTTAAGGACACGACATCGATACCCCGTAGCTGTCATGAGATTGGTATCGCAGAGCATCTTGTGTTCAAGCAGTGGCTAGGCGCTGGTCAACCTGGGCCGATATGCTTCAATAGGCGTTTGACACCGGGGGTCTGAATAACGCATGTCGATGGCATGGGTGACGCAATGGGCCTCCGTACAACTGGGAGGTCCGGATGACGTCTTTAAATCAGGGAAACCCAGCGCGGATCATCCAGCCCCAGCGAAAGTCGCCGGTAGCCCAAGACGGAGGAAAACTGGGTCGGACCCGCCCGGAGACCAAGAAGGCCGATCGGGTCCGAGAAAAGAGTGGGTACTCGAGCGGGCGCGCAGCCCGGCCAGGTTCCCACGAGCGCCATTCTCCAACGCCGGCTTGGCGCTCTAGATACCGCACAGACCCTGTGCGCAGTCGAGGCCCTTGGGCGTGTTGCAGCAGATGGAGCCGTTGGCGCAGAAGCACGACCGCCCCAGGTCCTCCTTCTTGCCGTCCTTGTCGCCAAAGATGGAGCTCCACGCCGACGAGAAGACACTGGGCCCGGGGGCCGCGGCCGGTGGCAGCGTCGAGGGGGCTCTGGAGGGCACTGGCATCGGGACGCCGACGACCGCGGGGAACTTTTGTTGCAGGTTGGGCGTGGCCAGCGGCTGCTGCTGTTGGGCGACTGGGGCGGCCATGGCCGTTGCGGCCAGGAGGGCGACGAGGACTGACTGAGCGGCGAACATCATGTTGCTGAAATGTTTATGTGTGGGGTATGTAAGGTAGGTGGTGGTGATGATGGTGGTTGTGATGATGTTGATGACGATGTAGGAGCGTTCTCAAGTTGAAGTGTGTTCCTTGTGTAGTGGTGAGTAATGACTGGCAACAGAGCGGGCGGATATGCGCTCCTTTAAGACGGTGCGACGAGGGCGATATCGCAGAACAAGACGACCGAGAAGGCGAAACGACGCTGTCAAAGGGAACCAGCAGCGAGAAGAAAGGAAGTGGAAAAAAACCGGATTGTAGCAATTCGACGGAACAAAGCAAGCCCCGGCTGAGTCGAGCTCTTTAAAACAAGAGAAAGAGAGAGGGCCGCAAGGTGGGGTGGAGGGCCTCTTTCTCCCCTCTAGTGAGCGGCGCCGTTTGTTTGACGGAGCTCGCAAGGGGCGCCTTTAAGCAAGCCACACGGCAAAGCGTGAAACGGGGGGCGGAAAGAAAAGGCACACGCACAAAGGGCGGTTGGGGCGGAGGGTAAGGCGTTGAAGAATCACAACAACAAGTGGCGTTCAGATGCTGGAGAAGGACGAGGAGGGCGGACGGGGACGGGCACACGGGCTCAATTAATACAGATAGCGCGGCATGTTGGTCTGCCACCCGCAGAAGCACCAGGAGCAAGTCCCCTCGCCCTCTCTTCCTCAGACCCCAATCCTTCTTTAATTATTCCCAGGGGGGGTGTTGTAAATCTGGATTTTTCCGCTACTGGATCCTGGGTAAGACGAGGTTAGTGCGGAATTCGGCTCATTACATTTATATAGCTGTTGCATCGCAGCCGGTGGGAGAGACGGGGGGTGTGCTTGCGGCACCGTGCTGGAAGAAGACGAAGGGGGGGGATAGCCGCCAAACATCCGAAGCGGCAGGAGGATGTAAAAAAAAATAAACGAGACGACACCTGGAGCGAGCGCTGCTGCTTCTGCCCGGTGGTTTGATGCTGTGACCCCGTGCGGGGCCACGGCTAGCCGACGCTAAATCGACGCCAGAAATCATGCATGTTACCGCCCTGGCGTGTGTGTTGGTTCATGTTTTGTTTGTTGGTTTATCCTTTTTTTCTTCTCCCATTTTTCCTTGGCTTTCTGGCCTTGTGTTTCCTGGGACCCTAGTAGCAGGATCTTGGGGGCGGCGGACTCCCCAGCTGACTGACGGTGGGGGGTGGGGGCCTTTGTTTGGGTGGTGGTAAGGATGCAGATCAGCCCCATAACCTACGCCATAACCTTTTTTTATTTATCGGATTTGCATACCTAGTATGCATACCTAGGAAGGGGATAAGCGAGCATCGAATCGAGTCAGTTGCTGCGTTTTATTCTGTTTTGTTTTCCAGCTTCCGTTTCCCTCCCGCGGAGAATTGGGGTGTATTTCCCGCACGCGCTGGACGTCAGAGCTGGTTCAGGTCTCTGACGGCGGGCGAGCCGGGCCCGAGGCGATCCTATGTCTCAAAGACGCATCGACTTCAAACAGTCTCGGCAGACAACGATGGATGGACCTGGTTTGAGTGGGACGTGCCTCAGCGGTTCACCGCAAAGTGCGGAGTGCAGAATCTCTCTTGCGTTCCTTTTTTTGGGACTGACGTTGTGGGATGGACGGCGTGGGTTCACGATCAATCTCGATCGAGTATTGGATAGGGGAGCGGGACGGCGAGGTGCCTTTGCTCAATTGGCTCCATGACGGGTAGAGCCTAGTTCCAGGAACAGCTTGGGCTATGCCATTGGAGGGCTGGTGGGAGGGCCAATTGGTGCGCTATCGAAGTCTTTCGCGACTCGTCCGATGTGTAAACCGCACTACCACACATGAGCGAGGGGGCCATCGTGAACACGGGAAAGGTTCGGCCGGCACTTGGACACGAAGAGCCAAGGCCAGGACATGTGGCGCGGAGTCGATTCGGACGAAGCAGTCACGGTTCCAATTAGGGAAACGGGATGTGCGGTGTTAGTTTGAACTGTGTCAGTTTGAGTGGTATCGATGGCTGAGTAAACGGTTGGAAAGAGGAGTCATTGATCCGGCATATGAGGTTGTTGAGCCTTTCCCCTCAAAAGACTAGGCCGTTAGTTCGGCGCCGCTTAGAGGGACTGCATATTTGAAGTGTAACGGTAATTAGTGATTCAGGCGAGGGTTGAGAGATTGGCCAGGCAAGGCGGGGTAGGATGGATGGCTGCAAGGTCGCCTTGGTGGTGATGTCTTGGCTGTCTTGACGATGACAACAAGCGCTAGGAGAACGCCCAAGCGGTGAGAGGCGCCGGTGCTCTGCCTCTCCGGGGAAATGTGTTTCTGTAATGCTCCCCGTGAGCAAGCCATACGTGAGTGACTGAGGCGTGTATGCGAGTGTGTATGTGTGTATGTGTGTGTTTGTCAAAGGTTTCCCCATTTGGACGACAACAGCTCAATTAGCCTGAAATATTACCTGCTAGCTTCTGGAAATAGCTATGCCGTTCAAGGAAGAGAACACGGAGGGTTGGCACCGCATCCTCCTGCTGTTGGATATACTCTAGCTGCTTCGCTGCTGATTGCTAATTCGGGATGCCAAGGCGCGCAGCAGCCAACGGCAGCGACGGCAGCGGTACAGCGAACGTGGTGAGCAATTGGTCTAGTAGTCAGATGGGAAAGCTTTGTCAGCTGGAGGAGCTCGCTCGTCACAGCTGGCGCCAGCTGCGCTCTAAACTCCAATGTCCGCTTCCACCCGTGTCGGAGTTAAGCGGGAGCGCGGAGGGCAGTGCAGAGAACCTACGGGAATTTCTACCAGCTTCTCTCCGACCACTCACATGACCGCAAAAAGCTTTAGCTAAGCAGCTGCCTCAGCCAACAGCAAACCGCAAGGGCAAAATCCGTCCCCGGCAGGCCGCAGCACTGAGGAACGTCATTCGTCATTGCCTCCCCCGGGCACCACTACGGCTTCCTCTCTCTTTTTCCTTCAAGAAGGTCCCGAACCTCCTCCCATTGACGACACGCACATCTCCTTTGTTTGCAACAGCAACAACACCCACACACCCACACACGATGTCGTTTAGCATCACCCTCCGCCAAGGGCCTGCGCGCCTGGCGCAGCGTCTCCCGCAACTATCCCAATCCGCCGCCTTCCGCACGACGGCGTCCCGGGCCTTCCACCAGGCGGCGCCCAAGAACAACTCGATCGCCGCCCGCGCGACCGGCCTCACCTCGACCTCCTTCGTCGCCCGCAATGCCTTCCGCAACTCGTCGAGGACGTACATGCAGCAGGCCGCCCCCGGCGTCCAGGGCCAGTCGAGCCCCCTGCGCAAGCTGATGGTCGGCGGCGCCATTTTCGGCGGCACGCTCGTCGCCATCAACATCGTCTTCAACCGCGAGACCCGCGACGACGGCGGCATGCCTCTCTACGAGCGCGAGTACCTCAACGACACCTTCCTCCACACCGGTCTGGGCGTCGGCATCATCGCCCTGACGGCGCGCCAGATGGTGCAGTCTGGCTTCGTGTACAGACTGATGGTGACGAACCCCTGGGTCGTTGGTATCGGTGGTCTTGCTCTTAGCTTTGCTACCATGTACGGCACTCGCTCCATCTCTCCCGACAAGTAAGTTTTGGATCCCCGCAAAGATTATACCACGTTGGACGGAGCACTGACTGCGAATAGCTACATTCCCAAGTACGCCATGTGGGCCGCCTTCAACGCCACACAAGCCGCCCTCATCGCCCCCCTCCTGACCATGGTTCCCGGTGCCCTCCTCGCCCGCGCTGGTCTCTACACCGTCGCCATGATGGGCAGCTTGTCCATCGTCGGCGCGACCGCCAAGCAGGACAAGTACCTCTACATCGGTGGTCCCCTCCTCGCCGGTCTCGGCATCGTCGTCGCCTCCAGCCTGGCCCCCATGCTCCTGCCCGTCACCGCCGTCCGCACCCTCGCCCTGACCGAGAGCATCTCCCTGTACGGTGGCCTGGCCGTCTTCGGCGGCTTCACGCTGTACGACGTCCAGAAGGTCCTGCACCACGCCCGCCTCGCCGAGCGCGGCGTCATCCGCAAGGACGCCGTCAACGAGAGCATCGCGCTCGAGCTTGACTTCATCAACATCTTTGTCCGCATGGTGCAGATCCTGATGATGCAGCAGAACCGGAGGAAGTAAGCCGAGTCGACGACTGTCACGGCTGGGTGGATAAGAACGGAATAATAGACTCCGTCGTATGGTAAATACTGATACCCACGGCGGGAGGAATTTAGAGGCGACAAGAAACCCCTCTCATGATACATCTCCGAAGAGGCCCAAGGGCCAAGGAGTTACTGTTTTATTTGTACAATACCTGAATCAATAAAAATTCGAAACTGGTTAAATCAAGCGCCGCCCTCTGTAGTGATGCCTAAGCTGCTTTACTGCGTGCTTCTCTGTTCATATAACCTCGTGAAAGTGAAATAGCATGTCGAGACGCTTGTCAATATTCGTCAAGGGATACAATTATATGGAATATCACAATACAGCTCCCAACCGTCACGTTCATCGTCGTAAATGTATATATGTCTGAATCGTCTGCAAAAAATCAAAGCGGTTGAGCGCTATTCATTGCCTGCCGGAGCTAGTCCTCTACTCTATGGTCCCATGACAGAGAAAACCTCGCGTATTCCGTAAGCATCATTCTCTTTTTTGTTCTTGTCCACACCTCATGTCATCGTGATTTCCCAGAAGTTGAAAAGAAAACCCATTATCGTTACAGCCTGCCCTTGTGTCCTCGTCCCCGTCGTCGTTCTCCTGCTTCGCCTGCCACGACGCCGCCGCCGTCACCGTCACCGTCACCGAGTCAGCCCTCCAGCGGGGGGAAGGTCCGCAGGAAGTGGCTCGGGCACTCGTAGCCGCTCGGGTTCTTGTTGAGGTACAGCTGGTGGTACTGCTCGGCGTCCCACCACTGGCCGGCGGGGATGACCTCGGTGACGACCTTGCCCTTGTACCACTGCTCGTTGGCGAGGCGGGTGACGTCGCGGGCGACCTTCTCCTGCTCCTCGTCGTGGAAGAAGATGGCGCTGCGGTACTGGGGCCCGGTGTCGGGGCCCTGGCGGTTGGCGGTGGTGGGGTCGTGCATGCGGTAGAAGAACTCGAGGAGCTGGCGGTACGAGACGTCGCGGGGCTGGAAGACGACCTGGAGGGCCTCGGCGTGGCCCGTGTCGCCGCCGCAGACGGCGCGGTAGGTGGGGTTGGAGGTGTCGCCGCCGATGTAGCCGACGCGGGCGTCGATGAGGCCGGCGGACTGGAAGTGCTTGCGGTAGAGGTGCTCGACGCCCCAGAAGCAGCCGGCGGCGATGGTGCACTTTTGCGCGCCCTCGGGGATCGTGGGGCCCGCGGCGGCGGCGGCGGAGGACGAGGGGGCGGGGGCGACGGACATTGTGGTCGAGGTGAAGGGGCGGGCTAGGCGGGCGAGGAAGGAAAATGGCATGTCTCGAAGAGTTTGGTGGGAGGAGAGGAGGAGGAGGAGGAGAAGGGGTTTTTAAAAAATCAATTTAAATGGACGAGTTTGACGAGACTGTTCGGAGGGGGGAGGGGACCACGAAGGCGGTGGACAAGCGATGATGGGGCGCCGCGGTGCAGGGGCAGCAGAGCTGCTGGAGCTTTTGGCGGCGTTGGGTGGGGAGGGTTTTTTGGAGATTTACGGGCAGCTCGTGATTTTTTGGCGGAATGACGAGGGGAGGGATCTGGGCGCTTGGATGTTACGGGAAGGTGACGGCTTATCGGATGGGTTTTATGCTGCGGAAAAAGGGGGCCAGGCAATGGTCGGTTCGAGAATCGGGAATGGTCAAGGGGTGAGTGAGTATTTGTCACGGTAAGCCGAGTTCAACAAATGTTCGGTGGCCGCGTAGAGAGAGTAGAATAAGACGTCTATATAAAGAAAGGGACGGCCGTCACCCTGCGTCGCATTCGTCACCACCGTCCGAATCCCAAAGCACCGGATTCCTCGCCGCCCGCTGCCCGCCGCCCACCGCTGGAGATTCCGCTTCTGGGGCGGCGCCCCTCTCTTCGGCAGTGCAGTGCCACGCGAGGAAGAGGGCCAAACAAAAAAAAAAAAAAAAAAAAAAAGTGTTGAAGTCATCACTTGGACCCTCCCCTCCTTGGGGCTGGGATTTGCGGCACATGGGCAGCGAACGTGGAGTGCATGACAAATCGGGGCGCCGGTTCGGAGCCCCGTTTCCAGAGCTTCCAGAGCTTCCAAATCCCTGGGCGCAAATCAGAGGGGGGGGGGGGGGGGCTTCTCAGAGCCCGGGAGGGAAGGAGGGGAAAGAGAGCTCCAAGCTGTGCGTGCCTTCCCCCCCGCCTTTTTTTTCCCAGGAAGTCGTCTTCCGGGTCCGTGTCCGCAGCGTCCGCCGCACTGTCTTTGTCACGGTGTTTGCGTCTGGCTCGTATGACGGCATGCTTTTGTGTTGGTTCTCCTCTGCTACCCCCCATCGTTGGGTTTGAATCGGGCGTAGGGATCGTTATCCTTGGGGTCTTTCGGCCTTCACCCCCGCGTCGTGGGCAGTTTAATGCGGGGTTGCGCGTGGTACGATTTTGGCCCTATTCTATTCAAAAGGCAGAGACGAGACGCCGAGGATGACGACGTCTCGAGCTGTAGCTTTCCATTGTTCATAGTATCAAATACCATACATCCATCCATTCCATTCCATTCGTCGAAGAGACCGGCCATCATGAGTGCATTTGTAGGAGCATCAAGAGCTGCGGCTCAGGCAAGGTCCGTACTCCCACTTCCAGGTCATCCCAAGGAGCACTCCCGGTGCAATTGGGGTCCAAGGCGACGAAGGGGAACCGTCATCTGGGAGACATACATGCCGCTGGGCGATATGGCATCGCTGACATGCTAGACAGCCGCGTCGCCATCGTGACGGGCTCGGCCCGCGGCATCGGCCGCGCCGTGGCCCTCCGCATTGCCCGCGACGGGTACGACGTCTGCATCAACGACATCGCCGCCAACGAGGCCGGCTCCCACCAGGTCGCCCAGGAGATCCGCGACCTGGGCCGCAAGTCCATCGTCGCCACCGCCGACGTGAGGAACCTCAGCGAGGTCCAGCGCATGGTCCAGACCACCGTCGACGAGCTGGGCCCGCTGAACACCATGTAAGTCCGGCCTCTCCCCCCCCCCCTCCTCCCTCAGCGCGACGTCGAATATAAAAATGAGGGGAACACCCCTCCCCCCCTCAGCCCCCCCGAGGTGACGCCCGGCAATGAATGCACCGTAAGCTGAACTCGGCCCGCGCAAAACAGGATTGCCAACGCCGGCATTGCCCAGGTCAAGCCCCTCCTGGAGCTGACGGAGGAGGACTTTGAGAACATGTTCCGCGTCAACGTCTTTGGCGTGCAGCACTGCTACCAGGCCGCCGCGAAGCAGATGATCAAGCAGGGCAACTGCAAGCCCGAGCACCCTGGAAAAATCATTGGCGTAAATCCCCCCCACCCCTTCTTCTAATACCATACCACTATTCCCTCCCATTCCAATCATAGCGTTGACAAACCCCAGTGCTCCTCAATCGTCGGCTTCAAGCCCTTTGCCCTCCTCTCGCACTACTCCGCCTCCAAGTGGGCCGTCCGTGGCCTGACGCAGGCCTCCGCCATGGAGTACGCCGAGCACAACATCACCGTCAACGCCTACGCCCCGGGGATAGTGGGGACGGCCATGTGGGACCTCATTGACGAGAAGCTCGGCGAGAAGACGGGCCAGAAGAAGGGCGACACCATCAAGAAGTACACCAACGAGCTGATCGCCCAGAAGCGGACGAGCGTGCCCGAGGACGTCGCCAAGCTCGTCAGCTTCCTCGCCAGCCCGGACAGCGACCACGTCACCGGCCAGACGCAGGTTGTGGACGGGGGAATCATCTACACGTAGGCGCGCGGGGCCGGTGCGCCTTGTCTGCTTGTCGTTCATGTACAAAGTTTTTATTTTTTTATATACTTTACAGGGAATAAACAAGTTTAATAAAGCTAGACAAGGCAACCTCTCATTGAAATCATGCCAGGCCGTGCCACGGCAAACATGAAATCGGGTGACCGGTTGGTTGGTCGGTCGGTCGATGACGAGACCCAACATGCAATGTGAAAATGGCATTGAGGCTGTTAAAGCCGAGGCTCCCCGGGAATAGCACTGCTTATCGAATCCCATCCCGTCGACAAGGGGGCACCGCCAACGACACGCCGCAAACAGATGGGGCCAATTTTAACGTGGTTCGATCAAAGTGATTGGCGGGGACCTCGAGAACGAACTCCATGCCCTTGCGCCGGAGCGCTGTGGCTCGAGAGAGGCTTCGACCGGCAGTCGAGTCAGATATCGCCCATGGAGACAGATGCCTTGACATGGGACAAGGTGGGTTGGTTCTACATTGGGACGGGGCCGTGGGTGTCAATTTGCGAGGTTCGTGATACAGGGCGTACTTGGAACCCGGATTTGGGACTTCTGCGTGCTATGCCAAGGTTCTCTACTTCAACCATCATAAAGGGACTCGTACGCTAGAAACCGACCAAATTCGCATCTAGGAGACATCTTTCATGAAGTATGAAGTCTGGAACAGTAGGGTTCAAGATGCAGATTAAGAATAGAAGTGGGTTCGGCCCTCATTCACGTCCTCTCATTCATGTCCCACCACTCGATAAATCTGGAAGACATGTGGCAAATGTGGTTTATGGCTGAGCGTAGGTAGGAGGTCATGACCCGTACAGCATATCTTCTCTCCACAAGCCCGGTACCTCCCCTCCCCTTCCCAGGGCAGTTGTTGAAAGTGCCCTCTTATCATCGTTCTCTGATTCGGCTGCTACTGTGCCCATGTATCAAGCCTCTTAAAGACCTCCAGTAGTGTCTTGGGAAGGCAACTAGGTGTGCCAAATGGCCCAGTTGGTCGGCACGACCGGCCTCTCGTTCGGGAACGTAGCCCACACGCAGTTGGCGGTTCCCTCGGCACCCACGAGCCCGTTCCACTGGAACTTGTTGATGCTGTCTCTCACAACTGCAAAATAAATATGCGTCAGCACACGTCCTGCAACTCCCGCCAGAACCCGAAAGGGTCTCTGGCAGCGCCAGGGGGGGGCGAAACTTACGGTCTCCAATGTCCTCGCCGCCGGCCCAGCCGCTGTCGTCCGAGTTGGCGCCGAAGATGCAGGTGCCGTACCACATCCAGGGGTTGTAGCAGTTGGAGCCCTGGGGCGGGCCCGACCCGGGCAGCCAGCAGGGCCCGGAGACGAAGTAGCCCACGTGGCGGTACCCCGTGTCGCGGATCACGGCGCAGTCCGAGACCCGCGGGGAGCCGCCGCTCGACTTGTTGTAGAAGGAGGAGGCGCCGCAGTAGTTCAGCGCGCGGGCGCCGAGGCTGCGCTTGACGCGGCTGGCCTCGTTGGCGGACGCGATCTCCGCGCCGAGGGCCTTGACGCCGTTGCCCAGGTCGAGCACCTCGTGGGTCTCGAGGAGGGACCAGTTGATGACGATGGGGGCGTCGTCGGGGGTCGGGGCCGCGAAGACGAGCTGCGCTGCGGCGGCCGCGAGGACGAGGGCGCCGGAGACGTGCATTGTGGGAATCGCAGGAGGTTACTGAGATGGCGGGAGGAAGGGGGCTTGATGGTGGTTGATGATGGTTGAGAATGGCGGGATGAGTCCCGACTACTTATACACAGATTCTATCACTAAGATACGATGAAAAGTCTCCGTTCTTGGTGATAATGGTGCTCCGTTCGGGTCAAGCTATTATGCAACTGGTGTATTTGGTTCGAACCTGATCCGGCTGCGCAACCAATGGGCGGCGCAACTCTACACCGACGTTCACTCGTTACAGAAGCAAGGAAAGAGGCTGTTTAGAACAGCCATCCAGAATATTGCCTCGTCTTGGCCTACGAGAGAGCTGGCCATATCCGGTTAACTCTCTATGTAATGAGAGGGACTTTGGTGCAAGCCACAACTACCCCGGACTGGTGCAGGTTGAGCTTAAAAAACAGCTAGAATCCTTCCAACACCGTGTATGTCCCAAATAGGCAGGCAAAGAGGGAACTTTGGTTCATCATTACTCTACGGACTACTAAATGCCTTCCTCTCACATGCAGCTGGGCCTAGATTAAACCCTATCACATACAGAATCAAGTTGCCAAGTAGTAGGATCGCGCAACCAAGCATTGCTAGCAAGGCGGGCATCGGTATACCGGTCCGTTCAAATTCTTGAATATCCAAAGAAGGGCAACCTGCCGAAGGAGGCCTTGCCCATTTCCAAGCCCATCATTCACTGAATGAGCATTCATTTCCAACCGAGACGTAGAAACCCGTCGACGAGGCCAGTCTATACCCGCAGGAGCCGGGTTGATGATGAATGTTGCGTTTCTGCGCCAATCAGTCTAGAACTCCACAACGCCACAAGTAGTTGAAGTTACAAACTTTTGCCTTCCTGGTGGTCGTAATATCTCACAAAAGAAAGACTCGGCCCGCAAAGCCGCTTTGCATTCTGTCAATACTTGGCATCCCACGTAGTTCGGAAGACGAGGAGGATCAATATGACTTCTGCTTGGACCGGGCGATTTGAAGTTTACTTTGTGCCTGCCATCTACCCTGACTGCCATTCCAGAGCACTGGTCAAAATCTGTATGATCTGTCCATAGAACTGTATTGGAGTGTCTGCTTCATAGGTTTCGGGCTACAATCTACGTGAAGCTAACTGCGTTTGATCTTTCCCATTTTGGTTGCTTTCTGTATGTTAGACCACGATCATGCTCGAACTGCAGAGCATGTTTCCCCGTCGAGCCTTTGACTAATGACTTCAGTAGAGATTATTTGCTATATTCGAAGCTTTGCAACAATAGGGTTACGGTCTAGAAAACTAGGCGTCATGCAATTATCTCTTGGCAGGTAGGAGCGAAGAAAATGGCGCAGTATGTCGCGCACGTAGTCTCAAGCGGAGCACAGCCCTTGATGCACGTTGACCGGATGGCTCGTCGCAGATCCCCAGTCCATCGCAGCCATCTGCCGTCCAATGTCGGTCGAGGGATCAGCACGGATATAGGAGCCTTTGTCGCATTAGTCTCTCCAACTTTACATCACAACACACGGGGCCAAGCCTTGAACGTACTGCTCGCGTGGTAGTGCCACCAATCCTGCGACCGGAATGCGTTGTTAGTAAGCTGCGAAAGCGCGTCGTTCCAGCCAGTGTTCCTGTCATGATAGTTTGCGTGCTTCGCCCAGGCGATGTACACCTTGGGGTGGTCCAGGTTCTTCCGCCCGTTGTCACCTCCGCGGGGCAGCGTCGAGTCGACAGTGTCGAATGTGTTTTGGATATCCCCCCAGTTCTTCCTGTCATAGCCCGAGTGCTGCGAAAGAAGGAGCTGCGATTGCCGCCAGGTGTTTCCACTGTCCTTGGCCCAGACTACAATGACCCTCTCCCAGTCGCTGTTCGTGGGTCAGTCATAAAGCCACCTAGCACGAGATGACAATGTGATATGCGAACGTAAGACGTACTATTTGTGTCCAAGCACGCCCGAGGGAGTGAACCCGTCTTTCTCATAAAATAGATTGTACGCCACGCGCACCTCGTTGTCATTGCACTTGTTGTAGCTGTAGTACACAGGGAACTCCGGCGCGGGATTTCCTATGCCGACGCCCGGCTTCCGACAGTTGCACCCCGCGTTCGGCCACCCGCACAGCTCGGCACCCGCCGTCTGCTGGCCGTTGAGCACGGCCCAGTTAGGGATGCAGGGCGGCTGGTTCATGGCCTGGCCGAAGAACCACATTGGCTGGGCAGCCATGGCGAGGCCGATGCCGCCCTCGTTGAGGAGCGTCGTCATTTGGGAGTCGGAGAGCGGCGTGACGGCTTTAGCGACGCCGATGAGGGCTGCGCCGAGCGCTAATGCTCGAATGATTGAAGACATGTTGGCTCTACCTGTGAAAGGAAGCTGTAACTGCAACTCGTCAATGGCGGCGAAGAGATGTCTCCGAGAACTCACAATCATACATTGGATCCTAGCAGCCGGAGGGAAGAGCCAATCTTATAAAAGCCAGGTCGAGCGAGAAAAAAAAGAAAACCGAACACGGGTTCCTGAATGGCTAATGCACGGCGTTGCCGAATCAAAAGAGAAGTCAACGGGCCGTTCCTCAATCTAGCATGCGGTTCCTGGAGATCATGCCCTCATTCCAACTCTTGATAGGCTGATAGCTCTGCAACAAGTCCACGCTAAGAAGTTCCTGCCAGGTCAACAGTAAGCGCCCTAAAATTACCCAGCTCAAGTCGAACTAGTTTTCTGCATGATCGACCTCCATCCAAGGATGGCATTTATAAAAAGCCTCGCGATTGGCCAGTTTAGTGGTTGCCTACGACTGACCCCAGCACATGCCGAGACCAGACCTCCCAGTGCTTAACAGGGAAGGACGCCCAGACTTGATATAATATGGGACTTCATTCAGTTATTAATACGAGCTGATTAATAAATGCTATTATCTTCTTCTCCTATACTGCCCATCAACCATCATACGTGTAACAAAGGTGGCCTGCCCGGGTATCCAAGTAATCTACGACTTTTCCGTTGCTCGTCAGTCCACCCATCTGAAGGACATCCGTGGGATGAGAGCCCATGTTGTGAGGGTGTTCTAGGAAATTCTCAGCGGAGCCGAAATATTCCTTTGTTCGGTTTTCGAGATCCTGGTTCTGCCACAGCCACCAGAGCCGGTCGACTTGAGTATGGTGAAGGAAGAAAAGAGGATCTACGGAATCGGTTCGTCAGTATCTGCATGAACATGAAAAGAATCCGGGAGGCTGAATGACGAATGATGTATAGCCACTTACCATTGGTCGCGGTAAAGTTGAGCCATTCTCCTCTGATGAACATGGGAATGGCATTGTGAGCGCCCGCCTCGAATTTCTTGAAGAAGGAGTTATAATCCGTCGCGGCCAATGTCTGTTCAACGTATTCTGGCGATATGCGGTCGTGTATCTTCTCATACAAGGCCTCGTCTTCGGCATTCTTCAAAGAAGCACGGTCCCTAAACCAGCGCGACAGGCAATGAGGCTCATTAATCACCGTGTCCTTTTCAGGAAAGTGTTTCCACGAACGATCTAAACCTGCGAAAGGTCCACTGGTAACGCAATGAGCCTCTGCGCCCAAGGCGCCCGTCAACTCACCATTACCTCCGAAGCCAGAAACCGTGTGGAACACAGGGGAGTGTGACAGGTCAGAAGAGTCCAAGACCCAGTTCCAGTATGGATGTGCGCCATCATACTGGCACCTGCTTTGTAGCGTCTCTTCGTAGACATGAACAAACATTCGATGCCAGGGTAGAAAAGCAGCGGCGTAGTGTGAAGTGCCACCTGCAGTAGCATGTGCAAATGTAAAATCGTCGTAGTGAGATGTTTGGTCGTCAAATATGGACGGGAGGCCCATTAGACACTGCACTGCTGTGATGTAGGCTTGCTGCTCCGCGACATCAAGAGTCCTCCACTCTTTTCGGATAGCGACAGTATGGCACTGGGGTATTGAGCGCGCAGATGCTAGATCTTTGTGCCAATACTTCAGTCCAAGAATCCCCAGGAGTAGTGTTATGGACGCAAAGACCGCCAAGAAAATACGGCGTGACCGTCCACCGCAGATTCCCGTCTTAAGCTTTTCTGAGAGCAGCCTGTATTCACCAGTCAGCCACTCCGAGTTATCACATTGCGTGAGATCCTGGCTGAATCTGCTAGAAAGAACCGACCTTTTCGGATGATCAGGAGGAGCCTCAAGCTCCTCGTACTCATCGGCCTGTGCAAGTGGCTTGTACCACTGCCCAACGCGATGCATTCTCACGCGTACGCTTTGTAAGAACGACAGAATCATGTTGGCGAGAGTCAATTAGAGGCCTTTTTGCTAAGCTCTAAACACCCAAACTTTCCACCATGCGGATTTGAATTTAGAAGACAATAAGGAGGGCTTGAAGATACTTACAACGGCAGACATTTCGAGTGTTCGGGCGGTCGACACGAGACCCCCCTCGAAATGGCCTGTGTGAGCTATCCTCGCCTTGCTCATTATGCATTATTCAATAACTCGAGATATCTATTAGAAATACAAGATAATGACGCCAAGGTATATTTCCCCTCTTCATTCATATATTACAGTTTCCTACGAGGTGGTAGATTCTGCGATGACACGCTACGGGGGAGTCCTCGGGGTCCGAAACTAAACCGTGTATTTCCATGGACCATGGTCCAGATGCAAAGCACGTGTCTTGCGCAGTGGAAGTAGCTACGGTATGGCCATGGATCATTCTGCTTCAAACTGACGACAGTTACGAGACGTCTCTACCGGTCAATAGTTGGACACCTCAGTGATGTATTCAAAAAGAACTCATTTCCTCATTTTATTCAGAGAAAGATCCTCCAACTTGCACTCATAACAGCTCTCATATATCAGTAACTCATTACGAATAACGCTACTTACACTTCGTTGTATCTATCTTGTCAGTCAAAATGATGGCCCCAAACGTCAAGACCCTTTGCCTCGGCCTGCTGTTGGCCTTGCCCGCCATCGCGGCTCCGGGTAAGTCAACGCAATTACAGATTTGTCCTGAATTTGAAATGTATGAGTGCATTTCCGCTGACACTTTGACAATCAACAGTTGCAAACGCCGTTGGAAATGCGGACGCTGCAAAGGATAAGCGTCTTCTCGGATATACTTACCAGGCCTTGGACGGTGACAAGGCAGAGACTGAGAGTGCCTCGAAGGACAAGCGCCTTCTTGGGTACACTTACCAAGCGTTGGACGGCGACAAGGAGGAAGAGGAAGCTGCCAGTGCTTCCAAGGACAAGCGCCTCCTTGGCTACACCTACCAGGCCCTGGATGGTGATGCCAAGGAGGATGCCGCGACCACTGAGAAGGATAAGCGTCTTCTGGGATACACCTATCAAGCTCTAGATGGTGATGCCAAGGAGGATGCCGCGACCACGGAGAAGGATAAGCGTCTTCTTGGATACACCTATCAAGCTCTAGATGGCGATGCTGCCACTGAGGAGGATGCTTCGAACAGCGCAGATGCCGAGTAAGCTGTTCAACTTGACAAAGACAACAGTGCTATGGCATATAAACAAGTAGTGGGGATAGACAGGGAAGTTTGTAGCACTTAAAACAAACTAGGCATCTATGCATCCTCCAACTCTGTACTTGCGATCTGCAACACCACCCCGCAGTTGATGGTTGAAATGAGGTGATTGAGGAGTGATGTTGCTAAGCACGGCCGGCTTTCCATATTAAATCCCACGTTGCGAGATCGGGACCAACCTTAATCGTAATAGCTTCCCGGAAAGTTATTTGTTGCAACTCAAATTAAGTTTAAGTGAACAACGGGACCCGTTCCCCTCTCTCCACATTAGCTGTATTCTCCTATGTCGACAGAGCGGGGTCGTATCTTCTTGTGGGCCAGGGTTGACATCGGTTTCGGTTTCGGAGTACTAACAACGCGGTTTCCAGAGCCATTTTCAATGGAGCGTCGTATGTCCGGATACCACTTACCCCCGTACCTTCTGTTGTTAAGATATTTTGATCCTAGACACGGCAAATGTCCAGTGGGGCTTCCTGTTGTTCTACGGAGCCGACAATTGGTAGCCGTTATCATATCCATCTTTACATAACACCAAGAGGGGAGTTTTGACGAGAAAGGCCTTGGAAAGATAGTGAACTATAGCTGGCAATATTGAGCTATATTCAGCTTATCTATTCATCCTCGGCATTTCAGACATCCAACATCGACAAACGTGTTACGCGATGAAAACGCAGGGTAATAAAGGGTTCAGCTGCTTATTGTTAGATGACTAACATGCTAATGATGCAAAGGCACTAGACTCCATTGTACGTCGTGCAAAACTGTACTCTTGTGACGTGTGAGGCGCTGCCTGTCCGCCCAAACCTCTGGGCGCATCCGGTCACATCCAGACGCGCAGGGACGTATGCCTCCTGTGTTTCACTGCTTCTAGTTATGCCACGCTCCTCACACAGCTCTTTATGTTGGAAGGTCAGTCACGTTATCCGTTTCAGAAGCTCGTAAAATATTTATTTCTGATGGTCTGGCACCAATCTACTAGAAGATACCCAGCGCTTCAGCTTTTATTATCATTATCTCGTCCCGTAATCTGCTCAGAAATGGGGGTTCTGGCAGCATTACCTGCCCTGCCGCGAAGTGCGTCATGCGCTTCTCCCATGCGACAAGGAGGAGGTTACCTAGAGTCATGTTCTCCTTGTCTTTCAAATCCCAAAGCTCCTCGTGGAGAGCATACGTCTGCTCTATCGCCGACCAGACTCTGTCAGCCATAGACCCAGAGAGTCGATCATGCAGCTGAGCACCTAAATAATAGAACGTTTGCATGTTGAAATCGATCACTGCATACCAGGCAAAGCGGTCACCGGCTGCGTGACTTGCTCTGAGCGCTTCCTCATGTGCCGCAAGGGTTATACGGAAAAAATTGTCGTCTGGACCGTGTACTTCAGTTCCCCATTCTGATGCCTCCTCCATCGGTGTAACAATGAGTTCGATGATCCTCGAGAGTGCCTCCCGGCCACATCGTGCCATGGCATGTAACGGGTTGGTAACAGGATCGGGGCACAGTCGCTTTTCCAGTGGGCATAGATCCCTAGTAACCTCTTTCAAAAACCCTTGAAGAACATTGATCGTCCCTGAACGCTCCATGGAGATATTGTTGTATGGATGGGATGACGATGGCATTTGGCTCCACAACACACCGTCGAGCGATGGCAGTCGAGGCTGCGCTAACACTTGCTTCTTAGCTTCGTATGTCATAATGCAAAATGACATCTCAGTTGGGCCATCGTAGGGTTGGGGTTCCATGTCCATCGTAGGGTTCAGATCTTCATCATTGACGTTGAGAGGAATGCGAGTATCCCGACAAGTTGGTAACAAATGTGAACCGGTTCCGAAAGCACCGCCCGACCTTGTTTCGAGGATAACGATTTGCCACCAAAGACGCCGCCGCATCTCGCACTCGAAAAGTGAAAGGTTTGTATGCGATCCGTCCAGGTGGAGACGTAGCTGATAGGCGATATTGACCACGACACCATTCAAAACCCAAGGGTCGTACGAGCCATGTGGAGTTTGCTGGAACAACTGGGGCGAATTTAGCGCTCGTGGCCTTTGCCGATTGACGAAATTGGGTTTATGGGGACTTACCGAATATAAAGCCAGACTTCTCAGTACCTCCAGATTATAGTTTTTCAGGTAGTTCATCCTGGTAAGAGCCAGCTTGAGTCCGAGGGTGAAGTCAGCAATAGCATCATTCTTGTCCTGGCCAAGCTCATTCCAGTGCTCTTGTCGCGATAAAGACCCGGAAGCTGTCAGAAAGATGGAGAATAGGAGCGCTAGCGTAGCCAGCGGGACACTGGTGAAGTTATTCATGGCGTCAACGATGCGCATCTGAAATGTCGGTACGTGAATAACTTTAGTAACGGGATCCACCCTGTCAAGAAACACTCTCCAGAGAATGTCTATCGCTTGTGGTGACGGAACACAGGCAGAGAGTTGGTCCGTGAACGATATGGTGGTATCAGAGCTTTTTCGGCCTTTATCAGGAACTTCCACAGCCGGCAGCCATGCTGCCTGGTCGAACTCAACATCGATGAGAGCACGGATTGTCTGTAACTGTATTTGTTGGAGGGCTGTGAGCCTCTGAAAGCTTCGCAAGACGGTTCTCGGTATCGCGACCTGCTTAGTAAAAGAAAGAATTGCTTACGTCCTCAAATATAACAGTCATTGCTTTGCTGTCACGGAATTCAAGACCGCCGTTCCAGGTCTGTACCAGCTTGCCTTTGGAGCCTTGCAGCTCAGGCCGTATGGTCGCAGGAGACTCTTCAACATCTTCCAGGTCATCAGGCGAGACGGCCTGGGTTGCTAGGTTGGATGGTAGGTCTGGATCTTTCCCTGACTCTGGATGTGCAACACATTGCCTTAGAAGCGATTCAATACGAGCAATCTTGTCGTGAAGCTCGTAATGATTCCGCCGTCTTGGCTTTCGACGTGGTCCAGGAGGTGGCTGCAGGCATTCGTAGCCGGCCTGGAAGTAGCTACGTTAGCGGCGAGAAGGAATGCGGCAGTGCTCGACCGGGTAAACACACCGCCATGCAAGACAAACAAGGGTACTCTCTGTCACACTTTGTTTTCCTCCGCCGGCACTCAATGCACGCGGGCTTACGCGCTGGACGCTTACCGCTCGATACGGCGGTTATGGCCTGGCTGGCGGCGGCGGCTGGAGCCGAGTCTTGAGCTTGCGGGGTTCCCATGCTCGGTATTCGTGATCATGCCAAACTAACGATGAGATTTGCGAGCAACGAGTCGGAGACCGGCAACGATGATACTGCCGTGTCCCGGAGGCTGTTTGCAAGGTGAAGTGGCTGTGGAATCCTGACGGTATATTGAGATTATGGAGGCTGGGGCGTGTTTTGTGGACCCGGTTGCTGCCTGGTAGGAGTGAGTCGGATGTCATCTTCCCTTGCCAAGAGCGGCACGGCACGACATTGGATGCACACTTATGGAGAACTGTGTCTCTCTGAGTCTTTTTATTCGCCAACGTTTTATCCGTCTCGACATTGAAAGCTGAAAAGATGATTAGGCGAATGAAGATCGTGGCCTGAACAAAACTAGCTGGGGCCGGAAATTTTTTAGAGTCCGAGTGCTTTCGCCAAGAGTAGTTTAATGAAGCACGATACCCGATGAGTAGTAGGCGGCTGGGGTATCTCAGGGGCAGACGTGCCTCAAAACGCTAGCAAATGACAACAGGTCTCAACAGTTTGTATTTGATGTGGGCGAAGCACTCCGTTGATGTGCTGGACCACTGTGCAACACACACCCTCTTCACGGCATTCCCACTGACTTTACCAGGCCTTCCATACGGAGGAATTCTCCACCCAAGAGTCAAGGAGTCAAGTGACAGTTGTTTATGTGAATCACGGCCATGTAATTACTGTGAAATTTCCCTAATTCTAGTTTCATCAGGGAGTGTTCTAGCGGCCAGTCGATATACTAAAGGCTTTCCTACAACATGCTGCTGGTCAACGCCGATCATCCGCTGCCACTTCTTAGCCCTGCAGTTCACAACTCCTGGTACAGCTGAAAACCATGTTCTAAGCGGCGCTAAACCGCACGCGGAAGATTTTACTGGCCCGAGATCCCTTGCCAAGAGTGGCTTCGCGTTTCTGACCGCGTCATGTTTGTCGATTAACCATGGACGCCTTGCCATCCAACCTCACAATGCCCTGTGGAGTACGTGACACACGTCATATTATGGAACAGTTAGAGCCTACAATTCAAAGATATATGATGAGTTAAAGTATTGTTGGTCTGAGTCGTCCTAATTCGGCATCCAAGCCTATTTTCATATCCTTGGCTTATTGTCTTTATACGTGATCGAGCGTTGCCCGGTTTTAAATACGCCCTGTTCCGTCAACCAACGCACCAATTTTTCTGTTGCTACCGGGGCAAACACTTGGGCAATTCATTTCTCATTCCGCTCTTTCGTCCCCGAATACTATTCGATACACATTACGCCCGAGACCGCCGCTATTTCCTTCCCTTCAGCTTCTCAACATACGACCATGGCAGACAACGATACCTTCGTTCCGTCATACAAAACATGTGAGGAGGTCACTGCTCAGTGCCCTATCGAGCTCACTGTCTACGGAACCTATCTGTCAAAGCCCGCTGCGACATTTTTCGGCATTGCATTCTTAGCATGTCTACTGCTTCAGTTGTACTTTGGCATACGAGCCCGAACGTGGTCTTTCATGATCTGGCTCGGCATCGGCACAATCTTCGAGGTCCTCGGATATTGGTCGCGAACGAAACTTGCCGAAAATCCTTGGAACTTGGATGCTTTCACCCAACAATATCTCACACTTCTGCTCGCTCCCACTTTGATTGCGGCCGCGATCTCGATCACTTTCAAGCATCTCGTTATCTGGTATGGTGAGCAGTGGTCCGTGCTTCGCCCATCGCTGTATCCCTGGGTTTTCGTCGGAACGGACTTTCTCTCCATCTTTATCCAGGTTGCCGGTGGTGCCCTTACTGCAGCCAGCACTTCCGGAAATGGCAACGAGACGATGTCAAAACTCGGCGAGAAACTGGTTATTGGAGGTGTGGCTTTCCAGGTGGCCAACATGGTCTGCTGCGGTTGTCTCATGTTGGTCTACATCATGAGACGCAGATCGGCATTCAACAAGGGCAGCAGACGATCACACAGCGAAGCTCATTTGATGAACCGCGACTCCCGACCCATGTCCCGGGCTTCATCATCCAACGAGGAGGATAAACGTGTGCGCACGTTTGTGTATGCGCTTGCCGTGGCATACATTGCAATTATAATCCGTTGTTCTTATCGGTAAGTCTACACCCGTACACTCCGAAGCTTCTCTCACTGACCTATTCCCGCTACAGAATTGCGGAGAACATTCCTACTCTTACTTTAGAAGTCCTGCGCAACGAGCCTCTATTCCTCGGCCTTGACGGCGCGATGGTTCTCATTGCTATTGGTACCGTCACCATCTTCCATCCATACCGATACTTCCCCTTCCTGAAAGAGTCCCAATACCTGAAGAAGAGAAGCAAGCAACAAGGAGACTACCGAATGCGGGATATGTCATAAGGGTACTTCGCTCCCACAAGCTAGGCGGCAGGTGTATATAGGACGTAGTGAGCTGCTTTTACGAGTTTATTGAATTCTTTTTTCAGATTGTAGACATAGAATAGTACAGGTTTGAAAAATCATAAATTAATATGGGAAGTAGAGGACCTGTGGGGTTGCGATTTTCCCTATGTCCAGTTTCAAAGGCTGCAAATGTCAAATGCGCGTTAGATTTATTGTGTCAAATGTGCGTGTATTGGGTAGCCTTCCCATGGTCCTTTGTAGGCCTAGTGTCGGGGGCATCATGGCTACTTGCATGCCTTATCATTATGGCAGGATAAGATTTTCCAACATAAAATTCATCGTCGGAGTGTATGCCGAAGGAGGCTGTGCACCACCACCCTTGCCAATCCAATAATTATTGGCAAACATACAAGACAAAGCCATGCTGCTGAACGGTAGATTATTGATGTAGCTTTTGCTTACTCTTGATTCAGAGTCATTGTTTCCTGTTACTGGGTACACAGCACATTTAGTATGAGTTGAACTACAGGGATACCGGCTAGTCAAGCGTGACTTTTGGAGCTACCGGCCGTTAAACTTCTTCTTGATTACAAAATCCTGACTAGTGGCAGGGGGCGGATAGCAATCTAGAAATACCCCTTCATCCAAGGCCCCTGCTGCGTCCACATCGAGGCGGTGTGGCGCGGTGTGGCGCGCCCGCGTGGCTGTGGAACATCTCCCCTAAGCCGAGTCTTGGCCTGTACAAATAAATGCCACTGTGTGCTGCGCGATTCGTTGACAGAGCGACCAACCACTTTGACCAACAAGAAACTCGTTCCTTCGATCTTGGTTCGCTAAAGCCCCTTAAACACCAACACGTTACAAATATCTGTTCTTTTAACAGGAAGAAAAAGCACGTTCGCTTGCGTAGCTCATGTTGGTCCTTTCGCAAGGCCTAATGCTAGCACTCATAAATAATAGTTGGAGGCAGATTGGGTGGCTAAGGACTCGGAAGTGACCAAGTTGACTTGAAATGGCAATACGCAAAATCAGTTTGAATACGCCAAGCTATCGAGAGACTGGGTCATGGGCTACGTTGCCAGACAGCTGGGGGATACTGGGCCCTAAGAACTAGAATGACTGTACAACAAGTGCGGGCCGGCCTAAACCTGAGAGAAATCCCATCGCCACTATTGTAGAACTGCTGCGAGGTATCGCCTCGTTCAATCTGCATTTACATATGACTAGGCGGGTCGTCGAATCTAGGAACCCTTCTCTCGGACGCAAACTGCTGGATTCTTTGAAAGTCCCGGCATGTATGCTGGGTCATAAAGTCTGGCTCCGGGAGTGTGCTTGGATCGGTTGGGTCGGGGATAACGTGGTCATTCCCAGGCCGTATGTTGCCCGTCAAAGGTGTTACGTCCGATTTGCACATAATAAACAACCTGAAAGACTCGATGCAATGATCTGTGGAGACATTAGCAATCCATCAAGCCCCTCTGGGATGGTGCGGTATATTTCACCTATGTGTTCTCTGTAGTAGACGTGTCTCCAAGCTGGGTCATCTTCGTGGCCGGGAGGAGCCAGCTCGTAATGATCAGGCCATGTATACTTCCGGAGGATGTTCTGATACAAACACAAAATGTCAGTGGCAAGGACCATGAAAGGATATGATGATTGGATCCAAACTCACCAAGCAGTGTAATTGATGGAAAACCTCAAAAACGTACTTGACCCCGTTTGGGTCCTGGCCATAACTATAACCCCAAGCGGTACTCATGGTGTCAGATTTATTGATTCGTCGCAAATCATCTCTTTCCATGCGCATTAAATATAGATCCTGGTCGGCGATGAGGTCCCATGCATCGTCCAATTCCTTGCTTGGACGACCACGGTAGGGTGAAGGCGCTCTGAAGTCCGAAGGAAACATGGTTGTGTAGTAGTCGACAGCCTCCAGCCCAGGTGCTATTAGCATAAGTTTTGCATTAGCTTTATTTCAAGTTCAGGAAGCAATGTTCACCACGAGACAGCTAAGGATTGACTACTTACACCAAGGTGATATGCGTTTTCCGCAGTCAGTAACCCCAACAGAGGCACGTCCAGCAAGAAAGGCAACACCAACAGCCAGCACAGAACATACTGCTGCCAGTATAATCGCTGTCTTGAGATAACTGTCGCGAAGTAGGCGCTGGAAAAAGGAACGAGAGACTGGGGTCGTTGTATGCAGAAGACCCTCGCCTTCCTCACACTTCTCCGAGCCTAGCCCGAGTTGGGAATAACGGACGTCGCTCATGTCCAATAAGTCTGAGAATTTCGCTGTGTCTTTACAAATTCTTGAAATGGAATAGGGCGAGAAAATATGTATTGCAAAGGATTGCAGCTTCGAGTCTTTCGAGAAGGCTGCTTTCCGAGCTGATTTGAGATATGAAAAGTGCCAGGAATGGTATAATCACTGATAGCGTCTGTAAAGACACCATAGGAGTATTTCGATATGAACATGATTCATTGACAATGCCAATATCTGTTAAGCATGCCTTGCGGAAGACGGACGGAAAGTTATGACAATCCGATTGTCCGGGAATTAGGCTAGTGTGGAGAACCCCTCATGCGACTTGATGACATGCAGATATGTTGAGCCATTTCCCCCAGATACAGTTTAGCTACTAAAGCAAAATTGATTGACTGCAACATGACGTTTTTTAAGGTATTAATACGACGTCGTAAGTTATTCTGCTTTGATACATCTTTATTCGATAAATCATAAGCAGGACTTCATGACATGACTGGCTTCTCTTGCAATTGCCCGAGTAATCCGACCATCACCTTCCTCTGAATTGATGCGACTGCAACTGACGGCAAGTTACGAGGGATGAGACACGGGCTGGCGCAACCTTCGCAATGAACACTCACTCCGAGGACGATTCTTCGTTTGGCCGGGAATCGTCAGAAGTGCCATTCCTTCCACCAATTCACAAGACGCAAACGGTCCTCCCCAGTTCACAGTCCACAAGAAAGGGAGCAAGCCACACTGCCCTACTCAGAACCATTGTCGCCTTATTGTTCACTCTCATTGCCCTTCAATCTGTATTTGAGTGGCGATCATCACGTTGTTCTTGTGAGCCAACAGAAGGCCCTCACAGTCAAAGTAGTCACGGGCCAAAGCATCCCGTTCCTCAGTGTAAGTGAAAGCAGTCGATGCGCCCTAATCTTTTGTATTCACTATTATGGTATCGTAGATACTGACAACGAGCGACGGTCTGTATAGTCCGAACCTATACACAGGAGTTCTACAACGCCACCTCTGATTACGGTATATGGAAAGTACCATGGACGGAAGAGGAATGGATGCGCTGGTATGGCAACTGGGAGGCACTGTATCCGCCAGGACGGGGCATGGTGAAGATCATGGACCCTGAGCAGTACCCAGATATCCCTCCCCCAATGGACGACTTTGTGGGCAAGGAACCCCCAGCAGACGGTGGATATCGCTATGAGCTTGCGATCACTCATCAGTTGCACTGCCTGGTAAGTAACGGCTTCCATACGCTGCTCCGGCGTTCAGGACTAACCGCCATCCAGTGGGTGATGCAACGATACTTCTATGAAATCCAGGCGGGTCTACGACGGGGTGATCACTGGTCCACGTTCTTCCATATCAATCACTGTACCGACTACCTACGCTGGACGCTTTTGTGCCACGCAGATACGACCCTCGAGGGCTGGGATGAAGAGCAGCTCCACAATCCAAACGCTCATCCCCGACATCGCGGGCCTTCAGGGCTGCATACTCCTCACCAATGTACCGATTACAAGCAGGTGTATGGCTGGATGGAAGAAAACAGGTGGTATGACCTGAAGAGCATGGATAATGACGTGCCTGAGAACTCTACATATCAGGACTGGACAAAAATTTGGGAAAGAACTCGGAAATGGATGAGTTCTTCAGGTTGAAAGAGGGTGGGGATCGTATGTAGTGGCCCTTATATACGAGGCCGCGCCAGCCACAGGAGTAGTCCTAAACTAGTCCACATCGTCGTCACTATCGCCATTGCTTTGGCCATTTTGTTCAGAATACTCAAAGACAAAATAGAAACCCATGGAAAGAACAAATTATACATCCGTATAAATTTAAACACGTTTCAATTAATTGAACGAGTTCAAGGCTGATTGGGTTTCTCAAAGCTGAATTGAGAAAGGAGTATTATCATGTTTGCGTCAAGTGCCCAAATGTACCAAACACAGAGCCCACCCGCTGTTTCATTCCATCGGGCTTATAAATGCTTCCCTTTCCAGAAGCCTTTGTCGGTTTCTATCCCTGAATAGTCATCTCGAGCTTGGCGAAGCTTGCGAGTTTTAAAGCCTGAAAGCAAAGAGCAAGCCCACCATCACAGCTTGTTCATCAGCTTTCGTAAATCGGCTTTCTGATCCGGAACAAATCCAACATAGCCTGGACAATAACCCTTTACGGTTATTATTGAGGTATAAAACGTACAGAAGTGTCTTGGACCTGTCCTCACGCTCTATCAATGGGCTTCTAGACGGCCTCTCGGAATTCCTACAACCCCAACTCGCTTTATGACTGTCCATTCAACTCGAAGTAACACTAAGCCCGACTTGAATAGCATCTTGAACCCCTTAAAGGCATTCAAGGTCACAATTATATAATGTGGAACGACACTGCGGGGCCAACTGGGCCATCCCCTCGCACTGAATCAGTATGTTGCAGTATGCAGGCCTCAATGAATACCTGCCGTTACACGTTGACCCTATGGCATCGTGAGAAAACTTTGGTATATTTGAAAATAGTTGGAAACATTATACCCACGCTTCTGGGTATACAAGATCACAGTATGGCTTGTTCGACGCATACCAAGGAAGAAGATACACGTCCACGGGGCTACTTAAGAAGCCTCGTGGCGAGAAACAACCTCGATTGATACATGAAGTCTAGCGAAACTAGCATATAGGAACAGGATGCATATAACCTTTGATTTTATGGATTTGATAGCAATAATAAAGAGATGAGGTATCCAAAAGTTTTGATATGCTTTCTGTGACTCATTTTTATCTGTGAATTCGTCTTAATTGTTGACTTGTCAGATCTTGCGCTTTTGATTCCTCAGCGTTTGCTGCGACGTTGATCCAACAGTTTGGAGTTCTTTCAAAGCCCCAGGTGAGTAAAATAAACCAAACGTCTGACTGTCGGTGGCAGCGACTTGATACTGATGTCACAAAATGGAAAGGCGGGACTGGGGTTGCGTAAGAGAGGCGAGCCGTTCAATGATTACATAAAAAACGGAAAACCTATCACTCACTCAATTGTTCAAGTTGTATATAATACAATGCCCGCCAGAAAACCCGAGAACACCACCGAATTGCCGCGCCACCTGAGCGGTGTTCTCAGCCTTTCTGGCAGGCACCGTTGCGACAAATCCACCTTATGAAGGGACAGAGATACCAAGCCCAAGCAGTAGCTTTAATGACCCAGGCACTTGTACCGATATCGTCTATTGGCGTTGGCAACGCCGTTGTGTTGACTCCTTGATGCCAACATTGTTAGTCCATGGCCTGGTCTACGGAGCGATGCCTGGCTTGGCGAATCACGGCCGGGCGTCGGCGATCGACACGACCTTATTTGGCCACGGCTGCAGGATTGCATCAGCAAAAAGCCGATCCTCGCACCAACTGCGAGCCGGTGATTCGCAGGACCAACCAACCACATCTCCACCGCCGCGCCAGGAAATGCCCCCCCGTCCAGTAGGCACGCGGGACAAACGGGAACGCCTGGGCGGCCCGCCGGGTGGCAATCGCGGGCTGGAGGGGAGGGGTTGGTGAGGAGAAGCTTATACCCTGCGATTGCGGGGTTGTCGTGCGTCGGGAGCTGCTCGGCCGATGAAAAAGGCGAGGGTTCGTCCGCTTTCGCCCTCGGTTCGTGGGATGGGAGGCGAGGAAATTTTCTTGTGTGATAATACGTACTTGTGGTTTTCCCAAAGCGAGGGCGGTGATTCATTTCCTCTGCGACGAGAAAGTCAATTCTTGGTCAGGCCCTACCTTGTTGGGGCGGCACTCGAAAGCGATTTTGGTTCTCCCCCGAACAGTGAGCATCTTGAGCAGCGTCAAACTCACCAGCAACTCCCTCCCCCAAAAAATGGCTTCGGCAATCGACGAAAAGGGCTCGTTCCCGCCAGCTCGCGATGATGTCGAGTCGCCCGCGGTAAAGGAGGTCCGTCAGAACGAAGCCCGGCGCGCGTGTCACGTCTAACCCACCCCTCTCGGCAGGACGCTTCCTCTCCCTCGATATCCCCCGCGGCCGACGCCGAGGAGGAAAAGGCGCTCCTGTGGAAGCAGGACAAGCGCATCATCCCGATCTCGGCGGGCATCTACTTCCTCTGCTTCCTCGACCGGTCCAACATCGGCAACGCCAAGATCCTCAACTCGTCGTCGGGCCACGACATGCAGACCGAGACGCGCATGTCGAACCGCGACTTCACGCTCGCGCTCATGATCTTCCTCATCGCCTACGCCATCTTCGAGGTGCCGTCCAACATGCTGCTCAAGCAGCTGCGGCCGTCGCGGTGGCTGGCCTTCCTCATGTTCTCGTGGGGCGCCGTCACCATCGGCCTCGGCGGCGCGCGCGACTTCGCGACCGTCACGGGCGTGCGGTTCCTGCTGGGCGTGTTCGAGGCCGGGCTGTTCCCCGGGCTGGTCTACTACCTCACCTTCTGGTACAGGCACGACGAGCGCAGCGTGCGGGTCGCCATGATCCTGGCGAGCGCGACGCTGGCGGGCGCGTTCGGCGGCGCCATCGCGTACGGCATCGGGCACATGAACCAGGTCAACGGCCTGTCCGGGTGGCGGTGGCTGTTCATCCTCGAGGGCATCCCCTCGTGCCTGTCGGCCTTCTTCGTGTGGTTCTACCTGCCCGACTACCCGGAGAGCGCGGGGTGGCTCTCGGAGCGGGAGAAGGACCTCGCGCTGCGAAGGCTGTACCACGAGGGCAGCAAGAGCAGCCACGAGACCATGTCGTGGGAGGAGGCCAAGGCGACCCTGACGGACTGGCGGCTGTACGGGCACTACCTCGTGTACTTTGCCATGTCGACGCCGTTCTCGTCGCTGTCGCTCTTCACGCCGTCCATCACCTCGGGGCTGGGGTTCGTCGACTTGCAGGCGCAGCTCATGACCGTCCCTCCGTACGCCGCGGCATACGGTAAGCAAGCCCAACCAATCCGGCCATTGCACCCCCGTGAATTGCCCCCCATGAAAAATCCCCAGTGAAAAGTCCCCCGTAAAGATGGCTAACGTGCACCCGCAGTCGTCCAAATCATCGTCGCCTGGTCGGCAGACCACTTCAACGCGCGCGGGGTGCACTCGGCAGCGCTGGCGCTCATGGGGGCCATCGGGTTCCTGGTGTCGGCGGTGCTCCCGCCCGACGCGTACAACGCGCGCTACGGCTGCCTCATCGTCGGGGCATCGGGGGCCTTCGCCTGCATCCCGCCGCTGCTGGGCTGGCTGACGTCCAACATCTTCAGCACGGCGGCCACGGGGCTGGCGATCGCGCTCAACGTGAGCATCGGGGCCGGGCTCGGGCAGATCCCGGGGGTGTGGGTCTACAAGGCCGAGGAGAAGGCGGCGGGGTACCCGACGGGCCACTGGGCGAACGCGGCGCTGCTGTTCGTCGTCGTCGTCGGGTGCGCCGGGCTCCGGGTGTACTACGGGCTGCGGAACCGGGAGATGCTGCGGCGCGCGGCCGAGGACGGGAGCGTGCCCAGGCTGTTCAAGCTGTGAGGCGGCTGTTTTTTTTTCTTCATCTTCTGGAGTCTCCGGGGTGGGCGTGCGGGCCAGTCATCGGAGCGGGATCTGAGTCAATGAATCGCGAGGTTTCAGATGTGTGTGGAACGGGGGCAATGTGTACGAGAAAAGCTGAAGTCTAGAAGCGCGCAAGACGGCCGGGCGTTCAATACATTTTCTCTGAGGCATGCGAGGGCAGGGGAATGATTGTGGCATGTTTTGATCTAGCTGAGCCTGGCAAATCACCATCCCCGCAATGAAGCGGGTTCACGACCGTACGGCGTTGTGGCAGAGTGGTCTAATGCGCAAGACTAGAAATCTTGTTCCTTCGGGAGCGTCTGTTCGAATCAGGCCAACGTCGAAACTTTTACATTTTTGCATTTTTGCACTTGGCCAATGGGCCGCAGGTTGGTCAACCACCACGAGCGAAACGGATAAAAGAGAGACCCAAAGGGTAATCAATGCAGCCCGTCGAGAGCGTGGCGCACCCCCCAAGGTCGCGTAGACTTGGGCTTCCCACCAATTCGGAGGGAAGCTATCCGGGATGGGATTAGTAGTGTACATTCAGAATACCGCAGTAAAAAAGCGGGAGGGAAAGGAAAAAAAAAAAGGGAAAAAAAAAGGGTGCAGAGGCATCCAATCCAATCCTTGCCTGCCAGCTTCGATGAAAGCAGTATAGCATAGGATCAATGTGAGCTCCCGCGTCGGCCCCCTAAGTCTTAATGAGTTAATATCCCATGTGCACTGCAGACGCCCACCCCCGCAAGAGCCTGTTCTCGTTAGAGGTTGGACTAGCCAGGGATGCCCCTACCGACGCCGAGATCCCTCCCCAATCGCCAGGAACGGCCGAGACAGCCCTGGAGCTGAGTCCAAATATAGTGGAATGCCGAGGGAGGGAGGGCCCCGGTAATTTTTCCACTCGACACCGTATCCTGAAGCACGTCAAATTCCCGTACTTCCCGTCCCTCCTGAACATTGAATGATGCTTCACTGAGTGGTAGAGGTTGTCAAAGACTCGGCCGTGGCTGCTGCGTATATGCAAGGAAACACAGGAAACAACGAAAAAAAATAACCTCACCCGATTGGACTCACTCTGAAAGTGAGTAAAGGGGCGTGAGAGGTAAAGTCGTCAAGCAAGCAAGCAACGCACGGCGACATCTGGAACAGCGCCAACGGCAGAGGACGACGCCCGGAGACGACGCAATGCCTGCCTTCACCGTTCTCAATGGCAGCATCAAGACGCGGCGTGCCCGCGTCGTGTTCATCGCCTTTCTCTTCATCGTCGCCCTGCTGTTCCTGAGCAACTCCCAGCTGGGCGGCCGCGGGTACCCGGGGTCCGCCGGCAACCAGGCGGCTCAGGAGGCCAGCAAGGACCCGAAGCAGCCGCCGCAGGGGAACCAGGACAAGGCGCAGGACATACCCGCCGCCCACGGCGAGCCCGACGTCACCGGCGACAAGCTGAAGGCCGACGCCGACGGGGAGGACTCGTACCGCGACAAGGACGAGGAGCTGGTCAAGCAGCCCCCCTCCGGTGACGGCAAGCCCGCGTCCGCCGTCGCGCCGCCAAAGTCCACCGCGTCCGCGACGCCGCCGACGACGCCCGCGGCCCCGCCCGCCGACTGCCCTTCCTTCGAGGAGTGGATGCGCCAGCGGCCCGGCCCGGCGTCCGAGGGCAGGCGCAAGTTCCCGCTCAACCGCCCCCGGCCCGAGTGCCGCACCTTCCGCCTGCCGGCCATGGACAACCTCATCACCCGCATGAAGTCGGTCATCAAGGACCCGGACCTGTACCGCCTCTATGAGAACGCGTACCCCATGACGCTCGACAGCATGGTCAAGTGGCGCGGGTTCGCCAACGAGACGGACGAGAAGACGGGCGAGAAGCGCGTCACCGACCAGGAGCTCACCTACGTCATCACGGGCGACATCGACGCCCTGTGGCTGCGGGACAGCGCCGAGCAGATCAGCCCGTACCTCCCGCTCCTCGAGGCCTCCCAGGACAAGGACTCCCTCGCCAGCCTGTGGCGCGGCCTCATCAACGCCCACTCGCGCTACATCATCATCTCGCCCTACTGCCACAGCTTCCAGCCGCCGCCCGAGAGCGGCATCCCGCCCACCCACAACGGCGCCTTCGTCCACAACCGCCCCATGCCGGCCTACGACCCGGAGAAGGTCTTCGACTGCAAGTGGGAGCTCGACTCGCTGGCCTCGTTCCTCAAGATGTCGTCCACCTACGCCGAGAAGACGGGCGACTGGGAGTTCTTCGGCAAGTACCACTGGGTCGACGCCGTCGAGGCCGCCGTCAACGCCGCCGGCGCCATGCGGCTGGGCACCTACTCGCCCGAGGGCAAGGTGCAGAAGTCGGCCTGGACCTTCACCGGCTGGACGAACCGCGGCAGCGAGACGCTGACCAACGACGGCCTGGGCAACCCCATCAAGGAGAACGGCATGGTGCGCACGGCGTTCCGGCCCTCGGACGACGCCTGCATCTACCAGTTCCTGGTCCCGGCCAACATGATGTGGGCAAAGTACCTCGAGTCGGCGTCCGAGATCATGGCCCGGCTCGACGGCGAAAAGGCGCGCAACCTGACGGCCGAGATGCGCGCCCAGGCCTTCGGCATCCGCCAGGGCATCGAGAAGGACGCCATCGTGCACCGCCCGGGCTTCGGCGACATCTTCGCCTACGAGGTCGACGGCTACGGCGGCGCGAACCTGATGGACGACGCCAACGTGCCCTCGCTGCTGGCCATGCCGCTGTGGGACTACACGCACTCCAAGTTCAAGCTGCCGGACCCGCCAAAGGGCGAGAAGAAGCGCGACTACGCCCAGATCTACCGCAACACGCGCAGGTACGTCCTCAGCGACGCCAACTCGTACTACATGAAGGGCCCCGTCATCTCGGCCGTCGGCGGGCCGCACGTCGGCCCGGGCAAGGCCTGGCCGATGGCCGCCGTCATCGCGGCGATCACGGCCTACGATCCCATATCGGGCATCGCCGACGTGGACAAGGCCGTCGAGGAGCAGGTCCGCATGGTGCTGGACTCGACGGCGGGCTCCGGCGTCCTGCACGAGAGCGTCAACAGCTGGTCCGAGAACGACTGGACGCGCGCCTGGTTCGGCTGGGCCAACGGGCTGTTCGGGGAGCTGGTGCTGAAGATGGAGGAGGAGGCCAAGAAGAAGAAGAAGGGCGGCCCGGGACTGCTGGGCAAGAGCTGGCAGGATTCGCCCGCGGCGTCCCCGGGGGCCTCGTCCCCTGCGCCGCCCGCGTCGCCGTCGCCTTCGTCGCCAGCGCCGCGAAAGCCGCCCACGGGCAACATATAGTGCCCTCTCTGTTTTAGTTTTCGTGTTTGTTGTCAAATGTATTATTAGACGGCGGAAGTTCCCGTCACAGCGTATCGGTAACCAGTTAGGAGGCTCGCTGCATTTCGAGCCGTGGTCGTAGTGTCGCGCATCAAGCGGAATGTTCTTATCAACTTGTAGGACTTGGGAATTCTAAACTGTAAAAGGAAGAATGCATTTGCACATTTTCGTGAACGACGTGAAGCTACTGAAACCATTACACTCATATTCGTGGCAGATTGTTGATGCCTTGTCACAACAATAAGCTTCATTCAACATGAGGGTAAAAAAGCAAAAAGTCGACGTTGGCCTGATTCGAACAGACGCTCCCGAAGGAACAAGATTTCTAGTCTTGCGCATTAGACCACTCTGCCACAACGCCGCTTGATGACTGTTCAATCAGTAAGAGCCTATATATTGGATCCACAACGCTGCATTGCACCCCTGCTAATTCCATGGCCACTGGCCAAAACATCACCAATGAAGATACAACATTCCTCTCGTAGCTACTATTTCGCTCATTTCTTTTATGCTTGGAATCATACAGAACGTAACTACAAACCACGGGGTCACGGTATTGCGGCCTGCTGGCACTCACGCTCATAGGAAAGTTGGTTTATAAATGCCAACTGATAACTGCACGTTCGCTTACTTATACTCAAAACCTCTATGATATGGTATCCCCCATATCCAAACAAATACGCCATTCTCTTTAACCGTTTCTCGAGGAAAGCCAATCGGGCTTACATGTACGTTGGCCCCGGCGGCTGTCCAAGGGAGCCCAGCCCGTGCATCCCCGTCGGCACCCATTCGTGGTCCGCCGCGGTCATGTCCGTCCAGAGGGGTTGCTGGTCTGCAGGCATGGCCCCGTCGTAGTTCGGGCCCCAGGGCATATTGAAGTTCCACTCGGACATCTGGTAGGACGCCAGGAAGTTCTCGTGCATCTCAATCTCCCCCAGCCCGTTCTCGCTGCCGCCGCCGCCCGCCTGGCTCTCCTGCTCCTGCTCCTCGACCTCGGCGGCCAGGACCTTTGACCACCTCTGCTGCCGCAGCTGCGCGATCTTCACCTTGGTCGCGCCTAGCGTCCAAATGTTCCCGCGCCACTCCCCCGAGTCGATCGATATCTCCGCCATCCTGGCGTCGACCGCACGGAGCCGGGTGACGACCCGGTCGAGGTAGTCCTCGACGTCGAGCATCAGGTCGGGCTGCGTCGAGAGCTGCGCCTTGAGGGCTGCGAGGACCTGGGGCAGGTCTTTGTCCGGCAGTGTCGTTTGCCACGGCGACGCGCCATTTGAGCCGGAGGACGGCGTCGAAGCCGACGCGGGTGTGGTGGGGTTGATGGCCGCCTCCATGGCCGCCAGCGCAACGTTCGGGTTGTCATTTGACGGGTCGACGGGGTCCGGTCTCGAGTTTACCGGCATCTTGCTCCGGGCGGCCAGCCAGGCCCACCGGCTTATCATCATGACCGCGTAGACGATGTCGGATGCCATCCATAGGGGGGTGGTGTGCGCAACCTCGAGAGGGATAGAGAGCCACGCGTCAAACCACGCCCTCAGAGCGGCATTGGACTGGTAAAAGGCGTCCAGCGCCGAATTCGAGCCCGCGGTGAGGGCGTCGAGCGACTTTGACAGGGAGGCGAGCAGTTCGGCGTCAATGTTGGGTGGCTCATGAATCCGGAGTCGAGCAGTCGCCATCCGCACTTTCAGAAAAACTACACGGCGTTAGCTTTCTGGTCCTTTAGAATGTTTGATTTCCGGGCTCACCGTTGTCTTGCAACCAAGCAGGCATGTTGGCCTGCAACTTGTCGAGCTCGGCTCTGAATCCAGATACGTAGGCTGATATGGGTGCTCGGGCGATACCGGCCGCCTCCTCCTCCCCATCGACATGGGACCTCAGCTGCGATACCCTCTCGCACAGTCTTTGAATCCGCACGATGTAAATGAGGTGCATGTCTGATTTGTACTCGCCATCCTCTTGGAGCTCTCGCAAGCATTGCTGCATATATGCAGAGTATCTCATGGGGTCAATCTGGTTGATATCCAGCGATATACTTTCGGGGAAATCCGTTAGTTGATGTAGATCCTTGATCCAACAACGGGGGTTGACTTACGAAGAGCTCAAATACCAAACTGCAAGTAACAGCCTCCTTTCCTCGTTCGTCCGCTCTTGCAGCTCCCAGGGACGCATCACCAGGAGCCTGGTTCGCTCCGGCAGGCTTGGACTTCGCTTGAGACCCAGCTCTCCCGCAAGACAAGCAGCCAGAGACACGAGCTGGTTGAGTTGCGCGTGAGCAATGCAGTGCTGGTGAAACCAGCCCAAGATAACCACCAGGCCCATCAGCAGGTCGTGGGATCTCTCGGATCGCAGCAACATGTGGTCGGCGATGTGGTTCAGAAGCCGATACATCTGCGCCTTCGTCGACTTCGGGCTCCGATAGGACGAGACCATGCGGATAGCGGCCATGAGGAACGGCCGGGCGGCGCCGAGAGTGCTGGCGGACACGCCCTCCGGTACCAGGACGAATGGAAAGCATGGTGCTAGCTCGTTCCGGTATACTTTCAGCAGGTTCTCGTCAGTGTCGGGCGGTCCTGGGGCTTCACCCGGTTCAGGCCTGCATATACACGTTGGAGGAACGAAGGAGTTGTAGGTATCCGGAACATTGATGGGCCCAGGGTCGGCTAGTTCTGTTACGTTCAGTGGGGATGTATGGGTTTGGGTGTAAAAGTCGGAGTGGCCAGGGGGCAGCGTTGTGGAATGGTTGGCCACCAGAGGGGTCCGACTTGTGAATGTACTCGGGTCCGCCAGAGTGTTAGCTGACAGGAGAAGGCCGTTGCTGGATACCCGCAAAGAGTTCACGAGACGGTCTAGACGTTGCTCAATCTGTGTCGTTTTCCTAGGGCGGTTATTGTTAGTTTGTCATCATAACAGAAGGCCCGTTTTACACAGTACAGATGTACGGCGCCTTTGGTTTTTGGACCTCTTTCTCCCCATGTCAAACCCCCGGCACACCCCAGAAGCCTCGCTTTGTGCAGATCATATTTCCATCTAGTATACCAACAAAGACTTGTATTACGGGGTCAGTGTACTTACGAGGGCCTGCTGATTCTTTTCTTTCTGGGCTTGTGTACTTGTTTCGTACAGTTCTTGAACAGTCTTTCGCATCTAGAGCGGTACGAACAACAACAAGCGTCAGTCGGTGCCGGCAAGAGGTAGCGCGATGCTGCAAAGTAGCATTTTCATCATGAACCAGTCGGATAGAACGGGGAAGCGGCTAACTGAAAGGAAAATGGGCTCGGCATCGTGACGAACGCAGCTGAGTCCCCAGATCAACGGGTACGGAGTTCTCGAAGAAACCCCGTCCCATGCAAGGCCAACGTCGGCATGCAAACACCATGCACAAGTCAATATATGAACGTACCTATCACATTTTGACCCAGGCGCTTCACTTGATCGAAGACATTTTGCCTTGGCTGTCGCACACGGCGCACAAGCGGCGCCCCATCGGGTTACTGACGGTATGCGTGACGGTTCCGGCGTGGAACGGCCTGACGATGGAGACGGCGATGAAGCGGTAGACATCTTTCTTTCACTAACGATATCTCAAGGGGGAATGATCTCTCAGAACGGGTGCTTGGGGACCTGGCCGCCTCCGCTCTTTTGCCTCTCCAGCAGCGACGGAGGATAAAGTAGGCGGCTCGGAGGTTTAATAAGGGAGGCTAGGTGCCGAGAGAGCTGCATTCACGGAGCACCGAGCTTGGGCCATGCCCTTGAGCAGATAGATGCCTGTATCAGGACCGGAGTTTTCAGGTCTTGGCAAAAGTCCGATCCCTGAGCTTGTAGGGCTGTGCAGGGCGGGGGATCAGCCACAGATGCTCTGCGCGAGCCGCTTCCGTAAGCTGTCATCCTGCACACCCTCTCTGCTTTAGCGTCGACTAGATCGGCGGGCTGCCAGGATCGGGGTTTTTGCAAAAGTCCGTTCGGACAGGCAGCGTTCCCTACCTTCTTTTCGGGGAAGGGGTTGAAGCGACTTGGTATATGAACGCTGCCAGACGCGTTATTGAGGATGATGCGTCGAGGCGCTGCGCCTGCTTTTTGGTGATGAATGCTGACCATGGATGCTCTGTGTCACATAGCAAAATCGCACGACATGAGCGATTTCCGTATAAATAAGCTTGGCATGGCGAATGAAGGATTGTGCTGCCTGTACCACGGCGACAGCAACTTCTTGGTGGTTTGTGTCAGGGTCCAACGGGCAATCCAGTAGGTTACGCATTCTACCCGTTTCACATTAGACTTTGATGTCAGTTCAACCATCACAGCATTCGTTTGAATCATTATAAACTTTAAATACAAACCAATCAACCCGGCCCGAGCCAACTGCATTGTTTCCGCAACGTCAACGTCATTTCCCAGCCACGGCCTTCTCCTCATCCCTACCCCGATGTCTCGGCCGACCGAGGGCGGCGAGCCGTCTCCTCATCCCCTTCTTCTCGTTGGCCGTCGTGCTGGCTACAGGTTGAGAAAGGGACGACCGCCTCTGCCGGCTCAGCTGAGTCGACGCGCCGACGGACGAAGGGGGTGACTTCTTGCTGCTGCTCGCCGCCAGCTTCTCAATCTTTCTGGCTTCGAAGAAGCCGGTCACTCTTTGGTACAGCTGCTGCGCCTTTCCTGTCGTGAAGAACTCGTAGATTTGCAGCGATAGCGCAATGAGCAGGAGAGTTGCGACAAGGCTCAGGACTAGGGACGCTCGTCAGCCTCTCACTCCAGATCTGTCGGCCAGATGACTTACAGCATGCGAGAACCAAAACCCCAGCAGTCGTAGGGTTCTCTAATCCAACGACCTCTATTTGGAATATTCCTGTTTTGCATATTACTCTCACTGTCGCTGTCAAATCTCCACTCTACTGTGTAGGACGTACCAGTTGCCCAAGACAAGGGCGCCTTTAGAAATTCTGTTAGCAAGTTTCTAGTTGACAGTGTGTGAGTCCACTTACAAAGACAACAGTCGCTCCAGTAAAAATAAACAGAATCTTGGACTGCTCGCTCGCGGACAACGCCTCCTCGATGTTGGCTTCGCGTTGCCTCAGGTCCAACAAGGTGGTAATCTAGCCCCCTTTTCGTCAGCACTCCGCTCTTTCTTCAGCCGCACTCTGTCAACTTGACGCTAGAAGGCAAGCGAGACTTACCGAGTCCCGGACCCGATTCGCATCCTCCTCGAGCCTCTTGAAGAAATCCAAGGTGGGGTGCTTGTACGCCTTCGCCGTGCTCTTCTCCTCCCCCGGGACCATGCTCCACTCGGCCTCGCGGAACCCGTCGAACACGCGCTCCTGCGAGCGCAGCACCCGCTTGATCATGTTGATCTCCTCGCGGATGTCGTCAATCTCCTGGAGCAGCTCGATCTCGGCGCGGAGGTCGTTCAGCACCGTCTTGGACGTGCCCATTTTGGTGATGGACGCTTTGAAGCTGGCGTATCGTTTCATGGCCGCGTTGGACTGGTTGCGCAAGGTCAGCACCCCTTGGCAGGATAGCAAGGCTAGGACGCGGTGGGACTTACAACATGGGCAATGGACGCCGCAAAGACGTTGCAGTAGCTCCTCGGCCCTTCGAACTGGAAGTGGAACTCCTCCTCGCTGTACCCCACCGCGCTCTCGAGGATGCTCTCGACAATCCGCATCATGTCCGTGTCCTCGGACCGGATGTCCCTGATACCCAGCACGCGGTGCTTGATCCCGTTCAACAGCGTCTTGGCGTTCTTGTTGTCCCACCGCTCAGGGAACGCGCTGATGACCGTGTCTGAGACGGAGTAGGATTGTTAGCTGCTTCTGACGACAAAGAGAAGATGCTCCCGGGTCGAGGAACATGCATGGCGCGGAAGAGGGAAGGGAAGAAGGGGGGGAGTGGAGAGAGTAACAGGAAACTCACGCTCGTCAATCTTCCAGACCCAGAGCTGCGCAACGACCAGGATCTGCTTCCTCCGCTCCGAGTCCATCCTCCGCTTCTCGCGCGAGATCTTGGCCTGCACGCTGCTCGCCTGGTCCTGCCGCCCCGCCATCCGCCCCAGCTCCGCCTTGGTCCCGTCCGTCTTCTTCTGCTTCGAGCTGCTCTGCCTCGACAGCGTCCGCTGCACGCGCCTGTCGAACGGGTTCTGCCGCGCCGCCTGCTGCCGCTGCTGGTTCCGCGCCGACGCCGCCCCGTCCTCGGTGAGCGGTTGCACGCCCAGCCCCTCGTCCGCGACGGCGCTGCCGGCATCGCCGTCGCCCTTGGGGCTGGCCTGCGCCGCGGCCGCCAGCCGCCCCTCGACGCGGCGGAGGTAGCGGAAGAGCACCTGGCTCTCGTTCCGCAGCGCCAGGTCCGCCGTGCTGAGGGACTCGTGGTACGACTGGTCCAGCGACCGCGGGACGTGCAGCTCCGACTTTGTGAAGCTCGCGCGCAGCTTCTCCATGGCGTCGAAGTGCGCCAGGTGCGGGAAGAGGTAGTGCTGCAGGTTCGTCGGCATCGCGCTGAGGGGGTGCCGCCGCTGCGTCGCGGGCGGGGGGGCCCTCCTGTCGTTGCGCGCGCCCCCTCCGCCGCCCCCGCTGCCGCCGCCGCCCAGCATGTCTATCGGCCGGACCAGCCGCGTCTCGTCCCCGATCTGCACGTCCCGGAGGCCCTGTTTCGTGCCCTCGTCGATGTCGACGTCGATGACGGGGAGCACGAGCGAGAACATTTGCGACTTTGGCGACGCGGGCGGCGTGGCCGGCACCGCGCCCCCGTGACTGGTGTCGGGCACGGCGGTCGCCGCGGCGGCGGCAGCGGCAGCAGCGGCGGCGGCCTCCTGCTTGAAGTGCGGCTTCCGGTAGGGCGCGCTGATGCGGATCTCGTGGAACGTCTCCTCGATGAAGGCCATGATGCGGTCGCACTCGGCCGCCGTGCGGTGGTCCGCGGCGCAGATGCGCTGCACGAGGTCCATGACCCACGCGACGTTGTTCGCCGGCAGGTGGAACCAGCGCTTGACGGGCTTCTCGTCGCGCGCCCGCGACGTGTACGAGCTCTTGCGCCGCTGCTGGCTGACGTGCTTCCTCATCTCCTTCATGTTCAGCCCCGCCGAGGCGCCTCCCGTCGTCGGTGGCAGCAGCAGCGGCGAGCGCGGCGGCGAGTGCGTCGGCGAGTGCACGGGCGACCTCCCGGGCGACTGCGCCCTCGACCGCGTGGGGGACCGGGTCGGGCTCCGCGCGGGGCTCTTTGCGGAGCCCGGGGTCGCGGCCGGCGGCGCCGGCGGTCGGGGGCTCAGCTTGACCTCCGTGTCCGGGTCGTACAGCATGTCCCACATGGTCAGGCTCTCGAAGCTGCAGTCGGACGTCGGGCACCAGAACAGGCCCTTGAACTGCCTGCAGGCATCGATCTCAGCGTCCTGGTTCGGGCGTGACGGCGGGCGCACGCGCTTGGGGCGGAAGTTTGGCGCGGCCATCTGCTTGGGCACGACCTGGGGCGAGTTGAACAGGTCGGCGATGGAGTTGCGGTTGAGCAGCTTGGCGAGGCTCTGCGGGGTCTCGCCGGTCGAGCTGATGACGGTGGGGTCGGCGCCGGCCTCGAGCAGGTCGCGCACCATGGTCTTGTTCTCGTTCTTGACGGCGTGGTGCAGCGGCGTGCAGTCCTCCGTGTCGCGGATGTCGACGTCGGCGTCGGCCGCCAGCAGCGACGCCACGACGGCCTCGTGCTCGAACATGACGCCGGCGTGCAGCGGCGTCTGGTCGTCCTTGTCCTGCAGGTCCACGTCGGCGCCCGCCGCGATCAGGACGCGCACGACGCCGTCGTGGCCCTCGGACGCCGCCTGGTGGAGCGGCGTGCAGTACTCGTTGCTCATGGTGTCGACGTCGGCGCCCTGCTCGACGAGCATCCGAACGATGGCCTCGCGGCCGTGGCGCGCCGCCACGCTGAGCGGCGTGAAGTCGTTTGCGTTCTGCGCCTCGATGGAGACGAGCCCCGTGCCGAGGAGCATCATCACCACGCCCTCGTGCCCGCCCCGCGCCGCGTCGTGGAGCGGCGTGTCGCCGACGGCGTCCTGGGTCCCGGGGTTCGCGCCGGCGTCCAGCAGCACCCGGATGACGTCCTCGTGCCCGCGGCGGGACGCGATGTGCAGGCTCGTCCCGCGGTCCTGGTTCGGCGCGTCCACCACGGCCCCGTTCTCTATCAGCGTCTTTGCGATGCCCGCGTGTCCGTTGCGGGAGGCCTCGTGCAGCGGCGTCTCGCTGAAGGACTCCTCGGCGCGGACGTTGGCCCCGCGGCGCAGCAGGGTCTGGACGACATCCTCGTGGCCGTTGCGCGCGGCGAGATGCAGCGGCGTGCACTTGTCCGCGTCCCGCACGTCAATGTCGGATTCCGGGTTCGTCGCGAGGATGTCGTTGACGATGTTGTCTCTGCCGAGGCGGGCTGCGTGGTGCAGGGCCGTTCTTTGGTCTTCGTCCCTCGCCCGAAGGACGGACGGCAGAGACGAGATGAGCTGGCGGACTTGCTCCTCGGTGGCCACGGGGTCCAGGGGCTCGGCTGCGATGACTTCGATGAGTTGGACGTATGCTGTTGTTGTTGCAGTCGCTGTCAGCCATGTCTAGCGCCGCCAAGATTATAAATGTAATTAATACCTTCTTTCATGGGAGAATCCATGGCCTAGTGGCTCAGTTTGCGGTAAAGGGGGGGATTGATTAGTATCGACAATGTAGACTGATTATACACATACGGCAAAGAAATGAAAGACAAAACATTCAATCCGAGACCGCTTCAACAATAAAACATTCAAAAGTGAATTAACGGCGGGTGGCGCACACATCTATATGGCATCAACCACAATAAAATGATTCATGTTTCCTCCGGTGACAGTCATTTGCGAGGCGGCTGACACTTACACGCGCGACAATTACGGGGCCTCATTCGGCACACCAACACGGCCCCAAAAGCCATCGCCAAACCCGTACACCATTCGCAGCATGACATGTCTCACAAAAGAGCAGACAAGTCTGCCCTTAAGGCCCCGGTGGCCCCAGATGTTCCATTTGCAGAAGGCTGCGCGGCCGTGCAAGTCATTCAGCACACTCCCCCAAGGACATTCAGGGCACCCACGTGAATAATCTCTGTTGTTGGGGTCACATTGCAACCACTACGAATGACCTAGTGAGCCTTTTAACATTTCGTCGTCCAACCATTACACATGACCTGCTTTTCCTCCTCCCCCATCCCGAACCCGCGCCACACCACCTTTTTACCGGCCGACACGGATAACTCCCGCCGCTACTAGCTTCTGCACCTTTGCCCTGATTTCGGGGTTCTTCATGTGCTCCGTCAGCGCCGCGGGGTCCGACTGCGCTTGCTGGAGGATGGACTGCATGATGGGATCTTGCATAATGCTCATGATCTGCCCGACTGGTTAGCGCACTAGTTGCGGATGGAAGGAACCCGTCGCATCTACTCACCTCGGGGTCGCGCGCCAAGCGCTCCCGCGTCTGGTCCTCCGTCTCGTTCTCCCGCGCCGAGTACATGGCGTTGAACGCCTTCTGCTGCTGCTGCTCGATCTCGCGCGCGTTGGCGCCCTTGTGGTGCTCCTGGTCGACCTTGGCCGCCTCGGTGCAGGCGTCGACCGACTTGGAGTACTCGCGCATGCCGTGGAAGGCCTGCGCCTTGCGGATGTAGGCGCGGATGAAGGTCGGGTCCTTCTTGATGGCCGCGTTGCAGTCCTCGACGGCGCTGGGGAACTCGAGCAGCTTGACGAAGGCCGCCGCGCGGTTGCTGTAGCCTCTGGGGTCATCCGGGGCGCGCTTGATCATCTCGCTGTACGCGGCCACGGCGCCGGGCCAGTCGCTCTCCTTGAACTTCTTGTTGCCCTCCTCGCGCGCCTCCTCGGCCTTTGCGGGGTCGAGGTAGGCGAGGCGGGACTGCTCAATCTTGTTGCGCTCGGCCGCACGCAGCTTGGCGTTGACCTCGGGGGTGCGGTGCTCCGTCAGAGACCTCTTGTAGTTCTCGATGGCGAGGTCGAGGTTGCCCTGCTTCTCGTAGGCGCTGCCGATGCGAGCGTAACTCTTGGCGATCAGCTTGAAGTCGGCGTAGATCTCGCGGCCCTCCTCGACGGCCTTGGTGCAGGCCTCGACGCACTTCTCGTAGTCGCCCTTCTCGAAGTATGCGGCGCCGAGGTTGTTCAGGTAGGTGATGTCCTTGTGCAGCTCCCACGCCTTGGTGTAGTGCGCGATGGCCTCGTCAAAGTTGCGCTTCTTGTAGTTCTCGGTACCCAGCGCCTTCTCCTTGTCGGCCGCCTCCTTGGCCTTCTTCTTCTCCTCGGCCTCCTCGTCCAGCTCCTCGACTACGGGCTCGGGCTCGGGGGTGGGGGCCTTCTTGGGAGCAGGCTTCGACGCGGGAGGGGGAGGGGCGTCGTGCATCTCGGCGTCCTGGGGAATGTCGTCGGGCATGCCCATCTGCATGTCGACGCCCATCAGGACACCGAGGACCTGCAGCATGCGCGGGTCGCTGAACAGGTCCGGCGAGGCCTGGGGGTTCGCCTTCATCTGTTGGAGCTTGGCCATGAAGGCGGGGTCTGCAAGGAAGCCGCTCGTCTTGGGGTTCGCGGCGAGCTTCTGGATGAGTTGGGGGTCGTTGAACATGTTGCCGAGGCCACCGGTGGGGTCGCCGGCATCTGTTATATGTCAGTGCAAAGTCCTGTTCCATTGAGGGGCATCGCAAAACCTACCACCACCAGCCTCAGCCTTCATCGCCTTCTGGACGGCAGCAAGATCCTTCTTCAGGCCAGCGTTGTTGGGGTCCACCTTCAGTCCCTCCTCGTATGCGTCGTTGGCGGCGAGGAGATCTCCCAGGCCGTATTGCGCTGTTCCCAGACGTCCCCAGCCCTTGGCCCAGTCGGGCTTGATCTGGGTCGTCTTCTCTGCATCGCTCAGGGCGTTTTGCCAGTCCTTCTTGGAAGCGTAGGCGGCGGAACGGTTGCTGTAGAGGATGTGGTTTTCGGGCTGGAGCTGGATCGCCTCGGTGAACTTGGCACTACGGTATCATGTTAGAATCTGTACATCCTGGCAGGCGACGCTGTTGGGTCTGAGGTTACTTACACAGCCTCGTCAAAGTTCTTTTCGGCAATGGCCTTGTTGCCGAGAGCCTTGAGCTCGTCTGCGGAAGCCATGTTGGGATCTGTTTTGTTTGTGTTTGTTTGTGTGTGTGTTCGTGGTGTATGTACGACTGGGGAAAAACTCGACTTGAATTACAATATGCGACGTAGGGGTAGAGGGTATATTTGGTCAATGGTGGAGGAATTGGAGAGAAAATTGGAAGCCGGATCTCGTCGTGGGGTGAGGCAGCGGGAGCGGGAAAGAAAACAGCCCAAGCTGACCCTTCTAGCTGTTTCGATGGTTGGAGCGGCACTGCCCGCTGATTGGACGGGTGGGGCTGTTGGCTGGCCCGTGCAGATGGAGGGGTTCAAGGCTGAGCCTGCCACATCTTGTTACCCCACCTGGAAGCCGTCGGTGTGGAGAGCCGGGCTCGGTCACTGCCCTGGCTCGGTGAGAGGACACCGAAGTGGAGGTCTAAACATGCTCTAGAAAGATCTAGACTGGCTCTGTTGGCATCTGTCTGATCTCTATGATGTAACCCGTCAATATGAGGAATATAACCATTTTTCGCTTTTCTTTCTACCAAGTCGACTGAGAAATTCCGATGCGTTGGTATCCCAATTTGAGAATCCGAGAGCCATAATCCCATTCACCGGGTCAGACCTTGCTCCAGCTGCACCCTCACTGCTCATTCTTGGCCAAGGCAACAATGCTAAACTCCAAGTTCCCATCCGCAAACCCCAAGAACCTCTTGACGCCCCTCTCCAGAGCTCGATCGCTGAGCATGTCATCCCCGTCCTCCAAAGCGCCCCGGTCAACAGGCCCATCCGAACCCCCCTCCAGCTCCCAGAGATGCCCGTCGTTGCCGCGGACGAACGCGATGAAGTGGTATCCCGGATGTTCCTCCGCAGGCGGCGGGGCCGTATCGCCCTTTCGCGCAGCCTTCATGTGCGCCTCCTCGAGCTCGGCGCTATTGTAAAGCACCTCCGCGCGGGGCTCCCACTTGAGCGGCTCCGCTTCGTCCAGCAGCCTATCCATCAGGGACCCCTGCTGGATGAACTTCCGAGCCTCGCCGTTTACGACTGCGTGAATGAGCGCATACAGCCCACACGCGTTCCCGATCGTCTGGCGGAACCAAACGACCGGCTCATCAGCACCGGACCCGTCGTACGTGACGCCGTCTTCCTTGGCGCAGCGGGTCCCGTCGGCGGCGCGGACTTGGTAGTACATCGGCCCCGGGGTGATGAAGATGAGCGCCAGCGCGGGCCGCGGCACGAGGTCCAGGAGCGACGGCTCGTCTAGGCTGTAGACGTCGAAGAAGCCCAACTCGGGGGAGATGCCGAGGTCGTGGATGAGCGAGGTGAAGACCTCCGGGTTGTTCTCGAGCGGGATAACCACCTTTTGGCCCGTGGGCGTGTAATAGACTCCGTCTGCGGGCATGATGGCGGGTTTCGATGCAGTTGTTTTGTTTTTCCTCTTTCTTCTTTCGATGGCGATGAGGTTGATGAATTTCGAGGGTTCGCTTGTCACATTGACAAGTAAAGTCAGAGAGGTGGGTGCTTCCACTTACATGCGGCAGGCACAAGGGCGGCGTACGCAAGTGGGCGCCTGCCTAGCCAAGTCTCGCACGTTGATTCGTCGGCAACACTAGATTTGGTAATTCACACACGAGACCCGGCAAAGCGTTTTCAACTGACATGGCACTACTTACTCTTGTTGTGAAACAACGACATTGCCTGTCAGGTTTTGCCAGGTGTTATGGGTATCTTTAGTCAAAAGTCTCCTGGATAGACTGTCAACCTAACAAAGCAGCTCGATGCCAATTGACGGCAGACTACCCAGCCATCCCAAGTCCAAAGAACACAATACAAGTGAATAAATGATACATCAACATGGGCATGATCTTACTTTGATATGGACGTCAAACAAGACTCCGTCGTTTCATTTGTGGTTGACATCGTCTTCTGTCCCGTGAATGTACTCCCATCTGTTTTGCTTACCCTGAACGTACGATGAGACATGGGGAATGCAAGCTGGATCCAGCTCTTCTAGTTGATGCAGGGATCTGGAGCATTGGACAGTCGTCTTCATGCAAGGCTCCATCACCAGTCCATCAGAGAAGACTCTCAAGCTCATCTGGGGGCGTCCCCCACGCGTTCCCTAGGCGTTCCATCTTTCTTCCCGAACGTCTTCGGACATTCACAAGCTGCCAAAGTCCGAAGTCCCGGTTTGCACGGCATTGCTCCGTCCAGGGAGGGGCTTGACTGCCCAATCGAGACCGCCTCGGCTCACCCTCCCGTCGGCTGCTGCCAGTGCCATGATCCCACAACGGCTTTAGCGGGAGCTCCCAGGTGAAACCAGGCCAAAGCTCCCTGCACATCACCCCAGCATTCCCCAGCACGGGCCAATGGGTGCATCCCTTTTAATCAGCCAACCCTTTCCTCTCACCCCACGCCGGAGCTCCTAGGACACCGTACAAGCTTCCCCGAGGACCCAAAGGTTTTTGTGTGCAGCCTTGCCTTCGTCACGCAACCACCTCGATGCCCAATTCCTCAACGGGGCAAAGCACGTCAGCGAATCGTACGACTTTTCCCGCCGTATATCAGACTTGTCATTCCCGCCCACCCAGGCCGTCTGCCGCCCTCACAAAATGGCGGGATACCTCTTGCTTGTGATTCCAAGCATCCTCATGAGCTTGCTGCTGTCCAGATCACCATTCATGATGACCACCTTGCCGCAAACGACGAAGCCATGGGCCGATGGGCCCATGAAGCTCATCCCGACGCCGCAGTATGAAACGAAGAAGGTTGGTAGCCCGGGCCCGGAATCATGGACATGTGGGAGCCAATTGGCTCCGCCGTGGAAGCTCAGACTGACAGATACCGAACTAGACCGACCTCTTCACAACGGGCGCGACGCACATGTGCTTGTTGCACAACTCCATCCTGCGGGGATACAACTCCATCTACCAGCAAGCGCCTTACATCCAGGAAGCCGACAAGGCCGACTTCGTCGGGTACTCCCAGACCTGGTACAAGTTTGTCAAGTCGCACCACGACGATGAGGAGGAGTCTCTCTTCACCAAGGTCGAGGACCTCTTGGACGACAAGAATGTCTTTGCCGAAACCCACAAGGAGCATGGTGCGTACCTCATGTTGTTCACAAACTCCTGGGGATGAACTCGACTGACGTGTGGCTTGCAGAGTCCTTCCTGGGCGGCCTCGCCAAATTCCACCAGTACCTCTCCTCGTTGCCCTCGCCGTCCGACTTCTCAGGCGACAAGCTGCTCGACATCATGAAGGGCTTCCAGGAGCCGTTTGAAACCCACTTCCACAGCGAGATCAGCACCATCGCCGGCCTGGCGGGGCACCCGAACGCGCCGAAAGAGGGGACACCGGAGGCGGCGAACGCGAGTCTGACGTTCAAGACGTGGGGCAAGAGCACGGTCACGAAGGCGGGCACGGCGGACGTGGTGCCGTTCTTCCTGCTGAACCTGGACCGGACGGTGGAGGACGGGTTGTGGGCGAACTGGCCGCCCATGCCGGCGCCGATCAAGTGGGGACTGATCAATCTCGCGGGTGCATGGCACTGGGGATGGTGGAAATTTGCCAGCTGCGATGCGGCAGGGCAACCGAGGGAGCTGCACGCGCTGCAGTTTTCTAAGCCCGAGGACAAGGCCAAGGCCGAGCTGTGATTGACCCTTTTCAAAAGATTGAACCATTGTAGTGGTTTGTGGTTTGTGGTACGACGGTTTGGGCGTTTTTTGAGGGAGTTTTGGACCCGGGGTATCCGCACTACTTGTAAGAGAAATATTGAGGCGAGAACAAAAGAGCTAGTTCCTTGCGTTAATTTCGTTTCTCCGCCTGAACCATTTCGTCCATAGTCGTCAGCGGGTCTCAGGTCCGAGCTCGTCGCCGGATAGACGAACGAGGAGGACGTGACCGGCGACGGTGCCACTTGTCGGCAGCAAGCCGTACGATCGGCGGCGGGTTCGATGTTTTGACGGCCGCAACGGTGGGTTGGTGAGCGAGAGTGTCGATGAGATTGCCAGCTGGATGATGCAGCAGGCTTCCTCGCTGCGGCCTCGCTTCATTTCTCCGCTCTGGGGCCTGATGATCTCCTCACCGAGTGTTCTTTTCATAGACAGCGACATGCAGGCGGCAGGCCAAGATCGAAGGCGATGGGCGGCGATGAGGCACACGCCAACGGTTGCAGGGCAATTTGGGAGGCGAGGCGAGAGCTGCAATGCTACGCAACCGCCAAGGGCCGACGTAGATTGCAGGTGCAGACACACCGCGCCGGGGGGGCGGAACCCTCGTCTCGTCCCCCAATGGCCGGCGAAACCGAGTTGGGGCTCTTTTCCTCCCCTTTTATTTTTATTTCTTTCACGACTCCTCATCCCGGACGGGATCGGATGATGGATCCTGGTCGGGTTGTCCCCCCCGCCGGCCGCACTTCAGCCAACAGGCCAGGGCCCAATCCACGCCGCAAGAACCATAATACACTAGTGTAGAGGATGCGGGCGCCGGGGTAAGGACCCAGAAATCTATCGCAAATGTTCTCAAAACATCACAGGGTCGAACGGGGAGCGTCGTTGGTCGTCTTTCATGGCCAATTCTACGGCGGCAACATGGAGCCCTGGAACGCCGTCATATACGACGCGCAGGCGGAATACGCGTTTCGAGCAGTGAAGGGTGTCTCTGATGGTGTTCAACAAGTCGGTTGGCCGTCGTACTCGCCAAACGCCGTTGCAGATGGGCACACAAAGAGGCGAGGTGTCTGAGCGGATGGGCTCACCGTCATTTTGAAGGAAAGGCGGGAATGGCCCCGTCGCCGGCTTGTACCACGCACGACACGAGCATGCCGACCTTCTCGTTCGCGATGATCAGCCCGATGCTGGCAAGGGCCAGATCCCTGAGGAGGGACATCGGGCGTGCATCACTCCACCCGGGCCGCCGCTCATCAGCACAGCGTCGTGTGTTGGAAGCGTTTGCCTCGCCTTGCGTTGCGTTACCTGCATGTTGTAGTTATGCGGCAAGGAAATGGAAGCAGCTTGATGTGGCTAAGCCATGGGAGTTGGAATACGGACAGGCTATTGAAGATGAAGATGAAAAAGCCCGCAAATGCAACTGCAGGGCCCAGCGGACATGGCGGGCACCAGTGAAGTTAGTCCAGCGAGTGAGACACGGGGGACAGGGGTGAAGCCACTCGCTGCTCACTCACTCACTCACACATACATACGATGTATACACACATACGCACATACGCACATACGCACGCATCGGGATGGGATGGGAGGTGTCGTGCAGAGAGCAGACGGGGGTGGGGAGAGATAGAGAGAGAGAGAGAAAGAGAGGCTTTTGCGAGGAGAGAAGCAGGGTTCGAGGAGGGATATTCGACGCGCAATTGGGCAGCCGGCGGTAAACTTGCTCAAACACACTCAGGATGCGTGAGGCAGGAGCGATAGCGCTTTCTTGGCATCGAGCAGACGCATTTTCAACACATGCGCCTTCCCTAAACATACGATAACGCAGCCAGCCTCTCCTCTCCAGCGGCGACCCTCGCTGCTCTTGCCGTGGCTCTTGCTCCTGCTCGTCCTGCTCCTGCACCTGCTCCTGCCTGCTCCTGCCTGCTCAACCTGCAGAATAAGGTAAGCCACCCCACTTGTTATTATTTTATTTTATTTTATTATTTTCTATCCCATGCTACACTTTTGTTTAATTCTTTTGCCTCCTCCCGCCGAACCCCAGCCCAGGAACGGAAATCAAAGGTGCGTATCTGGTACGTGCCCTTAATTATAGTTTATTATGGTTCAAATGCAGGACTTTGTCCAGTGGGACCACATCTAGTAGCCATCGCCAATCCTCGTCGCTGGACCAATGCCCGCCCGCCCTTCACACCACACCTTTTCTGCTTCTTGGTACTCCGTACCTCTACAACCCACCGAATATCACCCTTTGCGACCCTTGTCTGGACATCGGGAAGGAATCTAGCGCAAACCTGGTCTGGCCTGGCCTGGCCCTGTATCTCCCTCCCCTCCCATGGAAATCTAGCGCAAGTGGGTGGGTACCTGGTACAGCTGGTCTTCCCGTCGAGGCAAAGAGGCAAGAAGATCACTCTGCATACCTTGCCGGCCACTTCGCTATATAATTCTTGCCCGCAGCACCGCGTCCCTCCAACTTTGTTTTGGTTTTTTCCTTCTCCAGCTTCATACCTTGTCGACAACAACCGGGCAACCCCTGCTAGTTTCGATCCCGCCGTCAACCTCATCTTTCCGGAGTCAACGGCCTGATATCCCGGAGTCACGATACACAAACTACCATCTACCAATACCACCAGTTCACCAACACACAATGGATCACGGTGCCATGGGCAGCACGGCCACAATGGCTGCCACTGCCACGACCGGTATGAGCATGCCCGCTGCCACCACCAGCGCGGCTGCAATGTCCATGGGAGGTAGCGGTTGCAAGATTTCTGTAAGTCTCCCATAGCCACAACTATTCCACAACGCAACTCATGCTCTTCCCGCTGTTGTTTCAATAACACGTCCTGACCTCCTTCCCTTAGATGCTGTGGAACTACAACACAATCGGATCGTAAGACATCAGGCTGGCATTTCAACATGGGTCGAGTGCTAATACACCCCATCACAGCTGTTTCATCAGTAGCTCATGGAAGATCACCTCCAACGGCATGTTCGCCGGCTCCTGTATCGGCGTCATCCTCCTCGTCATGCTTCTGGAGCTCCTCCGCCGTGCAGTCAAGGAGTACGACCGATACCTAATCCGCACCCACAGACAGCGCTACACCAGCGCCGGTGCCGCATCCCCGAACTCAGCGAGCGCCGACGACCACACCAAGGGACCCTCTACCTCCACCGCCGCCGTCAGCGCCACCATCCCGCCCTTCCGCCCCAATGTCTTCCAGCAGGCTGTCCGTGCCCTCATTCACGTGTGCCAGTTCGCTGTCGCCTACTTCGTCATGCTGTAAGTTGTTTCTGCTTCTCTTGCTGCTCGGCCACGCCTTGCTGACCAGCTGCCCAAGGCTCGCCATGTACTACAACGGTTACATGATCATTTGCATCTTCATCGGCTCCTACATCGGTGCCTTCATCTTCCAGTGGGAGACCATTTTCGATGAGCCTACCACTGCCGCGAGAGAGGCCACCGTCTGCTGCGGTTAAGCATGGAAATCGGCAGGCTAGTTATTTCACGAGACAAGAGACGAGAGGACGATGCCATTGAGGAGGAAACATAATACCATACCCCGCGCGACCCGGAGATGCCGTGCTGCTTACCCACTAGAACTCGATAATTAGAAGTATTTAAACTATGATGACGGACAGCCGGTGGATCACTACAGAATGGGTTACTAAGCCATGTGTGCACTAGTGTTGCTAGACGAGGTGACCAATTAGAAGTCCAGGCCCAGGAGATACCAGGTAAAGACATGCCGGATGATGAGAATTAGTTATGGCCTCAAAGTGCTCAACGGTAATCTTTTCGGATATCAAAATCATGTGGAAACTTACGCCAAGTTTCAGTTCATCGGCTCCGTCCCTTGCTCTGTTTGTTTCCTCGACTTAACAGGACCACATAGGTGCCGAAGTGGCACGGGTCGTACAGCATGAACTCGGTAATTCAGAAAGAGCCCCATGTGAATGCATTGCTCATGTACTTTTATGAGGTGGAGAGGGTGATGCCCAAGTTGGCGTTACTGTCTCTCAGACTGATCTTACCACAGGCCACGGAGGGCTGTAGCCAAGACCCGATAAAACCAAGAAAGACCATTCGAAAGATTTGATGAGTTTATTTGGCCCTGTGCCGCTAATATTAACTCGAGGAAATTCACAACGAGGTAGATGTTCGAGTTTTATAAGACGTTCACTGGGATGGGGGGTAACAGTTTATAAATGGGGCCCGGAAGCAAAACAATAACACTGTAGCGTTGACTGCAAGTCTAGATCTGACATCAAGTTTTAGACGCCAAACGGTATCTATCTGCTCTGAGTGACTATTGAGACGTTAACCGCTCTTCAAGAAGCCATCTTACTACTTCAAGTTGCCCACCAAAGGATGCTACTTATAATGTCCACATCCAAGGCATCTATTCTAACTTCAAAATTCCAATCAGGGATGATTATTATTTCGTGGTCATTCACCCACCAGTCAAACATTGACGTAATTCTTATGTCTCTTTCTTCCAAGCTTGTTGGACGCCGAAGTTTTACTTGACATGCGTTTCAAAAGTAAGACAATTCCAAACTCTTCCACAAGCAGCATTGAAATCTCAATTTGCAACTCATTACGAACATGACATGATTCCATTCATGTACCTCCAAGAATCACATAACCCAGATCTCAGCGTCCAAGTCATTGACAAACTTGAATAGGTCGTGCGAGTCTAATGATGTGTGCCATAGTGTACAGCGTATCATAGCAGAGACGCACATAGATATAATGTCCTGATTGCGAATTGTAACTTCAGAAGGACCATCGTTCAGAATTCTCTCCAGCTGGCGTGTAGTCTGAAGGCTCATATGTGACAGAGGAAGCCTTCTGCAGACAACGCGGGTCGTATTACCACGCCTTATGTGTCTGTCCCGGAGTATGACCCTTTCAGATTTGACATATCTGAAATTCTCGGTCCTCGTGACAAACTCTCTGTTAGGTCCGGCTTCGATAAGAAGCTGATAAGTTGAGATTTTTGATGGCATTTGTGGCATAGTGATTGGCGAGCCAGTTCCGGCAGTTTCTCTTCTGAAATGTGACGACCCTTCTGAACTCTCCTCTTCGGAGCTATCACTCCGAAAACTGCCTATCCAGTCGCGTGAATAATCGCTTGGCGAGTCATATCTTGAGGGTTGCGAAGTCTGCTTAAACCTGAAGTAGGGCACCCCCCAAAAATGGGCCTTGAACTGAAGCTCTCGCATTACATCTTCGCGGAATTGGATATACTTCAGAAACGCTAAACCGATAAATGGTCTAAGGCATCTAGCAGCCTCATCGTTTGACAAGTTGAGCGCGGAATCTAGATGGACAAGACAACTGGTATTTGCGGGAGAATAATCGGCGGGGATATGCTTTGGGGGAACTGATTTTGACACTGCTTCTGGTTTCAGCGAGTTATTCTTCAGTACTGCTTCTAAAGTTTGGCTGAGCTGCTCGCTCATAGTTTCTTTGATGCTCGGTATTGTCGATAAATAACGGTGTGTCGCACGCAAATGCGCTAAAATCAACTCTTCGTAAATCTTCAGGCTATTTTTGGAATACTCTAATCCATAGAGCCATCCCTCTAATTGCTCCGAGAGGATCAAATAGCCCCAATCGTCCCATTTGATGCTCAAGAAGGCCTCTGTCACTCTAGAACAGCTGTCGTGGACCAGTTTGATTCTGCTGTTGTTTGTATGCTGTGCTGCAATAGCTGTAGGGTGTTCGTCTGGTTTTATAACCTCCCATTCATATATCTCACATTGAGAGAATGGAAATCCGAACACCATGGCTGGCTTCCATATACTCGGGGGTAGTTTTCGATAATCGGAAACCTTTTCCAGAGCATAGAGTGCCGACTGAGGAAGTGAGTGCTGGAAGATTCGTTCACCGCTTGATGTTTTGGGGTCCCTGAAGGAGAGCAACTCGTACGTGCTACGCGCACCAGTGCTCCTCGTCAACAGTATAAATCCATTCGCTAGCCAGAACTGGGTAAGAATTGAAGAAGCGTTATTTTTGATTCTTGCGCCGTAAACCTCTCTGAGACTGCGAGGATAGAACGTCAGCAGGTTTCTATAGTTGAGAGTGTTCCTGTGCCATCCGAGGGATTTGAAGCGACCCGTAAATCCGTATATTTCAGGTAACGGGCGGTTTGTCAACGTCTGAAGGCCATGTCGTGAAGAGATTAAGTAGTAGTCTCCGCTTGAATTGCCTCTCCCCGTATTGATTCGCGAAGACATTGATAGGTCCATCCCGACTGAAGATTCATCGTCCGAGCCGTTGTCGCCGTCATCGATAAAACTTGGCTCGCTTGATGCGTGATAACCACCCCAGTGCCTCTCCCCTAAGCCACCTGTAAAGGACATAAAATTCGTTCGAGATGTGTATTTCCCCAGTAGCCCAATCGCGAGGATCCAGTACTTGCTGATGACCATAGCGCTTTGCGAGTTGATGACTTCCACTAGTCCCCCCTTCGCCAAGCTCAGCTCGGCCCCTATCAGACTAGAACATGCCTCTCCTAATTCCTGTTCAATGTCATCTTCGGGATTCGCTAGGTTCAGTATCGGTCGCTCTTGAAATTCATAGCGAGGACCGTTTAATTCGCGGTTCCAGGCCAAGGTTTCCTTCAGCAACTGGAACCACCTCCGCCCCCTCCTAGGTGCTTGTGATTTAGATGCAGTCTCGACCTCTGGTGGAAGGGTGGTTCTGCTGGCGGTCGGAAGATAATGAGCTTGAACTAAAGCACAAAACATTGTCCAGCCATTGTTCCATTCTATATAGGAACGGGTTTTGAGAGTCCACGGATCGGAAAAGCTACCCGCTGGTAGGAGCGGAATGATGGCCGGGGTGCTAGAGCTTAGCCCTGGTGCTAGGTCAGGCACGCGGGCACGTCGAAGAACTCGAATGCGAGTTCCCGGTATTCTCCATCCAGCTGTCATGTAGATATTGCGCCGGTCGTGAACGAGATTGAAGGCGCGATTCTTGTCACTGCGGGTAGCTCGAAGTGCCAACCACGGGGCGACAATGCCGATGAGAGCAATCGCTGCAAGAAGAACTGCTAACCAAGTGCCAATGCTACTGAACAGTTCCAAGAATTCGGCTCTAGGACGCAAATGCAGAGAAAGGTCTTTGGAAGTCATTTGGATGGAGCACCATATAGGCTAGGACAAAGCACTGTCGTTAAGTTCAATCTGGGGCGTTGGAAGATGTTCAAGTGGGGTATATATGCAGGCAGTGGTTTTTGGGTCAAGTCTGATAGAACGGTAGCAAGAATTCTCGGTTCGGGCAGGATTTATATAAGCATCTGTCGCAGGTAATATGTCAGGTGTAAATAGACTGTAGGCCAAGATATGCATAACGGCCCAACCTGTAAGTCAACTCACTCTCCGAATACCCCCTACTTTATACGAATTCAACTCTACCAATGCTACATTAACAACTAACTTTTTCCTTTATCCGTACTACCCACCGATATACAGCTTCCTACATAATTAAACAATCTAGAGTTAGCGGATATAACTATAATATCCCTATTTTGCCAAGATCAGTCTCGTGTCCCGGCAGATAAGGAAGACATTGCCAGTATCTCCTCTCACGCCCGTGCTACAAATGTAGATCAAATACGCAAGACAGGATGGGTCTCATCGGACCGTATTCTGGGCCCCTTCTTCGTTCAGAGTGCCGATACCAATATCCAGCCGGACGAGTCTGTTTTTCTGTTCCATCACCTGCATCCTTCGCATCCACACAGGCGGACTTGATCGATTAATCAACATGAGCGTAACCAAGATTTAACCTGCTTGCCTCGTCTTTTCACGATGTACAGGGATGATTGCTTCCTTAAAGATCAAATGTCCTGAAAGATCACTTGTGGCTCCAACTGATCATAGTTTAATTCCGTTTACTATAGGTTTACTACAATGGGGCATTTACCTGAGTTCATCGGCTCAAAGGCCCCCGCAGTGCGTAGTGACGCACGAGTTTGCGGAGGGTGCGTCGATCAAAGTCTCCGGATGAGCACAACGCGGCTATCATAATCGCCTTCAAAGGCGTGCTGCACTCCAGTGCTCATCAGCGTCGCGCCGGAGTAGGTGCCGTTATTGTCCAGCGAGTAGGACGCCGACGGGTCCAGGCCCTGCAGGCGGAGCCGCGGGTAGGCGTGGTTGTACAGCGCGCGCACCTGGAAGTGGAAGAGCACGGCCTGCGACCCGTCCTCGGAGATGACCATGGCGGCGGGCCAGTTGGACTCCTCGGGCAGGTTGAGGCGCCACAGGTCGCCCCCGATGACGACGGGGTTGACCTGCTCGCCGAGGGCAAGCAGCTCGGGGATCTGCACCTTGTCCTCGTCCGAGATCTCGGCGGGGTTGAGCTCGAGGCCGAAGGACCCGCCCATCATGGCGACGTGCGCGCGGAAGCGGATCGGGATCGTGCGGCCCGTGAGGTGGTTAGGCACCGCCGAGACGTGGGCGCCCATGGCGGCCGGCGGATACGCCAGCGACGTGCCGAACTGGATGAAGATGCGGTCCAGCGCGTCCGTGTTGTCCGACGTCCAGATCTGCGGGAAGTAGTGGAGGACGCCCGGGTCGAAGCGACCGCCGCCCGACGCGCAGCCCTCCCAGAGCACGTCCGGGAACCGGGACGTGAGGACCTCGAAGACATGGTAGATGCCCAGCATGTACGCGTGGCTGATGCCCGGGACGGGGGTCTCGTGGAAGCCCCTGTTGTTGTCCCACTTGACGTACGAGATGGGGGCGCTCGAGAGGATGTCCGAGACGGAATTTATAATAAACTCCTGGACCTCTGGGAGCGCCACGTTGAGCACGAGCTGGTTCCGCCGGATCGTGCGGGGATAGTTGCCGGCGTGGAGGACCCAGTCGGGGTGCTCGTTGTAGAGCGTCGAGTTGGGGTTGACCATCTCGGGCTCGAACCAGAGACCGAAAAGCAGCTTGTCCGACGAGTTCGCCACCTGGAGGTCGGCCACCTTTTCGACGAGGGCGGGCAGGCCGTCGGGGAAGCGGTTCGGGTTGACCTGCCAGTCGCCGAGGCCCGCGGTGTCGTTCAGCCGCGGGTACTCCTCGCCGAACCACCCGTCGTCCAGGACGAACAGCTTGACGCCGAGCTGCGCCGCCTCCTGCGCCAGGTCGTAGACGGTGCTCTCGTTGTAGTCGAAATACAGCCCCTCCCAGCTGTTGAGCAGCGCCGGGCGGGACTGGGCAACGAACTGGCCCCTCATAAGGTGGTTGCGGAAGAGACGGTGGAACTTCCGCGACAGGCCGCCGACCCCGGTATCAGAGTACACGGCAACGACCTCCGGCGTGGTGAGGGTCTCTCCTGGCCCGAGCGGCCAGGAAAGCTGGTACGGGTTGAAGCCGAGCATGGCACGGGTGAAACCCTGGGATCCCTTCTCCACCTCGACGGAGAAGGAGCCCGTGTAGACAAGGGAGAATCCCCAGGCCTCGCCTTGTGACTCGGTGGTATCCGGAGAGACCAGGGCCAGGAAGGGGTTGTGGAGATGGGACGAGTATCCGGTTGTGCTCCCGAAGCTACATTTTTCAATGTGAATCAGTAAAAGGGCTCTCTTAGACCTCCCATAGGTGTCCGTTTCATTTTCGTACTCACCCCTGCGTCCCGTAATCGACCTTCCGGCGGGTTCTCATAGCTTCCCGCGCCCAGTCTCCCCTCAGCTCGATCAATTCCAAATCCTCAAATGGCAGATCGACGCTGAGGCTGGCGGCCTTCTCGATCGTGATGTTGCCCTGGCCTTCGTTGGTGATGTTGACGCTCCTCACGACGGCATCATACTTGGGGAAGATGGAGTACGAAAGATCGACGGCTATGGAGCTGTAGTTGTCGAAGAGCGAAACGACAAGAGTAGAGACGTCATCCTCCGTGCCAAAGGTTGACGGGAGACCTGGCAACCCAGGCTTCCCTCGGGCGACTCTGTGAGACCGATATTGGGGGTCACTCACGGTGTATCCCTCAGACTGGCGGATTTGCAGCGCGGGGATACGGAAGTCGCCGCGGCCGAGGTCGGGATACTCCCGTTTGACTCGGCCGATCATATCAACCCAGCCGTTAACAGCCGGGGGCAGTATGGCCATGCTCTCCGTAGCCGAGCCTCCGAAGTGGTCGGACAAGAGGTCACCTGTCAGCTCATCCACATGAAAGCGGTAGGAAGAATGGTCGCCGTTGAGCGCAAAGGACGTGCCATCCACGACGATGCCTATACGTTGTCAGTCTCTTGTATATTGCGTCAGCTTTGGTACCGTCTTACCATTTGCGGAGGAGGCATTTTGGGCAGACACCAGACCAGTAAGAGCCGATGCGGAAGCCGCGATGGCAAGCCGACTCAGCCAGCAGTTTCCGACCATTTTGCGAGAGGGTTTCACCGCCGACTACAGGTAAGACCGAAACCGAGGTGAGCTTGTCCAACTGCGCGTAGGGTGTTCCTCAAAGGCCCTGGCCCAGCCATCGGACTCTGCACCGCCAGAGGCACCGCTATTTGTACCATCTCGCAACTGCATCCGCGGCTCCTCCGGACTCGCCGAGCATCTCATGCTGCGTCGTCGGCGTATTTACCCCGCAGACTACGAATCGTACGTTCGTCAAAATCTTCGGCGCTTCTCTCAGAGATCAGCGGCGAGAGGTCCCACCTCGCAGCTCTACACTAGCACCTACGAGCCAAAGAGAGCAATGATCAACTCGCAAAGCTGGTTCTATGCGGCCCAGCTGCGGTGCGAAGAGTACCCGGATGTAACGCTCTGACGGATAACCAATTTCTTCCGTCAAGCTGCCCCCCGGCACCGAGCACGATGCTGTTCGTCCGATCACAACTTGGAAAAGTTGGAGATGAGGGGTAGTATGGCCTTGGCGCGGGGCTTGGGGTAGTGTTGGGGTGGGACACACTCTTTGGGGGCTGGGGGAGATTAGGTTGGGCGCCCCATCTGATCTGGGGAATACCTTGCTTGGCACGATGCAGCTGACCAGAAGCAAAAGCAAGCTATGACTAAACATTCATCATGCCTATCATCATGACGGCGGTGAAATAGCTCAATTTCTTTACAATAAGTGTAATGGGGTTGTGGTGCCCTGGGAAACTACGGCAGTTGCCGCAGACAGGCCAACGTAGGTGCTGAAGTTGTAAGACGCCAAAGCAATACCTCCTCGATCACTGAACTCAGCTCAACTAAGTTAAGTCTGACTTAGTCTAGCTCTCCCATCCCACTCTGAACCCACGGTAACGGGTCAGGCTCCATGGGCTCCGTGGGGGTAATAGAAATCGGAAGTGTAAGATTAACGCGGTGTAATGGGGTTGTAAGATCTGCTACGAACCAATCAGGTTTAGCCAAAGGGAAATGCCATCTTTACAGATTAAAGTGTTTAACCAAGCCTCATCAACTCCAACTGGGTTTTTGAAACCTCTAAAACATTTACTAAAGTCGGTAATACACAGTTTTATTTATTGCATTGATTTTCGATATTTGCAGAGTATGAAGTGCTGTTCTCCCTGAAGTAACCAGTCGCGAGAACGAATGCCTCAAATGCGTAACGGCGTGAAAACTGGAACACAACTACGCACGGTGTTGGTGCAGAATTGCCACGGTTTTTATCTCACAGTCTACGGCTTTTCTGGGCAACTGAGTCACTAGAAAGTCCCGTGTTGACTACCCTATCGAATTTTAACATATTCTTGCTTCTCCTGCGACAAGATCTCCTCCGTTGTCAAGTAGGCAACACCCACTCTCTCACAAACATCGCCCCCACCATCAGTGCCAAGAAGAGACAGAACGAGGGCATAGTGCCTTGGCTGGTTGTTCTTGTGCTGCTTGCTCGTTCCTATAATGGCACATCTCAGGGGCCTGGGTAACTCACGGGCCGGCTCATCCAGTATTAACCACGTGGGATTTTGCACAGCCAAGGTACATACCCTGGCCCGAAGCTCGGCAGGCCCCTTGGAATTAGAGTCTGTGAATAAAGTACCGCTTGGTAACTGTTCGAATGGCGATGAAATGTCCATGACCCTGTCAATATCACCAAATGGAACGTTCATATACCGAATCTCTCCCTCAAATGCCATCCACGACCAAGAAGGAACTCTTTCACCGGGGCTGAAGTTGATACGCTGCAAGGTAGTTCCGGAATTTCGACGCTGCCATAACAGATCCCTGTGGAAGTTGGATTGGAAGATGCCGTAGCCCCCAGCCGTCCCGAGGGCCTTCATCAATCTCTTCTCGAGACCCGCGATGGCCCTTGGCCTGTCGGTGGCGTATGACAGCCCCAGAGACGAGTAACGCTCGTAGAGATCTTGATAATGTTGCAGCTGTCTGCCTTGTTTAAAGGCTTCGACTGATTGGGGAAAATTCGAATCTCCAAGGAAGGCTGCTTTCTGGCTGGGAAAAGAGTTAGCAGGCTTGTTAAAGACAATAACTTGCTTCGTTGTAGGTAATAAGCTGAACTAACTTGGCTGTCTTGGTGAACGTCTCGCAACGTATGCCCCCTCCGCACTCCCAGTATGTCTGCGTCTCTGTAAAGTGTATCGTCCGGCGTGAGAGAGCACGCTCCTGCAGTACCCAACCTCTTTGATTCAGTTCCCCCTGCTCGACATCGGACTCAAACTTGTCAATCACTTCGCATACATGAAACTGTGCACCATCGCTGGCGCTTATTGTAACGATTTGCCGTGATGTTCGGGGTTTCAGAAACCCCTGGAACTTGTGTTGCGCACAACTAGCAGCAATGGCGAGGTAGGCTGACCCGAAAACCTCCTCCATGAGCTTTGACTCTCGGTCCCAGTCTTCCTTGGACTCCGGATCGTTTCCTTCTCCGTCGGCCTGAAGAATGCACAGAGAATCGATCCACAGATATTTTAGGTTGAGACTTCTGGTCACCGCCACAGCGTCCTGGAAGGTTTGAGGCAGGTCGGTGTCTTTGATGCCTCCAGAAGTGGTAATCAGGCCGATATTTTTTCTAGTCGTCGTGACAAACTTTCCTTCTGCTGGTTGTTCTGTGTTCAACGTCCCCCATCTATGTGACAGGGCCACGTACTTTACAGATGTCAGGCTCTCCGCAAGGTTGCAAATCAGTCGAACACGCCTGACTTTGACATCGCCAACCTCCAGAAGCCTCGTAGGGATGAAACTCTTGCAGTATGGTAGGTGCCTAGTGTTGTCACAACTTCTGACCCACTCAGAGAGAATATTTATGTGTGTGCTGCTACCCGGAACCAGGGGTGAAGGAAATCCGAGGTGTATGTTGTTGGATCGCAGGGTTTTCGAATCTGAGGTTGGATTGTTAGCATGATCATGATAGAGCAACCTGCAAGCTAATAAAGCGTGCCCCTCGGAGTTTTCGGTGCTAATGGATCCTTACCAGTTGTCGTGCAAAGCGATAGGATGGGAGTCCACTCCCTCTCTCCAAATGTCAGGTAAGAGCCCGCCCTGATAAATTTGATTATCTCGTTACGCCGAGCTGCTCGTTTGAGCATCGAATAGTATAGAAGCCGACACAGCTCGCAAAACCTTGAAGTTTTGCCCAAGCTCAAAAGGGTATCAAAAAACTCGCAATGTTTGGACCAAATGCTAAGGCCCTTGCAGCGGTTGCATAACCTCGATTCACTGGGCACCGAATCTTTCTCGCCACTATAGGGAACAACGCATTGAGCAATACTATCATCAACTTCGTATTTCCAAATGTCGTCGAGCTAGAAGATAAGTTTTAGTTACACATCCAAAAATTGTCTTACCCCAAGGAACGAACTCGCGTCGCTTGCACATACCGGCTAGGATGAAGTCAGAATCTGGTCATGGACAACTCCTTGTGTTCGAATCTCATCTCCCATGGAAAAATTATTCGAAACATAATGAAACAACGTAAACCCACAGTCTGCATTCGGAAAACAGTTAGCAAAAATTTTAGCACTCAATGCTTAGGGACACTTTGGACTTACGAACTAAATTGCAGGTAAAAGTCAAAAAATTAGCAGCTTTCAGAAAGTAGGTCTAGTAAACAACTACCATCTTTTCGGCGGGCAACAAGCTCGTCAGTCTTGGTATGACATAATATTTAGTGATGGGGCTTTACGAACGTACTGTATATCTGTTAGTTGGTGCTTCAAATTGTCGCAAGTACATTACAATAGAGCATTTAATTAGCAAGGGAATGGTGGCATTGTATTTACTTTCTGTCCTCCGAAAATTTTCACGTCAGCCTTTATCTCTTGTCAATCCTAGGCGGTTGCCTCCGGTGACGTACTTCGCTCCCCTTCAAAGTGTTAGCGTGGAACGCCTACGGTGAGAAAACATATTTGTCGGGAGACTCACCCCTATCATGGGCTCATTATTTTTTCTTGCTCTCGATGAGCTGTTCTGATCTATAGGACCCAGGGTCGAGTTGATTCTGGGAGGTCCGCGTTTTGCTGCTTCTGTCATACCGTTCTTGTTAATCCACGTAAGCGAATCACCTTTCTTGGAGGCCTTAAATATTTTCTCCATCTCCTCACGCATCTCTGTCGCATCGGCTCGCTCGGCGCTTTCGTCAGTTAAATCGAATGTGGGACGCTTCACAATGGCCTGGAAGCGAACTTCCGAGGTCAGGGGAGTACTGGAATATATCGGCGATCCCGCGTCATTCTTTTCTCCGGAGTTCGAATCCCTACGCGCCTCGACCTTGACAACGAGCAATCTGTTCTCGATGAGATCAACCAAGCGCCCAATCGCTGTCATTTCGGCGGGTGCGCATCGAGGATCTTCTTTGATGAGTCTGATCCAATCTTTAACCACGTTTTTGACGGTAACCTCTTGAACTCTTGTATAGTACGGTTCGCCATATCCGACTACGCCACGGAAAGACTCGAGAGTTTCGTTACCGTAGAGAATCCATACAAGGAATTCAAGGTACATGCAACCAAGAGACCATATGTCGTACCTTCTTGACCTAGCCTCTGTTGGATTGATCTCAGCCTCCGGAGGCGCGTACATTCTCGTCCCTCTGGGCGTTTTCGTTTGCTCGCCGCGGAGCTCGGTAGCCTTCTCGTGGACTTTTGCATGCCCGGCATCAGCAATCACGAGCTTTACGTCGGTCGGAATTTTCCTTGCGCCGGGTTCATGTTTGCTGAAACAAAGTATGTTCTCTGGCTTTAGATCGCCGTGCCGGCATGACTCCTGGGGATTTTGCTTTGGGTGATGTAGGTTTTCGATGGCACTGGCGAGGCCCACTAGCTGCGTGAAGAACCATTCCATGTATTTGTTCCAATCTTGGGGGCTAAAGTTGAGCGATGCAAGGCCCAGGCTTGGTTGCGTGGCCCAGAAGTCACGCAGGTTACCGCCTCGGGCCCACGGAAAGACAAAAAAGTGTCGGTTCCCCTGCGTGTAAGTAGCGATTGCCCTGATGAAGTGCGGGTGGTTTTGCGCCCGGAATCGCGTCAAGATGGTCGCCTCGTTCCTGGCGACTTCCTGGAACTTTGCTGGCTTGAGTCCATGTGCTGATAACAGCTCCTTGACAGCAACATGAGGGTTGCCCTTGCTGTCGACGACGGTGCCCTGCCCCGCGACCTTTGGTTAGCTAGCCTGCGTGAGACCTTTGATGATTTTTGAGTAGCGTCATGTTGCAGTTTGTTTTCACAAACAGGAAAGATCACTCCTTACAATTTGGTCATCATGTGGGAAATCCAGGTGCCTGCGGTGTATAACGAAATGTCTAACGACACTAAAGTTCGTGTTCGTGTGCTTTGTCTCAACCTCCTTCAAAAAGGGCATCTGGCAGCATGGGTCGAACACTTGGGCGGGGTCAGTTGGGCTGAAAACCGGCACGAATATCTTCCACTGCCAGCTATCGCAGAAATTGTTGATTAAGTCGAGATCATCAATGTCTTCTCCATCGTCCTCGTCATCGTATCCTCCTTGCCCCATGAAGCTTACGGTTCTTGGTGATTTCGTCGACTGAATCGTCCACTTCGGTTTGCGTTGGTTGGTGGAACTGCTGTACATGTTCGGGGGTGCAAGCACGACGGGAAAGTGGTCATCGCCGAAATTGTGACGATAAAACAGATCCAACCACTGGATGCAGTCGTAGCGAACGAGAAGAGCAACGAGTCTTTTTGCCTTTCTAAAGGCAAAATGTCTCAGCTCAGCGTTCATATGGGTGGCCGCTCGAAGTGCCGTCACCACCTCGTCGGTGTCCTGAATAATTCTTTCGATGGACTTTTGGGAAACCCACGTGTAGGTCCTATCATCTCGGTCGTTCTTTTCTTTTATCTCTGCTTTTCTTATTTCAACGCGCAGCGACTTGAGCGTCTTCATGGTGGCGTCGTCCTTACGGTTCCAACGGAGGATTGCGAGTGAGTCTGAGGGCAACCACTGCCGAGATGCTTTTCCAGAATACCCATGAAACGAATGCCTTCTAGGCACTTTTGAACTTTTTTTTGTGCCTGGTTGAGCTGCTGGGGGAGAATACCCTTCTGTCCAAGCTCGGCGAGGAAAGACGAAATGGGGCCGACGATCTTCTTCAGCCGGCTCTCCGGGGGGGCTCGATGATGGCTGCGTAGATGGGTTCGAGCAGACGCCACATGCCAGGCTGTTCCAAAACTGCCCGGAACCCATGAGGCAGCTGTTTAAATTTCGTCCGTATGCGTTTCACTATGGTAGCCTGTTCATTTGCCGAATGGGCAGAGACGAATTGAGTGTGTTTAAGTCGTCTTATCTTCATGCAGGCTCGACGCATGACATCCTCCCTCTGCCATCGCTGAGACTGTGAGGTATTAGCCGGTATTGGCACTGTCAGAACTAATGCACGCGTAGCAGAGCGTCTACGTCAGTCATTGGCGGCATGAACTGCGAGCTTTTACAGCGGTGGTGCGCCTTGCGCCTTTTGCTGCATGCGAGGTGCAACCACTACACTCAAATTTGTGGTCTCGGTCAACAAGAATCTTCTTGGCATGGATGAGGTGCATATTTTCAGCACGCAAACGATGTCACTTGGTCCCTCATGCAAGCGTCAAACACCTCGGAGCCTTGTTTCGATATGGCTGCCCACCATCTTTCGGCTGCGAAAGCAGTGAATGAGATATTTCAAGTGCCCTGCCACAAAGAACTAGGCGGCAGCTTATCTTGTAAGGCAAGGCTGCGGCTCTTTCTGTGAATATTTTCAGTCCGCGCACCGAGGGAGGCCCTTGCCGCCTTAATCTTTTTCGTGACTCATCCGTGTTGGCTTGCAGCCTTAACTCTACATGACACGTTTGAAATACTTCTCGTTACGTTTTGGTTCACGTTAAGTCCGTTCAAAACGTCCAAGTTTTCTCAGGTTTTATTTACAAGTGCCTTGCCAGCCTCGTCCAACTAGACCCTCAGTCAGGATAGGATTGATATTGATGATCACATATTACCGAATTGTCGCAGTAGCACGAATTCGCCCAGCCTGATACCGCCAGATGGCGCCCAAATCTGAACTATATAGGCAGTTGTCGAACTCACGGAAGGAAGACAGCCTGCACGTACAGCGCAAATACGTACCAATGGATGTCTTGTACAATATCATTACGAAAGAGAGTATCAAGGCCGAACTGAAAAGGACATCAACCAGTCGAATCCAATGGGATTTTCGGGGTGATAGAATAAATAACCTGGCAGACAGAGTGGTGTCCAGAAATGCGACGAAACTGTTCGTTATACTGATTTATCTCAATGTGCCATGGGACGTCAAAAGATTTTTGGATGCTGGGTTTACTGATAAGGACCTACCTTTGGCTAAAAAGGAAGACGATGAGGAGCGGCTGCAGTCTGCTCTCTGTGCCGAGAAGATGTTTAATCCACCCAACGAGTGGGCGGACCAATTAGTCGACAACTTTACGGAGAAGCAGTGGATCGTTCTGGCGCCTGTATTCGGCACCTCTGGCGTCCATAGAACACTCCACCATCTGTGTCCGCTGCCGTTTCTCAAGATGACGAGCACGGATGTCCACAGCTCACACAGCGCGGTCTACAAGGCTGAGGTTCATCCATCCCATCAAAATGGATTCAAAGTGAGCGCCACTGTCGCATTCTTGACTGCCTACAACACTAACTGCGGAAGATTGAGTCACCCAGTCTTCAGGTTGCGCTGAAGGAGTTCTTGAACTTTGAGGACTTCAAACAAGAGAGAGACAACCTCATTAAAATTCGTAAAATCGCAAAGAACCGGCACATTACCCAAAGTTTTGAGAGCTTTTCTCAAGGTGGTCGCGGCTATATCGTCTTTCCTTGGGCCCAAGGTGGCGACTTGGATAACTTTTGGCAGAGCCAAAACCAAACACCGCGAACCCCTCAGCTGGCTCTTTGGTGCCTGAAACAGATGCTCGGTCTTTCCGAGGCTCTCTACAGTTTGCACGAAGAAATTGGCAAGGAAGCCAATTGCCGTCACGGCGATCTGAAGCCTGGCAATATTCTCCATTTCCACACTGGCGGGGCCCGGGGTGTCCTGAAGATTTCCGATTTTGGGATATCTCGCATCCATAACAAGGCAACTTTCAAGAGAACAGAAAATGACACGAAAACGAGGGCAACATCGCCCTCCTACGAAGCTCCTGAGGCTGCTGGACCCAAAAAGGCAAGATCTCGCAAGTACGATATCTGGTCCCTAGGCTGTATCTTTTTGGAGTTCGCCATATGGCTTGTACAAGATTGGAGCGCCGTTAAGGATTTTGACAACGCCAGAAAGCCTAATGTAACATCAAATGATGGTGCCGACTCGACACACTTCTATGAGGTTCTCGACAGGTCTAACAACAAATTCATCGTTCATCCGGAAGTTCTTCGAAGAATAAAACACCTGAGCAAGATGACACAGAGTTCTCATGGTACCGCATTAGGGGACCTTCTAAATATTATCAAGAACAACCTGGTTCGAATCGAAGTAGACGACCGTATTGACGCAAAAGGGCTGTGCGAGCGACTTGAAGAGATAGTGAAGAAAGCCAAATCGAGTTCTGTCTATCTCTTCAATAGTCAATGACTGACTTTTCAGTACTTGACATTTCCGTCCATTTCTAAATAGTTTCTGGGGACTATCGGTTCACAGGAGTTATCATTTGGTTTAAAAACTTCTTTACTCCATTCAACCTACTGTTTTCCTGGTTTGCCCTACCGACCAACACGGAGTCGCCTGGGCTGTCCCTTTTCCTTATTTTCTATTCTTCTTTAATACGTCTCCTTTTGTTGCGCCATGTATATATAACGTCAAAACTTGTCAAGGCTGGAATATTTATTTCTATGTATATGATTATAACATCATGCCGTTGTGATAGGGTGTTGGGGGTTCTAGTCTTGCACATTTGGATATGAGATGTCTGGGCTTGGTAATAAAAATTTCGCATATATCCTGCAATTTCAAATGCAGATTTCATGCACTTTCCACAAGTTGATTGAATCGATAAAAAAATGTCTAAAACGACACACACTATTGCGATATCTTCTAAAGACTCAGTTGCATATGGCATTAATTCAACAGACCCTCCACTCCAAGTGCTCTTTTTAGGTCTGCACAGATGTACAAAAGTACTGTAATACTGATTTGGACAGCCTGAGGTTTAATTGTAAGAGGTTGTCAGTCACTCCCAGAAACTGTGATCTAGGGCGCACAGTGAAGACAGTTGATAGGTAGGTTTTGTTTCTGTATGGATTCTAAACTGACCGCATATTAATTATGCATCTATTTCTGTTGGTATCACAGAATACCCGTACGGGTGGTAATTCAAGCGTAAGCAACGAAGGGTCAAATCTGGTACTGCATTCTGGTGTCTGTATGTGTGTAGAAGAGAAACTATGTAGGTTGGCAGCAGCAGTAGTAGTGAAGATATCGCTGTTGGTAGCCCAGAGATTGGATCTCCAGGTTCCGCTGCCGCGGCCGGCTGCTGCTGCTGACCGGCTCCCCGCATTCTGGCTGAGTAACCCAGAAATTACAGTATATTTCCAGTTGGGGAACAATTCTTAGGAGATTATCGTTGTGCTGTGGAAGTAGACCAATATGCAGGGGCCAGTTAAGTACTTACATCTACTCGATGTAGAAGTTGTCGATGTAGAAGTCGTGCAGAGTTGCCAGCTTTTTTAAAAAAAGATATGTATTTTCCCTTAACGATATATTAATCTAGGCAGCCACCTATTCTCTGTAGTTTTGGAGGTAGCAAGCCAAGTGGAGAGAGAAACACGGGGGGCAAATAGGAGACGGACATTATCCTTTTCAATTTGTAATTTTGGCTTGCCGAACCTCAGCTTATAAGTACGATCATCTCAAGCTGTCTCATCCCAAATATCTCGAAAGTGCCTCATTGTCATCTTTCTACAAAAGCCGAAAAATAGTCTCGTTTAACAATGAGGAGCCCACAAGTTAGCATGCACAATTTGAGGAAGAGGTAAAAGATGCCTCCATCTTGTTTTGGTTCGGCTAGTTCTGCTCTGTCGACTGAGTTGGCTGCTGTCTCATCAAAAGCGGCAATGGCAGCACTGTGGACCCAGAAAAAATAGATCACATGATCAACTTGTAACTCGGCAGTTCACATGTTCTGTGCTACTCGTTGGAATGGGATGGGGAATGTGTAACCGCGACTGTTGACTCCTCATATATTGGAGGTCCGTAACCTGATCTGGGCCTTCATCTTTGGATGTCCATATATAATCCAAACTTGTGGGCCTGGCCCCCCCAAACTCTGAAAAGTCCGCAAGCTGATTTGAGTAAAAAATGGCCCCAAATTCTGACATTGACAATCCCCCTTGAATCTCTGTAACTGGGCAGTTGCTTCCTCGGCTCCCATGGCTGTGCTGCTTCCTACTAGTAAGGTTGTGTTGATACCCCGCTTTCCAGCTCAAGGCTTAGCGGGCGCATAGCTGCAATGCAAACATATTTTTACCCATTTTGAATTATTCGTATCTTGTTGGAAGTTGCGCAGCCTTGGCTATGTACGTGTGCGGCGTTCTGGCGACAACTCTCGGAGTACATGTCAATCTCGCCCAATTGGGTTGTCGCTAAGACCACGACAGCCTGCAAGATTGAAAGACAAACCAGGCAATTCTTATTTTTATTTGTTTATTATCGAAACACTTCTTGCATACTGGGTTTTATGGTCTGTAATGTGCTGAAATAGTTGTGACAATTAAGGAATATTGGTTTTTAGTGACTTTGACGGAATGATCAACGCTTTAAGTTCGCCTTGGCCCAAAACCAAGCCCCGGTCTCTGCCTAATTCTGGTTCTTGGTCGTCTTCTTATGAGGTTAACCCCGCACTGAAGTCTTGGTGAGAAGGATGCAACGTTCCTGCAAGTCACAACCAACCGCATATGCAATGCATCGTGATTTGAAGACATGTTATAACCGGAGAATCACAAACTGTGCCGCAAATTGTTGTCACATCATTTTTTTTTTGTATTCCCAGCTCAAAGAACCTGCAATATCTTGGAATATCAATCGAGTTGTCTCGGCGCCTAGACATTTCAGTTACTTGAGCTTCCGTAATTAGAAGAAACTGACTGAGGACTTGCATGTGCTGGAATGATAGAACGAGACCTGCCTATTTCAGAAAAGCAAAGTCGTCTTTGTGATTGAGGAACAGATATTATCCAAAGGTTGAAGTCAGGATTCTCGTATACATTTAGAAATAAAAAGTATAAATAGCGAGTAGTTATGCCTAGATATTCGTCAAGCTCGCACATCATTCCCATCTACAGACCTATTCTCCACCCCTATCTAATAGAATTTCAATACAAGCACATACTACTTGACCTTTACTTAACACAATGAAGGTAGGATACTTAGGTTGTCTCTGGTTGTAAATGACTTATAATCTTCGCAGGCTGCCTACACAACCGTTTTCCTTGCCCTTTGTACTGGTGGCGGTCTGGCGGCCCCGGTTGACACTTCGACATCTCCCAATCCAGCCTCTCGATTGAGGCAGAGGCAGTTCCACTACCTGAATTGCACCAGCCACAGTCTCTTCGCCACATGCAGCAACTATAATACCCGATGCACTACTGATGGGCGGGTGAGAACCGATTACCGGGCGCTTTGTGGCGAGCCGAATTGTAGTTGTGAGTACTATGGTGGCTGCGACACAATCTGCCGTGAGAAACTGGGAATCAAGGAAGATCCTGAGCCCGTGGGGGGAATTGAAAGCGAAGAGGACGGTCAGACTGAGAAGTAGGCCTATCAATGAGTGGTTTTCAAGAGGAAGATAGCTATATACGCCTCGTACCATTGGAGTGTTGGGTGTAGTTGTTGCGGTGATTTCATGTAATTGACTATGGTTGTCACTGTCTCATAAGTTCTCGCTCATACTACGGATATCAATAATGATAAATGATATATCCGCACCAATGAAGTACGGACTCTGGCACTCCTTGGTGTAGGTACTCGTGCCAAGGGTGTATCTACTTTGTTGCCAAGATACAATCCCTACTCCTTGATAACACTCGCAGTCCTTCGTGCATCTACATGCAGTCCAACAAACAAGTACAGCATGATTGACACATGTTATCTGGAAAGATTCGTCGTGACGCTTGTCCTATTTGGTTGCGTATCCCGACGCTCAAACTTACTATGCATGGAAGCTGTGTGCCCGTATGCGTGTCTTTCAATAAGTACGCCCACCCTCCCCCCGCCCCCTTTTCCGTTTTTCTCTTTCCAGATTCACTTTAACTACTGTCCCCTACTATAAAACCTCATTTAATTCCTCTGAAGATGTCTGCCCCTTACCACGGTGATGTTCTGCCAATAGGAGCAAAACGCAGGCAGCAGTGGACCCTCACAGGATCGGCACACGGCGGAGCGCGCCAAATGCCTATCGTTGACGGCAAATATCACGATCCAGATACAGGGGAGATCAAGACAGTTGCCCCCGGGCAAGATATAGTTTCTGGGCCCCCCATGATCGACCAATACTGGCACAACCTGCTCGCCGGCCCGCATGAGCAGTTTAGAGGAATGAGAGGGGGCTTCTGCAATGACATCACTGAATTCTTGGTTCGCCTTGGGGATTTTCTTCAGAAGGGACGCTGCAAGATCCATTCCATTAACGCCACCGAGTTCGCTATCACTGTTATTGTTCAAACCGCGTGCAACAGGGACGAAATAGATGAAGACATGAGAGCCACTCGATTGATTTACTCTCTCGATTAGTGATAGCTTCCCGTTGAAGAGGTACGTTACGATTCTCCAACAAGCTCAGATTCGTGTTACTAAAACATTCGATTCTTCTTCAGTTCATTTCGTAATAGTACGGAACTTTGTGGTTGCCAGTTGATTTGTGGTGTGTTCTGCTAGAGCCAAGGGATAAGGAACAAGTGAGAACGGCACACGACGCAGGATCTTGGTGGCCATTCCTGGAGGTGGACACCCAGACTTGCTATGTAGCTCCGGAAGTAGCATTGCGCTATTGTCCTCAATCCAGTTATTTTTCCTACAGTTGCTTCAACCCGGGTATCAATAGGAGCTAAACATGATGCGTGGATGCCTCCTGTAGCCCAGTTATCTTGGTGTCATGACCCACATTTGCCACGCTCTATCTCGCTGTTTGCCGCAGCAGTGTCTCTGAAAACGGAATGAACTCTTGTATTTAGAGTTGGCAAAGTTATAGAATTATGAAAGAGAAACAAGGAACACACTGTAGCCATTCTGCGACTGATCTAAGCAACCTGTTGCATGTTGTGGCATCGTACTCTGCAGTTGAAGTGCAGTTAAATTATCCAACTCCTCGCCCGAATGTAACTGATTCTGACTCTTCAAGTGATTTTCGAGCAACCCGGTAAATAAACATGTTAGTGTGAGTGCCAGATTAGCTACTCGTTACTCACTCAATCTAGGAATTCGTTTCCACACGACACCCTTCATATAACTAGGTAAGAACAGAGAAGAAAAAGGACGACACCATCCCTAAAGCCAACCGTTATTTTCAGTGATTTCGGTCACAGATACCACCAAAGACTTCCCCATCACGAACTTTAACGCAGTTCAATCATCTCAATATCTCCATCTTTCCACCCACCCTGGTAGTACGTATCATGCTTCCACATCAGACCGTGAACAAACCCGCTGCCAATGATTTTGTAGTGATCATCAGTCTTGCGCAAGTACCATGGTGCTCTCGTGCCCGCGAGTAAGATCACACAATCGCCCGGAGTCACGTTAGGAGGGCAGAGGCCAAAGTATCCTTGTTCGGTCACCAAGAAATGGTGTTTTCCGAGCTCAGAACGAGCCGGAAGACCTCTCCACTCTGGGTCAGAAGTCTGGTTCAGCACATGTGTTAGGCCATTTGCATCTTCTTCTCCAACTGAAGAAAGGCCCAGGAAGACTGTCTGGGAAGGTATCTTGGGCCTTTCGCCGTGGTACTGCTTCAGGGACTGACAAACAGTGGACCTATACTTCAGCAGGGTTGACCAAAGCTCACAAATCCTGCTGTAGTTAGCCTGGGCATGTTCGACCCATTCTTTGACTTCAGTGTACTCCTGAAAGTACCCAAATGGAGACCCTTGAAACTCTGTCGAAGATTTGGTTCCGATGGGATTGTCTGCAATGATGGTCCTCCAAAACGCCTCGGAACGACTCTGGTCATCACCATAAACCTTGCCCAAACCCATGTCTTCAACAATCTGCTTGTACATGTCCACCTCCGCATACATTCCATCATTGTTGGTCGAATTTTCAAGCTCCTCGGAAACAGTGGTGATCCGGTCCACGTGGTGGCCGGATAAATAGAGACTCTCGCCATCAACGCGAGCTTGGTAAGGTACGAGGTCCATCAAGTCGCACCTACCCCTCGTGTCGAAGACGCTTGCTGTCTTCTTTGCCGACCAGTCCGGCGCCCAACTTGGTAGGTCCATGGTCGAGTCCTCTCGTTGGCCAAAGTGAAACAAGATGTGCTGCCGACGCGGGTCTTGGTCGTAAGCCTCGACCATGTGCTTGGCTGCGTCGAGGAAAACTTCCCTGGTTTCCTTTGCGTAGTCAATTGCTGATTGACACCACTCTTGCTCCCGTGGTTGCCGGGACCAGTGCCTCAACAATCCGACTAAGCTGAAGACATGGTCTTTTGGGTCTGTGGCTTTTTGTCGGCAATAATTCTCCGAGATTCTCGCTAGATTTAGCTCGTGTTTTTTGTTGTAGAGGCGGTGGTAGCTCATTTGAGACATTGTACTGTAGCCTTCCCCGAAAACACCCTGATGGCCTGGATCTTGCTTGCGAGCTCGCTGAAGAATTTCCTTGTCTAGATGCTTGTCCACTTCCACACTGGCGGCCGCATCCCACATCCTCATATCGTCAGACCAGAACTGCCTGACTTCCAATCTCTTCCTCTTGTCCATGCCATAAACTGCACAGAAGACTTCAAAGTCAATACTGTGCTCACCGCAGAGGATGGTGGCTTTCCTCGACACCAGGACTTCCTGAACAATCCACGCTCGTTGCCAGTATGGACGGTTACAGAAGCTCCTAAGTGCGGTGAACACCCTCGTCTTGTCTGCATTCGAAAGAGTGTCTTCTGGAGGCCGCATGACTTCCCGCAGATATGATTCGAAGTCGGGCCAATCTCGCTCGCCCATACGCTGAACATGTTCATTGTCGAAATCCGGCACCATTAAGAGCCGAATAGGGTCGGCACCATCATACTCTTCTTCTGAAACTGCTCGCATGCCGACACATAGGATAGTAAGATCTTCCTCGTCTTCAGGCTGTCTTGGTTTTCTCGCTAGCATTTGAGACGTGTTGGCCATGCAGGCAATGACATCCGTATTGCCAATGCGCTGTGCTACCTTTTTGACAGCTTTGAGAGCCGCAATATTGGTACTGTACAGTACCAATGGGCCAACGCGGTTACTTACTTCCGCCGTCGGCGTGCTTGGAAACCTGTCCATGATCTGCTTCTCTACCGCATAGTCATACCGATTGCTAGCCACTTTAAATAGCAGCTCAATTTCATCGTCTACCGTGGCATCACCAATCCATATCTGAACTTCCGTTGCACTGTTGTAGATTTCAAGCATGAGCTGGACTTGCTGGGTGCGCTCCGAGATGGAGGTCTGGTTGATACAGATTGCGTCGATCCATACCCTTCTTCTGACATCGGGTTTCCGCAGTCTGCACAGAGCTGCAAATAAATTGGCTGTTGCCCTAAAGTCGTGTCCGTTGCACTTGATGGTTTGGGCACCGACCACGGGATCTCCCCAAGTGTACGATAGCGCCTCATATTCACCGGGGCTGGAGATCGCAACCGAATCAAGCTCAACTAGAACTGGGTCAACAGCCTTTCCAGGCAGTATATCCAGGATCCGGATGGTATCTGCTGGCAAATCTTGGTAAAGATTGGTGTCCATGATCGGATGACGGCTGCAAAGCCTGGAATCTAGGGTGCGTGTAGGTGATTCAGAGTGTAGAGGATTACAATGAAAACGGCTTCGTAATATCACTCAAGATTTGAAGATAAAGGAAAGGAATGGGGCGAAGCAGCGATATCTGAAGTGAATCTAGGCTTCAAGGCTTAAAACCACAAAATTGTAGAAATGCCGTGCCCCTGGTGGAGGCCGCCATGCCAAGCAGGCAGCTGCTGTGCCACCACCCAACCAGAACATTTTCACAGTCGCCTAACAGACACTTCCATGCGAACCATTTAACTCGGGAGCGCAATACAGGCAGATTTATAATTTTTATCCTTACATAGGTATCATGTCCCCATCTCCTGTCTGAAAGCCACATTGATTTCTCAAGTATGAACTTATGAAAGTACGTATGTAGTGACAAACGTTATCGACCTGTGTTGGGCACCCAATTTGAATGAATGGCTCGCATGCGACCGTGGAAATATTGTTGTTAGGCGGTGACGCAGTAGGTAGCTGCTTGCGCGGCCTCCATCGGAGGAACAGGTCACTGCCAGAACTAATCACTAGCGGCGTACAGTCCCCGGGACTGTATTTTTCTACAGCCCACACACTTGTATAATCCACAAGCCAGCCAGTTATCGTCTGCGTTGTCATCGTTCTCCAGATCTTGTGTTTGTAATACGCCTCCCACTACTTGCCTGCCCACTCGCCTAGGCCTAACGACTTCGTCGAAGAGAGACAGGCTCTCTGTCCAATGTGACCTCCTGCGAGACAGGGTTCCAGTTCGTGCCAGCAAGGGTCTGCCGGAAGTAGACCTTTCTTGGGGCGTCAGGGTGGCAGTCCTCGGGCATGGCGAAAACTAAGAAGCTCAGGGGTTATTTTAAAGAACATAGACGAGACATTTTACTTGCTGGGAGATAAATCCATTGGGTGCTGCAGCTTCGCCGTGTTAGATAGGCTGCGGCGTAGGGCCAGACCAGCCTGGCGGTGACATGTCTAAGAGGTGCTGTTCAAAATACGAATTCTTTGAATAATAATAGGGAAGTGAATTCGTAAAATAACAGGATGATAGACAACAGCAGGGGGTAAAGTACAATGTTCTTACTAATGGCTACTCAGGGGTAGTTTGGTTTATATGCAGGCTTTATGGCGCAGTTGCTGAAAGGTCACATACAGCCGAGCATGTCTACAAAAACCGGAGTAAGAGTAAGGACGAACCGAAATCTACGGTTTCAACTAAATAAGCTTAATTTACCACTATGTTCAGTTCATCATCATTACCGGCTACGTCTTGCCATTACATTACAGACAAACGGGAGCAGACGGCGGACGGCTAGTAAAGGCGGAGTTGTGTTTTATAAGCCCTATGAGTACAGTTGTGAAAAGTAGACTTGAGAGGGGTTCTTCATTACTTAATCAAGTAGATGAAGACCAACAGAAGAAAATATACAGGTGTTCTCCAGGTACATTGATGCTCCTGTGCAGTTCTCTTTAATAGAAAGCACAGAGCCACCGCACTATCCCAAGTTGCGAATTTCCCGACTTTACCTTTCACAATCCTCAGTAGATGTTCTGCTGCAGCGCCTAATCAGATACAAGAGGCTTAAGCTAGCATAGAGTCAACGGTGAGTTCTCAGGACATATTCACAGTGTCAACCTCGTGTGCTGGCATGAACGGGAACTAGGCCTCGTGGCAACCATCGGATACGGAATGGAGGCTCTTGTTTATGCATTCGTCGAGCTAGACGGGGTCGATTGAGATTCCAAGGACCGGCTTGCCCTGGGAGGCGTTTGAGGAGGCCCTGCTCAGCTCGCTAGCGCAGATTGAGGATTATACAAGGCTGGTGAGGAACGCGAAGGAGAGCGCCATTGGATTGGGGCGGTGGCCTCGGTAGCGGGGCCGGCAGCTGCCTGAGTTCCATTAGCCGACTGGGAAGACCCGAATCTGGTCGGTGTTATGAATAGTCTGGACCAGCCCACTAATTAGCCGTCAAGTACCTAGTCTGGGCGGCCGGCTATTCAAGTGCGTGGTATGCTGATTGCGCGACTGCTCGGCGTTAAGGTGAACGTTAACTGGCATGTTTTGAGGGGTGCATTCTTGGCATGTTCTGGAGGAGCATAGTCCCACTCTCTATATGATTTCGGTACTGTGACTTCTGCAAGGTCTTCCAACCGTCAATTCTCCCTTTTCTTTTTTCTTTTTGGCATGTGGTAGCCGTCATAGCCAGTGCATGTCACTGAAAGGCAACTAAAAGAGAAGGTCCTCACCCCGTTGCATCGGCAACGCCGAAGTTGTCCCCAGTCACTTAGACGCTCAAGTCAAGAGTATAATGGCTACGGTAATCCGTACGTATGTGTTGCGTCTTCTTGGGGATCCCTGTTCTGGCCCGTACAGCTCGAGAGGGTTTCACTCCACCACCCCGGAGGCAGCATGAGGCTAGTAAAACAGGGTAGAAACCAGAGTGTGCCCATTGCAGGAGAGGTAGTTCAAAAGCACGGCAGCCTCTCCCTATATGTTACGCGTTTAATTTCAGCGGCGCGCCTGATGCTAGGGCTGAAACTCTTGCGGGTGCCGCGAATGCCACCATCCTCCTCAACTCGGTGGTTCGTGCCGAGTGTCATCTGATGATTCTGCGTCGGAACTCTGTGGGAAAGTGGAGCCAAATCATGGGTTAATAAGGAGTGTTCCTTTTGTGGTGTATGGATACACGATAGACTTTTTTTCGTTGTCAGGGGTTCTTCTGCCGTAGTGTAAAGCCAAGAATCGAAACGCTGGCGATTATGTGGACTGCATCATCATGCTCCGTGATCCGGGGTGTGTGTTAAATTCGATACCACCAAGCGAGGCGACTGTGTTTGCCTGTTTGTTTGTTTTAGGCATGTGAATCCGTCCTGGTAGATGTGTCCCGCCCCCGTGAATGATGCTCAAACTACGGATAAACTCCCGTGTATTGCGTTCAGATCATCATCTCGTTTATCTTGGAGAGAGAAAAAAAAGGGGGGGGATTTATTTCTGCACACGATCGACGACGAAAGGTGGATCCGTATCACTGTCGGCCCCTTCCAATCATTTCCAATCATCGTCTTCGTCAGCCAGGATGCCAGGTCGCTCCGGAGCCGTCCAGGAGGTCCCTCCCATATTACATACGCCATCCCGGATTACATATACACTACAATTAGTCCCCTCGCCGCTTCACTTTATACCGTCCCCCTCCCCACCATTGCTGATGGAAGGTGCCCGCGCCGCTTTTTAGTGGATTACAAATCCGAACTGTTGGTCGCTTTTTGGTGCGCAGATCCGCACACAGACACCCGCAGCGCGCAGCTCCCTCCCGTCCCGTCTGCTGCTGTCGCTGTCGCTGTCGCCGTCGCCGTCGCATGAACAGCAATCCCGATCTCCGGACTGATTGATTGATTGAGTGCCTCATCGCAGTCGACCGACGACGCATGCCCATCTTGATGACCTCCTTTCATTGAGCCTCAACATCGCTGCATGCGGAGCACGTCCCCCCATCATGTTTTCACGCCACAAGGACATGTCGCACATGTCCTCGCTGTCCGGCCTGCGGTCGCGCTTCAAGAATAGCATGTCCTCGTCGGCCAAGATCCGCAGCTCCGAGGGCTGCTGGACCTGCCGCCTGCGTCGCAAAAAGTGCGACGAGGCCCGCCCCGTCTGCGAGGGGTGCGCCCAGCTTGAAATCACCTGCCACTACAGCGAGACCAAGCCCGACTGGATGGACGGCGGCGAGCGCCAGAAGGAAATGGCCGACCACCTCAAGAAGCAGGTCAAGATCCAGGCCAACAACCGCCGGGAGCGCAAGTACCTGCAGGGCCTCGACGTCGAAGGCCGCGACGACTCGGACGACGACCATGTGCCCCCCGTGCCCGCCCTGAGTGCCGACGACGGCTCGTCGTCCAAGGCGACCGACTCAAACAGCCCGTCGACCGTGAACGACACCCCCGGCGACTCGTCCAGTCCCGGCTTCCACATGGACTCGGTCAAGTCGTCCATCCATGAGATCGCGCCGGGGTCGTCGCCGAACCAGATACGCCACCAGACCCCCGAGGCCGTCGTTCATAGCAGGCCCAGCCCGGCGCCGCCAGCGGCGAAGACCGCCTTCGACTTCAACACCCCGCCCCCCTTTGCCGACGATTCAAACCTTAGCTTCATCATGATTTACCTGGACTACGTCTTCCCCTTCCTGTTCCCCTTTTACAAGCCGGCGCTGCTCGAGGGCGGCCGCGGCTGGCTACTGAACGTCCTGAACCACAACAAGGCCCTCTACCACACCGCCCTCGGCCTCTCGTCCCACTTCTTCGGCGTCGTCCTCAACGGCGCCCAGGTCGAGCACACGCCGTGCCGCATGAAGAGCGTCGCGAGCCTGCAGCACCAGCTCGACCTCGCCATCAAGGAGCTCCGCGCCGACATGGCCCGCATCAACGAGGGCGGCGTCCAGGACCAGCTCTCGCAGGGCTGCCGCGTGCTGGAGAGCATCGTCCAGCTGCTCATCTTCGACGTCACCCTGGCCACGACGGACCACTGGCACATGCACCTGGACGCCGCCACCGTCGTCTTCAAGCAGATCCTGCCGCAGCCGGACCACTGGGACGGCACCATGCAGCACATGGCCATCCCCCTCCTGCAGGGCGTCCACTTCCCGCCCGGCTCGCACAAGCCGTGGAGCTCCGACCAAGCCGCCCTGCGCTTCTTCACCGCCTCGCTGCTGTACTTCGACATCATCTCCGCCACGGCGCTCGAGCGCCCGCCAGTGCTCCAGGGCTACCACCAGTACCTGCTCAGCCCCCGTAAGGAGGAGTGCCTCGAGACGGAGCCGCGCCTGAGGCTGGAGGAGTACTTTGGCTGCCAGAGCTGGGTCCTGCAGATCATCGGCGGCATCGCCGCCCTCGACGCCTGGAAGAAGGAGACGCGGAGGGCCGGCTCGCTCTCCATGACCCACCTCGTCTCCCGCGCCGCCTGCCTCGAGCTGGCCCTCCGCGAGGGCATCGCCTGCATGGAGAACCAGTGCCCCCAGCTCCTGGGCCCGGGCGACACGCTCTGCTCGGCTGCCGGGGCCTGCTCCCTGTCCGACTCCCCGCCGCCGCACCCGACGCACGCCGACACGACGAGGCTCCCGCCCGACCCCCTCACCCTCTATCAGAGCCAGCAGACCCGGGACTCGGTCGAGGCCTCCAAGATCCACACAAAGATCTGGGCCTACGCCGCCCTCACCTACCTCTCGACCGTCGTCTCCGGCTGGCAGCCCTCGTGCCCCGAGACCGCCACCAGCGTCGCCGCGACCGTCGAGCTGCTCAACTCGCTCCACAGCCCCGTCTGCCTGCGCACCGTCGTGTGGCCCTTTTGCGTCATCGGCTGCCTCGCCGACCCGTGTCAGGAGAACATGTTCCGCGAGATGGTCGGCAGGATGGGCGCCCTCGAGGTCTTTGGCTCCATCAAGGCCGCCCTCGGCGTCATGGAGAACGTGTGGGCCCGCCGGGACTCCATCGACGAGAGCTGGGACCTCGCCGCCTGCTTCAAGGTCCTCGGGCACGCCGTCCTGTTGACGTGAGCGTCGTCGCTGCTTTGAAGATCGCTCCCATCAGGGGGGCGTAGTCGCGAGAAGCTTTGTATGGGAGACGGGTGCCGAAAAAAGCCGCGCATCCATGTTCTGCTTGTCCTGGCGTTTGTTTTCGTCACAAATAGAACAAAGACCAAGGACGGCTCTGATGCCGGCGGACCCATTGAAGCATTTCGGTCTGGGAGACAAAACAAAAGAGTTTTTTTGGGGTCACGAAGAAGAGTAACTTGGACTATTTTGTTCCCGGTTATTTTTTCTTTTAATTATACGTGGCATAACCCCCAATCGGCCAGCGCCGAAACGGTGCAGACCCGTCACCGTTTTTTTCTGCTTGGGAGCCGAAATCTATCCAGTAGACATTACCAAAACAACAAAAACACCCCGGCGCGAAATACGAACCGACAATCTCTATTACCAGCAGAGCAAAACAAAACAACCCCCGCCAAAAAACAAAGGAACTACAGCTATCCGCGCCTTGTCTAATCACGCCTTCCGGGCGGACGAGGCCGCCCGGCCGAGCATGGTCTGCCGGTGCGCCTCCAGCAGACCCAAATCCCACCATCCGTCGATGAACTCCTTGATTGTCTTGCGCTTGGACTTGCCGCGCGTGAGAGGCTTGCGAGGAAGCTGGTGACCGGCCGAGTCCCCTGGAGACACGGGTGGCGGGGTCACGACCATCTCAGGCAACACCGGCAGCGGCTGGATGGGCAGCGGCGACGCCTCGACTATTTGGACGCGCTTCTGCCGCGTCTGCGCCGTGATGGGGGGCGGCGGGAACCATGGCCTGGCGGCATTGGAGGCCAACGGGGGAGCAACGGGGACACCGACATCGTCCGAGTCGGAGTCGCTGCTGTCCCACCGCTTCTCCTTCGCCAGTACCGCGGCGGTGCCCAGGCTCTTCTTGATGCTGCTGTTGTAACAGCCCCGCACCACCCTCGTCGGGGGAGGCGGAAAGGAAGAAGCGTAGTAGCCCGGCCCACCGCCGACCGCCACCCCACCACGGTCGCACCTTCAACCCTCAATGTCCTTGACGGCAGCGGGGGCAAGCTTGATGCGGCGCCAGAGGCAGACTGCGGTGACGGCGCTGAAGGCGAAGAGGACGCAGAGGGCGATGGAGAGGCCCCAGACGGCCTTGATGGCGTAGCAAGTTCGCTGGTCGGCACCGACCCAGACGAAGTAGTTGAGGATCGAGCCCGTCTGGATGTTGGCCGTGACGGAGGCCATGAAGTTGGCGGTGCTGCCGGAGGACTTGGGGAGGGCGGCGCAGTTGAGGTAGGACAGGGGCTTGCCGAGGAGGCAGGCAACGACGATGACGGCGATGAGAAGGGCCGAGTCTGCGGCAGTGGCGATGAGGAGGGGGAGCATGTTGTCGTAGTAGAGGATGTACGTGATGGTGATGTAAAGTGTCGCGATGCAGGACTGGGTGGTGTTAGTATCGGTCTGCTTAATAATATCACTTATCAAAAGACTGGCATAAAATTAAACTCACAATAACGAGGGTGCCGATCAAGACGGGAGGGGAGAGAGCGTCGGCGGCATTAATCTCGGAGATGAAGTTGGAGACCATGCCGATGATGGCGATGAGGGAGACGAACTGCATGGCGCGCATGGCGGTGAAAGTGTGCCCGAGGGCGCCGAGCTGAGGAGCCGAACCCATCTTGTTCCGGGCGAGGGAGATGGGGGTGATGAGAGTGAGCTTCGGGCGCGGGGTGTGGAAGTGGAGAGCGGTGCGGGCTGGGAAACGCCGGGGCGGGAAGGGGATGCAGGCCGAAGGGGAGGAGGGAGTTGAGGAGGGAATTTTGAAGGTCGTTGGGGGGTGGGCGTCGCTTGGTGTGAGCGACTAATAGGTTTGGTGAGAAGTGAGAGAGAGAATGGAGATTCGTAAAAAGATGGACGTGATCTGGAAAAAGTAGCGATAGAACCGTTCAAGATCGTGTTTCGTTTTGCTCTTCGTTCGTCGTGACGTTGAGATATGAAGGAGATTCGAGGATGCAAAATGAAACCGAAGACGATTGCCGTAGATAGATAGCGAAAGACGGAAAATGACCCAGAGACTTTGACTGTAGGAAATTTGACCTAGGAAATAAGGAAAGAGAGGAGGAAATAGGAAAAAAAGAGAAAAGACGGGAAGTGTTGTAAGGCTTTGACAGTGATGTTTGATGAGGAGCAAAAAAGAAGGGCGTCGAAAGCAGGGTGAAGTATGTCTTCTTTATACAATCGCATCACTCACAACTGGCAAACCTCGAAGCTTGTGTTTACTTGGTTTCCCGTTGTGCATTGTTGTTCTTGTCGTATTGCTAAATCGAGCAAACGCGTTCTGGACCTCAAGGTACGGTAGTTACTTCATGGTTCCTGCATGAGGTACGTCAAACCGGGTACCCTCTGTGAAAGTGAGTGAGTGGTTCGTTCAAGGATCCTAGGGTTCTAGGCATCCTGGATGGAGGATGTCGTTCGGGCTAGGTATGGTGAGCCGCTGGGCTAGACCAATCACGGCTCCTAGCCGGGGTGGTGGTGCGGCGCTTAGCCGTGGTGGAGCTCAAGACGTCGGACAAGCGACGCGGCTGCAAGTTGAATACGGATGCATGCAGCCCCGGGAGATTGGAGGTTCTGGGGTCTCACTTCCCCCGGCTGTCTAGGGATGATATTGTGAGGACAATAGGCGCGTCCAATAGCAGGCCACGCAGGCGAATCCAGGCATTGGATGGCAGCGCGGCTGTTTTGCACCGGGTAGGCCGGGGTTGATTGGACCTGCTTGAACCCGGCGTCTTCACCTGGGCTTGACCTTGACGTTGGTCCGGTGGGTCGCTGTCCTCACCTTGCGGGCTGTCGTGTGGGAATAGACAGACAAGCAGACCATCAGGCAAGGCCGGTGTGGGACGACGATGGGAGAGGCTGAGGCGCCTGTTCATACAGGCTAGGCCGAAGCCATGCAAGGCATGGGACCTGAAACCTGGCCAGGCGGCTGCCGGCCTAGGCCGCATGCCTTGGCCTAGAGTATGGTTCTTTATTCAAGGCAGCTTTGGCAGGGTAAGGTCCGTTCCTGGGCCTTGGTTGGATATGACGCGGCCGACATCTCCCAGGGGCAGCGGCCTGCTTTCGAGCGTCTTGAGCCTCACGCAGCCATGGAACGATGGTGGTTGGCCCGCGGAAGGCCGGGTTATCGTCGATCGCCTTGGCGTCTGTTGGGTCCTTGAATGCAACAACTCGTGTTGGAGTGGTTCGACGGTCTAGACTTCGCTCGATCGATCCTCTATTGTGGTTACGACCTGCGTCGGATTCTGGGCGCATGAGGTCGTACTGTTGGCCGCAGAGGGCTGTGAGGTCCTGCAATTGTAATATCCCGAAACGCAGCGCGAACATGATCATGCGCAGGTTATAGACGCGTAGACGCGAAGACGGCTGTCAGACCTGTGAGAATGATGTCACACTGCACGACGTGGGTAGATGCATCAAGACCAAAGTTTAAAAATATGGTTCGCTTTGAAATTTCAGTATATGGTTCATGCGATGTTGCAGTCTTCTTTTTGCCTGCCGATACGCCTTGAATACCAGCCTATCAGCACACATGTCACCTTGCCTTACCTTCACCTAGCGGCCTCTTTTCTTCTCCTCACTGTATGGCCGGTGGCGTTAGCAAGGTGAGCCTCGTCTTCTATCCCCGGGTCTTCGTCTCCTCGTCTCCGTCATTATGGTTGGCTTAGCCGAGAAGGTCATCCAAGCCGTGGTTTCCTCCGGAGGTGGATGAGCCGCCGGCGGGCTTAGGTGCCGAGGACGCAGGAGCGGGAGCGCCCCAGATACCGGCGCTGCTCTTCTCCTTCGCAAGCTGGCCCAACGCGGGACCCGCCGTAGGCGTGCTTGTCTTCCTGACACCCGTGCTAGCCTGCGACCACAATGCGCCGAAGGCATCGCCACCAGCAGCTGCGGGCTTGGCTGCTGCCGAAGCCGGCTTTGATGCGGCCCCAGGGGTAGCGGCAAAGGAGCCGCCGGTAGACTGAGGGATAGCAGACTGGACGGAACCAAAGTAGTTGGGGCCAGAAGGCTGGTAGTTGGTGGGCTTGGGAGCCTGGGTCGCGGGCGAGGAGACAGCCGGAGTGCTGAAGGCCGAGTAGTTGACGCTCGGGGCGGGCGACATGGAGGACATGCTGACCATGTTGCCAATATTGGCCTGTTGGGGTGCGGACACAGGTTGGGGTGCGGCAAAGGTGGTAGCGGAGTTGGCGGTCATTACCGGAGGGGAGATCGGAGCAGCTGCAGGCGCGGCAGACTGGAAATCATCGAACTCGTCATCGTCAGTAGCAGCGGACGAAGATGCTGGCAGAGAAGCCAGGCCAGAGCCATTGGACGAGGAGGGAACGACTGGAGCGGGTACAGACGACGGCACAGGGTCGTCGAAGGAGAAAAGGTCGACTTCGGGCTCCTTCTTCTTGGGCGGCTGGGCCTTGGGAGCAGCCGCTCGCTCGGGTCTCTTCGACCGAGACGCCGAAGAGCTAGCAGCAGGTCGGTCGCCCTCGTCAAACTCGTCGTATTCCTCGAACTTGTCGTTGTGTGCCTGTGTTCTTCCGTAGTCATTGCTCTCTTGTCCACCAAAGCCGCCGCCGTCGCCGTAGACACCGCCGGAGTAGCCACCGTAGCCGCCAGACTCGTTACCGTAGCCTCCAGACTCGCTTCCGAACCCGCCGTACCGGCCTCCGCCACTCGAGAAGCCACCGCCCAGACCCATGCCACCCTCAACGCCGGTATACTTGTTCTTGGAGGCTCGCGCCTTCTTACGCTCCGTCCGGATCCGCTCGACATCACCGAGGAGCTCGGCCAACTCCTTGGCGCGATTGCGTACATTGATTCCTTGATCCTTTCCGTTCAGGTCGATGAAGTGAAACTGACGCAGCATCTTCAGTAGTGTGATGTGGCCACGGGCGTCGTCGATGACACGTTCGGAGCCGTGCTTGATGAGGAACTCGAGGAGCTGGAGGGCCTTGTAGATTTGCCGCCACTCCTCGGCGGACTTCTCTGTGAATCGACGGTAGATCATGGGCATAATCTCGTTAAGGGTAGCGCTTGGAGCACGTCAGCATCGTAGAAAGCACAGTCTGGCTGGGGGAGAAGTACTAATTGAAGGTGCCGTTGGCGATCTCCTGCATCAGTGACGAGGACGCGCCCCAAGGCTCGTTGTTCGTGGCCTCTCGAACCTGGATGTTGTAAGATGGATGTCGTCCCGTACGAGGAAACGGATGAAACTGACCTTGGCCTCCATTTCCGTGTAGTTCATGACAGCTGGGCGCGGTCAGCATACGGTCGGGTACACCTCGAATGGGATACTTGGCCATTACCATTCTGGACCTTCCTGACGCCGGCCTTGACGTCGTACAGTGTCATGTTCGACACCGTGTCTTTGAGGTTGTTCCAATCCATTTTGACGGTTACGACGGACGAGATTGAGGTGTGGAAATGATGAACAGCAGATGGGAAGCCCAAGGGCGCAGGTGAGGATAGCAGGATGTTTTCCCTGTGATCCTTTGTCGACGTTTCAAAGAGATGCGCAACTCAGTGACCTGGCCACCCTGGAACTTTCGGGCTCAGGTCCAGCAATCGGCCTCGGGCGGTACGGCGCCAGGGGGTACGTACCTCTACTGCAAGATAAGATTGGCTCAGTCTGAGGAGGTAGAAGGAAATGGGATGTGGGGAAGGATGATGTCGAGTCACGTGAGCCAGTCTCAGCAGAGGAGGAGGCCGGGATGGGATGGGAAAGAGCAGGAGCAGCAAAGATGGCAGCGGCAAGAGCTTCCCTGGCGTACTGGGATATGGGCCTGGCTATCGGCGGTACGTACTGGGTCTCTCGACCCATTCGCAGCTTGACCCTGAACAGCCATTGTTCCTCAATGGGGTATTCTTAGAAACCTCCAGATAGTTGAAATAGATGAGGTTTCAGCTCTTGATAGAATTCTTGACGGCGGTATCGGCAATGAGTTCATTGAGTTCGGAGGCTCGCACGAGTTGACGGGCACCAGCTCACACCATACAGCTGCAACACCTGTCCAAAATGAATGGGCGTCCGTGCTCCAGCAAATGTCTCCGACTCTTCGTCACCCCTCCCTGGCCGAACAACCTGAGCCGAAAGTGCATTCCTCAGGTTGCTCCGCCGTGCCGTTCCGTGGTCAGCCTCTTTGGGAAGTCCCTGGCCGCCTCACCAAAACTTTTTTCTCCTGAGAAGACAGCGAGACTGAATCTTCATCATCAGCGCCATCCGTTCTTCATCCATCGGCCTCCGTGTAACAACAACATTCATCTCCTTCTTATTCTGTTCCTGTACCATTACCTTGACTGTGTAATCTGCTCTTGGAGGTGCGTAAAACTGGTTCCTTTTGTCGCCCCCAAAATCACACGTTTCCTCATCCCAAGCTTCCCCTTACCTACTCCCGCATGAAAGCCTTTCAAGAGCTACCACAGCTGGACTCTGCGGCCAAGACGGGTTGTGTGCGGGCCAATTGAGCTGTCAGAATGGAATGGGAGCTTTCCCATCCAGCCTCTGCAGCTTATTGTCCTGGCAAAGCGACCATTGAGCCCGGCTGGCATCTTGGATAGCTCCAAGCACAGCACAAGCAAGCACAAGCACAAGCACAAGCACGGCAGCCTCTGGCATGGGCTGGGCTGGCAGCAGTGTGGTCACCACACCAACATCAGACACCAACAGCAGACTGCACGTACAGACGGCAACGGATGGTGCGATTGTCCAGACCACGGACGGCATTCATTGGGTTTCGGCTGTTGGCTGCGGCTTGTCATGCTTTTGTCCGTCGCCGCCGCCGCTGCTGCTGTGCCATCCACCCACTCGTCCATCCACGCCATCCCCGCTCCCAGAGACCCAAGATTCCACGAGCTTCCGAAGGTGTCAAGGGCAACGTGGGCCAGTGGGGGACGGTGACTTGGCTGTGTCGATTGGAGTTTTAGTCGGCACCGCTCTGCCCAGTCCAGCTGTGCCAGCTTGCTGCCCCCCTCCCCCTCTCTCTCCTGTCGCTCCAATAGGCGTCGGCCTCGGGGGTTTGACGTGCATTCGCCTTCCTGCCCGTGCCGCACCGGGGTGCCAATGGCTCTTGTTGCTCTGCCCTCCTCGGCGAAGTAAAATACTTCCCTTTGTTGAGCAGACAGCGAGTTTATCCAGGTACCGGCGCAAAACCGGGCAGGGCGTTGCAGGTACATGTCCCTCGCGCCGGCCTAGACCTGGAGGCCAGACTCTTCAAGCTGCGCTGGAGGGTCGATCTCGGTCTCACCGCACCTTTGCTGCGAGCCCAACGATTGCTGGCTGGCTGGCTAGGCGACGGACAATCGGAATGATTGAACACTGCCATTTTTCTTGCCGAGCTAAGCCCAGTTGGGGGTGGAGGGAATTCATTATTTTCTTGATGAAGTCATCCCACTCAATGCGTCCCAAGCTCTTTGGCACTGCACTGGCTTGTTCGGGACTTGGCCAGCTGCAGCTGCAGTTGGGCTGAGGCAAAATCAAGTCAAGGCAAAAGCCAAAGAGTCGGAGTCGGAAAGAAGATCCCTTTGCCCCTCGTTACTTCCTCTCCCCCCCCTCGGGCAACGTCTCCCCAACCCCTCCTTCCAAGTTCCGTCACCGTGTACAAAGTACTTGGCTACTTTCGTCGGTGACCTCAGCAGCTCACTTCACGTGACTTTTTCTCCTCTTTTTCCTCATTCTCGGCCGCTCATTCGCTGTCTCAGCACCCGCAGTGGGGAGCTCCTGCGCTAACAATAACCCCCTCCACCCAGCTGTTGAAAAAATGAGACCAACCCTTTTGCGACCCCTCCTACCCCGCCATACCTTCTCCTGCTCCTCCGTTTCACCCTCGCCCTTTTCTCGACCTTCTACCTTCCTCAAACCTCTCCGAACTGTGATTCCTGCATCTACCAAGCCATCCGTTCGATTCTTCTCAGCATCCAACATCATGTCTGGTCCTCAAGTGTAAGTCCTCGTCCCTCACTGCTTCGATACAGAGCATCGCAAGCTCTCAATGACGCCATACTAACCGTTTGTTTAGCTACTTCGACCTCGAGTGGGAGGGTCCCGTCCTCGACGGCAGCGGACGTCCTACCCCCACCGTTAAGGGTAAGCTTTTTCTGCCATGAATTCCATCGAGAGTCATCACGATTGCCTCGCCTTGCGTCTCTAGCATGGCGTTGCCTCTACCTAGAGCAATCTACGGCGTCGATATCACCCGCATCACCAAACTGGGTTGCCTTGATTGTTTACTCGTCGCCGTCATTCTCGGCCACCCCTCCAAGGCCAGCTGAACTGTGCTGACCAACCAATCTGTCTACAGCCCAGACCGGCCGCATCACCTTCAACCTCTTCTACGATGTTGTCCCCAAGACCGCCGAGAACTTCCGTGCTCTCTGCACTGGTGAGAAGGGCTTCGGTTACGAGGGCTCTTCCTTCCACCGTATCATCCCCGAGTTCATGCTCCAGGGTGGTGACTTCACCCGTGGCAACGTACGGCGCCTGCCCTCCTATTGCCCGCCAGACAATGAGCTTACAACGTGACAGGGCACCGGTGGCAAGTCCATCTACGGCGAGAAGTTCGCCGACGAGAACTTCTCCTTGAAGCACGACAAGCCTGGTCTGCTCTCCATGGCCAACGCCGGCCCCAACACGTAAGTCTTTCAAGTCTTTCCCGCCGGCTTTGCATCCCACTGACCGTCTCTCTAGCAACGGCTCCCAGTTCTTCGTCACCACCGTTGTCACCTCTTGGCTCAACGGCCGCCACGTCGTCTTCGGCGAGGTCGCTGACGAGAGCTCCCTGCAGCTCGTCAAGGCCCTTGAGGCTACCGGCTCCTCCAGCGGTACCGTCAAGTACGGCAAGCGCCCCACCATCGTCAAGTCTGGCCAGTTGTAAATTGCCCCGCACTCGGTTCTTTGTACGTTAGGCCCTGCTTCTGAAATGTCGCGAGAGACACCTTGACGGGAAGGATGGACGATTTGGCGGAGACTTGGGAATTGCGCCATTGCGCGGCTTGGCGACAATCAGCATTGCTGCTGCTCAATAGTCAGCCAAGACAAAAAGTTACTGCCACTCAACTATTTTCGTGTGCTATGACATGATGCCGTCGTCTCAACGACTTGTTAATATGTTTTGAGTGACATGGAACCCCACCCCCCACCCATTGAGCCCGACCTTTAGACATCGCACATCACTTCTTCACACATGTATTCAGGGCACGCTTAGATGCCACTAAGGGACTCGTATAGGGTTAAACATATCATTGGTATAATTGCACAGCCAGTACCTTGGCTGCTATTGAAACTATTCCGCTTGGGAGGATAAAATCTACCCTGGCAAACCGTCCCGCCGTGTCCTCTTTTTTTAATCGTGCCAACGCCAATGCAATGCTTCCCATGATGCGAATCAGTCAAGCCAAACCCATCTTTTTACTCCCGGAAACCACCCTCCCCCTCTTTCCTCTCGTTTCTTGTGTCCATCCTCCCTCAGAGCGCGTCTCCTTATTCCAGGCCCAACCACCGTTGGAAATACACGCAATTGCTCGCGCTCACCGGGCCGCCCTCTTCGCAGAGGTCAAAGACAGGGCACCGCCCGCAGGGGGCCTCCGTGTACCCGTTGACAAACGGCTCCGGGCCGCCCTCGTCGGGGCCGCCGTCCTGTCGACCAGCCCAGCCGGTGGTGCTCTGTCGAGGGGCCCGGCAGACCCTGTACCCGAGCCGGCCGGCTACGCGGATGGACTCGATGAGGCCGTCAAAGACCAGCACGTCGATCAGCTTCTGCATGTCCTCCTCGCCGAGGATCGTGTCCGAGGTGATTCCCGACTGGGAGATGAAGCGGGCGATCTCGCGCACGGTCGGGTACTCCTTGTAGCCCGCGGGGAGGGGCAGGCAGGCCGGCTCGCGCTTGGGCGGCTGGACGGCGGAGACGGCGCCGTTGGCGGCCCCGACGTCGCCGTCGCCCCCGGAGATCTCGGCGGCGCCGCGCTTCTTGCCCTTGGCGTCCAGGCCGCCCTTCAGGACGCCCTTCTTGGGCACGGCCGTGCGGGTGGCCGAGGTGCCGGTGCTGTGGTAGGTGCTCTTGCGCTTGATGTAGTCGAAGATGACGCGCTGCAGCTCCTCGATGAAGGCCTCGTCGAGGGCCGAGTCGGTGAACCAGGGGCCGCCGGTGGCGCGCTCCGAGGGCCGCATGGAGGCCTTGATGAACATGCGCTTGTTCGGGTGCTCGACGTTCTTGAAGGGCGCGATGAGCCCCTTGCCCTGGAGCTGCTTGAGGGCCGTCTTGAGGACCGAGTCGTGCATGTTTAGGCGGTTCTGGATGGACTTTGACCAGATTCCGTCGCCGCCCGCCTCGTCGATCGCGCCATAGACCATGCGCTGTTCGTCTGTCGAGCAGAGCTTGTATCTGGCGGGCGGTAGTCAGCATTTTAGGCATCGGGGAGAGAGGAGGAGGAGGAGGAGGAGTAGGGCGGGTGTTTTCCTGGTGGGACTCACTTTTCTGCATCCTCGACGGAGCGCCATCTCCATGCGAGGCCCGTCTGGGAGGAAACTGCGATGAGGAGGCGGTCGTTGGTCAGGCTCTGGAGGACCTTGAGGAGGGTGACGGTGTCGCGGTTCGGGATGACTTCGAAGTCGAGGATGTCGTACTGCGAGAAGAGCTGGCCCTCTTCGCCGGCCTTCTGGAAGGCCTCGTAGAGCGTCTCCTTCCACACCTCGAGCTTCGAGTCGGTGCTCGAGGTGGTGGCCACCGAGGGCGACGGCGCGGGGGGGCTGGGAGCCATTGCGACGGGTTATCGTTACGACTGCTTTTTTTTAGGGTGTTCTGTTTCCTCTCCTTTGGCGTCTGGCCACTGCTGTCGTTGGGCTTCGTCCGAGGGAGGAGGCCGGTGGCGGGTAATCGATCGGTTTGATGGTGGGGGTGGGTGCTTGGGGGATTTTTTTTCGGCCCAGGGTCCTGCGGGAGAAAGAGAGGTGGTTTTGCGCCCCGGAGGGAGGGTAAGGGATTTGCGCCGACGGCGGTTCTGGTTGTGGCGATTGGGTGTTTGGCTACATCTGTAGATGCAGGAATGAGCTGCCTGTCACCGATTGAATAGCATTGGTGGTCTGCTCGGGGTGGTTGGAGGGAGGTTCGAGGCGCGAGGAGAGCGCGGCAACGTGTGTGTGACTTGGGTCGGCGACGATGGTGGGATTAGATTTTGGAGGTGCATCAGAGGTTCGATCGGCGGCGCAGAGAAAAAAGGTGCCCCGCCACAAAATTTTGGAGGGTCGGTCGGCCCAGGTTCGGGGGGGGGGGTGGAGGAGCGTGGTCCCCGCTGCGACAGCACGGGTGTAATTACTGATTACCGCTGGGAGCGTGTCCTACCTAGCCTAGCTGGCGGGCGGTACAGGCACAGGCACCTACGGCACTTGAAGTCAGCCTCCAGCTTGCATTGGCGCCGGAAGAACTGCGGGAGAGACGGGCATGCGCTGGGAGCTGGCCTGCTGTCGACGCTGCTGGGGGAACACCACACCTGAGATGGGTGCAAGGTGAGGGACAAGGGATGGTACGTACCGATTGGTGGTGGAGTCGCTCGACGATCAACAACACGGCAACCTCTTTGTCTTTTATCGTCGGGGGGATTGGAGATGATTCAATGGGCAATGCAGTATGAGCTTCAAGCACAAGCGTCGGGACTCGATGTGATGTACTTTGGGAATCCGGAAACTCATGTCAGCCGAGGGCGTGAGATCCTGCATTATATCCGCCCTCAAGGCCTCAAAGTGAGTCACTGCCCGAGTGCTCAAGGTGTGTTCAGACGAGCCTGTCAGCCTGCCATCTGAGCACCTCTAGCCTCAGGCAGAGAGAGACCTTGATGCTAAACTTACACCAAGCCTCTGCTGCTTTCGCAAATGGTAAAGCACCCTCAACAGCTTACCATCTTGAAGGACCCTCCGATGTACATGCGGTAGTTGGGAAGAGCCGCCGTTGCCACAAAGCTTGATCACGTTCATCACAGAGGACGAGTCGTTACCGCAGGACTTCATGTTATTGACAAAGTTTTTCTAGTGATGGTTCTTGCTATTTTCTCGGAATTCTCCGTCTTTGCAACCTCAGTCTCCGGCCTAAAACTTGTTCGTCAATGCTGATCTCCATTATCAATGCTTAGTCCAGCTCGGTTTAGATTCAAACATCATGACTCCAGTTAGTAACGCTGCCCAGAAGTTCGCCATTGGCCTTCGTCGTCTGCGGGGTCTGCATAGATTAAAGACAATCTCAATTCAGAGGATGGCCTCGTGTCGACAAGCCTGGGGCGAATTATGTTAAAGACCTGCAGTGGCTCTAGACAGCATGTATAAGATATCTTGCCATGCCGGGTATATTGATCAAAACCAATTGCCGATAGGTGAAGACAAACCCTCCCACAATAACCATATGGTATCGTAAAGTGATGATTTGCGGCTAATTCGGTAGATGTCACGAGGCAGTCCTTCACCATGCCAAGAGTTTGGGACAATCATTTAAGGGGAGAGAGACGCCTTAAGAGACGCGATGGCTTGTACCAGTGATGACTGAAAGCAACGCTTCTACAAACTTCTTCCTACCGAATAAACCCTGTGGAAGGAATCATGAAGCATACAGCCATCCTGGCTATCGCCCTTGCGAGGCTGGTCGTGGCCTTGCTAGACGCTCGACAGCTCCCTCCCACTAACTCAACTGTCGAGTGTACGCCACTGTCGTCCCCGTGGCCAACGTGGCAGCAGCTCCCGAAGCAACCCTCGCTCCCCGATCCCTTTCTGCCCCTGAAGTACATGTCGCTGGACAATGCCGGCAGCAACCCGACGCAGTTCGCAACCGACGTCATGACGGGGAAGGGGAAGAACCGCATCCAGACCCGCGAGCAATGGTACCAATGCCAACGCCCCCAGCTCATTACCATGCTCCAGGAGTACCAGTTCGGGTACTATCCAGACCATTCCAAGGAGCAGGTCGTAGCCACCCGCGCCGGGAATACCATCAACATCGCCGTCACAGCCGAAGGTAAGACCGGCCGCTTCCAAGCTTCCCTCGCTCTGCCCTCCGGCAAGGGACCGTTCCCCGTCGTCATCAACACGGGCGGCATGCAGGACCAACCGTACCTCCAGGCCGGCATCGCGGTGGTAGGCTTTAACTATGTCACCGTCGCGGCGGACAGCAACTCCAAGACCGGCGCCTTCTGGGACGTATACCGCGGGAGAGACATTGGCGTCCTGACGGCCTGGGCTTGGGGCTTCCACCGCACCCTGGACGCCCTCAACCTCACGGTCCCCGAGATTGACGCCTCGCGCGTGGGCGTGACGGGGTGCTCGCGCCTAGGCAAGGCCGCGCTGGCGGCGGGCTTGTTCGACGAGCGGATCACGCTGACGATGCCCATGTCCTCGGGCGTCCAGGGGCTGGGCCCCTATCGCTACTACTCGCTGAGCGGGCAGGGGGAGAACCTGGAGAACTCGAAGCAGGGCGCCGGGTGGTGGACCAACGCCAAGCTCGGAACGTTTGTCGGCCACTCGGAGAACCTGCCGTTCGACGCGCACGCCATCGCTGCTGCCATCGCGCCGCGGGCGCTAGTCATCGACCAAGGCACGGGAGACCCCTATGTAAACTCCAAGGGAACCGCGGTCGTGGTCTACCCCGCCGCGAAGCTCGTCTACGACTTCCTCGGCGCTGGCGACAAGATTGGGATCGCGGTCCGGAGCGGCGGGCATTGCGATATGGGCGGCTAGTAAGTCCTCGACCTGGAGCCTGCCCGGCGAGCTGAAACTGACCGAGACAACAGCACCAACGTCCTGCCCTTCGTGCAGCAGGTTCTGCAAGGGAAGCCGTCTGCCAAAGACTATCACAGCCTCGGGACATATGGGTCTCCCATGGCCTCTGCCTTTCCCTGGGCGACAGCCGTTCCGAAAATGTAGGCGGGTTGGCGTTGCGATACGGATAGGGCGTCCGATGCTGTCGCTAGGTCTCCCAGGCATCTAGGCAGAGTTCTATCTTACGAAGCATTTGGCTATTCTACCTACGCTCTTTTCCTTAGAGGACACGTGCATAGGTGCAAATGGGAATTACTCTGTGTGCTCGTGGATCGCAAGCCCAACCGTTCATCAGCACACTTGTCAAGACTGCCGGGTTTCATGTTGCTGGGCACTGTAGAGAACAGAGCAGAGGACCGATCATATTGTACCGACAGCAAGTTTCCCAAACTCGCTTATGGGTTTCCGACAACTCCTGCAGTTCGTGCTCTCGACCTTGAGGCAAGGATGTTTGGTATTTGGGGGTGGAGAGGCGCGCCCGGACCGCGGGCTCGGAGCAACCGGGGGTCGGACCCACAATCTTCAAGACCGCGGTAGAGCGAAAGGAAAAAAAAAAAATCTTTTCGCATCACCGGCCCTGTTCGATCTATAATGACTCAACCAGGCGTCCGAACCCAACAACAGCAGATCTTCGGATCTCGCTCATTAAACCCGCCTTGCTAGCTCAATCGGTAGAGCGTGAGACTCTTAATCTCAAGGTTGCGGGTTCGACCCCCGCGTGAGGCTCAAATCCTCACCGCGATTGGCATAGCCACTCTTCGGGTTAATCTTTTGCTTTTGCCGTTGCCTGCCTGCCACACACACCTTAGTGTTCTTGTCAACGGATGAGTGAACGGGCTTGAATCGTTTTGTGTTTCCTATTCGTCAGTCTTCTCAAGATTCATCGGAACACAGTTTTGAGGAGAACGTGAAGGTAAAGCATTGATCAACATTGCTGTATTACTTGCAAGATCCGGGTTGTGTCTTGCTCCGATCTATAATCATTAGATAGAGACCTATGCAAAGGCACCTACTATGGCCATAAGCGAAGCTCCTCCAATTACCGCCAGATAGGCACTAAGCCGCTTCCTCCCTTGAAGCACTGCATAACTCTTTTCGGAAAGGAAGTCCTCTGCCAATAGCTGCACTAGACCAGCGAAGAGAAGCAAGCCCGCCGAGATGGCATTCATGAACCCAACCATGAGCAACCCGGTCTGGCTCATGGGATCGTACAAGTTATGCACTATCAGACCAATGAGCTGCCCGAGTGGAGTTGTGCCACCGAAAGCAAGGACCATGAGCCATGGCCGGGGCGACGACCTGGGCAGCTGAATGGCCGCGATACGGCTGCCGAGGGCGAGTCCCTCGAACGTCTGGTGGAAGCTGATGGCGATGAGAAACACGATAAACGTGGGACCCGTGGCTACCGAAATGGCCATGCCGATAAAGATGCTGTGGAAGAGGATACCACCTTCCAAAAGGAGACATTGGCGGAGGAGTCGTGACTGCTCCTCCTCGGTGACGATTTGGGGTGCGCCAGGTGTAACGGTGATTTTCGGACGGTTGTTGGGCGAGCTTCGTCGCCGAGGTTCATCTGTGGATACCGGGTCTAGCTCGTTGATATCGAGATCAATGTCGGACGCATCGTCGTCGAAGCTGTCGCGCTCATCCGCCAGACGATTGTTCGCCTTTGCGCGTGTCGGTGTGGAGCTAGGCAAAGGCGAGGCGCCGGCCATCAGTCCCTGAGTAGAATCCATATTCTCGAGGGTGATGTCCTCCGGTCGGTGCGAGCCAGCCCTGTGCGACGATAGGCTCCTGGCCCCGTGCCTACCGGCTCCATGAGAGTGGCCATTGTCCTCCTCGTCCCAGTACTCATACTCGTGCGAGTGCGAATGCGAGTGACCGGCACCGCGGGTTGCTAGGTAGGACTCGAGAGCGACGACGGATAGTGCGGCTACCATGGCAACCAAGCCGGCCATTTGCGGGTATCCTCTGTTGAAGACCGATGGGAGACATGGGTCGGTCAGGGAGGCAAACGCCGTCGGAAGCAGATGGACAAAGGATGTTGCGAGGAGTACACCGGTGCCGAAATGCTGACAGTAGAAGAGAATTCTGCTCTGGGGTCGGCCTTTCGAGGTTCGTCGGGGGAGGAGTGGGATACCACATGCTGTCATGGCTTCGTCAGAAAAAGTTCAACATATAGCGATGCGCGACCTCGACAGCCGTACTGATGAAGGCTTCTCCAAGATCAGAGGTTTGGGTGCTATGTCCCCATCGCAGCCACCGGGTACTGCACATGGTGACGATTGCAAGGTGTCACTTACAGATTGTGCTCAATGCCAGTATCAGCACCAGCGCACCGATGTGCAACGGGGTATCGTAGGACTCCTTTCTCGACGAGCCGCATTGCGGCTTGGCTGCGCTCGCGGCGGCATCATCGGGGTTGTTCACGGCGTGCCCGTGTCGCTTTGAGAGCTCGGCGAGCAGGAATTCGGTAGGTATCGAGGCCCATGAGGCGGCATCTTCGGATAGAAAAGTAAGAGTCAGCAACCAAAATTACTTTGATCCCAGGTTGTACACGTGGAAGACATCCCCCGCCAGGGACTGGACGATAGTGATGCGCACCTCTTGCCCAAGCTCCTGTAGCTCCTGGATCACCCATTCTGGACGGCGGGCGTTGATGAAGTCTGGCTCAATATCATGGCGACTCTGCACCACAGAGATGCAGATGGTCGAATGGGCAGAAACCAAGAACGGCAAAAAGGGACACGGATCGTGCCTCGTCTTCGTCCAAAGTTTGGCCCAAGCAATACGTGGGACCCGGACGATGTGGTGAGCACCCAGAGAGGGACAAGGGAGGCGGAGCTCCTGGGTTACAGCTCCTCGGTCCACTGTGTCCTGATTTCCCCCCTATGAAAACAAGCGCATGGGGGGGCTTGGCCCCTTGGATTTACTGGGGAACAGGGGTGACGGAGTCTCGGGAACACATTGACAGCTGCAACCAGATACGTAATTACCCCAGCGAAGCGAGAGGCTAATTCAGGGACCTTTGCAAGCTTCATGTCCTTGTTCACACGGTGCGGTACCGGTCTTATCAGGGACGACCTTAAGTAAGCAGGTGCGGGCTAAGATAAGAGCTATTAGGTATGACGAACAACGGGGCCTCGGTACGATGACTAACCGATTCGCGATATCGGTTGCCTATCGCACCAGCTCAGCTCCGACTGACTGAGACAGAGACCTCCAGGTCTGTGACACACAGCTTCCCAACCTCATCTCAACCTCATCTCAGCACTAGAGTTTGTCCGTCGACTGAGCGATTACAATGGCTGGAGCTCGACGTCTTCAATTGGCCGGTTTGGCTCTGCTTGGTGGTGTGTCCGCCCTGCAGATGCAGGTGCAGGTACCTGGACAGCAAGCACCGCTGATTGCCGACGAGTCGCCTCTCATTTCAACATCTCCGTCGGGCGCGTCGTCGTCTTCGAAGAAGCCTTTGGTCGATACCGAGGCCCTGCAAGACACAATCACCGCTGATAATCTGCTTGCACGCGCTAAGGAGCTGTATGAGATCGCCAAGCTGGGCGAGGAGGAGTACAACCATCCTACTCGCGTCATTGGCAGCGATGGTACGGCCACCATCATCTCCCCGGCAACACAAATTCGCTCATGCTCACCATTCACATAGGTCATCTGGGAACTTTGGAGTACATCTACTTCAACCTCGCCAAGTTGGGCGACTACTACAAGGTCTGGAACCAGACCTTCCCTGCAGTATCGGGCAATGTCTTCGAGTCCCGCCTCGTCATCGGCGACCAGGTGCCCAAGTCGGCCACGCCCATGGCACTGACGCCGCCTACGAAGAACAAGCAACCTGTGCACGGCGACCTTGTTTTTGTCGAAAACGATGGCTGCGATGCTTCTGACTACCCCTCCGAAGTGAGCGGCAACATTGCTTTCGTTCGCCGCGGCACCTGTGCGTTCGGAACCAAGAGCGAGCAGGCTGGCAAGGCTGGCGCTGTTGCGGCTGTTGTCTACAACTACGAAAGTGAGACGGTTCACGGCACCCTCGGCACGCCTTCCCCCGACCACGTCGCAACCTTTGGCCTCGGCGGCGATGATGCCAAGCCCATTCTTGAGAAGCTCCACAAGGGCGAAACTGTCGATGCGATTGCCTACATTGACGCCGTTGTCAACACCATCCACACCACTAACATTCTTGCCCAGACCACCGAGGGCGACCCGGAAAACTGCGTCATGCTTGGTGGCCACAGTGACAGTGTTGCCGATGGCCCTGGCATCAACGACGACGGCTCTGGCAGTCTGACTCTTTTGGAGATTGCCACCCAGCTCACCAAGTTCAGCGTTAACAACTGCGTTCGCTTCGCCTGGTGGGCGGCTGAGGAGGAGGGTCTTCTCGGCTCCGACTACTATGTGTCCGTTTTGTCTGATGAGGAGAACCAGAAGATTCGTCTCTTCATGGACTATGACATGCTTGGCAGCCCCAACTACGCCTACCAGATTTACAATGCGACCAACGCTGTCAACCCCACCGGCTCAGAGGAACTCCGTGACCTGTACATCGACTGGTACAAGTCTCACGACCTTCCTTACACCTTCATTCCTTTTGACGGCCGCAGCGATTACGACGCCTTCATTCGCAACGGTATTCCTGGTGGCGGTATCGCCACTGGGGCGGAAGGTATTAAGACCAAGGAGGAGGCCAAGCTGTTCGGCGGTAAGGCCGGTGACTGGTACGACCCTTGCTACCACCAGCTCTGCGACGATGTTGGCAACGTCAACTTGACCGCATGGGAGCTCAACACCAAGGTGAGTTTCATGACATACTTATTTGCCAGGACCAACACTAATCTGCTCTTTAGTTGGTCGCCCACTCTGTCGCCAACTACGCCGTGTCCTTCAAGGGCTTCCCTGAGCGCACCAAGGCGACTGTTGCCTCCACCTACACCAAAGAGACCAAGTATCACGGCAGCAAGCTTTTCATTTAATTTTTGACCAGCCATGAGTCTTCAATGCTATCACTATAAGGTGTACACTATGTAGAATTTCATTTACTGGAGCGTATGAGGGTCTGAATGTGTGGGATTGGGTAGTGGAGCAGAACAGGTTACCGGGAGGCGCATGCACGTTGATAGGTGTTTTATAGAGAATTTGATTTCATCGCTGTACAACAAGGCACCTCTTCTCACTGTATGATTTTGTATTTTTTTGCCGTCAAGCTCAGAAACGACTAATTATGACAGGCCGCCCGGATCGCAGACTCAGTTTCAAAAGATTCACTGAACAGCCAGCCACCTGCCTTGACAATGGAGGCTAGGACTGTTATAAGCCAAGAGTTACCAAAGGATTAAATAATTGTGAAGTTAGTTGCTAAAAACCTATAGAGAATTTGTGACCCTGGAAATTGTGTCGAGCGAGTTTCTCTTATCGATGACATGTTTAATTTTATCCGATGTTGCCTACACGACCCTCGCGTTTATTCTTTTGATTAGATCTGACGAGCCCATGGTTCTGTCATTATTCTCGTATCCCCAGCTGTCAACCCCCGACGTCCCCCATCGTCGCCACCAACGATAGCCGTATGACACGCCCTTTTTCGGCGTCCAGTGGTTGTTCGGTGTCCTGCGCACTTTTGGTCGGCCATGCAAACCTGGCGGCTCGGGCTTTAGCTGAGGTTCCTACAATCACATTGCAAGAGCGCCGGTACTTACATCTCCCCTGGTACTTCTTCGTCCTCGCCCGTTTCGTAAACTTGCGGCACTTCTGGCAATACTTCAAGTCCTCCCCCATCCAACCGCGAAGCCTTGTGTACAGCGGGCACGAGATGCACACGCAGTGCCTGCACCAAGGACGCTGGCATACCGGATGGTCTGGCGGGTATCTCCGGCACGTCATCCAGTTTCGGCAGCTGTGCGCGGCGCCTTGCGTGGCTACCAAACGGTCATGCGCTACGGCGTCCTCGGTCGTGAAGGTGAAGGCATGATGACGCCTGCGATGGGAGTAGGTGTTGTATTCCACCCCGGAGAACAGGTTGTAGCCGCAAGCCGCCGAGACCGCGTCGGGGGACAGATTCTGGTCGTACGACAGCAATGAGGGCTTTTTGGGGGTCAGAGGCAGAGTAAGTGTGCGGAAGAAGCGCGATACCAGTGAGAGGCAGACGAGGTCGTTTGTTTGGCAGTGAGATAGAATCTCAAGTTGAATCTCGACTGGTAGCTTGATGAAGAGGGAGGCGGAGAATTGTGTTAGAGGTTGTACAATATTTTGTACTGTTGATGCTGGCTTAGACATTGTCAAGACGAGGTATACTGATCGAACGAAGCTTGCTCAGGGTTTTCCATAAGATAATCGACAACCAAAAATCCCAATCTGAAAGGAAGGGATTTGGAAGCCTATTAGTAGTTGACAGTTGAAGCGCTGAATGCCGTTCTCACGGGCTTGATTACTTGGGCCAGCTGTAGGCTGCAGCCCCACTGCTGCCTGCGCAAGTGGGGAGTGGCGGGTACCCTTATTTCCCGATTTGGCGCGGCGGGATGCGGCTTGCAAGCACAAGAGACTGTCACTGGATGCGCTGCCAGCTCGAAGCTTTTCTGCTTGAAGGAAGCAGATCCAAGCCCTCACCGCCAACGAGAACTGGGATGGGCTGACTGCCAGAAGCCTGCCTTAGCGACAGCTGACCAACTTCGCCACTAAAACAGCTGTGACCATCGCCGTTGACAAAATGCTGTGTAAATGTCTGCTGGGCGACTATATCCTTTGATCTAGCCTTCAAGGGCGCGCTCATGAACAAATACTATTCTTTGTATCATGTTATGTTATGTTGCGGCCACAATCTCATGATATCCCTTACTCTCTCGGGGCTTCTTGGCTTTCTGGATCAGTGCCCGCCGAATTGTTCTCTGCTATCATTGTGTCTTTCAAAATGGCATCATCATTGCCTCCATATAGCTGCTCGTCAAAACCATTTCCAGATCTGAGGTCAGGGTCGACATCGCGCTTGGTGATGACATGCCATGCAATGATCGCCTCGAAGACCCAGACACAAGGATTACCTACACGTTGCCAGCTAGTATGAACGCTTTGATGTGTATCTTTAGAGGAGCCTACAGGAAGATAAAGCTTGTGTTCTAACCGCAGCAAACCCCCCGCCCATTGAGGATTAAATACCGAAGCAAGCCAGATGCGACATGAAACAGAGGCGTTCCGACAACATTGACTCCCAAAGATGTGCAGGAATGCAGTCCGGGTTATAAATAGCGGGCATTGGATTTGATAAATCTCCTTTAAGGCTATGGATTCCAACTCACACCCGTTACAGTGAGCGGGGCCATCATTCAGGGGAGCGGCATCCGGAGCCGAAGTAACGGCGCGGCGCGGCGCCCGTGACCGAAAACACCCCCGCAAGTCTCTTCCAACCTCTGAACCCTTCGTCAGGTATCAACCGGCCAATGATACGATCAAGACAAATGCAACTGCGGAGGAGCGGAAAAGAACAAACATATCCGGTCCGCCTTGAATGTTCGATCCACAGGAACTGCGGGGATGACGGGGATAAGCTGGAGGAACGGCGTCTGGGCAGTGGTGACCTTTGACCCTTTGAGGTACCCAGGTGGGGATTTGCCCGCCCATTCACCCTTTCGGCCTTTGGCGCCGCTGGTTGAAGGGCCACTGAGCTGCGGGATTGCTTTTCCACTGCAACGTTGGAGTGCCGTCGCTCTGGGGAAAAGACCCATCACTCTCATATCCCCAGATATCGCGAACTAAGCGAGTAAACCCGGGGTTGCTGCGGGGAAGAGGCTGCAAGGTTCCCCGAGAACAAATATATGCTGCTCCCCTCCGCCAGGTTTCTAGGTAGAACACCACGTACTTTATTGACTTTAACACATGTTGAAGCAATTTCGTCTCGTAGGTATCAATAACAACGGCGCCGCTCATCATCCAGATGGCAATTCAGACGGATACCCCCGCAGGAGGGCAAACAGCCCAACCCGCAACCGACATTGAGAAGAACCAGGTTTTGCACCAGGAAGATTTGGATGAAGCAAAAAAGCCGGCCGTTGCCGTCGACTACTCTGGAGCCGCGGCGAAGACTGATCCCGCAGAGATCAAACTTGTGAGGAAGTTGGACCTTTGGGTCATGGTCAGTAACCGAAAACCTCCACCGCCTATTTCAATGTAATCTAACTCTTGAAGCCCACATTATGGCTCATGTACTGGTTGAAGTAAGCCGAGAAGCTCATACATTCATCAAACAGTTGCTAATGGCTTCAGCTATCTTGACCGCAACGCGATCGCTCTCGCCCGGCTTAATGGCCTTGAGAAGCAGCTCGGCCTCAGCAGCGTCGAGTACTCCACCTGCGTCTCCATCCTCTTCGTCGGCTACATCCTCGGCCAGATCCCCAGCAATATGATCCTGACGCGCGTGAGGCCGTCCTGGTACATGGGCGGCTTCATGATGGCCTGGGCTGTTGTCAGCACCCTGACCGCGGTAGTCAAAGACTACAAGGGACTCGTTCTGACTCGCTTCTTTCTGGGCGTCGTCGAGGCACCGTACTACCCCGGGGCGTTGTACATCCTGTCCATCTTCTACACGAGAAAGGAGCTCGCGACGAGAATCAGCGTCTTGTACTCTGGAAACATCTTGGCCACGGCGTTCGCAGGCCTGATCGCCGCGGGCGTCTTCCACGGCCTCGAAGGCGTCAACGGGCTCCAGGGCTGGCGCTGGCTCTTTATCCTGCAGGGGGCAGTGACCTTCGTCATTGCAATGTTGGCCTGCTACACCCTCCCCGACGAACCCCTTACAACGCGCTGGCTCACGCCAGAGGAAAGGCAGCTCGCGCACGACAGAATCGAGCGGGACACGGTGGGAGCCCGGATGCAGAGCAGCACCTGGGGCGGTCTCCGCGAAGCCATCGTCGACCCCAAGGTCTGGGTCTTCATCTACATGCAGCACATGCACCTCGCGACCAACGGCTTCAAGAACTTCTTCCCGACAATCGTGCAGACGCTCAACTTCAACACCACCATTACACTCGTGCTGACTTGCCCGCCGTACCTGATCGCTGGCGTGCTGTCCATCGCCTGGGCGTGGAGCTCGGGCCGGTTCAACGAGAGGACGTGGCACATCACCATCTCCAAGGCGGTTGCGCTTTTTGGGTTCGTGCTGGCGTGCGCGACGATGAATACGGGTGCGAGATACTTCGCCATGTGCGTTTTCACAATCGGGACATATGGCGTGAACTCTATTCTCCGTAAGTGCACGTCCTCCTTCAAACATGCGTGCTTGGTCGCTGATATTGCCCACGTCTAGTTGGATGGGTGGGGAGTACGTGCGGTCAGACGAAGGAGAAGAAGGCAGCGGCATTGGCTATCGTCAACACGAGCGCGAGTATTAGCTTCATCTGGACTCCGGTAGGTTTACCACCGACTTGGTTTCATGCTCGAGAACGTTGTGCTAAATCAGGGGTTGTAGTATTTGTGGCCCACATCCGATGCTCCGAGGTACGTTATCCCGATGGCGAGCAGCGCAGCGTTTTGCGTGGCGTGCGCCGCTGGTGCTTGGGTTATGAAGTGGATGCTTGTGAGGGAGAATAGGAAGATTCGACAGAGTGACCAGGAGACTACTTTGTTTTACGCATACTAGTTGAGTTGTTGGCATTCTCATCTTGGCCATTGCTACGCTATTGATAGTTGCGTAATACTACGAGACTGCGGAAATCTTGCATACCCAGTGTTATGGAATGTGTGACAAAACGTGCTTTGACAAGTATAGTAATCTATAATTCAGAGTGCTACTACGGCAGGACCACGCACAGAACCAACTACCCTACCGGGCGGCCCAAGTAGCTAAAAGTAGGTCCTTTCGTGCTAGCTCAACTAAAGGTCCAGTATGGCAGAAAGAACAGTGATAACAGTGCAATGGCACTTATATGTTTCGTTATCTGCCTGTGGCAATATGTATTATAAATAAAGCGGTATTCGGTTGTCGTTATCGACAGCCTCACCCCGAATTCTCAAATGAAACATTAAAGCCTGTGTGATTGAACAAGAATCTCCGGTTGGCTCAATGAACGCTTGGAACAAATCTGGGAGTATCTATTCGGCATGCCGTTTGTACTCACGCCCATCAGTCATTTGCGTGATAGAGTCTGCCGGCTCAATGGTAACGGCCGTCACAACGTCCAACTGAATGTAGGGCCCCTCTATAGGAGGTAGAGACGGCAAACCAACAGAATGCGAATCAGGCACATCGTGCGTGCCAGCAAGTGATCGGCCCCAACCTCTCTGGCCTCCGTGCTTCCACCACCACCACTCTTTCCGGCCATTAGCGGTACCTGGCTGGGGGACCCTCCTGCTTGCAGGCCCGCTAATGACCACAGTGTGCCCGTAATCCCGTATCGGCGTCCTCACGAAGGCGAATTTGTCCAGCCCCGTGTCGTGTACGTCCTGCGGCGCGCTGAAGAGAATCGTCGACGTCCACAGAATCGAGTTGAAGAGGCCGTTGGCTGCTAGAATGGATCCGGCAAAGGCGAAGTAGGATATCCCCAGGTTGATGCCCAGAAGAGACGTGACGCGGCCAATAATCAACGGTGTGCTGCAGGCAATATATACAAACGGGTAGATGAGGAAGGCCGGGTGGTATCCGGACAGCTGTTGTGCTTGCGGCCGGGCGCTTCCACGGCCAGACTCGGCATCATCGCTGTGTAGCGATGTTCTCTTTTCCGGTAGATGGCGACAGCTTCGTTTTTGGCGCCAAAGAGTAAAGAAAACAAAGGAGTAGAGGCTGATTGTGAGGACGATGGAGACAATGACCCAGAAGTAGTGGGCCCATAGGCGCCAAGAATCGTACGACGTGGAAATCCAACACCTAGAGGGGAAAAGGATCAGAATCAGCTTGGTCAAGCGGGCGCCGGGGCTTCGATCGCACCCTGGAAACAGGGCTTTATGTGCTACTTACCAAACATTGGCTCTCATGAAAAAGGATTCTTGAGGAACCGCCGGGTGAAGCTCAGAATATATTACCCCTGCACCGTTGATCCCAAAATCAAACGTCCAGAGGCAGGCTATGCACGTATAAATCGACCATAGCGGGGGTTTATATCCCAAGCCTACCGTCAAGAATGTGGTCACAGATATTACCGACAGGAATAGACTGGCGGCCAGATTGCTCGTCGAACCTAGCCAGCCTTGGGCCCAGCAGACTGACGAAGGCGCAAAGATGCCGTCTCTTGCTACCCAGTAGAAACTTAACGCATAGGCGACGGCCTCCATCATGTCTGCCAGAAGGAGATTATAGATGAGAACGGGGAATGGACTGCGGGTCTCCCCTTCCTCCCCCTCGTCGCGTTCCTCGGCGGCGGCCTCGGCGGCGGCCTCGGCGGTTGGTTGCTCTTGCATACTGGCTAACCGATCGAGTTCTTCGATTCGAGCAAACCCGCTACTTCCAGAACAGGGAGCATCCAGCCCGAGAGTAAGGTCCGGAAACTCGGAGACAGCAGCATCTCGTGTTTGGTCGATTCGCCTCCTTTCAGCCCGCCGTTGTCTCTGGTATGTTAGAAACTTGTATGTAATGAAGAGCCAAAGCAGAGTCGTTGATATTAAAGAAAGGAATGAGAATGCGGTTAAAACTATCAGTCCACGTCGGTGGTATTCTGGAAGCGGTGCCAGCACCCCACGTTCTGACGCAGGCGACATGGTGAGCTAACTTCCAAAATGAAAAATGCCGCTGGAGTTGCAAACATCTCTGCTTTTCGGTTTGAAGTGTAGAAAAGATATATCAACTCCAATACCTGGAGAATATGGAAGTTGAGAAGAAGCAAGATTTCAGACAGGCGGCTAGTGTTCCTTCTTTGGATCCCGGTCGAAGTTAGATCGAACCCTGAAGCATACCTTGCATGACTGTTCAGTGTCTGTGGTTAGGTGTCGCGGACCTATTTGTTTCCCCGGACTGGTCTCAAACCGAAACTTTGTTCATCCCACACGAAAAAAACGTGCGAGGTGTTGCCGACCTTCCACACGCAAGTCGCTTCGTTGCAAAAACCAAAGCGTGCAGCATGCCCATGAATTATTATTTCATATTACTTCAGCTTCCACTAACGACTGCGACTTAATGTATGCAGTCGATAAGAAGCAGTAGTGCAAATGCTGGGAAGCCTTATCATTGGAGCATATGCCATTAGGCAAGCAGAGGTTCCTAATAGCCGATGCCTGACAGGCTGACAACCTTCACCTCTGGTGCACAATAATAAGCTTTAACCTGACTAGCCGCCCTATCAGTAACGCGGAATGTCCATATTTCTAGCTTTGGCGGACTCGGGACCAATAACTTAAGCTTTCCAACACCGGGGAACTGGCCCCTGCCCAAGTCTCGGTGTTGACTGTTAGCGCCGAAGACCCTTTTGCCACCTTTTCATTCAGGATGAAGCGGGAACATGCTGCGTAGCAAATCGAGACTAAGGCTATGCCAGTAGAGAAAACGCTTGACTTTTTCTACGGCTGTTGGCCCGGGCGAAGGTTTTTTTCGCCATCTCCCCGAGGTCATGTCTACCATGCTTGGTGACCCAGTTCTCCCCAACCGCAACCTCACACAGAACTTACTCACAATTGCTCCAAAATAACACGAAATATTACGTCATTTATATGGAATTGACAGGGAGACAGATTCATTTGCACACAGGTTGCTTGGTAGGTAGCAAGGCGCACACTGGACGCGACGGCACTTAGTTTCATTACTAAGGCACAGCCGTCCTTGGGGAAGACCGGTCCGTTTTCAAGATTTCATCCAACCTTGTTCATTAGTTGGACCAAATCGATACAACCTAGCACGTGGCTGATGGTGAAGCTGCGATGAGGGCAAAACTGGACTTGCCTTTCTCGGCTCATTTTATCCAATCGTTATCCGCTACTCCCGGTTGGTTAGTCGTCGCAAACCATAAACGCATCCGGCCTTGTTTAGCGTCATGAGCTGTAACAAGTCGCCGATCATCCTCTTTCGACCGTCACATTCCATAGGGTGGATGATATCTCTCCCACCGGCAAAGCCCACCAATCACGAACTCAAGAACCAGAGCAACATGACAAGGAACAATGTACCGGGGCTTTTGCTCCTCTTTTCAATAATACTATACCCACTCCTTATTCTTCTTTATCTGTTTCGCGACAGGGAAAAAAAACTATACATGCTAGATGTACAACAGGGTAGCTATCAAATTGTTGCTATTGGTGTTTGGGGCCCAATTCCATCGGCAATACAGAACATATGGCGTAAACTGGTTTTTAGCCACTGCATAACCATGGGGGAAGGCCGCGCCGAACCGCGTGTAATCTACTATGGTAGAGGGCATCGTCATAAAGTGTTCAAGGACAGGGTGCTCTCGGTAAAGTTTACCCGTGATCTTTAGGTTTTTGACATGATTCGTAGATATTCAGTGGTGCAATTTGTTTGTCTAGAAAAGTGGCCGTTCTTTCAATTCCTGCGGGATATCGGATTGTATGTTGATAATAGCGAAATCGCTTTCATTTCAGATTTGGATAGACGTGGTAAATACATCCTATTGTCAATGGCTTGACTCGCTGAGGTAGGTGACACTGTAAATGCACATACGTGGATGAGCCACCAAACACCCGAGCTATAGTTAAGAGTTAAACCCTGAGATTTCCCATCATCTCCCCTGCAATCTACGACGATCTCGTAGATTCATGCCTACAGATCTCACACTTCAATTTGTCTTGGGCAATGTGCGGTGTAGCGTATAATATCTCCCTACTGAAGCTATTAAGCGCAATCACATTGTAATATTTCTTATTGCGAAATAAGACGCTGGCAAAATTAGGGTCCAAATAAACAGTCACCAAGTCGTCCCATGAGTATTCACCTCAGCCATAGCTATGAGTGGGTTCTATCTACCCCACTAGTCCACCCCCAAAACTGCTTCTTCATAGGCCCCGTCTCAAAAGAAACTGACAGCTTTCTTGGACCCAGGTAACTTTACCGCGCGTGTGCAGCAGCAGTGCGTCCCAAGTTCCAGTCCGTCTACTTCGTTCTTGTATCAGTGCGGAACAATAACCACCGCAACAGAGGTGTGAACCAACAAGTTACGACACCATCACCAGGAAACCGCGGAAATCCGTTGTCCAGCTCCTGCTTCTTTGACAACCTGTTACATCAAGAACGGATGAAATCACAAAGCTAAATAATTCATTCAAAGTTCTATAACTGCTTGCGTTAGTTAAACTTTGGATGTGATCAAGGTTGCAATCCTGCCACGCAGATCATGATTACACGCAAGTCAACTATACCGCATCAGGACGCTAGTGAAAGTATCCTACACAGATGTAAGATATACTACACTGCTTGCCTCTTCTATGATCTTGTCATTCCTAACCACCTATCAAGCATCCATCAAGAAACATAAATAAGTATGTTTTTGCACTATACCATGTCTTGCGATTTACCTAAGATAAGTTCAGCCAAACATTCCTAGCTCGTATCCGTCCGCACCTTTCGTGACATATATCATTTGGGTGTCTGCAACCTCCTCAGCCTTACGATTCATACATGGCCTTACTCTTGATACCTGTAATTTAGGCACTCCGTCATCCCCATTCTCACCGTCCACTTCGCCGTCTTCTTCGCCGTCCTCTTCGATCTCTCTTTCATCATCTTCGTTATCGTCCCTCTGCATGAGTCCCGTCTCCCCCAAGTCCTCGAACCCGAACTCTCCCTTCTTCCTGGACATGCAGGGATTCGGCTCATGAGGCCCTTCGTGGCATTCCTTTGCCATTCCTACGCATCCACAACATGTCCATTTAAACCCCTCCAGATACTCCTCACGATACTTAACAGTGTCGAGAGTCCTGCTACCCTCGTCATCATCACACCAGAAGCGTCTTCACGGTACAATGCAAAGAATCCTATCCGGGGAGGTAAAAGATGAATCAGAGCTTCGGCATACAGCAGCACTTTATCTGATACTCTTTTAGAGGCATTCAGTTTACCTGGAGGATAGCGACAGTCCCGCTGGCCGTTGCCCTTTACAGGCTCAAAGGTCTTATTACATTGAACGCAGATGGCCAACTTTTTCAAGCTGCTGGTATACTCGGTTGTGTGTTTGTGACGCGCATATTCTGAGTTGTGGAGTTTCCGCGAGAGGTTCAAGACTTTCCCGCGAATCCTCTCGTCATTGCAAAGTGCAGTCAAAATAGATCGCACGTGGTCTTCCGATAAACACCCAATCTCATCCATATCTTGATTCTTTTTAGCACCAATATCGGCATTATGTTACGTTTTGTGTTCCGCTATGGATGCACTCCCCCTCGGTTGTTATTCCATTGCCCCGTCAGTTTTCAGGTGTAGCAATATCGTTTCAAAGCCAAGCAGACAAACAAGTGTAACACAGTACAGTATTGAAACTGAGCATGGGACGGTTTGGTCGAAATTGTCAGTCGTCAGTTCTGGGTGCCTATTACGGTTATTATTGAACTCTGTGGCGTCTCTACATGAATCTTTACACGTCCAAAGTCCCCACGCGTCCCATCAAATAAACGATCGGCGTATCGCAAAGTGCAACATCCATTCCGAAGATTTCGCTTACATATGCAGAAACCAAACTCCAATACCAAAATCGAAATCAAGATTTTATCTTGGCAAAATGTCTAGCCCTTATTCATCGGCTTGCTTTTTAGCAACGAGAGCACACGTCTCTTCATTTTATTCCTCGGCCTTGTGTTTTGTTACACGACTTACTGGAATCTGCATTCCAGGCTCATTTTCTTCACTTTTGGTCTCCCCTCATGCTCATAGTTTGATTGTGCATCTCTAATAGAATCAGGCGAACTAGCTTAGAACATCAGTGTCACAAGAGCAAATGAGTACATGAGCCTCTTTGAGCTTTTGCACATATTCGCAGGAAACTTTTTTCTGCCAACTGGCAGGTTCTTTCTGAGTATACTATACATGTCCTAGAAGCCCGCTCCCTCGTCGCATTCAAAGTCCCTTGGATGCCAAGCTAGCCTCGTTTGGTTCAGAACTAGACAACTAAGCGATAGAAGCATCACGTCCAATCATAATGTCTCTTACCTAGTCTCTCTTATCTGGGCAATAATGACGCGCATGGCGCAGGGTGCAGTTCGGATCAGATTCATGTTAATACCGAACGCACACCGCCGCCTCCAAGGCAATAATTGATTACGTCTTGTTTTGTCCTTCTTACACGAGTTTGGTTTTCGTACCTCTTGCAAACCCCGAAGGCTCGTTTCCCAGCCCCGGCACTTTCGTAGAGACCCAGAAGCGATCCCTCAGGGCTTTCGAATTCTAATTCTTGCTGGCAGCCGTTTCACACTGTTGGTCACTGTATCAAGGGATGTTGAGACTTTGAGCATGGAATGTGACCGTTGGACTCTTTCCTTTCACAAGTAAAGACTTTACATGTCGAATATGGGTTGAGAGTAGAATCCGCATCCAGGTTTCTATCAAATTAACACATTCCTAATGGACCGGCCGAGGGCTTTCTCCAAGTCACTCACATTGCAAAGATGTTCTAAGGTCTGTTCAACTTTAGCAAGTTTCCACCGATTTCCACGTGCCCAAATGTCCCACATCGAAACTAAACCAACGCGACGGGAATAGCAGCATCTCTTTGGGTTTGGGCTCTGGGGTGAGGGAGGGGGAGGGTTCGCACACACAGACATTGTTTCTTTTCCCGCCTTTCCTCCCCGGCCGCCCGCCGATCAGGGTTTGCCGGGGAATGTCGGATGGTAAGGGTAATCCCTGCAAGCCAGGTGGCTTCATTGGGGTTTTCACACAGAGATGCGGTGGCACCGTCCACTGTTGTGCAAGCCTACCTTGCCGCTTCAGGGGGCATTGGTGCACAACAAGCCTTGGCCCAGGTAGCACCACAGTACTACTGGCCCTGCTAAGCTGCTTCTGGTGTTCCTTGCAGAGCGCTGCAGATGATATCGGCGCTGTCTGGGAGCCTTCGTCTCACCAGCGCGAATCCCTGGATCCATATTGTACATCTGTTCCGCCACCGCTAGTCCTCAGTTGAAGGCCATCTCGATCCTCTCAGCATTGCTCACCTCGCGAGTCGAGCCACATGGAAACGCACAACGCAAGTCCGGGCTGGCCCAATTGTCAAATCGACGTTGCCGCCCGGGTATCTTGATCTCTACCGTCAACTACGCTGACATGCCTTTACCTCCGTAATCACGCTGCCTCGTTCCGAATACTATGCTGCTCTGCACTATGCTGATGCACTCTGCAGTGCTGTGTTTTGTGCCGAATGTATTCCTGCATGCCCGGTACGATGGCCTAGAGTCCCAAATAAACAGTTTCCCCCCAACACCCAATTTTCCCTTCATCAAGCCGTACCATATTCCAAATGCTATACCTCCCAATGATGCTTGCATGCTGTGACTGTGCCCTGCCAGACCATCATCTCGCGTGACCTTGACCGGTGGCAGCGCCGCGGGAGCCGGGGAGCCACCCGATTGCCCGAAACCCTAATTCCCCTTGACCGGTCTACCAAACACCGGTCTGAGAATCTGAGCGAACCTCAAAACCTTTTCTGAACTTCATTGCTCTCGTCGCTGCGTCGGCCGACGCCTTTCTTGCAAACCCGCGTCTTCGTGCAGTTCCTGTGATGCGTCGAGCTCTAGTGGGTCGTCTTCGAGATCAGACAGCTCGTTGCCGCGGCCCTTTTTGCTCCTGTCCGGGTTGGCTTCATGCTGGCCACGCACGCAGCCCGGCCTGTCGCCCAGTCTTTCGCAGCAGCACCATCGGAACGCCGCTGGATACTCGGCACGGTTCGAGTCTGTATCCAGTTCGTCCGACGACACCTCGTCCCAGAGCGTGGGTATCTGGGTCTCATCCCAGAGCTCCAGCTCGCCTACGGTCGTACGAGTCAGTATCGCTTGATGGTACCATCGGCAACCTCGCTTTTGCCTGCGGTTGACACGGCGCTTCACGGGAAGATGACGATAGCTTCTGCTTACCTGAGTGGTACCAGCATGCCCCAAAGATGTTTTCGTCGTCAGTGTAGATAATGTCGCATTGGACGCAAATCTTGGGCTCGCCGGTTGCTTTCCTCTTCTTTGGATTCGATGGACTCGAGATGGAATCGGGGCTCCTGACCGTTTCTTGTTGCCCGCGGGTTTCGGCCTCGAACCGCAGCAGCCGGCCGAGCTGCCTCAGCGCCTGAGCCCGCACTCGGCGGTCGTCGCACAGTGCCACGAGGATTGCACGGGCAACGGGCGCTGGCGCTTGGGCGAGGCCGTCGAGGTCCGGAGCGAAGAATGGCGGTTCAACTGGAGATGATGCGAAAGCCATTGCCGTCCGTTGAATTTGGAAAGTTTTTGAGGCTCGGCCTCGGGGAGGGTATTTCTGGGTTCTGGGTTCTGTCGCCGGAAGCCCTTCCCCGGATGTGTCAGCTCACGGATGCATTAGCAAAGAAGTGTCTTCAAGGGGGGTGGAGGCGATTGGAGGTCGGCCGCGTCCGATGTGAGAAGGGGAATGGAACGGGGATGCGGGCGTGGTGGCCGGGACGCAGGTATTGGTGGTAGGGCAGACGCGGACGTGGGCTCTGCCAGCCGTACAGCGAGCACACAAGGTCACAGAGAGACACGGCCTGTTGCCGGCTGGGTGATCGGTCTAGCTCTAGCTTGTTGGGATAAGCTGGGAATTGCTGGGCAGCGGCTGGATGGCTGGCTGAGGGGAGGTGATGAGATGGAGGGGAGGGGCCCGGCCGGGGATGGAATCACACAGCTCCAGCGTTCCATGGTGGCAGCATGTGCATTACCGGGACGAGGACGGTGGTGTGGATGACAGTCATGACCTCACAGAAGACGAGAGAAACCGCTGGCGGCGACTTGCGGGGTCGGGGGGCCTTGGGTGTTGTCGACATCAGGGCTGCTTTGCTGCAGGGTGCCCGTTTAAGCAATGAGGAAGGGATCAAGGTCCGGCTCGTGACCATTCACGGATTTCTGTCATATTTTCCGCGGCGAGACTTACGCCTAGCCGTTCTACGGATCATACAGTACGTGGCCGGACCTGGCCATTACCATGCCAGACCACACCAGGTCGTGCAATGCCGTGCCATGTCTCGCAAATCACTCGACTTGACTGGTGGTGCTAAGTTTGCCAGAAAACCACGGCTCTCGGAGTGCCACGACGCCTCTGGCCCGGCAGCTCTCCGTGGGAAATTGGGCCCTTCGGTCCTTTCCCGCCTCATTTCCATGTCCCAAATTAGGCCAGAGGAGATCAGTGGATGCAGATGTGCATGGCGTCATGTACGACGGTGGGAATGCAGGCACCGATGGCTGCCGCGGCGTCAGTGTCGCAAGGGAACTGGGGGAGCGAATATTAGGGCTGTGGAGTTTCTGGAGATTTTGGGGTGTGGCAAGCGCGCGTAGCGACGGAAATTCAACATGGCCTCGGCCCCCAGGGACGAGCGACTCATGCGCCCAGGGTACGCACAGGCTGGGCAGCGCAAACGACGACGGCAAGTCGATACCGATGTTGATCGTTCCTTGGAACGCCAGACGCAAGGTGGGGGTCGCTGGCCAATTCCCATTCCCACGACGGCGGCAAACGCCAGCAATAACGCCAAAAGCCAAAGCCAAAGCCCACAACGCCAGTCCCAGTCTCGTTACGAGGCCCGGCCGCTTGGTCGGCTTCACCCCGAGATCTGGTAATGTGTGCTATCATAAAGGCGCGCCCACCTGCGGGCCGATCCTGTCTTGGCTCTGGCCTTTAAATCGGCGCCGGTTCCATTGCTTTTTCCATAGCGTTGGGAGAAGGCGATTCGTCAATGAGCGAGAAAGTCCCGACGAGGTCGAGGAAGAAGAAAAGACAGTGGCACACCGAGTTGAGCGACGGCATTCGGTGAGAAGTCACTTCAATCTCGTCCCGACGCCCCGTGCATCGGCCGATCTCGCTGGCCCCCATTTGTCTCAAGTAAGATGCGAAATGTGCCATGGTGGTTTTCTTGTTGGCCAAGACTAGATGGCATGGAGCCGTCGTCCTGCAGGCAAAACAAGGAACTGGTCGCTCTGATGGACAGGAAAGATTTTGTCAGGTTATTGCTGCATCGATTCAATGCCGGTTCACCGGTACCAAAGTGGACGCCGCCGAGATGACATGGACGATTGAAGACTTTCATGTCCGGAATGCCGGAAGAGGGCCGGGCGTTTCGCAGCGGTCTAGATGTGCTCCGTTCAGATCGGAGGAATGCTTACCTGGGCATAAATTGTTGGAGATAACGCAGATAAGTTCCGATGATATTCAGCGACGGCATGGATAGTAAATCATGCGGTGTAGGTGTTACAGAGGGTAAACCAACTCTGGCGTGTGGTAGTTGAGTTTTGCTCTTGCGCTCAAGAGGCACCAACTCGGAGCATTTGCCTCGGGCCTTGTCCTCCGATTCTTTTGCCCATCTCAATAATCGGGTGCCACTTTTTCTCGTCCTGTCTATTAAGGCAAGCCGTTCGTCCTTTCTTTCAAAACAATTGCCCAATGATCTCCTGCTTCTTTACTGCATCTTTCCCCAGAAGGGAAAATAGTTTGTCATTGTCCATTCTCCACACAACAATATTTAACGCTAATGCCCTGCGTGGTCACTTATCAGAAAAGCCTCGCGAGGCCGCCGACGACGCGTTTACCGGATTCTGCCACTGACGTTGGACGTCCACTTCTGCACCGGTCCCCGATGTCTTGGATAGGTCGGCGATGTCTCAGACCCAACAGAGAAAGGGAGAGAGTAACCCTCCACTGCAACTCCCCAACTTTTGTCAACCCCCGTTGCCTGGCAATGTCTCACCATCTTCCCATTCAAGCGGTTCATCGTCCCGCCGAGCCGTCTTTTAATTCGTCTATATCAACTTGGCTTGTCTTGCCAAAATGAACCATTGGCAGCCTTGTGCAAAGGTGGAACGATGGTCGTTTAGAAGACTGCAACAAGCTGGCAAGTCTGAACAGACGGTCCAACTCGGCAGTAACAGCTTTTCATAGTTGAGCAATTGCCCTTAGCAGTCATATCACGGAATCAAATGGCAAGCAACCATCGTGTGTTGCACAGGTTCGTAAACCGCGCCAAGCATTGTGTGTAACCTCAAATGCACAAGGGAATGAGACAAGCCACCTCAATATCCCACATCGAATTTCACCCGCTTTACACAATCTCTGATACTAAGCCCCTCAACGACGACGCTGATCAAAAGCCCAACCACGCCGGATACCTGGAATCAATGTGTCTCAAGCCACAATTTTCAGCCATGGGTTCCTGGCAGAGTAGCAATAGTATCCACTTCGTAATGATGCTAGACTTCTTCGCTAACCGATGCTGCACGTCATTCCAGCCAGAAACACCGTCTGCGACACGGCCCTCGAAGAAGGACTCCACATGTTCGTCTCCCTCCGCTCGGGTCGTCCCTGTCCCGAACGACAATTCATTCCATTGCTGGTATCGACGAGGCCAAGTCTCCCTCAACTTGATTCCTCATCATGCTTGAATCAGTCGTTTCAACTTCCGATAGCCATTGCCGTCTGATCCTAGCAACGCTACAAGTCTTTTTTGGACAGGTTCATGAGAACAACAGTCCCAAGCCTTACCCGCCTCCAGTGTCTCTGCCTTGGAGGCTGGCGCCACTACCTCTCCCTCTCGAATCTCTTGAATCCTTGGATGCTGCCCTGCCGGCGGCACAAGTCAATATTATTGCCACATCCATCATGGGCGTCCACTACACGCTAGCCATCGTCCGGGATGACCGTGTTTTAATCTTCGCCGCTATCCCTATAAGTCTCACGTCAACCGTCACCTATGGCGCCAAGGTTATAACATGGTGGCAGGCTGTGAGGGCGGAAACGCGGCATTGACACTGCCCATGTTAGCGTAGGATGTCAGACAGAACAGGAAGAAGAAGGTATTACATAATTTTAGTTGATCATGTAAAGTTTCCTTTGCTATTCTGTGATGTTTCGCAATTTAGTGAAGAAAATTGCAGTTGTGTTTTGGGCTCTAATCTATTAACAAGTGAGCAAAAAGACCTGTTTACTGTGAATAATGAATTAGGTATGATTATGCAGTTCTATGTAGACAAAGTATTGCAGACAGTGTCTAGCTCAGTACCGACCCCTACTCTTCATAAGGCGGTGCGACATGGATTTGCCAGTACTTTGTCGTCTCCTCGGGCATTCTCTTTTTCTGCTCCTCCGTCATCGAGTTCTTCCCATACTCTTCGTGCGTCACCCCTTCAGAAAGCACACCTCTCCTTGTACCGTCCCTCAAAAACTCCAAAAACTCAGCGGAAACTCTGACATACTCCTTCAGGCCCTGATGCACATCAATTGTAGCGCCGGTAGTCCACCTCAAAAGCAGAGGCTCAATCAAAGGGGCGTCGGTGACACTGGGATGGCTCGTACGCAAACTCGTAAGAAACCAACTGGACCCCGCACGCTTGAGCACGTCCTTGGCGATGTCTCTGACGGTATCGAAATGTGGCCTTCCGAAAAACAATGTTACCTTCTTGGACCACGAGTCGGAGTGGATTATGAGGATTGGGACGTCGATGTCGGTGTTCAAGCGGCCGCTGCTCTTGCCTGGGTCAAGAATGATGCCTCCGACGGCGGGGTTTTCAGCCGAAGCCGTGTCTTTGAGAGCCTGAAGTGCGCCCGTGGCGCCGAAGGAGTGGCCGGCAATGACGGTCTGAGAAAGGTTGAGCCGGTTCTCCCACTGTGCCAGATCACGACCTTCTCTCCGCGTATTATCTGCGAAAACGGTGGCCCCTTCTCCTGCATGTAGAGACCGCAGTACGGCGATCGTCTCCTCGATTTCGGCTTGTCGGAAGGCGAGCTGTTCGAACTTGAAGTCGTCCGATTCCATTTCAATTCCGCCCCGGAGCTCTTTCTTGTTCATGTACATTACTCTCCTTTTCTTGCCGTCCTTTATCGTAACCACCGAACCCGGCCCGCTGCCGTCTCGATGTTCGATGGCAGCGACGACGTTTCCAAGACTTGCGAGCTCGCCGCAGTAGTGTGTGTAGTCGGTCCGGGAGCTGGCTTGGCCGTGAGATAGGATGATGACGGGGAATTTCTGCTTCTCTTTCTCGGCCATTAACGGCAGCAGCGGGACATCGACCTGAGCCGGGATCTTGATGCTTCCTGCGATGGCCCAAAGAGCAAACGTGAAGATTGGCCGCGAGATGAAGTTGTTGAAGTGCGCAGCTCTCGCATACCCCTCCGCAGTGATACTGACAGGCTTGGGAATCCAGTGATGGTGTCTGCCCGACTTCACGCCCTTTGCTGCTGGGTAATAGAGGGTGAATAGGACCGTTTCTAGTTCAAATGCCGGTTTCCCGTTGCTCTTGAACACTGAGTCACTAGTCTTACGGGGTGTTCTGACAGGAACCTCGACATCTATCGCACCGACCTCATATTTGCCAGTGTACTTCGGCAACTTCGATGCGAAGAGGGGGGATTGGACAAGGATGCAATAAAGAACGTAAAGGCCGATGAGGACCCAGAAGAGATATCCCCAGGTGACCCGAGGTTTCAGTATCGCAAGAACTTTCTGCCATACTGAGCGGCCCCAAGGTTGGGCAGTTTTCATCCATTTTGGCGGGCTTTCCATGATTATGTTTCTTCCGGTGGCCTGTCTCCGGGGGTCGTCGTTGTCGTCGAGGAGCGGGAGCGGAGAATCCGGATGCTCGAACTGATGCTGATCGGCTAATGCATCGAGTTCAACGTCAACGTCTCTGTATGCAGGCAATTGGCGTCCCGTCATTATGAAGGTGAGAGTTCATCGAGTTATTTTCTAGTTGAAATAGGTCCCGCGCTGGGTCCCGGGGCTGATGTGGGTGAAATGATGATGACGCGGGCCGGGGATCTGCGGTGGCCGTTCGGGAGTGGCGGCGTTACGTCATCGCCCAGAGAGTCGAGTTGCCATGCCGCACAGGCCGGGGCCGAGAAGGTCCATTTTGTTTACGTCTGATATTATTATTGATTGAAAATTAACCTTTGCATGGTGTAAACATGTAGTTCAAGGCCATCAGAACTGCATCGTGCATCAATTTCACTATATGTAATCCATCCTTCCCAGTTTTCGAATCTTCTTTGGTCCCAAGCCTAGATTTTATTCTTCGCTGGAAAGACAACCTCCAGCCACTGTACTGCAATTTCATGATTCCAATCTCTCCTTGAATATTCTCTTTGATATCATGTTGTTTTCAGTCAGTCTACTTGCATGGTTAGGTATAGGTTATCACTCTCTTGGATCCGGGACTTCCATACAAAATACAAGTTGGAAAGCAAGACGAGTTTGTAGGCAACCGCAGTTATACCTCAACCATATTTCTCATCATCAGAGAGCTGATTAAAGTGTATTTCAATGTTGGTTATCTCCCGAGTTTGGGCCAGGAGAGCGATCTTGGATATGGGGATTGTCTGATTTATGGACAGTTCGAGACCACGCTAAACTGCATATTGGATCATAGTCACACATCATTTGACGAGAACAAGGGAGTCATTACAGCCACCCGACTATCACAACAGGGCAGTGTAAGTCTCCTCGTGTTCCTGATGACTGAGTCTCAGAAGTGGGCTAGCGGTGTTTGATGTTTACGACTTAAGACCCGTCAATGTAAAAACGTGGTCGCTTACAAGCGTCAATGCCCTTCTGATTTGAGTAAAAAAAGAAACCGAGGCAGCCTTAACTCGTTCATGGAACTCACTCAGGACATCCAACTTGGTGGGGCCCATGCTGGCTGTAGGAGAAACAGGCGCAGCCCCTGAGGTCATAAGCGCGCGATACGTTCTTCCGTCGCGGACCTCGGTAGCAGATGTGAGAATGAATACCATCATACTTTTTGGTAACTTATATTGATGAGATGGCATATAGAGATTCTGTGTGTACCGCTATTCTTGTATGGTTCGGCATGGCTGTTGGACGAACTGTGACTGCAAGGTGGTTTGCCTCGAGGTACAAAATTGATGTGAGCCAAACGCATCGTTGAAATCGACCAATCAAGAGAGCGGTTGCATCGCTTTGTAGGATGCATCGTCCTTCCCAATAAACATTTCAAGCAACCTGCCACGGCCCGCCACCCTCATTCGTGTGTGTGTGGCACACACGAGCATAATCTTCAGGGATTGCTTCCTCTTTGCTGTTGCCGAGCCATGGCCAGCAGCTCTTCAGGAGACTCTGGCCGTTTTGAATAGATACTACCTCGGCGACGACAAGCGAACTTGAATCACAGCTGGGATGAACACCGCGATCAGATTGCCGCGGTGCTCGCGCGCAAGCTCATTCCAATCCCGACCAATCGCATTTGCGCCCGCGGATCTTCTTTAAAAACGATCCCAGAATCGTTCGTTTTCCCATGAACGTATGGAATGGGCCCATGACGTGCATCATAAACGCGCCAACCAGTCGCATCCTCTCCTCTGCTCCATTGACCGAGCGGCCCCTCACAGAGACCCGCGTCCTGGGCCACGAACCATGAAGTTGATCGCCAGCCGTCTGTTTTTCTCTCTTCCCCCAAACTGGGTCACGAATGATTCGAGTCTCGAAAAACGAGCAGCTGGCCCATGATTGGCGCCGCAGGTGAAACACGCCACCCTGGGACCAGTGCCCACACAACGTTTTTCTTGCATTCTTCGGCCGAGAAACCGAATTGCTTGTTTGGGGCTTCGCTTTCTCTTCCATCTTGGGACGGTCGTGGGCCAAGGGTGCCCTGCAAGATAAAAGTTCTTTGCGATGGGGATCCCTCGCGGCTTCGGCGTTCTTCAGCCGCTGCGCCGTGGTAGTCTTGAAATCCGTCGAGTTTCTTGTTGCGGATGGACTGGAACAGCCTCGGCAAGATGCTTTCCTGCGATCGAAACCTCTCGATCTGGTCAAACATTAGGTTGAAGGCTGCCATCGCAACTTACGTATAAGTAGCGCTGCGCTGCTCCGTCCCATCTCTTAATGCCTCGATAGACTCAACAGATCAGCCCGACGCCAGTGTACATTCATTTCACCAACCCTTTTCCAATCTTTAAACTTTCGCATATCTATTCTGTCAAGATGGTCCGTTCCACTTCCATGACTTTGGCCCTCATCAGTGCTCTGCAGGTCAGTGGTAGAGTTGTCGAGCGGCAGACGGCGTGCGTAACGGGCGTGCACATGATTGTGGCCCGGGCCAGCACCGAAGACCCGGGAACGGGCATTATCGGCCAAGTCGCGAACAACGTCAAATCGCAGATCCCCGACTCAGACATCGTGGCGGTCGACTACCCGGCTCTGCTGAGCCCCTATGTGTCGTCCCAGAAGGCCGGCGTCACGGCCATGACGAAGCTGGTGCAGGACTATGCGAAGGCATGCCCGCAGACGAAGATGGTTCTTATGGGATACT